>NC_091545.1:11847500-12447500 GCF_030788295.1 Drosophila virilis
CATATTCCATGGCCTTAACTGACCCCGAACCGGTTCCAATTTTGTTTGTCGTAATTTTACTTAACCGCAATTTCTCGCAGTGCATTGTTCAATAACGGTTTCGATGCTCTCCAATCGAATCGAACCGATCTGGCAGCTCGCTAAAAAACTACCGTTAAAACTGTGCACTGCAAAAACAATGTGGCCGAGTTATATATATTTTTGTTTTTATAGTATTTTTTAAGATTTTGTTTTTCTTTAGCGTTTTTTTTTTTTGGGGTTTTTTTCGTTTTGTTTTTTTTTTTGTAGAAGCGAGAAAAATGTCGAAGCTATTCGTAAATTTATGAAATATTGTTTTACAATGAAACCACTACGATTTTTTTTTTATGTTTTTGTTTTTCTCCTTGTGTTTTTTCGTTTTATGTTGTTGTTTTTTTTTTTTTTTTTTGTTCAATAAGAGTACGACGATAAGCATTATATAATAATTTAGCATATGGTTTGATATAACATTGAGAAAAGTTGAGATTCATTTAACTACCACATTGACGAGATTTTGCATAATTGTTTTAAGCTTTTTGTTTTTCGTTTTTTTTTTTTTTTCTTTGACTTTTGAATAGCTCGAGAAGCAATTAATTCGCTTAAAAATTTTGCTATGTTGTGTTAATTCTTTTAATCGTTTTCGTTTTCGTTTCAATTTTGTTTCCATTTTATATGCATAATTATAATTATAATTATATCATATAGTTGTTTTTCTTTTCGGTGTGTGTGTGTGAGTGTGGATATATATTATTTATGTATAAAAATTGGTCCATGTTAACCACATCGTACAAAGAAAAAAAAAACACAAAAGCATAAACTGAAATGAGGGAAATAAAATAAGAGGAACCAAAGAAAATAAGGCATACGAAACTCAAATTGTTTTTAAACAATACTCTTTTATATATGTATTTTTTATTTATATATATATATTAATTAATTTTTTTTTTTTTTTTTTTGTTTGTGTTTTGTTGTTGCCGCATGTAACATACATTTCGATATATACAAGTTTATGTTTATTTAATTATATTTTATATTTAAGTTCTAGCGTTAAATTTGATTTAAATTTTTAATAGTTTGTTTGCGCTCTCTAACCTGCCTTAAGATACAAGTATATTCTGTTTATTTTGTTTTTGTTTTTTTTTTATTTTACAATTAATATTTAATATTTTAACTTTATGCTTTTTTCTGTTGCTGCGTATTTTTTTGTTTTTGTTTTTGCTTTGTTTTGTTTACGGCGCTAAATCAATTAATTTTATAGGCTTTAAAAAATAATTAAAATTATGCAACAATTAAAATGTAAATGTTTTCATTTTATAAATGTAATAAAATTGTTGGGATTTTGTTTTTGTTTGCTCATGTTTCCCTTTTTACTTGTATTTTTATCATTCTTGTAATCATTTACTGTGTTTTAATAGTTGTTTTTTGTTTTTTGTTTTACTTTCTTTTAATACTTTGTACAATAAACAAGAAACATTTCACATACGAAAATGTAAATCAAATGTTTGAAGAACGCTTTCGGCTCCATGAAAATAATTATTATTTTTCGATAAATGAGAAAAATGATAGAAAACTTTCTGTATTTTGTTTGGGCCAAACGCGAAAATGAAACATTTAAATTCGTTAATTTCATTGAAGGAATTCTTTTTTTATGCTCTCAAAACTGAAATATTTATATGGTATAATGACTGTTTGTTGTTGTTGTTGTTTTATATATATTTTTGTTGTTTTTTTTTTCTCTTCTTTTTGCTTTAAATTAAATGCCAATTAATTTAATTAATTAATTTTTAAATCACATTTCATTGTTTTTCAACACTGCATATTCAAATTTTTGCATTTTCTGCTACGATTTTGTGTTGTTTGTTGTTGTTGTTGTTGTGTGTGTGTGTGTATGTGTGTGAGGAAACGAAAATGTTTTTGTTTTTTTTTTTCTTTGAATTACGCAACTCGCTTTGTTGCGATATTCATTAAAATTAATAATACTATATACAAATATGGTTTAGGCCATTTTTAATTTTTGTTTTTCGTTTGCATTCTTTTTTTTGTTAAGGAATTTCTCAAATCATTCGCTTCGTATCTCAAACTACAACCACAGGCGTTGTGCAACACTGGACCGGCGCCGTTAACAACCACTTCGCAACACTGCTTAGTCGAATAACGTGGCCAGCAAATCGTCGCTAGCATTGTTATTGCTACTGCCACTGGACGGTGGCGTATTCAAATCCGGCTGCGGATCCAGGTACGACAGGATTTCCATTGGATCCATATCTTGCAACAGCTGTAAGTACAAGAAAATTTAGATTAAGTCCTATTTATAAGCTACTCGTTGCTTTGTAAGAAGCGTGCCGCGTTGACTCGTTACATTGCACTCGTTACTTTCAAAACTCGTTACTTACATTCAAATCGTGCCCATTGTTATCGAGCCCGGCCGCGGAGGGATCAAAGTTCTGCAGTTCAGCGCTCAAATCGCTCTCAAACTTGAGCTGCGTCTGGCTGCTCATGAGCGAGTTGAGCAGCTGCTCCTGCTGCGACTGTTGCTGCTGGCTGTCCGCGTTGGACATGCTGGTGCTGCTGCCCAGACTGCGGCTGGGCGTGCCCGGTGTCTGTGGTGAATTGTGTCCGGTGCTGTTGTTGTTGTTGTTGTTGTTGTTGTTGCCACCATTGGAGGCGTTGGGCGTGCCGCCGCTAATGGGCTCATTGTGGGACGAGCTAACGCTGGGCGGGCCACCGGGCGTCATCGGATGGCTGGCGGCGCCAGGCGTATGCGGCGTGTGTGGCATCTAACAGAAGCAGGCAAGGATTAGCTGATGTTGAGATACAATCGAGTTGAGCTTGAAAGCTTACCTGATCGCTCAGCGATTTCTCCATGGCATTGAGCTGATCCAGCGAGTTGACGCCGTCGCTATTGGCCAGGCTGTTGGCGTCGCTGTGGCTGCCACTGAAGCTGTCATAGCTGCTGCGAGTGCCACTGAGCAGAAGGATGAGGATTAGCTTTGGTTCGATAAGAGAAAGATGGTATTCTGAGATGACTTACAGCTGGGCGCCGTTGGGTGCATTGTTGTTGCCCATCATGTTGCCGTTGGCAATGGAATTCATGTCGTGCATATTGTATGGACTCATGGCCTGAGAGTTGTCCCATGTGGGCAGCTGTGTGGAGCCGGGTGACATGACTTTGGCAATGTCATCGCACAGCTCCTGCTTGATGGCGGGCAGCCCGTTGCCCACACTGCCCACGCTGCCGACGCTGGTGTTGCTGCTGCTGCTGCTGCTGCTGCCGCTGCCGTTGTTGTTGTTGTTGTTGTTGTTTCCGTTGTTGGCGGCGGCGGCGGCGGCGGCGGCGGCGGCAGCAGAGCTGCCATTTGGTGGCGCCACATTAGCGCCTGTCGGTGCACCCGCTTGCGGCGGATTGGGCATGCCGCCATTGTGCTGCAAGGCGCGCCAATTGGCCGACGAATCAATGATCACCTCATCCACGTCGGAGGTGCTCAGCGTGTTGAGTATGGCCCAGATGTACTGATCGATTTCCAGGGTATCGGTTATGGCCGACTTGCTGCACTCCGGACAGCGCCAGGAGCCGCGCTCGCTGTTGATCATCAGATAAGCCTCCAGATCGAAGCATTGGACATGCTTGCACTCGTGCCCGCGCGCCGGCAGGCGTATTCGACTCTTCGTAATGGGACACTTCAATGAGATCTTGGCGCACTGTTGCGCAACATCCGGACTGCCGCCATTGGTGACCACACCGTCCGCACCGACGCTGGGCAGGCTCAGGTTGCGCTTGATCTTCTGTACGCTGTGCTCCAGCGGCAACAGATTCCGCTTATGCAGCGTCTGCAGCACCTGGCGCACCGATGGCCGATGGACTAGTTGCAGCACAAACAGATGCGACTGCCGAAAAGAAGGCGAAATAGAGACAAGATTATAGCGGGTCACACGGAATGGGTCTGTATCCAGCTGGAGACTTACACAACAACAGGAACTGGCGGTCAGCTGCAGCGTATTGCGTCCCGGCTGGCAGACAGCCTTCAGATAGAGCGGACGCAGCGCTGTGCTGTTCTTCTCGGAGCGCTCGATATTGAGCGGGGTGGCATTCGCGGAGACGGTAACGGTGTGCGGCCAGTTGGTGTTCATCTGGCGATCGTCCTGATGGAAGCATTTCAGCTGCAACTCCAGATCGGTGCTGTACGAGAAATGGACATTAATTTCTAGCCAGGATTAGAGCGCAGCTGGGGGGGACTTACCGGCACATCAGCGTGTTGTAGACATTCTGCTTCAGATGGAACACATGATTGCTCACCGAGAGATTGTGGAGCAGGCGGAACGGTGGCAGAATGATGCCATCGCGCACCGGGAATGTCAGTCTCATCTCTTCGCCTGCACAAAAAAAGCATTTGGTTAATGAATCTGCTCCACTAACGTCTATAACCAATACACTTACTGCTGTCCATGGGAGGCTTGATGTCCGGATTGGGGCTGACATAGGGCACGCTGCAGGCGGGCGTCAGCGGCGGCGTCGGATTGCCAGGAACTGGACTGTGCTGATAGTTTTGCTGGAAACTGCAAATTAAAAACGATGATGAGCAACTGCCTCAATGGGGGAGTTAGCGTGTTGTGGACTTACCCTTGATTCTGGTAGGGATTGCCGGTGCTGGCAACGGAACCCGGTCCAGCCGGGCACATGCCGCCTTGGCCAGCGCCCACGCCCATGCCGCCAGCACTGCCGCCGGGATAGAATTGGGCCTGATGTGCGCCGGCAGCGGCGCCATAGCCAACGCCAGCGCCGCCCGCTTGCGGCACAAAACGCTGCTGACCCATGCAGCCGGGACCGGGTCCCATGCCAGCGACGCCCATGGGCATCATGGGTCCGCCGCCCGGGCCCATTACCGGCCCGCCATTCGGACCCATGCCATTGCCGGCTGATATGCGTCCGTAGGCGCCAGCGCCACCGCCGCCGCCGCCGCCGCCGGCCATGGGAACGGCACGTCCATAGCCATTGCCGGCGCCCGCTTGCATGGGCAGGGGCACGCCTGGCACACCGCCGCCGGCGGCGCCCGGATGCATCTGCTGGCCGCCGTACATTTGCGGCGGCTGCTGCTGTTGCTGTGCAGGATTCGGATACATGGCGCCGCCAACGCCAGCGCCGGCGCGCTTCTGTGCCATGTGCATCTGCGGATGTGGATACGGCGCCATGCGGCGCTGCTGCTGCTGCGACAGCTGCTGCTGCGACAGTTGCTGCTGCTGCTGCTGCTGCTGTTGCGGATAGCCGCCATTGGCCATGCCCTGCATCTTGGCCATGGGATTCATGCCGGCCATTTGCTGGCCCATGCCGCCGCCGGGTCCCATCGACATGTTCTGCATTTGGTTCATGGGCGTCATCTGAAACGAGACATGTTTTTGTTATAGTATTTCCATGCTAAGCTCCAATCCAAATAGATAAGCTCGCGGCACGTGCGAGTCGCCTTTGCACGCCAATTGTGGCTGCTAATTGCTCCAACGCGCTGTTGTTGTTGTTGTTGTTGTTGTTGTTTTTCATATGTCACACAGCTGCTTGGCCGTAATTAGCCAAAGCCCTCTGCCCGCTACCCCGGAACCAACCGCAGCCGGAGAGTTCCCTACCGCAACGTTTGCCCAGTTGCTGCACTTTGCCCACATCATGCAAACAATTAAATTTGTTATTGAAAGCGCATTCAAAGCCGCCAACTGCGCCGCAAACGGCTCAGTAGCCAAATGGAGCCAAATCCGAATCCAACCGAGCCCGAGCCCGAGCCCCAGTCCGAGCCGAATCGCGTCGTTTCAAGCCGAACTGCGAACTGTACCGAGACCATAAAATCCAATCCGAGATTTACCTGCCGTTCGTTAAGTCGTCACAGCTTGCGTAATTGTGCTGCCCACCCCCCCCCCCCTTCCCTGCCCCTGGTTCCACCCTTTGTCACATGTTTGCCATATTCTCGCATGACCTTGCCTACATGGAGGGTTTTATGGCAATGTTACGAACGCTCGTTAAACTGCGCCCGCTGCCAGCAGACCAACTGATCTGAGCATATAAAATGTTTAGATATAGCTCTATAATCAATCTGTTAAATAGCAAATCTCATTATGGGCAATGCTAGTAAATATTTCCCTTTGTAACTCTTTTTTTTATTTTCAAATACTTTTATAATAGTTTTTAAAGGTGTTGAAAAGTAACCCCAAAAAGAGATTATTCTATTTGCAAGAAAAACCCAAAATATCCCGTTTGCCAACACTACAAAAAAAAATATCCCAAGCTAAGAGCTAAATTTCCCAAGCCAACAAAGCCCCTTCAGCTTTTTTAAAGCTAAAACCTCACGCTTTAACCAAGCTGACTTTCGCCCTTTACCGCCAAATTGTCTTTGAGAAATTCATCAGAAATTCAATTTAGATTTCGATGCGATGTTCTGTTCTGTTCCTTTCCCTCTGCTCTTTTTTTCTTTCTTTTTTTTTTTGTGTCGCGTTTGTACGTAAATGGGGGAGGCGTTCATTAAAAACAATCTGTTTATGGTCCGAAATGAATTTGAAATGCCAACAGCTGGCCATAAGCCGGCTCTGAGTTGGGGAGTGGGCGAGTGGGGGGATCTACAGTTGGTGCTGCAGCTGCAGTCATTGGATGAAGTCATCAATTGGATTCGATTCTACTCACCTGATGATGCCTTTGTGCGGCCGCATTGCCATAGCCCATGCCGGCCATGCCCATGCCGCCCTGGCCGCCAGCGTAGCCGGCCTGGCCGCCGCCTCCATTCATATATTGGCCATTGCCGTTGCCCATCATGCCGCCATTGGCAACCGGATGCATGCCGCCGCCCATCTGCAAGATTCGAAACGAAGTGTTAACGCGAGTCTCAAGCAACTCCAGGCATATGTATGCTACCTGACTGTAGCCGCTCATGGCGTCCATATTGGACATGTGTTGCTGCTGTTGTTGCTGCTGCTGTTGTTGCTGTTGCTGCTGGCTGGCTGCTGCTGCTGCTGCTGCTGCTGCTGCTGCCACCATATTAGGATAAGCAGCGCCGACGCCCGTCTGGGCCTGTCCGCTTTGGCTGCTCGAGTTGCTCAGGCCGCTCAGTGAACTGGCCGAGCTGTTGCTGCCGAGCGAGGTGAACTCCGAGTTGGGACCGAAGGTATTGTTCAGGCTACGCAGGCTGTCGCCGCCGACGAGCTCATTGCCTAGCATAAAGTTGCCGCCGCCGCCCACAGAGCGTGGATGTTGCTGCTGCTGATGATGATGTTGCTGCTGCTGATGATGTTGCTGTTGTTGTTGGTGTTGTTGCTGATAGGCCAAGAAACTTTCGCGCTGTTGCTGCTGATATTGCTGCTGTTGCTGCTGCGTGTAGTACTGTTGTTGTTGTTGTTGTTGTTGCTGCTGCTGCTGCTGTTGTTGATGTTGCTGCTGCTGTTGCTGTGCATCCACGATGCTTGTGCTGCTGTTGGTGCTGCCACCTGGCGGTGAGATTTGGCCCCCTGTGGCTGGCGCCCTTGAGGAGCCTGCCTGCTGGTTCATTTCATCATTTTTTCTGTAATAATCATAGCGAACATAATAATACGAATTAGTTTTCATCATTCCATTCAGGGGCAGATACAGTGCAGTGGGCGTGTCAGCCGCAGTTGCAGCCTCCCGGCGCCACATATTCGCAAAAAATAGATCAAAATAAAAACAAGCTCAGTTTTCCAATTAAGGCGAGCTCTCAACGCGAAAGCCAATTTCACTACAATTAGTTTCGAGAAATTTGACAAAATTTTGATAGTAAAACCAAATAAAAAATGACAGGCAGGCAGACAGGCAAGGGGAAGTGAAGCAGGAAACAGGAACAAACTGAAGATCCGTTAACAGATAATAAGTTCTATTCACAATTATTATTTACAATCTAGCTACAAATGATAAGCAAATTAATATTAATACTCGTTCTCATTGATTACTTCTTGCACTTCTCAACACTGTGTGCATGATTGCATTCTGCTTAAGTTTATAAATATGCCTGCGTATTTATCGTATGCTATGAGTCAGTTAATACACTGTAAATACTTGTTGTTTCTTTGGTCAATTTTTGTTGAAGCGTGCCTTGAGACGCGGTACGTTTGCAATTGTCAAGTCGTTTGTAATGGGCGCAGTTTTCTGCCTCATCGATGAGGTCAGCTTTATGCTCACGTTAACAACAACAACAACAACAACGACAACAACATCAAAATGATCGTCATTATCATGATCATGATCGTCTGTCTCCTTCGTCATCAGCATGCACATTTCATCATTGTCAAACACTGTCATTCATTTAACTCGCAGCTGTTGTTGTTTTATACGAATTGCATTTTGTTTGCTTCACTTGTCGCACAGTTGCGCTTCTTCTTCTACTACCTCGCTCTCGCGCTCTCTCTCTCTCTCTCTGTCTGTCTTTCTTCTTCTGCGCGTCTCTTTGACATTTAAAGCCTAAAATGTCAAATGGGCTCAGGGCCTGCACGCCGCCCTCATTGCCCGCTTTGCCTAAACCGCGCTGCGCAGCGTCTCTCGCGTTGCGTCGCGTCTCGTCGCGTTTTGTTTCGTTGAAATTGTTTTCGCATTCGCGTTTTGATGGAGCGACTTTTAAGGTAAAAATAATTAAGCATATTTGCCAGGCAACAACAACAGCACTGAGCATATGAAGCATCGAGAACACAAACACAAAACGCAATGCGAATCGGAAAAGTACAGAATACAAAAAAAATAGAATGCAAAATAAATAAATAAAGAGAAAACAATACAGAAATATAAAGTAACACGCTCACAATAATTGCGCATCTACAAAAAGCAGCGGCCGCCGCGCAACAAAAGCAAATACGAAAAAAAAAAAAAAAAAATACAGTAAGAGCAGAAAAAAAAAAGAAAAGCAGAACACACACGCACATACACGCGCAACAACAAAAATGGCAAATGTAAATAAATAGCACACTAAGCGATTGGCTGATAATCGCATGACGAGCGCTTTGCCGGCGAGCCGCTAGTTACGCGCGCGGGGGGTACTTGCCGAGAGGTGTGCGGTTCGGCATTCGAGTGGATCTGTGATTGTGGCTGTGACGATAAATTTGCATTGAGTTCAACTAATCGGTCGGGCGCGTGGCGGGGCACGAAACAACAACTACAACAACAAGAGCTAAACGCAAGTGCTCCCAAGGCGCTCCGAATGCGGGTCAGCAGGTCATGCAAAAGTCGCCGCAGTCGGACAGGATTTTGTGTGACACAATTCAAGGCTGACCAAATTACAGTTGCAAAATTGACAGACTAATAGGCGTGGAGTGCGAGGGAGGGTGGGCATGTTGATTAGAAACTGCGCTAAGCGCATTATTTGCCAGATTGGTTCATCTGGTGAACCGGTTCTTTTGAGGTGAGCATTTTTACTTAGTCAAGCATTAGACATGGTTCGCTTTCTACGCTGCTTTATAAAAAACTAAATATTCTTTCTTGCTTTACAGATAAAAAGTGTACGAAGATAAGATGGCAACGTGTTTGCTACCGGAGAAATTCCAATGAAGTGCTTGCTTGAGATTTATCTTGTTGTTTGGTAAGTGCATTAAATTATGCTTATTGAGTTCGCGCGAAACACTCGCTTTTGTTGCATTTGTTTGCTTAGTTCGGGCATTTCAAAATATTCTGTTTAAATTTGTGCTCTTCGTTGTTGTTTTTATCTAATTACATATCTATCTATCGAGTTACAGTTATGATCAATTTCCTGTTAATGTGTTGGCTGCTGCCTTATAGACAGCATAACCTTCATACAGACTTTACATGCGAAAGAGGAAGAGACAGAAAGAGAGAGAGAGAGAGTGGGGAGAGGTCGCAAAAAGTGCAAGGTGTAAGGCAAATCAGCAGAAGAGAGCGGCCCGTTAGCTGCATGCTGGCTGAGCTGCTGAGAGACATGCAGAGAGGCATACATACACATTAGTTGTTCTAAGGTTGCGGTAGGGGGGCAGGGGAACTACATTGTTTTGTCATATAATCGTCAAGTTTGTTTCTCGTTAAGTTCTGTTTTGCCTCATTATGTGAATAACAATTTGCATTACATGAGCGATGAGCGACTGAAAGCGAGAGAGCGAGTGGGAGAGAGAGCAAGTGGTAAGCTGTGTACGTGTGTGTGTGTGTGTCTGATGACGCCGTTAGGCACTTGTTGTTGCTGCATTTGAGTTTTTGTTTGTTGTACTTTGATTAGATATAAATTTCTTTATTGATTAGATAAAATGAACGCGAAAAAAACAAAACCAAATATAACAAAAAAAAAAAGGGAAGGCAAGGTAGACAAAGGAGGCCACAAACAGATGGAAATCAGTACATGATCTGACCCCGCTCTCGCCCTCTCTTTCGCTCGCTCTCTTACCGTTAGCTAATTGTAAGTTGCGCGCACTTCAATTTGCGGCGGTCATAAAAAAGTATTTGTTTTTTTTTTTTTAATGATTTCCGTGTTGTTGTTTTGTTTTTATTTCATATAAAAAGCTAAAACATTGCGTGTTTTCCGAGACGCAGTTTAAAAAAAATATTTGTTTTTTTTCGCCTTTTTTGGAATTTTGACTTTTTTTTACGCTCAGCGAATTTTCAGTATTAAATCCGAATTTGTTATATTTTTTTTCTTTTGTTTTATGGCGGGGTTGGGGGCTTGTCTGAGCGGAGGGTTGATTATGTCAGCAGTCAAATGAAATATGTGTTTTTTATATGTTCTTCACGGGTTTGGGGCTCAGATGAATTAGTGGTCGATGGGGCAGCGAGCAGGGGCGGCAGCGAGAACGGGAGAGGGGGGGGGGGGTCACACAATATTGCACAATATGTAGTCGTATATTGTGTCTGGCTCGAGTTCATGATTGGCAAATATCTGCGGCAAAAACGATTTGCGGGAGAAACAAAAACCAAGAAAAATAAGTGCAAAAGTTTTATTTATTATTTTCGTTATTTTTTATCTTATGGTTGGGATGTCGTGTGCTTTTTATAGACGACATTTGGCGGCGCGTGTAAAAAAGCAGAATGTATAGAAAAAAACAGAAGAGAGAGCCGTACAAAATTGTCAGACACGTGCGTGAAACAACGAATGGGCAGAGGGAGGGAGGGGGAGGGGATGTTGCAGCAATATGCATAAGTTTTGATATGAATAGACTGGAGAGAGATCAGGCATCAGGTTGCATTCGGGCAATATTCAATAAATTTCGGGATGAAACATGACAGAAGTGCGACAGAGGAAATGCCATCAGAGGCGGCCACTGGACAACTGTAAGGCAATTAAAAAAGCCAACACAGAGAGGCACACCCACACACACACACACAAACATACATATATTTGGAGATATGCTCTGTATTTTTGGTGTAAATGCAAAATGTTGAACGACAGTCAGCAGAAACAAAGCGAGAGGGAGTAAGAGAGGGGGAGTATGAAAGAGAGAGAGAGAGAGGGTGTGAGTGAGTTTCCTGTGCCATCAGTCTTACATACAATACCTCGTCGTACTGGTTCCACATTTCATAAACCATGCCCAACCCCCGCCTCCTACCCCTCGCTGCGGCTGCTGCTGCTGCTGCTGCTGCTGCTGCATTCGATACCCTCTCGAAATGCGTTTGACAGTTGTTTTCAAGGGTGTTTAATGCTGAGCCGCCACGAAAACCAAACTGAACTGAACTGAACTGAATCGCATTGTATGCCATGCCCAATGCCCATGTCTGTCGCGGAGCCCAAAGCCGGGCTCTCCGTGCTCTCTCTCTCTCTTTCTCTGTCTATGCAATTGCATTTTGCTGAAATTTGTGCGCCAGATACCCTTTCCTGGGGTTGCTATAAATTGGGCACGAGCAGTATCAGCAGTAGAATCGATATAGCCATGCAAACTAGGCTCTCAGTATTCAAGCAGATTTTGCATACTTTCGACTTTCTGTTGCAGGTAGAAGATCAAGCGGATCGGAGCGCTATATCATAAAAATGCCTCTCAAGATATCTTGAACAAACTCAGACAAAACAAGCTTCAACATGGACATGCATGCACACATATTTGCCAAATTTTTGGCAGAGCATTTAGTATTCGGCTTGCCTACTTTGTCGTGTTGAAGTTCGCTTTTTTCCTTTTGTGGCGCGGCAGCAAATTTTGCAATATTCGCATGTCACTGCGGCGCCGCATTGTTGAGGATTGCTTTCGGTTGCCTTGGCTGTTGCTTTGTGGCTCCTTTCCTGTTTTTTTTTTTTTTGTTCTCGAAATTTGCCAGCGGCGCCTGCAGGTATGCAGCAGTTTTTATGTGGACTTTAAGTTGAAATCGACTGCAAAGTTTTGGGGCACACACACACACACACACACACACACAGCATGACACCGAGCGGAGACGCCATAAAACTTGACGGCGCCTCAAGTTACACAGAACCATGCCCCTTTGCTACGCCGCCCCCAACACTCGCACACACTCGCACAACTGCTCCCTTTTATGGTTTCATTTTGAGTGAATTACTTTTGGCGCCCAATCGCCCGCTGCGTTGAATATTTCGTATAAAGTTTCTTGTCCAAAGCATAAATATCGTCTCATGATTTATTTGCCAATGGATTCGACACACACACACACACACACACCACAGCGGCTCATCATAAATTGCAATAAAAATCAAAATAAATCAGCATAATAGACTCGCAGCAACCACCGCAGGCCGGGCACACAGCAGCAACCCTCGCAAGCCAACAACCAGCCCGTGTGGGTTTTTTTTTTGGTTGACTGGGGTAAATTTCGCGACCCACTCGACAACCGAATAAAAATTGAACTGCAAAGGCAGAAACAAAAAACAAAAAAAAAAATTAAAACGAAAAAAGCTGGAATTGTGAAAAAAAAGGCGCACAACTTTGATTAAAAATCGAATGCAAATAATGCAACAGCCCAAACAAGCTGCTGAGGCACAGAGGCACGTTGACTGATATGCTGCCACGTCAGGCAGGGCAAAACATATTCATATTGTGGCATGCAGCAAACCAAACACACTCCACACACACACACACACACACACAGACACAGCAGCCCCGCCTCAGTCCTGGACATGTTATGTGAAATATTGCTTCTAAATTTTGCTCGTTGTTGCATTTTCCTGTCGATTTTAAATTCATTTTTATAAATGTTTTGTCGGTTTCTGGTGTGTGTGTGTGTGTGTGTGTGTGTGTGTGTGTGTGTGTGTGTGTGTGTGTGTGTGTGTGTGTGTGTGTGTGTGTGTGTGTGTGCAAAAGTTTCTGTTTGCCTGTTGGCTTTGTTCAAAATTTAGCCGCATGCATCACATGTGGTATGAGTAATATTTGAATGGTTTGTCCAGCTGGTGGCCCCCATTCCCCCGCGGTTTTGGCACCTGTAACTGCAGACGGCTCCACAGCAACAACAGCAACAACAACAACAACAACTTCAGCTTAAACAAAGACTATGCCAACATCAACAACAATAAGCGCTGGCAGATACACAGCTCATGTTGCCGTTGCACGCTGCGTATACGCAATGTGCGCTGCTTTCTATGATAGCCTGTCCACGAGTGTGTGTGTGTGAGTGTGTGTGTGTGTGTGTGCACTAATTAGCATATTTAAGCGTTCACTTGATGTACATATATATACATATACATAAACATGCACAGCGAGAAATTTGGACTATGTCCGCTTGGACTAAGAATTCGATATTCTAATTGGGTTTGCTATTGTGTTCCATATAAATATATATATATATATTTCTGATTCGCCAGCAGACAAAGTATACATATGCTATAATTATGTTAATATTACATAAACATTTGCTTATATTATAAAAATTTTTAAAAATATGCTGCATACTTCCGGGAGCTAAACGAAGTTTTAATGCGTTTAGATTAAAGCAAAGTCAAGTGCTTGAATTGTGTTGAATATAGTTATTAATTAATATATCAAAACTAAAATCAAAGATTTGTATATTATAGTGTGTATTTAAATATTATTTATATAAGAAATTTGAAGTGAAGGGTTTGCATATTTCACTAGATATTCTTTTTATTTTGTTGATTCAGAACAAGGACCTTTCACTCTAATTTGTAGCTCTGCCAAATCCTGTTCGCTTTAGGCAATGTTTACTGTGCCATATGCCATATGTGATATATGTGAATGTATATATATAGAGTTATATATTTATATGTATAGGCGAATCGCATTATAGAGTTCAAACGCATAAATAAAACAAAACTGCATTTCGCAATTTTGTAATTGCACTTGGCTCTTGTTGCTACTGCTAGTTGTTGTTATTGTTGTTGTTGTTGCTTTTGTTATTGTTGTTGTTGTTGTTGTTGCTGTTGTTGCTGCTGTCCTTGTGATGTAACCCCAAATGGTTTGCTGTCTGCTCGTGCCGCGATAAAAAGCGACTTGTAACACGCGCTAATCAACAGCCGCCATGGCTGTGCCGTCTAGTTTCATTTCCAGGTTGGACCCAAGCACAGCACCTCCCCCGCCCGCATTCACCCCCTCACACACCATCGGCCTGTGCAGACCGCGGCGTGCCCCTCCCCTGCACCTATCAATCAGCGACAGTTTTGCGCACCTTACTTGACTGTTTTTCCTCTTTTTGTTTAGTTTTTATTTTTTTTTTTTGTTTTTCTAGTTATACGCTGCCTATCTTATCTGTCAGTTTTGCTGAAACAAAATTTATGCCAGCTCGCAGTTGTTGTAGTTGCAGGGCAGGTGTGTGTGTGTGTGTGTGTGTGTGCAACCTTGTGGCTTACGAAAAATTCTAAACGAATTGGATAATACGTCAACGTCATCAACAGCAAGATTTTGTTATTTTGTAGTTTTTGCTTTTTATCTAATCGCCAATTAAATGCAATCGTCCCATCGAAATGGCCGAAAAAAACCGCGCAAATGTCGAAACGGGGCAAGTTTTCGTATTTAACAAAAGCCAGCGCAAAATGAGAATACAAAAAAAAAAAAAAAATCATAAACAATTAGACACACATAAACATTAAAAATAAATCGAAGGCTGGCTGTCAGCGACAAGCCAAATGGCAGCAGCAGCAACAACATCAACAACAACAACTAAAAAGAAGCTGCAATAATTTTGCTCAAGTATTTTGCACAAACAACAACAACAGCAAACACATAAACAATATACATAAATCACATTTTAAAATAAAACAAAGCGAGAATTGCAACAGCGCAAAATAAAACGACGAAAAACTCAACGCATAAATCGACGTCGATGACGGCGACGTCGCTGCCGCGGCCGCTGCCGACGCCGACGCCCGCGTCGTACTTGAAAACCAGTTTCAGGCAACAAAAATGTCTGCCGACGTACAGCTAAGCAGCGGCAACAATCTGATAGTGCAACAAAACAAACAAAACAAGCCCAAAATTGTTTTTAACAAAACAAAAAAAAAAATGACAACTCGAAATTGTGCCATAACCTCAAATTGTTGAGCATAACCACAAAATAGTTAAAGCAGCAGCGATAGACTGTGGCATGAGGAAACCAAGCTGATAAGCACATTTAAATAGAAATGTTGAGAAGCGCCGAGAGCGGCGCACAGTTAGACAGCAGTCAACTGTGAGAAGCGCAAAGAGCGGCGCATAGACAGTTATGTGGCTGTGAGAAGCGCAAAGAGAGGCGCAATGCGGAAGTTAAACGAATTGACAAAGCAACTGTGCGGGTATAGAGATGAAAAACAAATCAAAATGAATATGTTTCATTATGTTCATTCAATTTGACGTCAATTCGACTGTAAAGTCTTTAGCTTAATTCCAATCTTTATTGTATGGCAACTTAATCGACTTGTCGCACATGGTTTACAGTTCTTTGTGCAATTTTCATTCATTTCTGACCGTAAATCAGAATTCCGATTCTCGCACTCGATGCCGTAATGTAATCGCCAGCAATAAATACTTGGCTGTACAAGAAACAAAAAAAAGAAATACCCATGCCACGGCCGAGTTCCATTCACAAAAACGTTGACAATCTCTGCCACAGCCCAGCCATTCGCCATATTGAAGACTGGGCCAGCAATTCGTCAGCTATTGGTATGGGTGGGCGGTGCTGAAAGCCCATGATAAGAGCTGCGATAACCAAAATTTCTGCATACCTGGGCGAAAACACAAAAAAATATAAATAAATACTAAATATGTCGGCCGACGAGTATGGCTACAAGTTGAAAATGGGTTTCCATTCAGCACAGCTGAAGACGGGGCTCGGCGTGGAGTGCAATGAAAATTTCCACTGTCTGTCAACAGAAAACGCAAACAACTAGAAGCGATAGCCACAGCTAATGCCGATTGCAAATACCCTGTACTCCAGTTTGAATCTGCGATAAAGATGTGCGTCTAAAGTAGACTCATATCAAAAATCCAGATATAAACGCTGAGAAACAGAATACAGAGCTTTTGAAATATCAAACTATGATATATCGAATCAGGTTTATTCCTTATAAAGATCCAGAAATCCAGTTGTAAACCCAGAGAAATGGTAGACAGTTCCTATTCATATATATTCTTTCTTCTATATTCCTCGGCCCCAAGAAATGTCATAGTAAGTGTTTTGTTCAGGCACACCCCGTTTTAAACGATTACGAGGTATACGAAAAAAACATACACTTTGCTCTATAATTTGTTGCTGTAGCTTGTTGTAGTTGTTCTTGTCGCTGATAAGAGTTGGTTACCTTTGATTTCTGTTCTGTGCGTAGCGTATTCGGCGACGATATGGAACTTAAAATGGAACTGGGACTGGAACTAGGGACTTGGACTGGGACTGAAACTGGAACTGGGAGTGCTATCTATGGCTGACAAGTTAAAAGTTTGGTTTCGGTTTCTTTTTGTTGTTGTTGTTGTTGTTGTTGTTATTGTTTTTTCCGTTTTAAGCATATATTTAACTAGAAGTGTGTGTGTTCGGTTGTTCGGTTCGGTTCGCTTGGGCTGATATCAATGCTCGGTGGTGCTTTTAATTGGGTCGTTAAATGTGATTTGTTGTTGCTGGTTGTGGTTGTTGGTTGTTTTTGGGCGGTTTTATCATGTGACTTCTTCAAGGTGTTTTGAGGACAAGAATCTATGTATAGGTAAACACGATAACGCGGCCCAAAATTCAAAATGAAACCAAATGCACATCTCTCGCCAACGATATCGACTCAGAGTCAAAAGTCAGACTCTTAACCCATTAATGCCCGCCCAATCAAAACCGAATTGCAATTAGATATGCGAGACAAGCGCGTTGACCTTCAGACAGTTGAGGGTATTTAATGCCATGGCCCCGACAAAGGGTGGTTTACCTAACACGTGTAACTATTGTTATGGCCACGACTGTATGTGTGTGTGTGTGCTCAAGGGGTTGATCGGGCTTCAGCCCCCGTACGCTGATGGGTTTATTAATATTGAGTCTCACTTATTAAAGGCACTTTTCTAAGTGCATGTGGACTCGATAAAGCAATAAACCCAACAAATGTTTGTTTTTTTGGGGTTAATGAGAATCAGAGAGAGAGAGAGAGCGGGAGAGCGTGGCAATGGGAGAGTGAGCGCGCAAAACGCCTCTCTTTGATCTTTCGCTCTTGTGTTTGTGTGTGTGTGTGTGTGTGTGTGTTTGTGTGCGGTTGCACCTAACATTATCCCAGGGGGGTTGTTTACACACACTCGCACACACACACGCACACACACAAGTATACTTTTTGCGATTTGCAAATGGTTTTCCGCGTTTAGGTTTTGTTTTTCTGCTATTTACTTATTGTATCGCATTTTTATTTCCCGTGTGAAAATTGCCAAAGGCCCTAGAGAACAGGAAGTCGGAGGTAAAAACGGCTACTTTGCCCGTCCGTCCGTCCTTTTATTTTTGGGGTTCGTCTCGTCTGGTGGTTGCTTCTGAATTTTTTTGATTTTGATGGGTTTTGATTTTTGGTCGCCTTTAGGGTTGATTGATGTGTCGCATAGTGTTATGTTGCTTGGTCTCTTTTTACTTTCGATATTTGTTTGTTGTTGCTGGCGGGTGTGTATTAGGGTGTGTGTGTGTGTGTGTCTGTGTGTGCGCCATTAACAGGGTGTTAATTGTTTTGTAAGATTTTGTGCTAGATTTTACAAGCTTAAATCAAGTGCGTGACAAAAGTTTGAAGCTCAAAATCTGAATCTGAATTCTTCGAGTGTTAATCGTAATAAAGCTTAACCGCAAGGTTTCTCAACATTTTCGAACTAATTCTCGCGTATCTCAAGAATGTTCCAGTGCATTCCGGCGAATTAGTCAAGTGATTTATTTTTGTGCTACTTTTCAGTTTTCAGGCTAGTTTTTCCTTTACCATTTTCCTCTCTTCGCTACCTGTGTCCACAAATGGGTTAAGGTTTTTACCTGTGCCGGCATACGGCTTGCACTTTAAGATCTATGTAAGACCCTTTCTTTCCGATGATGAATTACAAACGAACCGCACACAAATGAGCGTGTGTGTGTGCGTGTGTGTATTCCATTGTTGTGCCGCAAAATATGCGTGGCATGTGAGAAGAAGAGGAGAGAGAAAAACGGCAAACGGCAGACGCAGAGAAAGGCGTAGGTAGAGGCAATACTGAAAGAGGGACAGACCCAAACCCAGATGCGACGAGTTTGTAATGCTTCGTCGAGTGACCTTTTTCACGGGCTCCCCCCGCTCTTTACAAAAGATACAACAAACTGAATTTGGGCAAAAACATTGTCGCTCCGTTGTTGTTGTTGTTGTTGTTGCTATTGTTGCAAGGGCTGGCAGGCAGGCAAGCGGATCGCCGCATCTTGGGAAAATTTCTAAGTTGTGTGCGCCTTCTTTCTACGAAAATAGTTCAATGAAAAACTCCAAGAAAATGCTCGCCAAGAAATAAGAAGAGCTAGAAGAAGAACAACAGCAGCAGCAGTAGGTCGCAACAAATTGTGCACTTAACGGCAAATGTTTGCTAAGGCTGTGCAAGAGAGAGAGGGAGAGCGAGCGAGCGCACACGAGTGAGCGAGAGAGAAAGCAGACGCGCTGCTCTGCCTGCTGCTCTTTGGTCTACGTGCGAGCCGAGGTGAGCGTGTGTGTGTGTGTGTGTGAGTCAATTATGGGTCAGCTGTGCGTGAGCCTGAGAGCGATAGCAGCAGCAGCAGCAGGCGCGACGCGGCAAAGAGGCTGCGAGAGTGGGAGTGGGAGAGAGAGAGAGAGAGCGAGAGAGGGGCAGAGCAATAGAAAATACACGCATAACGGCTGTCACAGCTGATGTAAACGTTGAGTGCGTGCATGTGTGTGCATGTGCATGTGTGTGTGTGTGTGTGTGTGCGTGTGTTTACGGTTTTTGTTTTGCTTTCAGGCAAAGGAAACAGCGAGAAGAAACACAGTTAAATTACGAATTTCGTTGAACGTTGCAAACGTTTTTTTTTAAACATTTTTGATAAATTGTTTGGCAAATATTGTCAAGTTATTTATGATAATAATAATATATGTTTTTGGTTTTGCGCTTAAAACTAATTTTGTTTATGATTTCTACAACAAACAAAGCAAAAGGTGTTACAAAATTTACATAAAATATCTAAAAACAAAAGCACATTCCTTTCAAAGCACAACAATTAAATGTTTTTTTTTTTGTTTCTATATAATGAAATATATGTATTTTATTGAGCAATTATTTAAATGCACTACGTTTGTATTTTTTTTTGTTTAAATTTATTTTCAGCTAAATTGAGAAAAAAATCGTTTGGTATTTTTTTTTTGTTTCAAGTTATTTTTGTTTTTGCTCAAGTTTTTTTTTTTTTTTTTTTTTGGTATTTTTATTTTTGTTGTTTCAAATGGAATTTATTTTTAGATATTTTACCTAAGTTTTGCTTTATTGTGCGAATTGTTGTTGCGGCTGCTGCACTTGTTGTTGTTGTTGTTCTTGTTGTTGTTGTTCTTGTTGCTCTTTTTGGGAACAGTTGCGCGTTGGAAGCGTAAGAAGAAGCAGTTGCTTTGCTCTTCCTCTTCTTGCTGTTGTTGTTGTTGTTGTTGCTGCACGCCTTATCAGCGCTTTTGTGTTTTGTTGTTGCAGTTCCTTGTTTCACTTGTATTTCACTTTTCACTTGTTTCGGCGGAAAACTCTATCGAATTTAGTTTCAACTGTTAACTTGTATTGTTTTTATTTTTTCCTTCGGTTTGTGTTGGGAGTCGGGTATTTATTTTTTATTTTTATTTTTTTTTGGTGAACTTACTTTTTGGAATTGCGCTTCGTTGTTTGTTTGGAATACATGGGAATTTTGTCAAGAATCAATTGCATGGCATCAACAAATACATGGGCATCTAGACACACGGTCCAAGGTGTGTGTTGCGGTTGTTCTTGTTGTTGTTGTTGTTGTTAAGTTGTTTATTTAATTTTCAAGTGTTTTCTTTGATTATTATGATTATTTTTTGCTCAAAGGTTCAGCGACATTTTGGCAAAGTTTATTTTGATATATTTTTAACTTTGTGTCGTGCACTTTTTCTTTCACTTTTGATTTTTTGTTAATCTGGTTTTTGGTTTTTTTCTTTTAACTTTTTTGTTTGTTTTGTTGTTGTTGTTACGCTTTCACATTTCTGTTGTCTGTTTCTTTTGTTGTTGTTGTTGTTGTTTATGATTTTGCACAAGTTTGTTTTCTTTTTGGTTGCTAGCAAAAATTTCTGTTTAATTCACTTTTTTTTTTTTTTTTTTTGTAAGAACTTGTTGATTTTTATTTAGCAAATTTTTTCAAAATTTTGTTATTGTTGCACTTGTTGCAATTATATTTGTGCTAGTTGTTTGTTAAATAATACTGTTGTTGTAGTAATCCAAGTTGTTGTTGTTGTTGTTGTTGCTGCTGCTGTAGTTTGTTGTTGTTGTTGTTTTGTTTTTTTCTTGTTGTTTGCGGGCTTGCAACAGGAACTTTTTTGTTGTTTGAGCACTTAATCCAAAAAATGTGCTCTTTTTGTTGTTGTTTGTTTGTTTGTTTATTTGTTGTTTGCTCCACTTGAGCAACAATTTTTGTTCTAGAGGTGTTTATGTCACTTTAACTGCAATTTGTTTTGTTTTGTTGTTTTAATACACGTTCAAATACTACACAGTTAAAATTGTTGTTGAAAAAAAGCGTATCGAGGGTTTTGCAAAAATTCCAACGATTTTAGACGTGATCTCTCTTGTAACGTTTGCGTTTGCCGCGTTTGATGCTTGCGCGTGTTTTAACCGAACGACGACAACATTCGACGGCAGCCAGAAAGGAACTGAAGCTGGCTGGCAACGCTGACCGTGGCACGACTCGAAACTGACTGAACGGGAAACTGTCGACTGCGATGGCCGCTGCTGCTGCTGCTGTTGCTGTTGCTGTCGCTGCTGCGATGGCGGCGCTACCTTCGCACCCACACACACACACACATGCACATGCACACACGAGAGAGAGAGAGAGCTGCGAACATGTTTGTGAGCATTTGCGCGTGGTACAGTTGTCGGCTCTCCGGTTGCTCGCTCTCTCTCTCTCTCTCTCTCTCTCGCTCGCTCGCTCGCTCGCTGGCGCGCTTGATTTATTTCAGGTCGCTGTGTTTGGTATTCATTTGAGTGTTAAGGGGCGACGACGCGCGAGCACTTAAGTAAAATAATAATTATACGTATGTCAATTTGTTTGACTTCTTTGCGTGCGTTTATTGCTACGTTTAGCGTATAAGCGCAAAGCGTAGTAGAATCTACTACCTTTTTTGCTTGACATTTATTGGGTTTGTTTTGAAAGCGTTTGGGAGTGCGAGCGTGCGCTTGTATTTGTGTGTGTGTGTGCGTGAGTGTGTGTGCTTATATCTGTGTATGTGGGTAGCGTTAAGTAGATTTTTCAGCACATTTGTCTTAATTGTTGTGATTTGTGGTTGATATTTGAATGATTTACGGCAGCCAGGGGCGCAATTTTGCGAGTCTCGATATGCGGCTTACATATGCAAATTAAGTGTTGCCTGTCCATTACTTAAATGCAAATTAATTGTTTCTTAAACGTTAACACTATATTTAACAATTGCAGAGCTTAAATGGCTTCTATTTGTTAGCGATCTTAGTTAATAAATTAAATACATAAATGTATAAACATGCCATATGCTCAAATAGACAAACACACAATACAAACACAAATACAAACACACACACACACACACACACACTCACACTAACACACATGCTCGCCCAATCGTTTCGTCGAGTGGCCGCAAAATTGAAATACTTTAATTACCCGAATAAAAAACATTTAACAATTTAATCTGAGCATATCAATTGCCGCACACAACACTCCACACACACACGCACGTACACAAAAGTATGTGCACGCTCTCTCACATTTACTCTCATTTCACGCGCTCACGCTCACGTCGCGCTCTCCGCAAAGTCGAATCATGCCCAAAATCCACTCCCAATTTATCACTCAATTAGCACAGAAAAATGTAGTAGTGTATTTACTACACTTCTCGCACACACACACACACACACACACACATACACTAAAGCAAAGGGAGAGCAACAGCAGCTGCACAGCGTGAGAAATTCACTGCGAATTAAATGCATACCCAAGCAGCCGAGCTTCGGTTCGGCTACTGCTCGGCTTCGGTTACTGCCGTCGGCTGGCTGCTGTCGGCTGTCGGCTGTCGGCTCAGCTCTCGCCTTCGGCTTCAGCGTAGCCGTATCGGGTGTTCATCTCAATGAAATTGTAGCATATTTGTTGCCATATCGAGATTAAATTTTCAAAACACAAACGAGCGCAGCGCCGCTGTTGGAGGTGGCAAACACACAGAGTAAGAACGAGAGAGAGAAAGAGTGTGTGCGAGAAAGAGAGGCAGCGAGGCAGAGAAGAGAGTGAGTGAGTGAGAGAGAGAGAGAGAGAGAGAGAGAGAGAGAGCGGCTGTAAGCTTTTGTGTGTGCTGGGTGGGTGGATTGGGTGGATTGCTGGGTCGTTCGCTTGGTTGGCCGTGCGATTTATTGATGACGTCGACGACGGCGTCGCTGCCGCTGGCAGTGTTAATGTGTTTGTTGCTTTGGCATAAAATTATGTTTTATTTTATTTAACATGGTGTATGTATTTTTTTTTTTCTTTTTAATTTTGTTGCTCTCTGCTGCCGTCGATTTTTGGCAGTCCTTGTCATAATTTCAATGCGAGAAGGAAACGCAGCCGTCCTGGCGCAGGAAGTCTTCGTGAGTGTCAGGCAGCAGGAACAGCAGCAGCAACAACAACAACAACAACAACAACAACTACAGCAGCAGCAGCAGCAACAACAATAAACGTCGACAGTTGTGCGATGATGGCAGCTTCATTGGGTTATGCTTATGGTTCTCGCTGTGTGTGTGTGTGTGTGTGTGTGTATGGGTCTGTGTGTGTGTGTGTGTGTGTGTGTGTAAAAGGAAGTGTATTGCGTTGTAGGCCGTCGTCGGCTTTATGCACGTGTGCGGGCGAGGGAGGTTCGAGTATCTGTATCCGTATCTGTGTAAATGCTTTGTTGTTGTTGTTGCTGCTGCTGCTGGTTGTTGGCCTGTTCGTTCGCCCCTCTGTCATTGTGTATGTGTCATGGGCTGCTTATGCGTTGTGCTCTGTGTGTTCCTGTTGTGCCTTCCTGTCACTGTATGACTGTGCGAGCCGAGTCGAGCCGAGGCGCGTACAGGGTGCTTAGGGCGGCCACATACCACAGCTAAAACATTGCTTAGTTGGATTAGGTTCGTCAAACAGGGCACAGATTGCAGTATACGGGGTGTCTTAGCGGGCATACAGGGTGCCTCCCAGCGTGTTAGTGCTTATAAAGTTTGTCAAACAGGGCTTAAATGGAAATGTACAGGGTGCTTTCGGCAGGTTTAAAACAAACGAAATGTCTTTCATCAAGTTTTTATTTGGGTTTTCAAATAGCACACAAATGAGAATATACAGGCTGCATTACAGGGTGCCCATATACATGCCATTGCTTATCTATACGTGACTTGAATCAGCTATAATGAATTTTAATAATAACAATTTAATTATCTTCGAAGACAATTGAATGTTTATACTTTAAACGGGTTGCACTGTTAGATTTTGTGTTAGTTTGCATCACCCTGTATATAAAACGCGGCTGTAAAAACAATTTAATGCATAAAACGACAAAAATCTGGTTTTCACAAAACCAAACCCAGAGCCACCAACAAGCGACGAAAGCGCTAAAGAAGGAGGCAATGGGTGGCAAAGGAGGACGAAGCGGAAGAAGAGGAAGGGGCGGAGGCGGCATGGAGGTGTAGGAGAGGAAGAAGTTGCTGCTGGAAGAACACTCACAGGCCAAGCAATGACAGCAACAACAACAACAACAACAACAACAACAACTGCAGCAGCAGCAACTGTTGAGATTACACTAAAAGTAACTGCCAGCAGCAGCAACAACAAGCAACTGCAGCAGCAGCAGCGGCACTGAGAGAGCGCAGCACTAAAATCAATTATGTAGCAAGAGCGGCAACAACAACAACAACAACAACAATTGCAGTTGGTAGCAGCAGCGTGAAAATAGTAGTGAAAAAAATGGCAAAGTAAAATGAAAAAGCAGACAACGCTAGCGCTGACGCTGACGCTGACGCAGACGCTGGCCGAGGTAACAGCAGCAGGCGCAGGGTGGTGGGTGGCAATGCCAGTCAGAGAGTCGGACAGTCGGCCAGCCAGCCTGACGCTCTCTACGTCGCGTCGGTCAGTCACAAATATGTTGCGCATTTTTGCCTCGGCAAAGAGAGAGAATGGGCGAGAGAGAGAGAGAGAGTGCGAGCTGCTGTGTAACTGTTGTTTTTATTGCTGTGGGGTGGGCTGGTGGGTTTGCTAGTAAAATTCGTGAGAAGCGCGGAGAGAGGTGGCAGCGGCGGCAGCAGCAGCAGCAGCAGTAAACGATGAACTTTGCTTGACGATGCGACGATGCTTGTTGTTGTTCTTGTTGCCGTCCGTTGTTGGTGGGTTCGAGGCAAACACCTTTCCACGTGCAAGCCGAGAGCATCTCTGTTGCTGTTGCTGCTGCTGCTGCTGTCGACGTCAGTGTCGCTGCTGCCACGCAGATGTTTGGCAAAATAATCAGCGAGCGATGTTGGAGAAAAGAGCGTGCAAAAAATTATGCTGAGTGCTTTGGCTGCCTGCCCATACAAAGTGAAAGAAGCAGCAGCCACGACTCACTCACACTCTGTGTACATGCGTGTGCATGTCTGTGTGTGTGTGTGTCTGTGCAGCATAACAGAAAAAAAAGGCTGCGAAAGAAGAAAATCAACGAGCAGCAGCAGCAGCAGCAGCAGCAGAAGGCGACGCGACGCGACGCGACGCGGCGACGCTGCCAGCGTTCGGTGGTTCGATGTTCGATGTTCGCTCAGTTTCAGTTACAGGGGCAGCGATGTCGACTTTGCGTCGGCAGATACTTTGAGATTTTTTTCTTTTGTACGCTTTATTTTGTACTTTTTGTACGTTCTGTTGTTGTTGTTGCTTTCATACATTTTATCAGTTCGAGGCAGCGTCGACGGCGGCGTCGACGTCAACGTAGCTGCCTGACGATTTTCTTGGCGTTGTTGTTGTTGTATTTATTTGGGTGCCGTTTGGCGTTTAGCTGTTGTTCTTGTTGCTGTTTCGTTGTATCTGTATCTGTATCTCACACACACACACACGCACGCACACATATTGAGACTCGTATCTTTGTATCTTTTAGCGCTGTTTTGAGTTAAGCAATTGATGGATATGGTTTATTTATAACGCTTGGCGACTATCGAATGAACACTTGGCCTGTGCGAGTCTCTGGCTATGAGTATCTGTAAGATACACGCTGCCGCCTCTCTGCCTCGCTGCCTCTCTGCCTGCCTGCCAGTCCGACTGCCTGGCCTGTTCGATAAACGTAAGCGTAATAATATTTTATTGAAATTTGTTTTCTTTTCTTTTGCCTCTGAAGAAATGCTCAACAACATTTTGTACAATTTTTCTTTTTCGGCTGCCATACAAAAGCCACTGAGTGGGAGAGCGGACGGTGGGCTAGGGGACAGCGGGTTGGTGGGCGGATAAGAGAGAGAGAGGAGGGGAGGGGAGGGGGGGAGGTGGTTGCTGGCCAATACGACGACTGCCTTCATTTCTTGCTGTTGCTTATGTTTTTTTTTTGTTTTGTTTTCTTTGTTTTTGTCGTCGTCGCCGTCGTCGTCGTCGTCGTCGACGTCGTCGTCGGTCGTCGTCAACGTTTTTTGCGCTATAAGTATCTGTTGGATAAATATGAGGTTAAAGCGTTGCCTTCTGTTGTCGGTTGATGTTGTTGTTGCTTTTGTACATACCTACAGATATGTATGTACATATGCAAGTATGTGGCTGTCTTATGTACCTGTGCGCCTTGTAGTTGTATCTGTATCTGTATCTGTAGCTTGTATCTGTATCTGTATCTGTATCTGTAGCTTGTGTCTGTATCTGTGTGTGTGTGCGTGTGTGTGTGTGTGCCTGGTGAAGCGAAGTGCAGCGCATTTTGATTGTTGGCTGCCTTTTGATGAAAACATAAATATCACAACACAACAAAAACACGGCGAGTGAGGCCAAAAGCGAGGCAACTGCAGCTGAAGAAGTGAGTTTCAATGCGAAGCAGCAGGAATTCTCTGGCTCTCTCTCTCTCGCTCTTTCTCTCTTTCTCTCTAGCTGGCAACGTTCTGGCTTTTTGGGATGAATGAATTGTTGTATGAATGTGTGTGTGTGTGTGTGTGTGTGGAAGATTTCCTCTGCTGTTGTTGCATTTGTTTTGTTGTAGTTGTTTCCTTTTTAAACGGATTTTTGTGTGCTGGTAAATTGATATGGCAATGAATCGGAATTTGGTTTGTAAATTGAATACTGAAGGTGTGCTCTATTGATAAGTATAATTATTAATGAGCGTGTTTGGCTACAAGTTCAATTATTTAAGCTAGTTGAGTGTGAAGATATTTGCATATGGCAAAGGTTTGATGTACCTAGATGTACACTAGAACGAGATAGGGAGAAGCTGCAAGATCTCTAGCACACTTGAACTTCGCTATTGATAGATACATTTGTATCTTTATGGAATGGAATGGAAGTAAACAATTTGTAGCTACTAGTCAGTGTACATAGATAAATACAGCGTTTATTTCTAGGTTTCCATTTGAGATCTTGCTCAAAATTCTCGTTGGTTCCGTCCCAAAATAGACTTTTAAAACTCTTCAAACATTGCTCAGAGCGATCCTTGTCAATACCATCTAAAAATAATTTATTTTAATTCATAAAAATGCTAAGAATAAAAGAGACGCAAACGAGTGTGGAACAAATAAACATGAACATGTTTAACAAACGACAATTGTGTTTGTTGAATTGTTGCACTGTCTTCGGATCACTTCCTCCTTTCCTCCAAGCTCATGCCCTCGCTCCACGCACTCTCAATAATTATTCATGCAGCCGCCCTGTGGATGACGAAGGCAAAGCATTTACAACAAAGTGGATGCCACATGCCCACACACTCTCCAAAAGAGCAACAACAACTACAACAACGACAACAACAACAATCTGATGTACATATGTATTTAAATGAAATCGAAACGAAACGCATAATAAACGAAAAACGAACAACAACAACAACAACAACAACAAACGAGCGACAATGCTTTTTATATAGTTGAATGACTGAACTGAACTGAACAAACCCGTCAACTACAACAACAACAACAACAACAACAACAAAAAGAGCACAACAAAATTAACACACACAAAATACTTATACGCACAACAACAACAACAACAACGATGAGATTCGACAAAAAAATTACCTTAAAAACACCAAACAAGCTGAACAAAAAAAAAAATTGAAAAAAAAAAAATAATAAAATAAAAACAACAGCTAAAGAAGAAGCAGAGGCAGAAAAAAAATATGTACAAAAGCTGAAAATAAAAATACATTAAACGAAATAAGATGAATACCAAACAAATAAAAAATTTATGCGCTGCCCGATGTTGGGGCCATGGAGTGGAGAGCAGCGACAGAGGAAGAGAGAGAGAGCGCGAGGCGGGGTAGATCGGAAGAGAGGGTGTGTGCGGGTATGCGGGGAGCAGAGCGAGAAATTATGCCACAATCAAGTAGAAGACAACAACAAACAGAGCGAGATACACAAGTACACAACAGCTCAGCGCAGATGCCACATGATGATCATCACGATGATCATCATGATGCTCAAGATGAACAACAAAACGTACATAATGAGCATGAGCCAATGCTTATCATTATGATCATTATCGGTCAATGATAATGGCGTTTTTGCGTTTGCATGTTGTGAGATACACGGCCAATGGACTTGCATTGAGCGCAGCAGCAAGTCTCTCTCTCTCTCTCTCTCTATGTGTGTGTGTATCTTTAACCAAAACACGACCGTCAAGCAGCAGCAGTAGCACCAGAAGATACTCGAATACCAGCAGTCCGCAGTTGCAGTCCGATTGCGAGTGCTGCCTGCCTCTGCCTCTGCCTTTGCCTTGCTTTTGCCTGCCTGCCTGGCTGGCTGCCTGCTGCATTCCATAGATACACAAAAATAAAAATGCGGCTATGATAAATAATAAGACACACACACACAACACACACACACGCATAGACCACAGCCAGGCAGACAGTCAGACATTTAGTTGAGACGCTTGCACATCAGCACACGCCGCTTGCAGTGTATAAAATGTTGAGATACATTTGTATCTCAGTGCATCAAGCAGAGGAAAATAACACAAAATCTGATTTTGCTGCGGCTGCAGTTGCCGCAGACAGAAATAGGACAATGCTGCCAAGTAGGCAAATCAAAAACAACAACAGCAACAACAAGGAGAACGGAATATGATCTTCCAGAACAAAGAACAGAGGAAATCATGTACTACTCACAAACAAACAGACATACACCGATAGGGATGCAGATACATTCAACACTTTGATGCAAGCAATTTTACCAAACCGAAATTCCATTTGCGATCTGTCGAGAGATGCTCTGCAAGAAATGCTGGAAAATCTATTTGCTGCCTGTGAATGTAACTCAATGTAAAGGAAAAATACGGAATTATTTCCTTGGGAGCGAAGTTTTCATTGAACATTCTACTTTGTGTTATCGATCAGTAATCAATAATGGATTGACTAACTTCTAGTTATCGATAAGCGATGGGTTTAGCACAGTTCACATCCATCTATTTAAGTGTTGTATAACACGAAAATATAACCAAATCTAATCTCTAAGCTGAATCTCTATCGACTGACTGAATGATTGACTGACTGACTAACTTACTGATTGGCAATCAACGCATTTCAAAGATTCTTGTTTAAATTCATTTGATAAGTATCTAACATTTTTCGTAAAATTCTTAGGTGTTGTTTCGGTTAAGCCAATTAACCTGAAGCGCAAAAAATTCTGAACCAAAGCAGAAGCATATTCAAAACATGATCGTTGGGTTCATCCCCTTGAGGCTTTGTTTGTGAATCTGTTTTCCATCCGCCTTTAACCCAGATTTAAGCTGAAGCCTTATTTTCACTTATATTTCACGTTTTAACCCCAGACTGACATTCAATTCAAATTGCAAAGGGTCATTAACTTAGCTGACGCAGTGTACTCGCGTTTATTTAGCTCTTTGTTGACTTTATAAACCGCTCCACATTATTTTGACTTTTAAATAACTATAATAATGACTAAGTACTCTCTGCCCTGCCCTAAGCCACGCCCATTTTGCTCATGAAAACAAACAAAGTGAACAACATCAAAGCAAGACACTTGTGACTGACTGGCTGGCTACATCCTCGTCAGTCATCCTCGGATTCATGCTCATTTCATTTAGCGCCATTCACACACAGAGTCATCCTTGAGTCATCGGGAGTGAGAGCGCATCATCGTCCACTTAGCGCTAGCAATTACCAATAGACAACACCTTGAGTTGTTCGCAGAGGCTCTTCACTTTAGCGCCTAATTGCACAACAAAAGCTTCAATTAAACACTTCAAAGAGCTTATTACAAACCAATAAACCGCAGCCTAAAGTGCGTGCACAAACACAACGCCCCGAGGACCACGATGCCCAGATGCTCTAGCTACAAAGAGAGACAACAAAAACACCGACAACAACAACAACAACAACAACAACAACAACAACGTCGTTGACAACCAGCGAAGCGAACCAAAGAATTTGCTCCCAATTTCAATAGAATCGAGGCAAACAGTTCTCAAAGGACAATGCCAAGGATTTCAATTGAAAGCCAAAAATACTGCAAAAGCAAAAAGCCTGAAACAAGTCGCATAGTCACCATATCACTTTACATGCGATAATTGTGCGTTGATAATGCTCCGATAATGTTGTTCTTCCCATTGTGGCTCCTCGAGCCTCCGCCTTGGGTTTTGTTTCGGTCCGCCTTCCTACCACCACCCCGTTGGTTGCTGGCTGTACGCAGATCTATCGCAGGCATTGTTTAGTGGGCATTTGGTGGTTCTTTTTCTCATCCGGTTCAGTGTTGTCAAACGCCGCTTGAGCATAAATGCCTGAATCTAGTGTTAACAACAGCTGAAAGTAGCTGCAACGCTTAGTGGGCATTCAGTTTTTCTAGTTCACATGCTGAAACCAGTGTTAAAAACTGCTAAGATAGCTCAAATAATAGTGGGCATTTTGTGGTTCGAGTCCACATCCGCTTCAGTGTTGCCAACTGTGTCTTCACAATAGATTGCCAGTGTTTGAAACGACTAAAAAATAGAATAGAATAGAATAGCGTTCGCTTGCAAATTTCAACTGTTTCTGTCTGTCACACTCTGTCAATAGCCAAATGCTAGCTAGAAAATAGCTGAATTGACAGAGCTGATCCTGTTGCGCTTGCTGCTTCCCTTACGAGATGTACGCTACCTGAAGGACTTCCGGCTAAAAGACTTTGCATCTGTTTTTAGGTAGCAACTGCAGCAGCTAAGATCTCCGCACTCAGCACAACCCTTTAATGCCAGTTCAAAGTTCAGCTCTAAACAATAATCATAATCATAATAATAATAAGACGAGACACACACAGATACAAATACAAATACATATGACTCACAAATCGTGTCTTGTGTGTAAGGGTTAAACATTGAACCTTTTGCCAGCTTGGGCACCCACACAGGCCCGGCCCAAGCCCAAGTAACCCCGCCAGGACAATATTAGAGTATAGTCTGTGTACATCGGGCATCGGGCATCGGGCATCGGGCATCAGGGTAGGTAGCTGCCTGTTAGCTGGGGCTGGGGCTGCCACTTGGGGTATAATTCCTTCCATTCTCTGGGCTGCTTTGAACTTTTCTGCGTCATCGTTTGTGATTAAATATGCCAACCATACGATGACTATATCGTGCCCACATGCCCATATACCTACCTATATATATATATATGTGTACATATGTATACATATCGTTTCGTATTTACTTGCTCATGGGGCGAGCATTTTTATTTGAGCTCTTACTTTTCATCAGCTTCGCCTGTTGTTGTTATGAAATCCTTTTTATTTGCCGGGGCTGTTTCTCTGCGTAAACGCAAAATGCGAACCTTTTTCTTTATTTTATTTTTGTATATTTTTTTTTTTTTTAGATTTTTGCTCACTTTTCGCAGACAACACGTAGAACTGGCAAAGGCATTGCTGTCAGCCAAAGGCAGGAGTGCGAGTGTTGGGTAGCAGGGGAAGGGGAAAGGGGGAAGGGGGAGGCGATGGGTTGCAAATCCCAAAACACACGCCAAATGTAACCTCAAAGGGTTAAACACGCAAAACGCAAAAGCCGACACAACAAAAAAAACCAAAAAAAAAAACGAACAAAAAAGTGGAAAAAATTGAAATAAAAATAAAAACCGAAGCCAAAAATATGAAAAGCAATAACTGAAACGCACGAACGGACTGAGAACATATGCAGCCATGGCTTAAGCCACAACGACTTGCAAAGTGCCCTCTACAATCAAAAAATAATATCACAAGTGTTTGACTACAAAACTTGACGCGTCATGTGACATTTGTTAAGGATATTCCTAAATCCAGTTTGAAATTAAAAGAACTTAACTTTGTTTAACTTTTTTGATCAGATTTACGATTTATGATTCGAATCGCCTTTATTTTCAAACTTGGTTCTGAATCTCTTAATAAAATAATTTAATTTTGAACTTTTGCTTGATCGTAACCCAAAATTTGATTAGATTCTAAGCAGTGATCGTGAGAGTTCCTGGCTTTATAAGATCTCCGAATTGCAGGGTATTCATTGTGTTGTGTTTATAAATGATTTCTAAAGAAAAAAAACATACGCTCGGTAAAAAGTCATTTGTGCTACGCAGTTTTCAAGTGAACCCTATGCCAAGAGCCCTTTCCCTATTTGAAACTAGTTCTCGTAAACACTGTTTGGAGGATCGCTCAATTATCAGCACTGGCGATCAGTGCTGGTAAAGGGCCCTTTTTTTCTGTTTCGCCTTTGTCAGGCAGCGTAACCGCAGTGTTGGTAATGTTTATCAGTTCGGCTCAAGCCGCCAGATTTCCCCGGCTGTCTCAACCGCAGCTATTTTGGTGCGTTGAGTGCTACGAATTTGTTTGCTAATAGAATCTGAAAAGAACATTTTCGTCGCTTTTGTTGTTGAAAAATACGCAACGGCTTTTGTTGTTTCTAGGGGGGGTTCTTTTTACGTTTTTCGTTTTATTTTTTTTTTACTTTATATTTCATTTTTGGGTTTTGTACTTGGGTCTTATGTATATTTATCGACAATTTGCCGGGTAGGCTGGGGCCGAGATTATCGCACGCTGGGGTTAAAAACTTCCAATTTAAATTCAATTTCCGTGCAAATGGTCAAAAGTCTCGACGACAAAAGCAAAAATACAGAACAAATACAAAAAAAAAAAAAAAAAATGAAAGAAGAAAAAGGAAAATAAAACCCACCACTTAAGTCGGGTATAAAAAAGGCGCTGCGACGGGCTCTGAACCGGATATCAAAGCGTAGACAAATACAAAGTTGAAGTAAGCAAGGATATAGCCACGTGTGTGTGTGCGAGTGTGTGTGTGTGTGTGTGTGCGAGTGTGTGTGTGTGTGGATATGAAGGATGCATGACCATGCAGGCAAAGTCACTTCATTATCGAGATTATCGGCGCAAGTTCAACCCTGCCGCACAGCAAATACACAACAAGGATAACAACAAGCAGCCTCTGCAGCTCGTACTCTACCACCCCGTCGCTCCTCCTCATCCTGCATCCAGCGCTCTCATCCTGTGCACACGTTCGCGCGTCAGCACAAATGTCAAACCACTCAGTTCCTGTGCTCAGTTCCCGTTCCCCGCTCCCCGCTCCCCGTTCCCTGTACCCTGTTTCCTGCTCCTGTCCTTTTGACCCGAGCTGCGTAGCTCGTCACGGCTGCTGTGCGCCTGTCTCTGGCTGTGTATCCTTGAGACCCCGACATGACTGCCAGCTCTGGCTGTCTTGTGTTTGTGTTGTTGCCTTCAGGACATGCTAATAAAATTGCCGAAAATCCTGCCAACATAAAGTGTTGACGAATGTTTTTAGCCTGCGGCGCGTGATTTGGGCGCGATTTTGAAGCGATTTTGCGACTAAACAAATTAAAAGCGCGTCGAAAGTCAGCTCGGGGAATTCCCAGATTTATAGAGTTTTAGCAGTCAGGAAATTGCACGAAAAGGGTTTGCAAATGCAATTAATTGTTTTTCGTCTGTGTGTGTTTGTGTGCTAGTTAGGGGGCGTGGCAGGCTGGCAATTAGGCAGCTCAGTTACGCGGCGGCTGTGGAATGTCTCGACGGGTAATTCGAATCGAAATGATGTCACACTGATTGAAATCGAAGCTAGGGCCAGCTATCGCATAACATTAAAAAAAAAACACACACACACACATAGATAAAGCAGCGTTTGGGGCACGCGCGAGTCTGAAAGATATTGTATCTGTAAGTTAAAATACTTGAAAAGTGAACAGAAAACAAAAAGCGCATAAAAGTTAATTAAATGCAATGCAAAGCAAACAAAAATAACTGAATGGAACACACCGAACATGGAAATGGAAGCGGAAAAGAGAACGACACGACATGGCACAACAAAAACAAAACACACACACACACACACAGAAACACACACACAAACACACACACGCACAACCAACGAGCTAATCGATTCATTTGAAATTCAATACACAAACACGAGGCGAGCACCAAGAGACGCAGGCACGAAAATCAATATGAAAAGCATAACTGAAGCACAAAGTGTCAAATAGACAAACGTCAGAATGTACGCCAAAGTGGCACGGGGGAGGAGATGAGGTGGTGAAGGGGGGGGGGGGGGGGGGTGAGGCAAGCAGAGGCAACGGAAACGGTGCCAGGGCTTTGCCGCCCCTCAATTTGAATGTAACTGCAATTGCAAAGCCGTCAACCACCAGCCACTAAAAATGTTGACACACTCGGTCTGCAGCAGCAGCAGCAGCAGCAGCAAACGTGCAACACGAGCAACAACAACAACAACAATGAGCGAGCATGTAATACCCTGTAACCAGCTGCGATGGAACAGCTGTTTCTCGCTATGCTTACACTTACAACTATTTACACATACATACACTTATTAACATACACACACTTATGTAGCGATGCTTCTTCTTCTTTTGCACTATTGGGAAATGCATTCTCTTATAACTTCGGTGCCTACAGTCCGATCTCTATGATATTTAAAGGGCTAAATAAAGACAGTCTAAGTTGGGTCTATATATATAGGAATATAAATGGCAATTATTGGGGTCTCTCTTCAAAATCTAAACTAGAAAGCGATAATTATCGATCTAGTGCAAACAGTGTGAAAATATCGATAACTGCGCGGACAATATGAGCCTCCAGTGTGCATAGCCTCAGAGATCATAGAGACACGTCCAAATCGAGTCAAACTGATCGATTATATACACATGCTGGTATTGGAGATGCCTTCTGGCCTTACAACCAACCTTTATACCCGCCCTTAGCCATGCTCAAGGAGTATTACAATCGACAGTCAGCAGTCAGCAGGATAGATACAAATACAATTGTGTAAGGGGCAGAGTGCTCGATACGAACTGCTGGTTGCAAGTCTATTGCCGAGTGCCGACTGCCACTGCGGCTGCCATTTTCAATTTATTGTTATTATTAATTTTGCCAAAAAGGGATGCAACAGCAACCGAGCCGGGACTACAAACAGGACTATGCATACAGACACACACACACAGGACTAGAATGAGGACTATCGAGCGACGAGTTTATTTGTGTGAAATTCAAATGTAAATACTTGAGGGCGCTTAAGGGTGTCTTTAGGGCTTTATTTGCCCTCATATTGCGACGCAATTTCGTTTTGGTGGCGGTGGTGGTGGTTATGATGGTGTTGGTGGTGTCGGTGGTGCCAAGGTGTGGTGGTCGTAGCTGCCGTTGCAGTTGCACAGACCGAACCTGCCCCATCTTCAGCCAGCCGTAGCCTCCCCTCAGCACATCAGGCTTGCAGTTTGACCGGTGGCATCCATGCAAAATCAATCGACATTATTGAAGGCGAACCATTCGCATATGGCTTAAGTCTATTTGAGTTTCTGATTGGGCTGCCCTGCGAAAAGCAGCCCCGAACGGCATGATGGACTATGCAATTCAAAACGAAAAGTCTAAAGGGTTGAGTATTCTATTAGGTAGCTAATAAAATGATATTATGTATACAACTTTTACATACTGCGCTTAAAATTTCCAACTTGTTTAAGTACACGTTACTAGACTAGATCTTTGGGTCATAGCTGCACTTACAGGGTATTTGTCGACGTACTACTCCAAAAACGGTGCACTCGAATAATCAGTAATGCCTTCAAGCTGTCAATTTCAAGTAATTAATATCCTAAACTGACATACGACATGCATACAGGGCATTAGGCGATCAAATACCTAACTAGCTGTCCTTTGGCCTTATAGGGTATTTGAGAGTCGAGTCGCTTTTGGTTCAGATTTTTATTGATGTTGCTGGCATTTTTCTTGTCATGACGGCGACGACGCCAAAGATTAGTCATACAAAGTATTGTTGCCAAGCGGTGGGTGGCTGTTGTCGAGGGGCAGGGGCCGGACTGCGGGACGCCTGGCGACATTCATTTCAATTGACACGTGCAGTGAAATATGCCTCCACCTATCTAGTATCTGCCTGTGTCCCGCACCACAGCCCTCGCGTTCTACCGCAGCCATCTTGAAGAGACAACGCATCATTTTCGACGCATAAAAATGTTGAGAATCAAGCTGAGATAATGAGAACGCAACGAGCATTGGTTGGGCGGGGAGAGGGAGGCGTCAAGCTTTGCCTCATGAATATGAAAATGCTTGGCAAGAAAATAGCTGCCACTGTCTGAGAGATGACGCCTTCGACGCCCCCGTCGCCGCCGTCGCCTTCCTCACCTACACGGCCGAGTCCCCGTCCGAGTCGTTGTCTGTGCCTCAGTCTGTGTATGGCGCATGAGGTGGCAACGCAGACGGATATGAAGCTGCATAGAGTGTCTATGAGTCGGAGCTTGACTTGCGTCAGCATTAGCCTGACCCCCGCCCACGTCTACCCACTCGCCTAGTGTCTACCCACGGCCCAGGCTGGCAGTGGCTCCTGCTGTCTTAACATTTACGCATTTGACATTTTTGTCACCCGAAATGGCAGCGGGTGGGCTCAAAACGGTGGCGGATCGTAGGGGCGGGGTCAGCCTGGTCGTGTGCGAGTATTAAAAAATTATATGCCAAATCGAAATTGCATGTTTTACATAAACAACAACAAACGTTAACGACAGGAACAACAATAGCCGTCAGCAGCCATTTGAATTTATGTATTTCTAATGTGTTTCGCTTTTTTTTTTCTCTCTCATTTTTGTTTTTTTTTTTTTATTTTTGTGGCTGTTGTATTCTCGCTGACCACCCGCTGGGCCCCGCAATCTGCTCGCGAGTACGCAGCCCGGAATCACTCGGAACACACTCCGTCCATGCACAATAAATACACTCATGAGTTGGGTAAATTCTAACCCTTAAGTGCACATTTATTGCCATTTATGCGGTTCGTTTCGGGCTCTGTGTCTGGGTTACGCATATGATTCCCGTTAGCCTCCACCATTATTTATGGATTTTTGTGAACTGGCTGCGCTTTATGAACTGCTTGGCATTAAATAAATGCCATAGATTCTCATCCAGCAACAGGCCAACTGAATTTGATATGCCAATTATATGGTTGAGCCTATCGATAAGTTAATATCAATCCGGTGCTGATCTTCTATATATCATCGTTTATGACACTTTTCAGCTTGTAAGTGGCATATTCTATTAGTCTTTCTATTTTTTAGCAACCCCATGTACACAAGGGATCAGGGCTGTTTACATACTTGAATTAGTTTCATGATCATTAACACTTTTATGACACATTCATGGAAAACCCGCCCTTCTTTGCGATTCTCATAGTTTTTGATTGCTTAGAGGCGTCCGTTTTCACGCCTTTTCCCTGCCTCTCAGTCTCTCTCATTTGGTTTCTCTCTACCTCGTTTTCCCTGAATATTGAACCGATGCTTTAATCCATGTAAATCGTATAGAAGAGAGATTAAGTCACGTCGTCTCTCTAACTTGATCTTGGATTATATTTTATTCATCACTTAAACTATTTGTCACTTTCATTTGCCCTCTTACCCGCTTTTTCTCTGTCCCTTTCCCTTTCAAAACTCGCCTCTCTATGCGATTTTCACTTTTTCAACTAAGGCTACAGATGTTCATGCTTTAGACTTTCGAGTGGTTCTCCTTGTACCTATTCTAGTATTTATTGATTATAGCACCGTAAGCTCGACCTAATGTTGTCAAATCTATCAGTTTTGCTTATCAGATTGTTGCACATTTTAATGCAATTAGCTGATTACCTCCTCCCGCGCCGTCTGCTGTCAACTGTATTGATCTTTAATTAAAGCGATTAATTAACATAATAAACACATAATTTGCACCATGGGCAAGTGGAGACCTCCGACTGTGCGCTGGTAGGCCTCATGGCGGGTGACGCCATGCATATAAGAACTGACCCTGAGCTGTTGCCAATGCAATGTTCACAATGCACTCACAATGCATTCACAATGCACTCACACTCGTGCCGTGTGTCATACAGCCAATATTCAAGTTACTTTTAATGCGCGCTCTCGCTCTCGCTCTCGCTTTCGCCCTCTCGGTCTTTCTCTTTCTCCTTCTCTCGTTCTCGGTCTGTCCTCAACTGTTTTGTTTATGATTTTCTGCGGCCACTGGCCTCTCCGACCCCCGCCACTGCCCCACCCACAGCTGAAGCCCTCTGCATTCCCCCTTTTCGTGAGTTTGCCGGCAAGTGCAGTTAATTCCAATTGGCGACGAGTCGTCGACTGGGTTTTCTTGGCTCGGGTGCCTTTGGCCACCTCCTGCACCGTCGCGTCTTGAGGTTTTTGTTTATTTGCCTTGTGATTTGCATAATTTGTTCTATAATTTATGGTATGCAAGCGTTTTTATTATTGTTCTTTTGCTTGTCAATTCACAAGTCTGATTTGTTGCTGCTGCTCTTGTTGTTGTTGTTCCCGGCTTGTCACTCACTTGGGCCAGCTCAACGTCTTGCTGATTGAAATGACTTAATTAACTAAATTACGCGCCTGGAATTTAATTGAAATTAAACAGCAACAACAACAGTAACAACAACGAGAGCTCCGTCAAGCCGGAAGCAGCCTTTACTTAGGGGTTTTCAGATTTCGATGTTTCATGGGACTTGCTCGTTAATCACGACTTTTCCATATCCTGTACTCTAAACGACATTCCCCAACTGAAACTTATTCAATTGTGCCCACATCGATATTCAGTTCGTATAGCCTATGTGTTGTATTTATTGTCTTGGCCAGGCTAACGATGCGTTGATGCCAGATGGCTTTAATTTATTTGTAAAATATTTTCCATATCAAAGCAAGAAAAATATATATCTGTTTTGCCATATGCAAACTAGTTAAATTAAGTTAAGAAAAAGAAACACGCACACACACACACACACACACACAACAAAAATGAAAGAGAACAAAAATTATAAAACGAAGCGTGTGCAAGTAAATGTTCATAAACAAATTACTTGTTGGTTTTTTTTTTGTTTTTTTTTTTTTTTTGTTTGTGGGGGCCGCATCACAGGCAACAAATATTTCTGAAACCCAAAAGAATGCTCGTTCCGAGATAGAAAAATGTGGACGAGATGGGCGGGCGAAACAAATTAAATGCGTTAAGTAAACGAAAATTGTAAATAAAAATGGCCATAATATAGTGTACATATTGCAACAACAATGTGTTGAACAACAACAATCAAGCACACATAAAACAACAACAAGTGGCATTGGCCAATGAATATATATAGCTTGCATATATATATGTGTGTGTGTGTGTGTGTGTGTGAGTGTGTAGTAAAAATACTTAAGATTAACATAAATTTCTCATAATATATAAGTACGCAATAGAAGTGCGTAGAAACATTGCTGGGAAAGTGGTTGTGGGTTCCAGCAACAGTTCCTTAATGTGCAATTGCTTACAGAATTATTCACTTACAGTTTAAGCGCATAGCGCGTATTACCCGGCCTTGCGCGGGGCACTCGATAATGGGCTGAACTCTCCGAGCTATAACCTCTATCAATTGGTCAGGCAGTTCTTCAGTCATTTATAAATATTACTAATCGGTCAGTTAGTCAATCAATCGGTCTATGTTTGATTCCAATTAGCATAAATTTCACTGAGCAGTCAGTCATTTGAAGACTCAGTATCCCATATTGACAAACCCTAAAAAATACACCTGTTTATATCCCTGATTAGTTTAAATGATTAGCACAAAATTAAAGTCAACGAAAGCTGTTCAAGATTATGGACATTAATGATGAAAAGTCTAGAATTTGTGCTTGCCCCGAGGACTGTTTAGTGGCTTTTCGTGTGCTTTGGGGTCGCTTAGCTTTGACAGAACTCCCCCCCCCTTTTTTTTTTACCCCTCCTCCCCTCAAGCAGCACCCAATTGACGCTTATCCGTTTTGTCTTTGACCAGCGCAAGAAACAAAAGAAAAACGAAAACAAAATAGAAAAAAAAAATAATGAAATCTTTTAATTGTGGCGTTTGTTGTCGGGTGGGCAATCCAAAAGATTCTCGGAATAATTTTCCATTTTGTTGCTGTTGTTGTTATTTTGCCTTTTAATTGAGTACACACAACGAAAAAAAAAACCTAAATTTAAATTATGTGCTTATACAAAGAAGCAGACGAGGGCAGCCAAAAGAAGCGACCGTCCAACAACAACAACAACAACAGCAGCAACAACAACAGCGACAACAACAATAGCAAAGTGCGTGCCTTGCCACACCGCACTGCCCCCAGTCTGTGGCCATGCCCCAGCAGCTTCACTGTACAGTCTGTACAAAAATTCAGCGCCTCTTTTCATTTGAATTTTACGCAAAAGCAAAACAATTATGAAATTATTTATTAAATATTGTGAAATCGCTCACTGCACATGGTCACAAGTCTCGTTTGTGTATATGCGCACAGCTACAGATACACAGAAAGAGATACAGATACAGATACGGCTACGGCTACAGATACAGATACATAGCTAGAGATACAGATACGTTGGCATAGGCCGGGCACTGCGACTGCGATTGGGACTGGGCCAACCTTGAGCGTCTGTGCACGGGCCTTTGCCCGTTTCCACAATGAGTACACTCACACTCGCACTCACACTCACACTCACACTCGTACTCACACTCACACTCACGTATTTGTACTCTATTCTAATTGCTGCCATCGCGTATTGTCGTCATTGTCGTCGTCGCCGCTTGCGGGTGTGAGATTTAAGTCACTTTATCGACATCGCGCCGATTTTGGTCGCGTATCGCGATGTCGCCGTAGCTGCTGCCTCCTATACCCTACCCAATACCCAATACCCAACAACGAATACCCCCGGCCCCCCACTTTGCAATCACCAATCCCTGGCAGGCAAGCAGCTCTTCTGCTCAGCGAGTGCTTCATCATCTCTGGCGTTGGCTTTTTGCGCGCGTATTTCTTCAATAAATTTTCAGTTTATTCGGTTTATTCGGTTTATTTATTTACTTATATTTGCTATTGCTGCCCGCCCCGCCCCGCCCCGGCCGCCGCGCCCCACGCTTCACGACACAATTCCCTTTGCATTTAGCTTTTGTTTTCAGCTCTGCTCTACGTTTATTTCTCTCAGTGTCTTTCGCCTCTCGTCTGGCGTCTTCGTAATTGAATTTCAACTTGTTTGCATTGTCGACGATAATTCGTCGAGCTATTTTGCGTATTGAGATCAGGGCCTCATCAATTAGTCGATTAATTTTATGCGCAGCACTCTATGGAATCTTAGGTTTAAGCAGCTCGAGTAAAGATTTGTGCAATTGCTTTGACTAATTCATATCCTCGACTACTTGCACATTAAATAAATTCAAATTGCTCTCGTAAATATATTTTATAGTTAATAATAACTATTTTTAATGCTGTTGCCGCTGCCAAGCCACAAAAACTGCATTAAAAACTTATTTCGAGTGTGGTAAAAAAAACCCATCAACCGAATCATGTAAAAATATTCAAATGCTAAAAGCATTAGCGTTGACTTCTCTCTGCGTAAATTTGATACCATTATCCGTTGTGCAAATTTGTTTGGTGTTTTGTATAAAATATAACATAACCAGGACTTAATTAAATATACTTGCCTGCCATTTTTTGAATACCCTAAGAGTATTAAAGGCGGCCGGCATATGGATTCAAGGCTTACTGAACGAGAGATGACAATTTTGTGTAAAGAAAACATATGACAAACCCAGATTTGAACTCAATAAGGATGTGGAAAATGAGATTTGAACCAACTAGGGATGTAGAAAACTAGGGTTGAACCCAAAAAAGGATATAGAAAACCAGGTTAGAACGAAATAAGGATGTGGAAAGTTTAAAAGCGAGCCAGTTTTATCTGGCAGCTGAATTAGAGTATCGCAAGATTATTCTTAGATATTCGACTTGCATTGATTTGAACAGCCAAAAACAGTTTACAGGGTATCTCCCAGGCATGCCTGCCATTTTATAGCCCTTCTGCGGCTGCAAATTGAAGTGAACAGCGCGCGGCAAAAAGTGCAACAAATTTATAATACAATAATTAAAGCGAAAAATGAAATATGTACACACATACATGTACATGTTTGTAAAACAAAAAACAGAAACATAATTTAATGTATTTGCATAGAATGTGATAATTCAATCAAAATATGAGATATAAAGGTATGCGTGTCTGTGTGTGTGTGTGTGTGTGTGTGTGTGTGTGTGTGTGTGTAATCTTTATTATTTAATTTGTCGCTTGTTGAATTTATTTATTTAGCGATTTTCTTTTTTGTTTTTTTGCTGCTTTGTTTTTGGTATTTGTGGCCCCATTTCGCATATTTTGCATATGGCAAATTAATGCAAATGCGATTAAATGTTTTCATTTTAAATGCCACTGATTAACGCCACAATGTGACTATTTGTTTTATTTGTTTTGATTTTGTCGTTGTTGTTTTTATGGCATTCTTTTTGTATGTGCAACAAACATGTGTGTGACAGTTGTTGCATGCGTGGCATGCACAAATGCTGTGCTCTTAAGGCTTTGATGCACGGCCCACATGACGTATACTTGATTATTTAAATATGCCAAATTGAATGGAATTTTGAAAATCAAATATATCTACGGCAAGCCGCATAAAGTTGTTAAGCTAAGGGGCACCTGTGTGTGTGTGTGGGGGGGTGGATATGCATAAATTTGGAAATTTTGTTTATTTGGAGTTGTTTTATTATTATGTCTTAAAATCAATAATGAATTAAAACGTATTAAATAAACAGAAATTAATTATGCACAAGATGTTTTCAGTGTGCGGACCATTGAAGCAGCTTTATGCAATTGCCAATGGCAGACAGTTGAGGGCAGCCAAAGGAAATACGCACACACTCGCACACACGCACACTCATTTACAGTCTGTGCAACAGCTTGTGAAATGCCAACGTCATTGTTATTTATATCGGAATAACAAGGTAATAACTGCACACTTAAGTATGCAAATAGCCGAAAATCATAAATGCATAGTAAACACCTACACACACACGTACAGTGCCTGCTAGTATGTATGTGTGTGTGTGTTGACTACACATGCAAATGTTATCATTTGTGATTAGTTACAGTCTCGAAATGCTAATGCCAAAGGCAGCAGCAGCAGCAGAAACAGCCACAAGACAGCAGCTCACTTGGTTTTGCTTGTGGTATCTGTGTATCTGTGTGTCTGCATGTGTGTGTGTGTGTATGTGTGCGTGTTCACTTGGCAATTGCCAAAATTTTCATCGTTGAGCTGGCCTAATCCGTTCGCTCTTTGCCAGCTCTGCTCGTTATCTGGCACTTCCTGGCTGGCCGTAACCAAAAATTAAGTTTTTGTTTAAATAATTTATTGGCTCATTTGTTTGCCACTTGTTTTGCTGCATTTTGCAATTGACATGGCAACAATTAATTAATTATTCAACAAAAACCGTATCAACTAAGACAATATCATTAGGCTTATGTTTAGCTTATTCGCCATGGATACCCTTTAAGAGCTCTCCAGGGATGTAAACAGGATGTTTCATTGGCGCTTTAAAACTAAACTTAAACTTAAGGACGAGCGGCTTTGCTCGGCAGGAATATCAATTAGTTACTTAGCAGATATATTAGCTAGGCTCGTACTCGCAACATAACTTGAAAAGTAGACGAGCTTTACTCTTAACTTGTCCGACATTCATAAATGTTTGCTCCAGATGTGGCCAAGTCATCTTGAAAAACTTAATCTGTGCCCCATCATTCCTATATAGCTATATGATATTATGATTCGATGCTGAAGAGCTTCTGTTAACTTGTAAGAAGCTTGACAAGCTTGACTAAGAAAAAGACTTTAAAAAACAAAGAGAATCTAATTCTCGACCGATTGTAATTATGACAGCTGTTTGATAAAGATCTCCGATTCGATCGAGAGCCTAAACTCTAAGAGACTAGAAACAGACAGACTCCACTGTCAATCACGAGGCTAAATTACTTAAAGCATTTCGTGACCAAATTATAATACCCTCTACAAGGCTGTATAAATTAGTAAATGAATGAATAGATTTTTGAATGATTCAGAATTGTGTCATCTTTGCCAAGCGGCAAGCATTTATAGAGAGAGGGCGAGAAACTTGTGCACTTACTTGCCAACTTTGAGCGCTTCCTGCAGCTGTTTGAGGCAACGATCAATCTTGCGCTCGCGCACTTGGGAGCCGTACTTGGAGGATGCGTAGGGTTCCATGGGGAAGCTGAAGTATGGATGTGCATCGAAGGTGAACAGACAGGGCTCGTTCGATGAACTGGAGCTCGAGCTCGAGCTCGAGCTGGAGCTGGAGCTTTTCGATGCTGTGGCTGCTGCTGCTGCTGGTGTCTCAGCTGTGGGCCTATTCATCATAATCTGCACTTGCACTTGAACGCGTTACGCATACGCCACGTTGTCTGCTGCTGCCGCTGCCGCTACTGCTGCTGTTGTTTGTTGAGGAGCCAGCGATTTGCAGTAGCTCTTAACGCGATGAGTTCGCGTTAACAACTGCTAGCTGGAAAATGGGCAACTGGCCATAAACGGCTTAATCGGGCGACTTCTTTGTCTAGCTCTGTTGGCCATGGCTTGTGATTATTTTATAATTTATATATGGCTATCGCTTTGGTGCCAGGTAGCAGTTATTACAGTTGGCCACCAACTACGTCATCAAGAGCAGCCGCTGCGGACATATTTTCAAGCGCTTCCAACTCTTGTTCAAGCCTTGGCATCAAATGATAAACAATACTCTGCACCCGGCTGGCGGCACATTGCGTATACGTCATATTGTGCCGCCTCTCCGATTACATTTCTTCGTAATGTACGCCAAATTCTTTGTACTGCAATGCGATCCCTATGCAAATAAGCTCGTGCAGACATTGTTTTTACAGTTTTCCAACACTGCCATAATCCATAATGGAACACTTGCCAGTTTCGTCGGCCTTCGCCAACGTAGCTAATGCACAGTTGGGCGAGTCTCAAGTCTAGCTTGTTTTTAGAGCTCTTGCGCCTGGAGCCGACATTACGGATGGCCACAACTGTTTTCAAGGGCATTTCGACTTTGACTTAAAACTGTGCCATGCATTCAACTCGGATCCACTTAATCGACAAAGCAGCAGATAAGCGAGTGGGAGGGTAAACGACTGACAGATACCCTATAATCAGCACTAGCTTCGAGTGCTTTTGAATACATTATGCGATTACTATTGCGATCGATTTGAAAGTCTTTGAGATGGCGTATACTAATCGAAAGAAGAAGGGTGAGTGAGGGGAGAGGGAAGGGAAAGGAGGTTCGCCGTCTAGATCAATTTGGCATCTAAATCTAGCAACATTCCTATTTCGCGCATATATATAAATGTATTCTGTTAGCTTTCAGTTGATTTACTGGCCAGAGGTCATTCCGCAAATATTTCCATTTATCGCGTTTTCACCCCAGCTTAGCTCCTGAGAAAAAGTGACCTCATTTTGGAGAAGCTCTCGGTTCTTCGTCTGTTTCAGTTTTCCATATTTAAGTGTCCGTTCGCATTGCGTTGCTGTCGTGCTGTCGTGCTGTCCTACCTGCCCATGCTGCTGCCCCTCCTGTCCACCCCTGCCTAACTTGCTTCCGTTGTTGTTGCTTGTTGTCCTGCCTTTATTTTGTTTTGTGTGCATGTAACTTGCTGGAAAATTAATAATAATAAAAAAGCAGCAAGAAGTAAACGAACGAAAACACCTACGCTGCTGGGTGTTGTATAGGTGGGCGGGAAACGGGGCGAAAGTGGATGGCTGGTTGGGTGGTCAGTGGGAGGGTAACAAATACACGCGTGACCCTATTAAATGTGTGCTAATAAAAGCTCGGGTCTCCAAATAAATGGCCATGACGACACTGAATGCCTTCTGCTCCAAAATATTCGAAGCCAAATTCACGTTTTAGGCGCTCAGCTCAACGAGGGTCGTGAGGGGTTGGCTGGAGTGGACACGCCTTGCAAAATGTTGTGAAGTGGGCGTTGAAAACCAAGAAAAATTACTTAAAAATTCAAGACAATTTCTGCTGTTGCTGATAATCATAATAGTCATGATGCTGATGAAGATGATGATGATGATGAAAAGAAAATCAACGCACACAAAGCAATCTCCGAAGACTGAAGGATGCAGGACAAAGTTGAGGGGGAGCGGAGGTAGGAGGCGGAAGGCAGGATAACAGAGAACAGTGAATGGTGGCGACTTCCTCTTCACGCGCTAAAGGTCAACTTTTTTTTTCCATTTGCAACGTGGTCATTTATAAAATCTGCGAGCATTATTAACAACAAAAGCGAAAGAAAAGCGAAAGCAACCGGGAAAAGCGTTGACTGTACAATAATAAAACAGGACTGGGACTATACACACAAACATATACTATTATATGGTATATGCACTCAGTTGTGCCCGCGATTTATCAAATTAATGAGTATCATTCTATTTTCATTTCATTTTCCATGCGCCATGCGAAGGACACCGAAAAATACGAAAGTAAGAAAAATATAGTAAACGGAAAGTGACCCATCGAGTGGGCCCTGGAAACACAGGAAGAGAGAAAGGGGCGAGCAGGCATATTACCAAGAATTGGGTAAAATAGAAAGATGTGTCGATAGTGCACAAACTGCAGATACCCTGTAGAACGAGTTTGATGTGTTTTGGGGCGAATGGGTGGGAAATATGCAAAATATGAAAAGTTCTTTATATATATTTTGCAACAAGGGAGCAAAATATCTAATTTGGTATATCTACCTTTTTAAATCCTCGAGATTTGGGAATGGGTAAGGATACTGATCAAAATGTAAGCGTGTTCTGGTATTCACAATGAGAACATATATGTATCTAAAATCTCCTTAGCTATTGTGGAATATTTAGATGCCTTAAGGTACATAGCCTTGATGCCCATTTACTTGCGGTTCATTGAGGTAACTTTTCGGGTTGTTCTACTTGGCAGTTGAATAAAAATGAAAAGGATACGAATAAGCTGCCAGTTGCGAGTATAAATGAGCTGGGTGCCAGCTCAAATCTTTGGCCACCGTGCTCCATTGGCGTCGCCAAAGTGAGTGCAAATGTTGTAAGACCAACACCGAGGACTAACACATGGCAAACGGAGCTGTGTTGGCGTTGGAGAACTAATGTGGGCGATTACATAAACAGGACACACGAAAGGACGTACCGACAGTGGGACGAACGGACATTTGCCGTGTAAGCAAACACACCCAAAAGGCAAATAGAAACACCCAACAACTGAGCATAAATCCCGGCCAAACCCATGCCAGGACATGGCCCCAAAAGGATACACCAAGCACTTTGCATGCCCCTGCCCATGCCCATGCCCGTGTCAATGGATAGGTACAAATAAAGTGACCAACCCAGAAGGTCTACAAGAAAAAGGAAATACATATAATAATAAAATACTTTGGTAGAAGAAAAAAAAAAACAAAAAAAAAATATATATATATATATATATATATATATATAGCAGAAGAGTAGCCAGCAAAGGACTCGGAGACGGCACCGAGACCGAAAAAAGGAAGCCAAAGCGAATTGTTTTATATCCCTCATTTGTCCATTTAATGGCTGAAACGAGCCAACCCCGGACAGGAGCAGGAACTGAATCCAGGACTCGAAGGCAAACAGCAGAGCGCACAGAGAGAATCGACAGACAGGCCAAAGGATGGCTGAGAAAAACGCAACCAAGCAAAGTGAAAAAGAATATTGAAACACTAATAAAAATAAGGATAAGCAGGGAATGCATTAAGTAAAATATAGAATAAGTGGGGTAGCATTGGGGAACGGGCAAACGGGAAACGTGTGCTCACCCCCAACCTCCTCCGCTCTTGTTCAATGGTCGATGGGACGTATGAGATTGGTTTGCTTGACTTGGTGTTGGGTTAAAGATGGTCACGGCTGCGGGTACGGGTTAGCTACAGATTGGATTGGATTGTTTTCGGGCCTTCTGGGGGTTGCTGCGCGCTCCATACACCCGTACTCATAGTTTAATCATAACAATAATTCACCCTTTCCAGGGGATATTCTTGCCGTACCAACTAAATTTGGGCTGTCGATTGGGGCTGTTACCGTTTCCCCTCAACACAACCCAGTTTGCAAAACTGTCCATTTCCTAGCTAACTACTTGAATTTAACATAGCCTGGGACTATTCAATTCTCGACATGGAAAGATTATTTTGTTGAATGCGGCAGTATTTCGACTGCCTGACTGATTGATAATCTATGCAAGGTTCAAAGTTAAGAGCTGAAAACTAAACTAAAAAACTGCCATGTAACTTGCAGAACACGTATTTTAAAAGGGCGAGACCTTACTATGCGATTCTCAAGAATTCATGTCAGAATTAATTTTCGCAAGGTTCATATTATTATATTACTCTCATTATAATTCGTATATCCCTCTCCCTGTCTCTCTCTCTCTCCCGCAACTCTCATCTTATAACATTTTTTTTTTAGAACTACCTATATAAAAGACTGCCTTCCAACGACACCTATATGATAATTAAATGATCTTGAATCTTGAAATTTTGGGGTAAGTGATTTTTTATATATATTTATCTTTAAATAATAATGCATATATATATACTAGCCAATAAGTCTAGAACTCGGATGATTTGCTGGTATTTTTATAGTTTAAAAACATACTTCTTATAATCTTAAGCTTTTCGAGTTAACGCTTGATATCTGAATAGGAAGTTTAAAAAATTGATGTGGAACCAGATTTAATTATTTACGTTAATTAAAGACCATTATTGGTCACACTCAACGAATGTTACCTAACACTAGGAAGCAGAGAAAAGGGTTTCGAACCTAGAAATAACTTCCTTCGGTTTTCGATTCGAATCAATGAGCTTAACTATTAGGCTTAGTTCAAGAGCAGTTGTTCGGCTCAAGGCTATAAAAAATATTGGAATTTTCAGTTCGGGCTTGTGGAATTTGATTCTTCTCTATAAGAACACGTAATCGTTTTATGCTATAATGGGAATAATTCGATTAATAAAGCAAATTAGAACTTTTGTAACGCCACGACCATTTTTTTTGCATATAAAATAAGCTCGGAGACTGAGAAAAGATCAGTAGTAGACCAATCTACAAACAAGATGCAGTTAAAAGCTTTCTTTCTTCTCATCTGCCTTGCATTCGTTGCCGACGAGATGTGCACCGAGCCACCATGTCCCAAGGGATAAATTAGCTGCTCAATCTATTGACTAAATGTGGATTTTTTTTTGGTTTTAAAAACATGTAAAAATTTTCCAATTTTATTCATTGTGTAGTTGAGTAAATATATTCAATTGTATTCAACCATGTGTGAGTGTTTGTGAGTATATGATGTATTTACATGTCGAGTTGGTAAAAATATAAACTAAACTGCGAGAATAATGCAGCAGGGTTGAATGCAAGGAGAGGTCAACTGTTGGGTCATTGCAGTCGCTGCAGCCCATGACCCATGCCACATGTCCTGCATTTACACACACTGCCACACGGAAAAAAAAAGCGTGGAAAATGGAAAAACAGAAAACATGAACGAGTACACAAAAAATAAAAGAAAATATATGCACACACAGCGCAACTTTTGGCATGTTGTGGAGTTGGGTATAAAAAATAAATTTGAAATGAATTGAAATAAAAGGGATATGCAAATGCAAAATGGAAAATAATATGCAACATATTTTAGTTGCCATCAAAAATCGGATTGTGGCGCAGAGTTTACAACCAAAAAATCAAATATAACAGACAAACAGAAAAAGAGATAGAGAGAGAGAGAGAGAGGGTGAGAAAGGGACAGAGAGAGCTAAAGAGAGAGAGGAGAAAGATGAATGCTGCGACTAGATGCCATAGTTTAGCCCACCATGGCCACTGTGCCACACGGACTGCGGCAACTCGGTGTGTCGTCTCGTCCTAGTTGGTAACTCCCTGCCACATGCAACATTCAATGCATACAAATGGCATTTAAGCCGGTTTTGGCTTACAAAACGGCACAGCAACGGGCTAAGCGCAGCTACACGCACACACATGCTATACACAGACATGCACACAGACACACGCACACACACACACACGCTTGGACACTGTAACAGCAACGCAATTTATATGCGTGGCAAATGCACAGAGAACAGCAACAACCTCGCACAGTGGAGCGCTGAAATTTCAGCCGAGTCAAACAGGCGGCAAAAGCTACTAAACTAACGCAGACACACAGCGAAACACACGAGCAAACAGATACTCACACACACAAACAAACACACACACTTACATACACTTGAATACTCAAAGCGCCTGCAGCAACTCTTGGTCCTCCATGTTGCATAGTAGGCACGGCTGTGTATTATAGTTTGGACTCTCAGACAGCTTTGGTCGGCCGTTTGGTTGCCCGACGATTGGGCGCTTGGTTGGGCGGTTGGGTGGTTGGGTGGTTGGGTGGTTGGGTGGTTGGGTGGTTGGTAGGGTCTGCGGGTGTTCGGTTATGGTCATAAAATAAACCAAACAAACAAGCCGGAACCATGTCAGAAGGCACCGCACACCCAGCACAAGCGCAATTGGTTGTGAGTGTGTGTGTTTGTACTCTATGTGTAGTGTGGGGGCTAGAGCAAGGACGAACATGAGTGAGCACAGTGGGGCAATATATACGAAAGGGTGTACGATAAATTTAAATAAAAACTTAATGATTACCCCTGAGTTGGGAAGAAATTTAGTTATTGTCTTAATAATCAATATTCAAATATATTTATATTTAAATATATACTATAACGAACATTTGATTGCGTACCACTGTGCAGCAGTTAGCCCCACAATGATATGTGCTGCGTCGGGCGGGGGTGGGGATGGGGCTTAGGTGTGGATGTGGAAAGTTTTGGCGAGAAGGGACGCCACGCGAACGGTGCGAGCTGTTTCATAATTTTATACACTTGTGCTGAGCTGCGCTGTGGTTCGACATGGACACGACCAACAAACAAACACACACACGCACACACACACACACACACACACGGACACACACATGCCACGCCCCCGCTTGTGTAGTGTGTGTGCGCGTGCTGGCATGTCTGCGCGTTTATCAATAAAAATGTTGTGCGTTGTTGTTGTTGTTGGCTTTGTGGTTTTTGTTTTTAATATTTTCACCGCTTTAAGTGTTAAAAGGATATCTGGCATTTAATGTCTGTGTGGGTGTGAGCTGCGAGTCTGTGTCATAAATATAAAGCTGACTGTGTGTGGGTAGTCGCATATTAAGCATACGCAGCGTAACACGAGCTAACTCAAGGGTCTGGCCCGCTAAGGACTTTAGAATGAAAAACTGCATTAGTTCCGCTGCTCTTCTGCTTCGGTGCAACTAGATGGAGGAGCTGAACGCAGTGAACCCTTGTCTACCCCTCGTCGTTTTTTTTTTATAATCTGTTAAAGTTTTCCCCGCGAAATGCAGCTCCTGAGAACGCTTGAAAACTCCCTTTGAATGTGGGTCGCAACTTTTTTTTATTGCTGATTACTTTTGTATGATGTAATGCGGCACTTACAACGACACACTCACTGAACTTTTGATGGAGAAAAAACTCAAATGAGAAGATAGACTAGAAGATGCCCTTCAATTAGCTTCAGTTACAGACAGTCTGCTATCTACACATGTGCCAGGCGAAAAAGGTGAAATATTCCGAATCTATTCATAGTACAGGCACTGTATTCGGCTCGGATATATATTTTTCTGCCTGTTACATACATTTGTGAAAGTCCCATATACCCATTTTATGACTGCTCATTGGTTGCAGGGTATGATAATACACCCTGCCCCAAACTATTGAGCAGAGCATTCAGCAATTTTTGATTTCTGTTGCTGCTTTGTCGCTTAAGGTGTCAATTCCGGTAGCTTTGGCTGCCACAGTAAAGCCCCGTGAAACGACTCGAATGCAGCGTCCATTAACAAGGACCCTGCCACGGCGCCAGGTCTTGACCTCGGCAGCAGTTGGTAGCTAACAAAATTAATTTTCGTATAATCCAACAACAAAGCAAAGCAAACGCGAACGTTAAACGGTAAAAAAGGTGTACGTGCCACGCCCATTGACCGTATAGCCCTTCAGCCCGCACCATTGTCCAGTCAAGCGCGGCTGCAGGGTCCTTGACAGGAGCGGAGAAGAACAATCGCTGCGTTTCCAACATTTACTAATTTTCCACTCCACGCCAAGAATAATCGCCCCAGCACACACACACACACAATCACACAGAGACACACACAGAGACGCAGACACGCACATGGTACGTGCAGACAAAGCCACGGCAAGAACTTGGACTTGACGCGTTTGGTCCTGGCACTACAAGGGATTAACCTCAAAAAATCTCATCAAAGTCAACGCCAAAGAGAAGGAGAAAGAACAAAAACGGTAGTCCAAAAAGCACCAAGGATGCGGCCAGGCGATCCTTTTGTGGTGGGTGTGAGCCCAGCAAATAGCACAAAAACTCAACGACTCGTGAGAGACACCAAAAGGCCGAGTGGAGGGCGGTGCGGGCATGATATGGAGCCATAAAAATAAACCACCCAAAAAGTGGGCTAAAATGAAGTTCTGTGCAAAGAACAATAAAAATGGCAGGCAGAGGACGCACGGATTGCAGACGCCCCAGACGCCGAAGTCGACGCTGAAGATGAAGATGATGACGTGAAGGTGGGGGGGTGGCAAAGAGGAGGCAAGGGCGCAGGAGTAGGAGTAAGAGGAGGCAAAGTGTGCAGTTGGGTAGCACGAAGAGGTTGAGTCTGGCCAAAAGTTACAGCAGCGCATAAAGAAACAACAAAGTGCGGCTATCTACGGCACACCGAAGTGCAAATACCCTGCTAGACTAGGCTTAGATAAACTTTTTAACCTACCTATAGATTGCAGATAATATAGTAGCTCGACTTGCTGATATATTCTAAGGGATTAGTCAAATGCAAGAAAGCCTACTTTAGTCAAAATAGCTGGCAAACGGAAAGGACATATCTATATGGACTCGGCTGTTGTTTGCGATCGAGAGAAGATATGTTTATATGGAGTGAAAGTTGTTACCCGTTTAGTCACAAAATGAAAATACCCCAAACGAGAGTAGAAAACACCAATGAAACATAAATGACGCGACACCGAGCTGCAGGAGAATAAAACAGAGTCGCGCAAACAATGGGCATTCGCTTTTCGCTCTGTGTTGCCCACTGTAAGGTGGCGGCATATTATGCAGGGGTACGAGACGGCGACAGAAAAAATTATACAAATACAAAAGGAAAAATCGTACAAATATAAAAAAAAAAGGCACAATGACAAAAGAAAATACAATGAAAGCGATTGGGCCGACTGAGGGATGTGCCATGAGTTGCAAAGTGTGAGGGGCAGGAGGCAGCCCAGCCAGGGGTTGCAATGCGGATGACAATGGCAGGGCTGGGTTTGCGCTCTCGAGATCTGTGCAGCACACACACATATATACATATATATATATATATATATACAATACTGTTTTAAGCTACCCGTCAAAATCGCAGCAGCTTGTCAAGAGCTTGTCCTTTGGCTGCATATTGCCCCAACTGTAAAATAATATGCCAAATATGCGCAAATTCATTTTGTACCACACGCCATGCAAATGAGGCGCGCGGATGCGTTGGGTGGAAGTGCTTATAACAAAAAGAAGAAGGCAAAATAAAAAAAACAAGCAATGAGCAGGAAACCACAGGAACTCACAGGAACTTACAGGAACTCACGAGTTCCAGCCACTTAGCAGCAGCAACGGCAGCTTCGTCATCCTTTGCGCTCGCGTAATACGAGCTTTTCATTTTGGGGGTTGGCCAACTCGGTTGTGGCATGTAAGTTGACTATTATTTTGACATGACTACACAATCAAAACCTGAAAATTTCCGACGCCAGTCGACGCGCAGTCGACCCACAGACCATCCAACCACCCGCCCAAGCCACCCACTTTTATCACTCACCCAGCCCGCGTCCGTAGGGCATAATCTGCTTCAGCCGCCCCCTCTAACCCCCTCATTGAATCTCTTGCTCTTTGCGTCTCTGTCAGATGCCGTCAAGTCATCAACGCTAAACGACCTTCGCTGTCAGCGCACAGTGGTCGAAATGCATGAAAATGCATATGCATGGAACACAAATGATTATTTTTGAGTATAGCAATTTTAGCACTAATAAATGAGTGTAGAAAATTAATAACTTATGCTTTAACTTCTGCTCAAAATTTATAAATATTTTGTCAGATTTTCTTTTAAATTGATTTAATTTTTATTGCAAATATGACAATTTTCTTTATAAATATAATATATAATGGATAAAAATGTTAACACATTTGAATACTTAAAATTCAAGTGGCTGCTTCTAGGTTTTTGTTCAATTGAAACAATTGTCATACAATAGTTTTTTGCCCACTGTGCAGCATTGTTGGGAGCGCTTCTCAGCTACAAGGAAAACATTGTGTTGACGGCTTTTAGGCATGTGCCTTGGTGTGGGTGTCGGTATCCTGTATATGTCTATATGTGTGCGTGTGTCTCTTCGTGTGTGTGTGTGTGTGTGTGGGTGTGTGTAGGTGTGTGAGTGAGCTGCTTGGGTGTGCCATAGGGCTGTAATAACAATGACGAGGACGTTGATGCGTTGTCGTTTTCGTTCTGCTGCTCGTTGACAATATGCGCAGAGCAGACGAGCGTCCCTTAAAGCTGCCGCCCACCCGTACAACCCACAACACGCCCAGCTCTTGTCCCGCCACATCTAACAACTCCCCCCAACTCACTGCCCACACTTTCTGCTCATATTGCTGGCAATTTTCTATAATCCTTTTTGCTGGCTGCCTTTTTCAAACATTTCTACAAGTTGTTGCTGTTGTTTGAGTTTTCATTGTTGTTGTGGTTGTTGTTGTGCTTGTGAAAGTTTATGAAAAGTGACTGCGTTAGCAGAAAATATTATGCTGCCAGCGGCAATGGCTGCACAAGCACAGCCCCACCTCGCATCCCCTCTCCCCACCCTAACCAACTCCTGCCGTGCTTCGGGTCCGACAGCAATAAACTCTTTTTATTTTTTTGAGGCCAAGTTTTGTTGTTGTTGTTGTTGTTGTTGTTGTTGCTGTTGGGTAAAACTTTTGGCTTTTGCTAGCAGCAGCCCAAAGTTGGGAAAATGTTTAAATTCAACAAATACGCAGCCACACACAGACTCACTCACACACACACACAGGCACTCGCAGCTATCATGGCCACAGTGCGTATGCGTGATATACTCGAGTAGCGCACCCAAAAGTTCCACAGCTTAAATCAAACTTTTTGGACTTGCCAGGCAAATTGTGGCCTGAATGGCAGAGGGGCAGGAGTGTGAAGGGGGAGGAAGGGGGGGGGGGTGGTTGGGTGGTATCTGGGGTTATGGGTTCGGGGCATGGCTGGTGGTTGGTTTGTCTGTTGGTGCTTTTAGATCTGCACTTCAACTTTTGGGTCAACGTCTGTTTGTCTATTTGTTTGTTTGTTGCTCTCGATGTCTGTCGTCGTCAAAGTCCTCGTCGACTGCCCAACACGCGACGCCCCCCTACCCAACACTCCCCTCCGCAGCGGCCCACCCCAGTTACTGCTCGCATGTCTGCTCGATTTGTTTGTACATTTTCAACTTTGGGGCTGACCGTCGTCCAACATCCAACGTCCCATGTCCGTTGTCCTGCTTTATATCAGTGTATTTGTGTGTACGACCTTTTTGTGTGTTTTCGCCTTGACTGTCTGCTCGTCTGTCCATTTGGCTGCTGCCAACAGGCCCCCTACTCTGGCACATTTCCATCCATAGTTGGCATTGCCTTGGCCCCACATTCTGTTGCTGTCGCTTCTGCTTTCTCTATTAACTTTTCGTTTTAGCTACTTTTTCTTTGTCCTTCTGTCCGTCTCTTCTGTCTGTCTGTCTGCCCGTCTGGCTGTCCCCACTGACGGTCCGACTCTGACCTGGTCGCCGAGAATGATGACCACCCAGTTGGGCATTTGCGGTGTTGCGCAGTGTGAGCAAAATGCCTGGAAAATTATATATATATATATACATCGTTTTTTGGGTGTGTGTGTGTGTGTGTCTGTGTGTGAGTGTGAGTGGAAATGCTTTTGGGGGAAAACATTTGTGGATGATAGCCGAGTGCCACTCATCGCCACTTGTTTGTATATTTAATTTTTGGCCAGTCGATAGAATGCTGATTACGACAGCGCATTATGCTTCAATCCACACTCCTCTATCTAGATCTACTAGAGCTAAAAAATAGTCGATGAGTGCACAGAGAAGTCGTTTAAGCGTTAAACTCGTGCTTAATCGTATCCATTTATTGTTTTTATATTTATTTTAGTACATCATTAACTTATTAATTATGTTTATTCATCAGTGTATAGCAATTAAATACGTTTGTGCTCCCTAAGAATAAATGTATGTACGTGAGCTCTGCGTAGAAATGTTATCTAAAACTTGTTATCTATTCTGGAACTCCCTCAAAAGATAAATATTCTATATTTCTAAGCTAAAGATAACTTGGAATTGCGAGTTTGAACCGGTTTACTAGTTCAAACCCTATTCGCAGCCTTTGTTGAATATAATTTTGCAATATGAAATGAGCTTAGATTATTTTGTAATTATTGTAATAAATTACTTTCCATTATTTTCCCTCATTTTTGATTATGCTCCTCACAATCGCTCTGAACATAAGTAATATTCTTACCGAATAACAAACCGTTTAATCAAGAATTTTGCTTCGGCTTAGCATTAGGCAACGCACATTCCATCATCTGTCATCTTCTTATGTTTATCAAATCTCATCTCATCTCATCTCATCTCATCTGGTGTCAGCCCAACTCATTCCAACAAGATTCGTCAACATTTTCGTGGTTTCCATCGCCATTTCATTTAATTTCAATACCTACCTCTCCCTCTCTCTGTTTGCTACTAAATTTGCGCAAATTGTACGCTTTTTGGCTGCTCGATTCGATTAGATTTCAGCAGATGACAAACATTGTGCCACAGTCGGCATCAAGGCTACTCGTTTCGGCCAGGGTCCAGGACAGGGCCACAGACAGAGCCGCAGCCAGGCCGAGTCAAAGCGCAAGCGAGCCAACAACAATTTGCTCCACCTACTGCCGCATGGCGCCTTCGCCTGTGGCCATCTAACCCACCCAGTTCTGTGGCCAAAAGCCATAGCAATGCTAGTCGAAAGGACATGCTATAATTTCCAGCAGCAGCAGCAGCAACAACAACAGCAGCAGCACAAAACCAACAAAAGTAACCGAAAAAAGCAACAATCCCCAACAGCAACAGCAACAGCAACTACAAACAACTTAGCCATGTCTGTGCGTCCCAGGCGGCCAAAGCTCGGTCATAGTTGTCCTTTGCAAGGATCCAGCTACAGCTATGCATAGCTGTGTGTCTCTCTCTCTCTCTCTCTCTGTCTCTGTCTGTGTGTGTGTCCTTGTGTGTTGGTATGCCAACACGCAAAATGTGCGCCTGGCTCTTAATGGGTGGCTTGACAGGGTTTAAGCTCTTTTACGGGGCAGATTGTGTTTCAGCAGGAGAAAAAATACAAAAATACAACGAAAAAAAAAGAAAAGAAAAAACACAAATAAAAACAAGTAAGAGTGCACTAGTCGGGAGTGCTCGACTAGCAGATACCTCAAGCTCAGCATATAGATGTGTTTGGAGCTTTGCTTCTTTTTTCCCTCAGGCACAATTTCTGTATGACAAATGAATTCTTGATGAACTTCTGTGCTTATAGTTCGATCCTTATGCAATTTTCAGGGCTTGCTTATGGCATGTTAACATATGTGTACATTAATGCGCAATGCTCTAGCTTAAACTCTGATGCTCTTTTCGTTCTTTTTATCATTTTATATATGCTATACTATATATACATACTATATGCTGTACTCGTACACTATACTATGCTTGAGGATACAACCCAATTTGCAGCATCTTATCATCCTTGAGATATGCTAAAAAAAATCCAGGCCTCAAAATCGATATTTATGGGTATTATAAATTTGAGACCAATCAAAACAAGAGCTGACTTTGTTCTGCGTTTTCCGCACAAGAATCTACATTGAAATGTCAAATTCCCAGCTTTTGACATATAGACATATAGACCACTCGGCGAGTCGTTCCGATCGAGAATATATACATACCTTAAGGCTTTTGTCTAAGCATTACACAGAACCATCACTGCCGCTTTTACCCACTTACTTATATGTGCTTAGGGTACAGAAATAAAAGAAAAATGCAAAAAAAAAAGAAAAATATAAAAAATAGTGGAGCGTGCAGCACATCTATGCGATGGTGCGGTTGATGGGTGCTTGTGAAGTTGGTGGAGGGGGGGAGTGGCTCAAGAAAAGTCTCGACGCAAAATGAAAATGGGCAAAAGAACAAAAAGGCAAAAGGCGTACCAGAAAATAAGCTTCGACTTGGCTTTGGGTAAAAACTTTGCCAGCATTCCTTACCGTCATTTATGCTCCTTGGCTTGGCGCACACTACTTGCCACCCCTGCGCCCCACCCTGCAACATCCGCGTGCCATCCCCTTCCCCCGCTGCCCCCTGCTGTTGATGTTAGACTTTCTTTGCTTTTGCCTGCTGTTGCTTTTGTAAATTGGTAAAAGTTTGAGTTTAATTCAATTCGGAACGGTAGCTGTGAGTGCCGGCTTCCTATGGATAAGCAAAACTGCACGCGGGTGGGATAAATGTGGGCGGTGGGGCGTTGGGGTGGTGGGCGTGTCGTGTGTCTGTGTAAAGGATATCACGCGTCGCCCAACAGTTGCTGTTTGCTGCTGCTTTTGTTGCTGTTGCTGTTGCGCGCAAATTGCGGTGCATGGACAGTCGGCGACATGCACTCTTGTGTGTGTGTGTGTGTGTGACGGAGAGTGGGAGGGGGGGTGTGTGTGTGTATGGGTGGGTATTATGAGGTGGTGCAGTGGCTATCGCAGCTGCGGGTGGCACAAACTGGCAACAAATTCATGCGCTTTGTTGTCGCTGCATATGTAGTAAATTGTTGGATAGAACCGGAGGATTGGTGGTTTGGGTGGATTGGTTGTTGGGTAGGCTGGATGGAGTGGGTGGAGTGGGTGACTTGTTGTTTAGGAGACGAAGTTGCACATGAAACTTGGCACGTCGCCTAACGTGGCATGTTTATACGAACGCCAGAGGCAAGCGACAAAAACAAATGGCTAACAAACACACACACGCAAACAAACAGCTTACACACACACACAACAGCAAACACACACTCACACAGCTTACACACATATCATACATTTACAGCAATATTATTTCGTTTATACGCCACTTTTTGCAATTTTGCTGATCTTTTTGCTAGGTGGCAGCTCCTTATTTAAAATATAGCTTATTAAGACTTTATTCAAAGGCTTTATTCCCGCCATTATATATCTATTAAGCTGACAAAGGGTTTCCGACTTTTTAGGAGAATAGTAAAACTCTTAAGATTTGAAAAATAGAAAGGTTTCACACATTTGCTAAATATTTGATCGATCCTTCCTGCCTGATATTTATATGCTATTGCTTGCATGCTATGGAACTCTCTATAAAGATAAAATATACTCAAAACAAGTGCTGTAAATAGACGAAAGCTATTTTATAGAGTTGCCACATATCTACTAGAGTTGACACTTTTTTTAAGCTGCTACGTATTGCTGTAAACATAATAATTCTAAAATATATTAATTTATATCGATTATAATATGTATTAAATTTTGCCACAAAACAAGTGAAATATTCTTTTATATTTATTTAAAATCTGCCAGCTTATCGCCAGAAAACTTACAAAAAAGTTTGTTTCAATATTTTTTTTAGTTTGTTATTGCAATAAAGGCAACCGTATAAACGCATTTAATCCAAACTTTTGTGCCACAGTTCTTGTTGTTGTTGCATTACATATTTTCTAGTTTCTGCTAGAGTTTCATGTCAGAGCTCAAAGTGAAGGCTCCGTTTGGCTGCCTGCTTTATATTAGCAACAAATCGGTAAACGCTTTAGACCCGACCCCAAACAACTGAAGCAACACTCCACAGTCCACAGTCCACACACCACACACCCTTTGCCCTTGCCTTTGCTGTTGCCCTTGCATTTGTTGGTTTTGTTGTCGCTGTGCATTAAGTGTTGCCAACTTTATTTAATGGTATAACAGTTGACTGCCAGTGTTGGCTGGCATTGCCCCACACTGCCCAGCAGCAGTGGCAGCGTCAGCGGCAGTGGCAGTGTTGCTAAACGGCATGTGCGTGTGTTTGTGTTTGGATTTGTTGTAGCTGTTTGTGAAATTGTATTTCGTGCACTCATGTCTCTGGGCAATGGGTTAGGGTTATGGTTAGGGGGCTACGGATCCCGACATTTGTGGGGAGTGTCCTTGTCGCACAGTTCATTCAACGTTTCGTATTGTGTCGTGTCTTGACTTCTAGTTTGTTGCCGTTGTTGTCGTTGTTGTCGTTGTTGCCGTTGTTGTTGTTGCTGTTGTTGCAGTTGTTGCCGCTGTGTGGGCGTAAATTGTCTATTAGTCAGTCGAGCAACGTGAAATTGCTGTACATTTTTACGTTTTGGCTAAGGGATGAAATTTAATTAAGATACTTTGACGTTTCGCAGATACACACAGTACAGCACAGCACAAGACAATCTAAGACAACAGAAAGCACAACATGCCAACGCACAGACACCCAATTGACACCAACAACATCAGCAACAACAACATTAACTGGGGCGGACACACACACCCACGCTACAAGGCTCTATTTGTTGGGGATAATTCAATTTGCGCTTACGTGCGTGTGTGAGTGTGTGTGGGTGTAAAAATTTCTCGATATTGACAATGAGGATAACGACCGTCGACAGACGACAGTCGACAGTCGACGATGACCCAGCATCTTTGTCTTCTGCGTATGTGTGGGTGTGTATTGGTGTGTGTGTGTGTGTCGACAGGAGTGGCAATTGTCCCCTTCGCTTGTCATTTCGATAATTATCGTCCGCTCTGTTGGTTACTGATTTTCATTCCCGTGAATCCTTGTTGACAGCAGCTGTGCCACCTTGATCACTAGTCTTAGTTTTTATATACTAAGAATTTAGTTACATTTAGCTGGTCAATGTTGGTTATTGTTTAATATATTCAAAAGCAACAAGTTGTGATGAACACAATATAAGCAGGCTCTCTAGCAATGTCAAGAACCTTCCCGTTCTGTCAGCGATACAATCAGCTTTAACTTGTTAAGAATTACAAGCGTGAATGAAAAAATTAAAGCGAGCAGAGTAGATCACACTTTCTGTGTAACTATTTTAATTATAAGCATGGACTTAAGCCTGAATCTTGCCTTCTTTGATAGTTCGGCTATCTATAAATATCAAAAATATTATATTATTATAATTATGGGATTATGTGTAGAAGCAAACTACATAAGTGTATAACTCTTTTAATACCCTCTTAACTGTAGCCTAGCCCGAGGCAAATACAGCTGCCATCGGTCAGTCAGGAATTCAAAAACAGATATTAAAGTATTTAATCAGTGCTCTCAAGAAGGAATATAAAGGATGTTTCTTTGCAATTATAAATAAGTTAATTAACCCCCACGTGCCAATAAGTGTCCCTTCTTAAAAGGAAAGGTCGAAACATAATGATTATAATTATTCCTAGAATCACATCCCAGCCAATTAAGTACATTTTTTCAAGTTCGGTGACGCGTTTTATATACCACAGTGCCCTCCACTTGCCTGTTGCCAAGTATATAATTCAACAATATACCAGAAACTCGATAGATTTGAGAATATTCTCGGTAAATGAAAAATTGCATGACGCAATCCCGCAATTATCTGTGCCGTCGTCAAAGTTTCTTTAGCTAATCTTGGATTGGTGGGCGGGTCGAGCGTCATTTGCTATTGGAAATTTAATTAGGTTTACATCATTTTCGTGAAGTTAACGCCAGATGGGCGAAAGCAGCGCCAGACAGGGCAACAACATGAGCGGGAAAAACAACAAGAACAACAACAGTTGGCCGGGAAAAACTTTTACACTCATTGACAGAGCTGCTGCTGCTGCGGCTACTGGTGGAGTCGACGGGGGCTGGACTCAATTAGAGGCACATCTACAAGTCAAATATTTTGACTAGCGAGCAAAAACAATAAGAACATTTGGCACTCAGAGCCAGCAAGTCGATTAATTAAACACACACCCCCGGCCCCGGCGACGAGCCAAAAAGGCAAGGAAAAACAGTCCATAAATGTCCCGAAGCAACCACCCAATGAAATATTAATAGTAACAATTATGTGCTACGTGCCACAGCGGCAGCCGTGCCAGCCATGGCAGTGGCAGTGGCAGTGTCTGCCACAGCCGGCGTTCCAACAAGGATAACACAATTACAACACAATCAAAGAATTTCTGGTCAGCAATTCGATAAGCAGCCCTCGCAGGAGCCGCACCAAAGGCACAAGTGCTAGCCACTGGCTTGACGAAGGGGTTGGGGGGTGGTTGGGTGTCGCGGCCTCCCACGGTGTGTGCGCTGAAAAATTCGTAATGTATCTAACCTCGAAAACCTAATCAAGTCCAGTTAAGCAAACAGAGAGCCAAACAGGACAGCAACAACAATTACTCGCTACTCTCTCGCTCGGCGCTCATCGCTCACTTTGGCATCGAGTGGCAACAAATAGGCGAGAGCAGAGGCGCCGGCATCGCAGTCAACGTCAATCAGTTGGCCGCACAGAACGTCACACACGAACGCAACACGCTGCCTGGAGATCAGGCGCTCAGCAGCAGTAGCACGCGTGTTTCTCTCACGCGCGTACACAAACACACACACACACACACACCAATTGATGTGCCTGTGTGTGTGTATGTGCGCACATGCAATGGCACGTGAAAAACATTGTCTGCCTGACCGAACCTCGCACTCAAACCGAACACGAGTGCCGAACCAACGAGCAAATGCACGACATTCATTCAATCCAACACAGACTGCTCGCCCTCGCCCTCGCCCTCACCTTCGCTCGCGCCCTTGCCTTGCGCTCGTTAGGTTCGATTGCGCGTTCTCCTTCTCTGTCGCGCTTTAAGCTGACTTTGCCCATACTTACACTCGTGCAGTCGCTCTGCCAAGCTGCCTTGCTTTGCTTCATAGCTCTGCGGCCGGCGTCGACGTTGACGTCAACGTTGCTGCTGCCGTTTGCGTCGCACTGTTGAAATTATTCAGCTAGCAATTTCTTACTTGTTTGCCTTCCCACTGCTGCACCTCCTGCACCACCACCAACGCCACCGCCCTCCCTCCCAACCCAACCGCCCACCAGTGTCATTCTCGCTGCGTGCCTGACAACCGCACGGCGGAAAATTCACTTTTCGCCATCGCTGCGCACTTGTGCCGAAAGTCAGTCGGGCACGTCCACGGCGCGGGGTCAGAGAGGGTGCGACTGTCGACGGGTGTGTGCGGGTGTGTGCGAGTGTGTGTGCGGGCCGGAATGAATATAGTATGAATAAAGGGCGATTCATTCGGCGCGCACTCACTTACTCATTTGATCGCTCATTCGATTTAATCGTTTAGTGCGCCCTTTTGCGCCTTATCAACGTTTCATTTAATTTGGCCCGAAAACCTCTCGGTTTCGATTTTGTGGGCGGCCTTCTGGACATGATGCGGCTGAACCGCTCTGCGGTTGATTAGGTGTTATCCTTATGATTAGTGGTCATTGCGCTTGGGTATTGAGCCAATGCATCGCCCACCAATTCAATTCAAACTCAAGTGCTTCCATTCAGCTTCAATTAGATTCGAATTTCGACCAATTATTTGTAGCACTCGAAATAGCGAGAATTCTTGCACTTACCGCAAAATGTCACAGATGGACGAAATTTATATTGGTTTATTCGATTGCCTTTGATAAGCTGATTGAAATGTTGTGTGTTTCAGTCAATTGCCTCTAATGAAATCAAAAAGAATGCTAGAATGAAAAGGCGATTGGGTCTAAAGAAATGCTGTAAACTTTTTAACTGGTAGCTAATGTGAGTTTAGGTTAGTCGCGCGGTTTATCCAATTATTATGTTGTATTATATTGGTATAAGTTATGAATGTTTCTCTCTCAACCAGCACTGGCCTTATTAGACTGCGCCCAAGCCGAGTTATACACCAACCTGTGACACAAACCCGTGTCCTAGTTATAAGGAAGCTGGGTTACTTGGGCAGCTTTTCTCGCGAAACAATAATAATCCATTTAATTATGCTTTATTTGATTAATTTAATAGATTAACTTCCCAGCAAAACAGAATTCTAAATTGTTTACTTAATATTATATTTATTGTAAGTACAAGTGTTCTATTTTATGTTTCTAATTGATGAAGTTCATTTTGGATTTTCAAATCGTTGTGTATTGTTTTTAGTTATACAGAAATTCTTTGATATTGACTAATTGTTGTTATTAAAATACTGAAAATATGTTCTTCGCAATATCAGAAGCTAACAGATATTGCCATAATATTTTCAAAGAATAAAAACATTTTTTTGCTTAAGCGAACCAATTGCTTCGCTTTTTCTCTTATTTTGCATTTTCTAATATAAGCTAATTTCTTTTAGCATCTTATAATACAACATCTTAATATTAACACAATAAGCATTAACGTTTTGGTCGTGTGCTTTGTTTTAATTATTCATTTTAACTTACATATATCTGATAAAGAACCAAGTATGGCAGATCGATGGGTTGGATTCTGCAAAGTCTACCTCGCTATCTACTGCAATGCCTTGTTGCCAATATATAAGGCTGAGCAGAGAGGGTCACATAGTTTCGCTAAACTTCGTACACTTCCTTTCTCAATTCGAAAACTGCTTTTTCAAAATTGAAACTTTAGCTACTTTGGCCGTTTTGTTTCATGCGCTTTTGCATATTATGCATACGCCATGTTGCACGGCCACTTTGCGGCGCCCCCGAGCACTCTGCCGTGTGTCTAGTATCTGGTTTGGCGTTCAGTAGCCAAGATTTATTAATATATATATGTATGTATATATATATATATATTTTCCCCCAACGAGCTGTTATCCTGCAGCTCCTTGGCTGCTCCTCTGAAGTTCCATTCGCTTTGGCTTGCTCCTCTTTCAAATTTTGTAATTTCTTTGTGGCAGCTTCTGAGTGGAGCTCTTTGCTCTTTGTCCCCCATCTCTGCGCTGGTGCGCTTTTATTCATTCATTTATTTGCGCATTTTCCATGTTTTCCTTCGTTTTTTTTTTCTGTTGTTTTTTTTTTTTTTTGTCTTTTTTCTCGCCATCTTTGGCAAGTTTTATGCGCTGCTCAGTCCTCAGCCCGCCTGTCTCCCCTTTTTTATGCTTTCCTCCTTTTGCATTTTTGCTCGCACAAAGTTGCCGCTTTATTGTTTCGATTTAAGTTACTTTGTATGCTGTCAACGTTGGGTGGTTTGGGTGGTTTTCGGGTGGCTTTGGATGGTTTTGGGTGCTCTGCGTTCGGTTCGAAACGCCAAACCCGCATTAAAATCGCCTGGGAGCCGCTTTGGGTTTCATTGTAGCCGTTGTCGGCTCTTGCCTGGTTTTATTTCACAGCTCTTGCGGCCTTAGGGAGTGTCAAAGCGGTAGCTGCGGGGCAGTCTGCCAGGCGGGCAACGGGGGTGGGGTGGGTCGTGGGGCTGTTTTGCTTGTACTTTGATTTGTCGGCCCCTCCGTGTTGTTGCTGGGGCCCGAGCGGGCATTGAGTTTTATGCTCGTTTAATGGCTGCGAATTTACTCGCTTTATGCGTCTTCGATAAGCATTTATTAGCGCCAGGCGCATGGTGGTTGGGCGGTTGGGTGGTCTTGTGCGACGGGTGGGGCAATGTGCGAGGGGACTGCGGCTGAGTAATGGCTACGGTATTGGCCCGTTCTGATGAGGCGTATGATTTATTTTTATGCTGTATTCTTTTTCTGTATTCTTATTTATTCTTTTTTTGTTGTTGTTCGAGCTGGGAAATATACTTATTGAGGGATTTTGACAAACATATGTTGCCAGCTCCCCAGAGAACTGGCAGCTTGGTGTTGGGATGACGGCATCTTATTTAGGCCTTAATTTGTAAGTTGTTCTGCTAACGTTTCCCATCAGCATTGTCGAAGTTTACCCAACTCGTGCCAAGAAACGAAATCATTTTGTCTTTTTTCTTTCTGCTTCTTTTTGGCCAGAGCAATTTGTGGGTGGCGTCGGTCGAGGCGAAAACGGGAAAGTGTTTGCCACAGTGCATGCCTCTGAGCTTATGTGCGGCTGCGGGGCTTGGCTGTTGGTATCAATATATAAGTATATGTATGAGTATATATAGAGCATAAGCCATGGGCGCAGGCTAATCGACTTATGAAGAGGGATGTCATTCAGCGCTCCACTTAGCTGCATGTGTTAAATAAGCCTCATTTATTTCGGCTTGGGTTGCAGAAAGCTGTTTTTATTGGCTGGCTTACTGCATAGGAGGAATCAAAGGACCTGTAAAAGGCCTTGGCATTATCTATCATTCATGTGATTCCAATATTTGTATTTTGGAACTTTCGCTTGCTCTTGATATTTTTATTGATATTATTACTATTATTGTAATTATTTATGTTACTATCCCAGGTTTTATTTAGAATAGTTTCTTCTAGATGTGTTCCTCCAAAATTCCTTGATAGATCTTATTCTAATTGAATCCTCTCTTTTGTAAGCTTTATTTATCTAATGATTAGCATAAATATTAAATCTTTAAACTTATACTAAAATGTAGTGTCCTTCATTAGAAAATTCTTTATTGAATTAACATGGGTTTTCTGTTCTGAGAAAAGATAGGCTTAAGTTAATAGGGATAGAAACCTGCCACGGGCAATGCCGGGTAATTCCAGCTAGTATATAGATATTATATATATTATTATCAGCCAAGAATTAGTCATTTGAGTAGAGTTTGTTATAGTTAAGTCCCCCTTTACCTAACTTATGCACGCCGCTGTCTTTTTGTCATTCGTTCTGCTGCTCCTGCTGCTGCTCCTTCTGTTGGTCTGTTTGTCAGTGGCTCGGCAGTGCCAACGCCATCAACATCAGCAACCTCATCACCTCACCCGGCACAGCCCGGCCCAATCCCGCCGCACGCCCGCTGCCCACCAGACAAGAGCACCCAACGCCCATGGCCAATCCACGTCAGGAGGGTCCTCGTCGTAGTCCTCGCTATGGTATATTGCAATTTTTGCTGCTGTTGCCCATAAAACTTTCCACTTTTTGTCGCTTCTCTACACTTTTTTCTGCTGCTGCCTTTGCTGCTGCTGCTGCTGCTGTGCAATGCTGCTGTCCCAGCCCCAGTCCCAGCCCCGCCCACCGCCCAACGCCCAGTTGCACAGTTTTTGCGACGTCTTTGGCATAAAATAGCAGACACGACAGCCTCGTCAGGAGCGGCAAAGGCAGCGGCAGCAACAACAATAAGGACAACATTTACTCGTCTGCTTAACTGCAAAGACAAACCTACGGACCGCACCGCCGCACCGCCCCCGCTGCAGACAGCGCCGCCCACCAACTGCACCCCCTCCCAAGCACTTTGACTGTCATCTAAAATTCATTTTTATACTTGTATTTCGTACGTTTTTTTTTTGCTTACTTTTTTGCTACACTTTTATTTTACTTTGCTTTATATTTTTGCGCTGTTTTCGTTTTGCTTTTCAGCTGCTTCGTTTCTTGAGCCATTTTTATTATTTTTGTCATAAACTGTGTGTGCATGTGTGTGTGTGTGTGTGTGCGGGTGTGTTGTATATGTTGTGTGTGTGTGTGTGTGTCTGTATGTGTATGCGGCTTCTTTATATATTTTTCATTGTGCCACACTGGCGCACATCCTGCTCATGTCCTCCATCTCCGTCCTCGTATCCAGCCCCGTCTCCGTCTCTGCTTCATCCGCAAACTCGCAGAAGTCAAATACGTTTTAATATCTTTTCTCTCTCTTGACATTTTCACTACAGTTATGTTGCCATTTTGTCCTGGCATGTGTGTGTGTGCGTGTATGTGTGTGTGTGTGCCTGTCTGTCCGTCTGTCTGACTGGCTTTTTCTTCTATCGCTTTGGCATGGATATGCCAAGCGTCCCGGCGCCCCCTCCAGTTGCCGCCCGTTGTGAAAAGCCGCGCAAGTTTCTTGCCAAGTTCTTTATGTGTGTGTGTGTGTGTGTGTGTGTGCGTGTGAAAGTGTGCCGCCTGTGCTAGTGTGTGTGTGTGTGCGTATGTTTGTGTGTGCGTATTTCATGGCAAACGCATCCTTCGCGTCTGCTGCCCATAATGTCTGCCATCTGCGTGGGTGTAAGTGTGCGTGTGTGTGTGGGTGTGCCTGTGTGTGTGTGTGTGTCTGTAGCAGCTTAATGCCTTCATCGTACTGCTGCTCCACATCCTTCAACGTTGCTGCCCCACCTGCTTCTCATCTTTGTCGTCCTTCGCCGGCTGTTGCTGCAGCAGCATCACCTACTACAACAACAGCAACAACAACAACAGCGACAGCAACAACAACTCGCCTCACTGCTGTCATTGTTGGAGCCACATGCTCTCAAACTGGCAGATACCAACACCAAACCAATTCCCCAAATACCCACAACAGCGCCCACCGCATCGTACCTCACCTCAGCTGAACCACGCCACCCCCGCCCTCCCCCTAGCCCCTCCATCAGCCCCTACACCTTTGCCTGTGCTCAAATGCAAGCGTAACATTTTGCGCTAGAGTTTTCTTCGTTCCTTTTTTTTTTTATTATTTCTTTGCCTTCTTTTCATTTTTATTTCTGCTTGTCTCGTTGCTTGTCTTTTGCTCTCAAAGTTTCTATACTCTTACACAACAGGATCATCGGGCATAGCCGAATATCCATACAGCTTAACCATAAACTTAGTAAACTCTTAAAAAATATTCAAATATATTTAATTTTCTTTTTTATTTTGATCAACTACAAGATATTAATCTTGTAAAATGAAGTTTATAGTGTTTACCATTGAGTATAGAGTATTATAATATTAGATGTTTCATAAAATTAGAATAGAAATTATTATAATCTGAACATAGAGCATTAGGAAGTCGTCTCTTTGCTATTGTTGTCAGTGCTCTATGATTTTTTTGTATAATATTCTTTATTTTTCCTTTTCAAGTTTTTCTTTGTCCTTTTTGGTCTGATTTTTCGTCTCATTCTCACGTTATTATTGCATCTCTTTCGCGCATTTGTGCTCGAGTGCAATTTTTAGCTTAATGTCTGTGTTGCTGACTTGAGCTTTTAAAAATATTTTTGTTGAATTTTCCTACTCCCCGACACAAACACACACTCACACACACACACACACACACACACACACACACACACACACACACACACAAGCACACACTCAGGCAGGCATGCAGTTAAAAAGTATATGAAAGTTTTCATTTATTCCGGAATTACATATAGTCTGGTATATGGGATATGTATGCAACTTTTGCAGCGCTGAGTACTTAAGCCTTAGCTGCTTCTTGGTTTCCTTTTAGTTCCTTTAATTTGCAGGATCAGCCATTTAATCCTTTGGCGCCCACTCTTAAGTCCTGCCATCCGCCGGGGCTAGTCCAACATGGCAGTACAATGCCGCATTACAGGCACCTGTCTGCATAATTAAATATGTCGATTTTCGTTTAATCTGCGTAAAGAATAAAAACAAAAACAAGGCCCCCCGCCCTCCTCTCCTGCTAGCCCTCTCGCAGAACCGCACATAAATAATTAAAAAGAAAATGCCACAAATGCAAAAAGGTCAGCGTATAAAAATTATAAAATCGAATATTAAATTACCAACAACACAGTCGCTTCGCAGCCGCTGCGACGTCGACAGCGGCGTCGACAGCGAGGCGCGCTCGACTTAACCCAACTTAACTACTTGACAGCAAATTTTGTAAAATGTAATTAACCAGCGTCAGGCGGCGCTAACAACAACAACAACAACAAAAGCAAATGGCAAATAACATCAGCATTAACAACAAAAACAACAACAACAACAACAACAACAACAACAATAAGAAGTGGCAGCAGGAAGGAGGCTAAAAGGCTGGCAAAATGGAAAATCAACAGAGCTCGTTGACATAATTTTTGAAGCGATTGTTTACGTGCGTGCGACAGAGACAGCACTAGAGCCAGCAGAGAGTGGGCAGGCAGCATCGTCCTGTGTCCTGTGTGCCGAATTGCTGCGCGCCCAAAACCAGAAAACACCCAGAACCGACCCTGCCCGACCCGCCCCCTGCATAGCGCACACAGTAAAGTCGAGCCTGAAAAATGATGCCACACGTTTTTATGCACACAATCCTCACCCCGCCAACGCACAGCTAGCCCATTACAACTTTGTGTCATTACTAAATAGTGGGTGGTGTTTGGGCGGTGGGATTTCGGCCTTAGCCGGAGTTTCGGTTACGGCTTCGGTTTTTGGTAGCGAGCCAAACCATTTGTTGAACCTTTTTTTTTTTTTGTTGCATGCCACAAAATTTGCGCCTCATTTTCAGCTAACACAGCGCTAGAGAGGGCGCGGGCGAGCGAGTGAAGAGAGAGAGCAGCGAGTGAGTGTGTGTGTGTGTGTGTGTGTGCGCTACGCTCGCTCTCTCACTGCGCACGTGGCAACATCTAATGGCAGGAAACATGCTAAGCAGCCGCTGCCACATGCTGAAAGTCAGCCAAAGCCAGCGTCAACCACCCACAAACACCCACACACCCACAGGGCCAACCCTTCGGCCCAGCTCAAATCAATTTAACTTTCAACTTTAGCTCTCTCGCCCACTCGCTCATACTCAAATGTTTGCTCTCATTTTCACGCTCGCTCTCTCTCTCTCTCTCTCGGCCGCTCTCCGCCCCCTCGCTTGCCGCTCACATTTTGCGCACATTGTGCATTTTTGTATTTCCGGCTGCTGGCATTGCTGGGCGCCCAGGCAACTCCCGCGTTTGTCGAACCAAACAACGAGCAGACGACGGACGAGCCGGCCCAACAGCGAGTAAGTGAGTAAGTCAGCGAGTGCGACAGTTCGTTCGGCTCTCGTCTGTCGCCTTTCGTCTCTCATCTCTCACCTTTCGTCTATCGTCTGTCGGCTTTCGGCTCTCGTCTGTCGTATCTTGCCTCTCGTCTGTCGTCTCTCGCCCATCGCCTCTCGCTACTTATTGTTAGTGTTCTTCGCAACGACTGCGCTTTTATCGTTTATTTGCGTTGCGGACACGGGTCGGGGATTTGGTTTCGTGTCGCGCAAGGGGTTGACTGTGAAGCGAGTGACTGGGGCAAGTGGCTGCAAACCAGGAGCCAAGGCAAGCGGCAAGCGGCAGTCAGCAGGCGACGGGTTATGTGAGGAGTCAGAATTGTGTCAAAAGGAAACAAGTGTAGCCGGCGGGTTATTCGTTTATATCATATTGAATTCTCATTACTTAGCCCAAAATATATTCCCAACCCAGAATATATTCCTTGAAGTCTTTGATATGTGCTTATTGATTATATTTAATATATATATATATAGTCTGTAGGAATGATCGATCAAATAGAAATTTCTTTTAGGGAACGGTTTTGTTTCTCAAGAAATCTTGAACAAACTTGGCAATTACGAGGCTTTAAAGGAAGATTCAGTCGAAAAATGCGACTCTATAGAGTAGGCTAGTGTAATTATTTCTCAACGCATCAACAGTCGATCTTCCAGTCAAGAATAGTTGGCTGCCTGTTTTTGTAGGTTTTAACCAGCCAGCTGTATTTATTTTGTAAAAGTAAGCCAACATGCTTGAATGGTTCGGCCAGTCAACGATATACGGGCTGTTGCTAATCATATTGCCATTATTTTATATCTTGCGGAAGCTTTTCAAGGTACGCAAGCAGAAGCTGCTCAAGGAGCACAAAATGAAAATTGAGGCAGCTGTACAGGCCCCGGACACACCTCCCAAGAAACTGATTGATGATTGCAGCAAGAAAATCGATGTTGACGTCGACGAGATGAGGTCAGCCGTCGATCTGATTAACTTTCAATTGATACTGATCGAGTCGAAAATATACAAGGACATCGAACCGGTGCCGCCTCTGTCTATGGGCGAGTTCACTGAAGCGGTGCGGCATCTGGACTATATCAAGACCAATACACTGCCCTTTGCCATAGGAGAAATCATGAAGGATTGCAAGTAGCTGGATTGTGTCAGATGACATTTTCAGAATTCAAATAGGTTTACAATTGAAATCGTTTTTTTCTTTCGCCTTGTGGGGAATAAATATTGTGTACATTTTATGTAGAGCTTTCGGAATTCAATTGCCACATCCGGCTGGGCGGAAACGTCGCCTGGGGAAAGAGGGGTGCTTGGGATGTCGACAGGGTCGTCTCGCCTGATCCCGAGGGTTGTTGTTGTCATGGTCACTCGATTGCTGCAATTAATATTAAAAATAAAATCATTTTTCGGTGGATGCTCTCCGGCCCGGGGTGTGATCAGAACCGGGCCACTGTCTGCCGCTGGCAGCGACTAGCACGAGTGGGCGCCCCTTCCTTGTGGGTGGCTGGTTTGAGTGGGTGATGGTGTGGGTGGTGCTGTCGGTGGTGGCGGCGGTGTGTTAATGCATATTTCAGACACGTGCGCGATACGCTTCTTTGATTTGCAGACGTGGCCGTTCTGGGTGGAATTCAACTATGGACCGTGCAACTGGCCTGGACCCAAGGGATGGGGACAATTGAGACCTGGGTTGGGCATGGACTGGGTTTGTCTTGGCGAAAGGTTGCCGGCAAATGGAAGGAATAGCGCATAAGGCAATGATGAGCGGCTTAAAATATTTGTAAAGACCTTTTTATTAAAAACAAAAAGCGGGTTTAAAGATTATTTGTCGAGCACAAGATGCCAAAACAGGGTGCCAAACCAGACCGTAGAGAGATTACGAAGTGTGTGTGTGTGTGTGAAGTGTGGGGGGTAGCTTTGTCTGGCATTTGTTTGCATGGGTGTGATATTTTAATTACGACCTAATGCAGCCATGAAAATTATGTATGTGTGTTTTGTTGTATGCCCTGATGCTTGACTTACGCCAAAAGCAGAGGAAATTGTAAAGGAAAAAGGTGTTGTCGAAGCAGGAAAAGCTTAAAATTGATGAGACCTTCTGGCCTCTGATGTACGCACGAAAATGCCCAAGGGTGGATTTACATGTATGCAAAAGGATTGCTACGAATAGTTTAAATAAGAGTTTATTAATTTTGCACACTCTTATAGGAGTCATCAGCATTTTGTCATGAAATGTGTAAGGCATAGAAGGAGACGTTAAGTATATCTTCTTGCAACTCTGCATAGGTCCGTCTTTCTGCAACAGACAGAACATGTGTATGTAGGAACCTGGCCGATCGGACCACTATATCATATAGCTACCAAGTGAACGAATTGTGTGCGAAAATGTTCTGCTTATGAAGATATTCTCACATAACAGCATAAGGGAAATGTTAAGAAGGGTATTTTATCTTTGGCGTGGCAAGAATATCCATATGCTTATTGCAAATATAGATTATGTATTTTCAGTAACATGTAATATCTAGCAGAAAGCTGCTCTTTTCACTTTGCCTCGCTCTCTCGATCTCTCCCCTTGTCTGTCTATCTAACTCCTTCGCTTTCCCTCACACCTCACACACTGACACGTGCTCTTTTGTCACATATGGTTTTTTGGGTTCTTACTCGCTTTAGGCCACGCCTCTGACCACCCGAAGCATCCAGAGTAGGAGAATGAGAGATAACTGACCCTAGCCCTCCCGATGCCCTGTTCCCCTGTCCCTGGCTCAACTATTGGCACTCTTGGGTGCATTTTTTATGCCATGTTAAAGCCACTTTATGCGCTTTTTATGAGCCCGCAGCCATAAAAAGTGCCTTACAAAATAAAAAAATAAAAAATTACACACACATAGCTCCAAGTGGGTGTGCGACAACATATTTTAATATACACACACATACACAGATACACACAGATACACATACCTACATATATATTTTTATATTTATTGATTTTGTATTAAAAATGTAAGTGCTGGCTTTTAGTTTATTTTCTTTGGGCCAATGTCCACTTTTTTATGATATTGAAATAAAGCGATGCACACACATTCGATAAATATAAATAAATAACGAGCTGCGAGCGAAGCAAAGTTAAACACGCCCAGCAACAACAACAACAACAACAGCAACAACGACAACAACAACAGTTAAAATATTGAATATAATTTTAGTGAAAATAATTTATTTTTTATTTTTGGTCTGTTGTTATATTTGTTTATTCTTTTCTTTATTTCTTTTTGCCAACGGATTTCAAGTGAAAAGCGCCAAAGGGCTGCCAAAATACAAACAGGCGACGATTCCGACTCGATTATTTACAATTTGATTTTATTTATACACACACACACACAGGCACACACACGCACACACACAGGCACACGCACAACATGCGGGCTTTTGTGAGTGTTGCCCAAAAGGCATTTTTCCTGTCAGTGAGAAAAATCAATCAAAATCGATTTAAAAGCACAACTTCCGTTGCGGATTTACGAAATGTGTGACTGCGAGTGTGTGTGTGTGTGTGTGTGTGTGTGTGTGTGTTCTGTATGCCACGTGTGTTTGTGTGTGCGTGTGAGTGTGTTAACCAAATGTAACCAATTTATTTGCTTTTATGCGTTTCTGTTTTATTGTCTCTGTTGTTGCTTTTGTTGTAACGCCCACGTTACGCCCACTTTTGCAAACCTATTTTGTGTGCACCTTCCCAACGAATTGGTCAAATTTTCAATAAAGAAATTGAAACACACACACACACACACACACATACACAGACGCACGCACGCACGCACACATAATCAGGAGTTGGACGCATTCACAATTTGTTTTTCAGTATAGTTGTGGAGCGGGTGTGGGGCTTGGCGGGATGCGGTGGAAAACTTTGGATAGCCTGGAAAATCGGACAAACAATAAAAGAGTGGAAATGGCATAAATGCTTAATTCGGGACATTTGAATATTTCATAAGGACATGACCCACATACAAAACAAAGCACAAGCCAGACCCAAAAAATGATTACAATGTGCGTATGCGTGTTTGTGTGTGTGCACATTGTTGGTAGGAAATCGCATTTTATTGTTGAGCTGTTGGCAGTTTTGCACAGTAATTGAGTGTGTGTGTGTGCGTGTGTGTGTGCGCGCGCGTGTGTGTTTGCGACTCTGATTAAGTGTGTGCGTGTGTGTGCACTTTATGAATCTTTCAACAAATTTGAACAGTGCAATTAAAGGAATTATACAAATACATGCCGTCCAGGCCAGCAGAGATTTTCAGTGTTGGTAAACACACTGACAGTTGACGAATTTACAAATTTTTACTCAAGCTCCAAATTTTTACGTACTTCTGCTAGAGCATGGTAATAAGACTGAAGTTGGGTCTGCCAAATACGCTGAATAGGTTAGGCAGGATCTGAAAACTGAAGGATTTCAGTTAAAAGAGGATGCTAGGAAGGTTATTGAGGGAAAAGCTTTAAACACAATTCTTTGACAAACAATCTTAAAATTAACCCAATTTGAAAGAAATTCTTTCAAATCGTATAAAGAACTATCCGAAAAATATCCTGGTAAATAAAAAAATGGGATTCCCGGCTTGAACTGGTTCGCTCCTTGATACATCATACAGACATACATACAGACATGCATCATACAGGCATACATCATACATGCATACATTATAAGAGGCGTTGTCACAGCTTGCACACCAAATTAAACATGATATCAAGCATCTTGACAAATTGATTTGTAAATCAATTAGGAATCCAATTTAAGGCCAGTTATAAAAAGTGCCCCTTTAGCCAACACTTTTTGGTCAGTTGATTTGTTTACGAACCATTTGCTTAAGCAATCGATTTCCTTTCCGGCTTTCACCCTCAAATTTATCGCAGTGTAGTTAATTTGGTGTCTGGCAGTTGGCACCGCCAACGACCACCTGACAACAACAGCAACCACAACAACAGCAAGGAAAGTCCCAAGAATCGGTCAGCCATATCATTTACAACTGATTGGCATTGACAGACGCCGCTGTCGCTGTCGCTGTCGCTGTCGCTGTCGCCGTCAACGTCAGCGTCGACGCACTTCAAATTAGTATAATGATAAATTACTTATGACTTGATGTGCACATGAGCCGCAGCCACAGTCGCAGCAGCAGCAGCGCAGCAGCGCAAGAATCGCGAAGCGGGTACCTGAAAGCATTTAACGATAAACGAAAACAAAACAAATGCAACAAAAAGCTCGCACGCAAATGAATTGCAATAAGCAATAAGCGATTGAGGGAGAGTGAGACGCAAGGCATGGCGTGTGGGCTGATGCAATGCAAAAGTGCAAGGCGAGAGTGTGAGCGAGAGAGAGAGAGAGAGAGAAGAGAAAGACGGCGTCGCGGCGACGGGTCGCTAGTGGGCGACAGCGCGACAGAAGCAAAGGGTGCAATGAACAAAATAACAAAATGAATTAGTAATAATATTTTGTTTGTGCTTTTGCGCTCATTTTAGTCTCGTGCATATTTTGCCAACTTTTTCTTTGCCTTACTTGTCAGTGTGTGTGTGTGTGTGTGTGTGTGTGCCTTGGTGTTGTGAGTACTTGGCGACAAACATGCAGAGTCGAAGACGACGACGCCAAATCGATGAGGGTACGTCGCGTCGTTAATGGCGTCGACTGCGACGCACGTCTGGCGCTGCCAGTGTCGTCGACCAGACGTAATGGCTGTACGGCTACAGACGACGACGATATGACGCCAATAACAACAACAGCAGCAAACAACAGCAGCGGCAACTGTTGCCAACTACATGTTGGTTGTCAAACGGTTGTATGCCTGTTTAAGTTCGTCAGCAACCGGTTAGAGCCTGTTTGACAACTTGCACAGTGAAAACGGCTCGGTCAGTCATGTTGCACGTCAAACATCTCTCTCAAACAGCAACACGTGCGCTGTTAGTGTGTGTGAAGTGTGTGTTTGAAGGTGCAGAGAGCATCAAACATGGACATGAGCGCATTTATAGCGCTCTCGCGGTCTATGGCAGTTTTAGTGTGCTTCAAGCCGTGAAACTAAAATGAGTGCCATACCGCAAACGGACCTGTGGCTTGAGTTCTTCGATGCCTACCGTCAGCTACCTGCGCTGTGGCGGGTCACGGACGAGGTATATAAGAACCACCGCATGAAGAAGGCTGCCTATGACAGATTATTGGAATGCTATCGGAAAATCGACCCAAAGGCCACTGTGGAGGTCATGCGGCGCAGGATCAACGGCATTCGGACTTGTTTCAGACGCGAGCTCCGCAAAGTGGAGCAGAGCGAACAAATTGCCCACCAAACGGATGACGTCTACGTGCCACATTTGTGGTACTTTAATGAATTGTCCTTTTTGCGTGCTGATGATAGCAGGATAACCCGTGTCTCACATCTTTCCGATGTGTCGGATAAATTCTGGAATGAAACAGATCCAGATCCACAGGCAGACGATGAATTTTCCAACAATGATCTAAAGGATGATGAAGAAATGGAAAACATATCTGAACCCGAAGTCAAAGTTGTGAGTGTTTTCTGTGAGATCATCTCTGAAAGATTTGTATTTAAAATGTTAATTTGAAATTCATTCACTTTTGCTCAGTTTGAGCCTGCGTTACCAGTATCGAATGGGTCACCTGTAAACCAGTCTCCCGTGGATCACTTGCCGCCGCCCGTGGAGCCGTCAATCAACGTTGCAACACAGTTCCAGCCGCAGGTTGCGCCCAATCTCAATCACAGCTCACGTGATGAGGCTGACATCTTTGCGGAGGGCTGGGCCATAACCTATCGCAAGCTGGATGGCAGGAACAAGCTGCTGGCCAAAAAGGCCATTGAGGAGATTTTGTTTTTGGGACAGATAAATAAATTGGAGTTTAACTCGGTGAAGATGCCAAATTAAATTTGTAAATCAGAAATATAAAAAAAAATTTTAAGAAAATTATAATTGATTTTTATTGAAATTATATATAAAAGGGGCCAAGTTATTAATTGAGTTTCAAGCATGTCTTTATCCACCCTGAAATATTAATTTACGTATATTTTACTTTACAAAGGTGAGTTTGTGCTGGCAACAACCGGTTGCTGTGTATTTTTCCACAATGCTGGTGAAGTTTCTAAAAAGGAAAATAAAGGTACATGCAGCTGTTTTCCAGTAATAAATAAATAAGACATTCAATAAGCGTATCAATCATTAAGTATGTTAGTTAATCAATCAGTCAGTCAATAAGTATGTCCGTCAGTCTGTAAATTGTCAGTCAATCAATCAATCACTAAGTGACCCAGTCTGACAGTCAATTAGTTTGTCAATCTACCAATCAGTCAATTGGTCAATCTCTCAGTCAGTCAGTCAGTAAGTAAGTTATTCAGCAATTTAATGTTTTTCTTTCAGTCAGGCAGATAGTAAATTCATCAATTCAGTCATTCAATCAGTCAGTCAGTTGGTCAGTCAATTGGACAGTCTATAAGTTTGTCCGTCGGTCAATCAATCAGAAATTAAATCAGTTTTCCCATCAATCGATCAGTCCCTTAAGACAAACAATTAATTGAATTTAGATAAATTTTAGACTGTGAAACCACTCGAAATTAATTCTTTCATCTGTCTGTCAACTCAGATAAATCTAAATTGCATAATAATAAGTGCCTCGAGTTGCCGCATGCCGCATGCCGCGGGGGTTGGTTGCCAGGAGGACACGCGGGGTATAGCAGGAACGAGGGTCGCGTAAACTGTTTGCATTTGCCTCATTGAGTGTGTTGTCGATGCTGCCGCTCCACACGCGCCCACAGTCAACACACTCAGCACACATACACACACACATACTCGAGCACACACACACACATACACAGAGAGATATACTGTGTCAATAAGGCGCCCCAGAAAGGAGTCTCGCGAACAACTTAACTTCGGCTTAACGGCGTTCTTGTATTTGTTGTTGTTTGGCAAACACGCAATTTTCCACATTTCTGGCGCTGCACGTGCAACGGGCAATAACAAAAAAAAAAAAAAAAAACAACATCAGCAACAACAACAAAAGCATCAATCAACAAAATTAAAATTAAAATAATAACAAATTTGAAAGAAGCACCGCAGAAATAATTCAGTTTTTGGTGAAAATTTTCCATAAACTCATCAAAAATAATTTCGAATTCGGCATTTCCATTGTGTGTGTGTGTTTTTTTTTCTGTGGCTGTTTAACAGATTCTTGGATCGTACGACTATATGTTTATATATAGAAATGCGAATATTAAGTAATCTGTGTGTGGGGGTATTTACGGTTCGCCCTGTTTGTTTATCCGGCGCAACAAGTTGATGTCTGGATGGAATCTGTGGCGGGCATCGATCGCCCATTTAATTATTGCTTTTTTTTATTGGAGCAATTTTCTCGAGAATATCCAAAATCAAATTTGCGCAATAGTCCCAAAATAATATTCACTCACAGCGCACTTCCTGCTGGCCATCAACAAATAAATCAATATGGAAACCAACTTGATGAGCCGCTACCCCGCTACCCCTCTAGCCCGACCCCTCCATCTCCCGTGCAGCAACATTTTGTGGAGCCAACGCCTGACGCGACAACAACAAATTGGATTTGCTGCGCCTTCCTTTTTAGCTCTTTTTTATTTCTATGTAAGTATTTATTTGGAAAGCGTTAAGGAAACCGAAAAGTCGTCGGGCATATGTATATATGCCCACTTTCCGTGCCTGCTATACCCTGTCAGAAAGGGCTACACCTGTTTTGAGCAGCTGTTCGTAACAGGTAGAAGAAAGCCAACTCTCTAAGTCCAGCTGCCCGTCCGCCCAGCTGTCTGTCTGTCTCTACATCTTTCACTTTTTTCTGTCTAATGTGTTTATGGATAGGTAATTATCCGCCAATTTCCGTAAAAACGTTAAGTATTGTGTATTTAACAGGATATTTGTTATGTACATTATAATGCCATATTTAAGACCTGCAAAAAGTATGACAATCGTGTGTGAAGCAAGTTTGAATGCTTGAGACTGCAATTTATCGCAGCTGGGTACAGGGTATCCTTTAGTCGGGAGTACTCGACACTCTACTTATTGTAGCTACTGTTGTAACTCTTGTTGGCGTCGTCGCATTGTCGGTCTGACGTCGCCAACACCCTGCCCGCCCGCCCCTCTGTCCCGGCACCCGGCAATTTGCACACTTTGGGCGCCTAATCAAGTAACCCGAACACGTTCTTTGTTAGATTTATATGGAAAATATTTTTATACAAGAAAAACGCGCGCGCTTGCGCCCCCCCACCGAGGCCCGCTGTGCGGCAGTGGAAAAGCTTTTTCTTGCACTTTTGGCCTTTTCGGTGGCAAGCCTGAGTATCCTTGGTATCCTTGATATCCTTGGCTGCCTGGCTCAGTTCTCGGTGGGTTGGCGACGCGTCGCCGCCTCAAAGTGATATTTTACATATTTCTATTTTTATTTTATTTCTATTTTTCTACGCTTTTTTTTTTTTTGCTGCCCGAGCAGTCTTTTATTATTTTCTGCCTGCTTCGCTTTATTTCGCCCACTTTTTTTTTGGATTTTGCCTTTTTTCGAAATTTTTTGGTTGCTTGAATTTTATTACTTTACGTTTAAGTGGGTTTTTCTAGCAGAGCTGTAGATGGGGTAAGAGAGATACAGAGAAAGGGAGGGAACTTGGAGTTTTCTTTCTCTTTTGTTTTCGACTCTCAAATGCATTTTTCTTTTTGTGGTGCCCTAAATGGAAAAGTTTGAGACGATTTTTCGCGTCTCCACCCAATCCTGACACTCAACCAGCTGAAGCAAAATATTGATTGTGGAAATTATAAAGACTTTTATTCAACAAATAAGGCGAGCAAAAAACAACAAGTTAATGAAATGAGCATGAGATGAGGCAGAATGAGACTTGAGCTTATCACGAATTGTGGAAACTTTTTTACCAGCTGCCGCCGCCCTGCGAGGACCAGCCGCCGCCGTTGCCACCTTGAGAGGACCAGCCATCGCTGGCAGGAGCCCCCGATGACCATCCGCCGCCTGAAGAAACGCCCGCTGACCAGCCGCCGCCAGCTGCACCGCCAGTAGACCAACCGCCGCCGCCTGCACCACCAGCGGAATAACCGCCGCCGCCCGCACCACCTGCTGACCAGCCAGAGGCATCACCAGAGCCAGCATCTGAGCTGCTTTCCGAGATGATTTTGATGATTTTGACAGCTGTGGTGGCATCGTTACCACCAGATGACCAGCCCGAAGAGCCTGAACCGCCAGCGGACCAGCCAGAGCCGCCGCCTCCGCCACCACCTGCTGACCAGCCACCACCTGCGCCAGCTCCATAGCCACCATCTGAAGACTGCTGCGAGATAATCTTGATAATCTTGACCTCTTGCCCTTGAGAGCCGCCATAGCCGCCGCCTGAGGCGCCACCATATCCGCCGCCGCCTCCCGCTGACCAACCGCCGCCTCCAGCTCCGCCTGCTTGCCAACCGGCTCCGCCACCACCGCCGCCAGCTTGCCAGCCGCCCTGGGAAGGTGCCGATTCATGAATCACTTTGATAACTTTGACCTCGGGTGCAGGTCCTGAGTCGCCATGCCCATGTCCGTGTCCACCGCCGCCGCCGCCACCGCCACCGCCAATGTAACCCGCATTGGCAACTGCGCCCAGCGCCAACAAACAGAGGAAGACTTTCATTTTGAGCGTGGATCTGTTTGAAATGAGCTAAAGAGCTGAACTGATGCCATTGCCAGGTGAATCGACAGCTTTTATAGAGCGTGTGATTATGCGTTCCTCTGGCCTTGGCGCAACACCTCCAGCCGCCCCCTAAACGCCAGCTGCCGCCGGAAACAAACGCGCCAAGTGCAGCCACCACCAACAACAACAACAACAACAACAACAAGCGCCGGCGGCGTCATCGTCATCGTCAACGTCAACGGAGTCTGTAACTAACTCATAGTGTTTGTCAACTGGGCGCTCAAGTGGCCACCAGGCATTGGCAAAGCGAAAGCGTCGCCCTCGGAGAGATGCTCTTGATGATTATGTAGTCACATCCATAAAGAGTCAATTGTTGTGGCTCCATTTGCACGAATTGTTACGATTTTTGTTCGGTTTTGATAGTGGGTTTGGGGCTCAAGTTTGGGTTTGCTTGATTATGTCATTCAATTGGTCCAAAATCATGACGAGATGCGTATTGCAGCTCGGAGAGGTCAGCTAATGTGAGTAGCTGGGCTATGTTTAAAGAGGGAATAAGATCAAGCTGCTTTAAAGGAACACCAACATATAGGCTGGACTGCCAGTCGTACAATAAAATTGTGATTGGTTGAGGGCAGGGTTCGAACATTCGATACTCTTTGCTATAACTTATCGATTATTCTTGCTGGTGCCAAATCATATCGCAATTCCGAAGCTCTTACAAACTCGTAAAATCTTGAACCTTGTGAGGATTTAGTTTCCGTGTTCCACTTTGGGAGAGTGTATCAACGCATTCGTTATGACTTGCGCAGTTGCTTTACTTTCTTGTAGGTTGCTTTTTTTTTTGCGATTATGTAATACGAAAACAATCACTTTTGGCGCATGGACAGCACTTGAATGAAGCTGACTCCGGCGCAGACTCCGTTTCAGCTGCAGTTGCGGCGATCATTGAGGAACTCGTTCAGTTCGGTTGGGCAGATGATTAATGAGTGTTTGCTCAACTAAGCTCGTCAGAGGGGGGGGGGGGGGGGGGGGGGGGGGGGGGGGGGGGGGGCGGCGGCAGACCTGAGCGGGGCTCGCGTTCAAACGTCGTCACTTTCGACTGGCCCTGACATCAATATTGCAGCCAACGCGCGAGTTACGCAGCATTCGGTTGGGGTTTTGGGGCTGGGTTTGAACCCATATCGCGTCCTTGCACATTGCGCATACGCAGCGTGCAACCGCGGAAGCGCATCATCGATCATGCGGGCCCCTTTAGAGCTGGGAAAGTTCTCAATGAGATCAGATGGGGACGGAATCAATTAATCAATTTGTTTTGCCAATACATTTGACTAAATATGGCAACAACAAAATTAAAATACAAATGATAAATCGTTTTGGCTTTTTGCATTTTCATTCAAGCGAATAAATTTAATTAAACAATATTTCGCAAGACACGCACAATAACTGAAATACTATAAAAACGCGAAAAATAAAACTAAACGTGGGAATTTGTGCGCCGGCATGACAAATATGTGTGTGTGTGTCTGTGTGTGTATGTGTGCCACACACACCCTGCATCCTTTTTTGGGGCGGCTCACAAATTGGGAATGTGCTGCAAAAATGCAACAAAAATCGGAGCAGCGACGCGTGCAACATATTTACGTTGTCAGTTCGCCTTGTTTTTTTTTTGCTTTTTGCATTTATATATTAATTTTTTATTTTATTTATTTTTTTTTTTTTGTACTTTATGCAACATGTTGGCAACACGCGTCGCTAAAAAGTTGCCGCTGTCTGTTGCTGTTGCTGTTTATTAAATTTTGCCACGCTGACATTTTGACGACGTTCAAATATTTTGTGCTGTTGTGCCTCGAACAACGAGCAAAATAAAGTTGCAATTGCCGCAAAATGTTGCTGGGCTCGGCGGCGGCAATCGGCATCAACCTGCGGCAACCAAACTGTGCCAGCCGAACGGCTCCCAGTTTCCCATATGAATGAAGTCTGCGATATGACAGAGCCGCGAGTCTGTTGTCTGTCCATTCTCAAGCTGGGCTCCTACTTTGTGGTTAGTTTTATAGCCAAACAATTTCGACAGTCGTCGCTTTTCGCGCTGCTCATTTGTGGCGATTTCTAACCAATTGCTGCTGCCCATTGTTGTTGCCATACCCTGTAGTTAAGACACGACCCTGTTGCGTAAATACCCAGCGTATTATTTGATGCCATTCAAACAACTTTTCCCTTTTGGACTTCCGTGTTGTATAATATTTAAGTCTAGGGCATGTTTTAGTCGAGCTTGCCGGTTGTTTTTTTTGGCACCTATATGCGCATATAGTCATAACCATAACTCTGCACCTTTGGCTCACATGTGAGGCAGCTTTTCAAAACGTTTCATTTGTCTGTCTATCCGTCTCTCAGTCCGTCTGTCTGTCTGCCAGTTTGTGCTCTCTGTGATTTCTGGGCGCTGGGATCGTGACACGTAGCTGTTGCAACAATTTGCCGCCGACGATTCACTTGCTGCGATAGCTTGGCCCTAAATATGCACAGCTCAGAAAACTTGTACTTATGTCATGAGTACGATCTAAGCTATAGTTTATATAGGGTTCAAACTTGGAACAGTTGGCATTTAAAGACAGCACACAATGCTGTTGACCTATTAACACCTAACATTAGCAACAATAAATAAAAGTGAATGTGTCAATGATGGCACTAAATGATGCTCTGTAAGAAGCTCTCGATTGCCTTCAACTCTTTAAGACTTTTTGTCCAAAGAAACTTTAAACCATATTCGTCAGTCCAAAATATCAACCTTCTAGATCTTATGGTCTGTGCTGTATTTTGACCATCAGCAAGTGAATGTGAAAAGATGAAGGCTTATATGCCATAGTCTCGGACACCCTGCAAGAGCTGATTAGTTCGAAATTACAGGGTATTCAAGCAGCAGAAACTGTTAACACATGTAAGTCAAGCGGCAAACGGCAAACTCATTACGCGGTTGTCTGCGTTGCAATTCGATTAGCATAGAAATCGTATAACTTTATATAGACCTATAGCTGATTGCTGTTGTTGCTGCTGTTGTTGTTGCTGCGGTTGTTGTTGCTGAGATTGTTGCTGCTGTGTGTTACATGTAGATGTGGTTGTTTGAGCGTCTGGCGTGGCAGCTGAGAGTTGATCGCCAAAATGCGTTCGGCCAATGGCAAAATGTTGCACAAATGGTTAAACCGGCTGTCCAATTGCCTGCCCGATCCTAAATTTGCATGTCATGTGAAAAATTATTTGCTTATTGTTTAACATTTGTTTGGCTTTGTCAATTGTCAACACACAATGCGATTAACCCATTGAGATTTGCTTTGCACAAATAGTCATTGCATATTCTTGACAGTCATTTTTCTGGTGAGCATTAGGCTTGTAAGATCCAATTGAATAGAGCAAACTCTGATTAAAGACAAGATTTATTTGCTGACATAGAAGTAAAAGCTTAAAGGCAAAGAGACCTTCAGCTAGCATGGCTATGGAAAATAATAATAATTAGTTTGGGGTTCAATTTACCCGGGGAGTATAACGGGAAAGATATATATGTAAATATAGTTCGACAAATTGAATATAATCGTATTTTTAAATATCGCCCTTCTTTGTGATTCTCACGAATTTAAGCAAGGTTCTCAGTCTTACACGCTGCTCATACTCTTTCTGCCCCTCACTCTTTCTTTCCCCTTTCTGATTCCTTCTCTCACTTTCGTATTCAATAAGTTACTTCAAATCGGCTTACTGCCTTGATCAAGATATATATAATAATGAAAGCAGCTCGACTGCTAATGTGAACCCAACATTTCAAGTTTCTCCAACTCATTTATGGAACATTCTTTAATTGCAGTGGGTTAATATTCAAGCGTTTAGCCATGAGAGCGGCTGTTTTAGTTGTTATTGTGATTGTGAATTGTCGCATGTTCGCGCTGGCTGCATTCCTGAGTCGATTGTCGATAGTCGATTGGCGTTTCGATACGTTACGATGCGATTTGATTCGCGTGCCCAGAGCTCGTAAGTCGCGTAGTTATTAAATGTGTCGGCGCACGCGGCGTATGCGCAATATGTGAGTTGTCTGTGTGTTTGTGTTTTAGCTGGCGGCCTCTCGTCGCATTCTCAGCTCGATGTCACATTCGCTTTCCGTCTCAATTGTGCAGACAAATTGCGCATTTTGGACAGTTGGAATTTGACTTTTTGATTGACAACTGCGCCGATCAGCTCTCTGACCAACTTCTGTGCCCCATGGCGCAACTTTAAAGTTCAGTTTATTAGGTGCTCGCAGCATGCAAATGCCGCTGCTTTGTTGTGCCAGCCTCGACTACAACAAATTCAATTATACGAGAGAAACGGCCAGAGAGCTAGAGAAAACGCTGAGCGCCTACGCGAAGCCAAGCGACTGCAAAACTATTGCCAAAAAAATTGCTTAGCAATAAACAGCGACAAATATCAGAGTGTGACGCCCCCTTCCCAGCAATACGTCAATGCCAAAGCGAAAAACGGCAACAAAAATTGGCAAAGTGAGCGACGTGCAGCAGCAGCAGCAGCAGCAGCAACAACAACAATGGGGCATGTGAGCAAAGCAGGCAACAAAACGGGGCATGGCTTTTATGTATACACAAACTTTTATATACATATGGTTAGCAGATCTAGCTGAATAGCTGTGCGAACTGTAGATGGCCAAAACGGTGGATTGATTCCAGGTGAAAATCAATAGCAGCAGCAAGGTAAAGCAGTCAAGGGGGGGAGGAGTGGAGGCAGGGAGGCGTGACACAGTCAAGAAAAGAGAGCGCTTTGATTGCAATTCCTCAGCTGTTTCTTCGGGCAATACGCTCCGACTACGACTCTGGCTGCGACTCCAGCTCTGTAGCCAGCTGACGTTACAGGTTTTCAAATCTGGCACATTAATTTCAAAGACAAATCAAACGAAAATACAATAGGCAAAAAAGAGCTGTCATTGGCACGCCGAAGATTGAATGCTCTTAAGAAGGATCGATTGTTCCTTAAAGAGCTTTATAGTATGGTAGTTCGTTTCGATACGGTTTCTGCATTTATGTTAGGATAGTCAAGATGTCTTGCAAAATAGAAATTTGTTTAAACTAAAACTCATGAAAATATTTCTCCATAAAGCTATATGGGTAGTAGTTTTATGTGAAAATACAATCTAATGTGGTTAAACTCGAAAACTATAAGGTTGGGCGCGGTATCTTATGATAAGGGTTCTTCAAAAATGAACCTCTAGAACCTCCCGATTGAACAGACTCTGCTTATTTATTTTATTCATTTCCTTTTTATTCAATTGGGCAGCAATTTTGGCCTCAACATGTTAGCTAGAGTATATACAACCCAGCTAGACCCTTATTCCGAACCCATAACCCGTTGAGAATTATAAGCAACGAAACGGCGCCAAAGCTTAGCCCTACTCTGCCCTGTTTACCCCCTTGCGGTATATTAATAATTATCCATATATGTATGTTTATATGTATATATATATAGCCCGCCCATATACAGACTAAAAATTGCACCTAATTGTATATTAAGCTAGTTGTTGGAACAGTGTTCCATGTCTATACACAGGTTCGTATTAAGTTTTTGTTTTTGGTATTGGCATAGCCATTGCGTATGCCCACTTCATGTGCTATCATCTATCCTTCCGTGTGCAGAGAACCCTCAGATATACTTCTGTCTATAAGTTCCATTGGTATCGATACTGGCATTGGCATCGGTATTTTAGGCATTCGCTTCAAACGACGCACTACGTCCCTCATCTGCTGGGCTGCCGCGATGTACTCCTCGTTGGTCAGATGCGGCTTGGGATTGAGATCCTTGTAGATGCTGGACTCGATCAGGGACAACCGATAGGTTATCAGATCCACTGTGCCCCTCATCAGCTGCAGCTGCTCGGCATCGATAAAACAGCCAGTCTGTATTGGCGACGGTGGCTTTTCAGGCGATTCCTCGACTGGTTCCACTTGGAGCCGTGTGCGCAGCGCATCTCGCAGAGATGCGCTTAGTTTGAGACTCTGCTTTTGTTTCTGCAGCCGGATTGCCTTACGGAAAATATACACCAATGGCAGCAAAGCGAAAAATAGACCAAAGATCGCCGACGAAAACAGCCAATCAAACATTTTCGGACAGCTAAATAGAGAGAAACGAACTACAAAATATAAATTTAAAGGCACGTCTACAATTTGTATAGGACTATACTAAGAGAACTGCTAGCTAGATATGAAACCAGTTCACAGATACATTTATTCAGAATCTGTTTGACAATTGGCACAAATTTTGTTGAGAGCTACCAAAAAGCCAAAGTACCCGCAGTGAGGGTAGCGCGAAACTAACTCGGCTCAGCTCGGACCACCTTGTGCGACCTTCTTTTCTGATGCCGCCCCGTCAAGCAAAAAGCGCCAACAATTACCAGCAACAACAAATACAACAATAATTATGCCAAACGCCAATAGCTTTAAGACTCTGTTCGAGTTGGCCAAAACAAAGCGACTCAAATGCTCAACTAATACTCAAATATACTCGATGCTCGATACTCGATACTCGAATTTCGTAGCCCAACGATCGCGCAGCCATTTGAAAGTTGTGCGAAACGAGCGTCAAATGGCGGCTGCTGGGCGGCTGGGGGGTTGGGGGACAGCTGGGCAGGAGGACAGGTGGGCAGCTGCAGCTATGCGGAGGGGCCTTTCCTTTCCTTTTTTTTAATTTTCTTGTTTTGATTTTATTTCTTACCATTGAGTCTATCTGTATGTGTGCGTGTGTGTGTCACTTGCTGCGAAAGTCCGGCAAGTTGAAAGTTGAACAGTAAATTGAACAACGGGTCGCAGTATTTCACACAGAAAATGCCCCAAGGGCAATGGCACATCATCATTAGCAATGCTCAAATCCCTAGGAGGTCTCCAAAGACATCAACAATTAGCTGGCCCGAAGTGAATGGCTGGGAAAAAAGGTAATATATATCTGCTGTAGAACAGGAGAAAATATGTATCTAATAGAGAATTATGTATAAAGTTGAGAAATGTAGCTGAGCTCGAATCAATTAATTTGTCATAAATTCTGAACAGATTGAATTAGCAAGAAAATGCAATTCGAAAGAATAGAATATGCCATAATGAAAGATTGAAGCTGCTAAATGGAGTAAATTTGAGATAATTATAATGCACTCTAAATCTGATTAGAATTCATTCAGAATTATAGTGAAAATAAGAAGGAAGAGCATTATATTATATTCTAAAAAGTTATATAAGGAATTAAGAGTAAAGCTTGGAAACTTAAAAGAGAATTTTGTAATTAAAAACCAATTAGATTTATACAATTGCAGTTTGCATGCGTAAAGTCTGATTGGATCGTTCAGTCAGCTTGACAAACTTGGCTTCATAAAAGGCTTAGACATTTAGAACAATTAAGATCATATTAAAGAGCTAAGAACTTTTTTTCGAGTAAATATTCTAAAGGCGCTCACATTTTTCTCTCTGTGTAGCTAGGCCTGAGAATCTACTCGCTGCACACAAAGGCTTATCCATGAGGCATCAACTTGTAGCTTGTAACTGGCCAGCAACAACAACAGGCATCAAGCACTTTGCTTCACTTCGAGCTGGAAAAAGATACTCGGCACAGATAATTTGCCAGCAGTGCCAAATGTAATCCGCCATATAACCGTCTAACGGTAAGTCAAAGCAAACATAAATATGCGCGCAGCAACAACAACAACAACAACAACAGCAGCAACAACAACAAACAATCAGGCACACAAACATTTTCCTCCTTTTCGTTAACTGTTTCCACTATTTTTCATCCAAGTGCAACAGCAACAATGATCAGCGGGCGGAGGGGTGGAGCGGTGTTTGGGGGGGGTTAATGGGGTATGATGCCAAGCAAACAAACAACTTCATGGGCGACGTGCAAAAATTCAATTGCTACAAGTCAACGTCGACGTCGTCGTTGCTGTCGTCATCATCATTCGTAGTTGTTGCTGTTGTTGTTGTTGTTGTTGTTGTCGTCAGGCCGCGAGACGTCGCTGCATATTTGCTGTGATAGAGCCTGCGGCTTCCACTGGCAATTGCCAACTTCCAACTTCCAACATCCAACATCCAACTTCCAGCTGCAGCGACAGCGTCAAGTCTTATGCATTTGTCAGGCTACACTTCAGGCGCCTTTTGCGTTTCAGTCAAAAAAAAAAAAAAAAAAAAACAAAAAACGAAAAATAAGAAGAAGACGAAGAAAACTGCCATAAAATGTCAGTCAGTCAACGGCGACTGCGCAGTTGTGCTCCGTGCGCACCCCTTTCCACAGATTTGATTTTTCCCTGTGCGCTTTCTTCCAACACATTTGTCTGTTTGCCACACACACAAGTTTGAAGTGGATTTTCATTTTTGACAAGAGTTGAAATGTATCTTTCACCAGGTAAGATCTTGCGCGTTCTCTCTCTCTCTCTTTCGCTCGCTCGCTCGCTCATGTGAACTCAGATAAGTCTCAGAATGCGCAGTCGGCGCTTAGCCCCACAGTTCATTTGCAACTGCAATTGCAGCTCTGTGCACGCCTCTCTCGCGCCCCTCCCCGCGAGCACTCCCCCTGGCAAGGCATTTTCTCTGGCTGCTCCAATCGACGCTCCACTTTTTAGAGTCAGCCAACAACAGTTTGTTTTTTTCTTTCTTTTTTTTTTGTTATGCCTCAACTAAACAATCAACTTTTCAAACTGTTGTTTTTTTTCTATTCGCTTTTCTTCTATTCGCTTCATGTTGCTGCGCTTTGTTTTTGTTGCTCTGCTGCCTGCTCTCTCGCTCTCGCTCTCGCTTACGCTCGCTTCTATTTGTTATTGTTGCCATGTTGGCTGCACTTTTTGACGGCTTTTATTGTTTGCCAATTTCTGGATCCGCGCAGCGAAGCATTCCACCACGCATCGACCGTCAACTGATACCGGCGTCTCCGTCTCTGTCTCGCTTGCGCCAGTGCTAGCTCTCTCTTCCTCGCACGCCCAATTCGTACGCCTAACTGGTTAGCCTCCGCTCCCTTCCTGCCCCTCTCCTCTCTCCTCTCTCTCTCTCACGCTCTCTGCCTGCACAAGCAGGCAATGCGCATCCATTGAAAATCCGCTAGGCCAAACGGCGGCGATGAGGAAGCATTTTGTTTAGCTTGTTGCCGATCTCTGGACGTGTGGGGACGCCTGCTATGACTGGCGGGGTTTTGTGTGGATAGGCGTTGGATGGGGGAGGGGGGCGGGGAAGAGGGTTGGTCTCTCCTTTGCTTTTGTTAGCAACAAACAACTGTTTTTTTCTGCTGCAGTTTCTCTTCTATTTATTATTGCCAATGCAATTGACTTATTGTTGTTGTTGTTGCTGTAGTCGTCGTCGTTGTTGCTCTTCTTCTTCTCTCTCTTCTCCCTCTTGGTGTTGTTGTTGTTGTTGCCATTTCATCGATCTGACGAACAACAACGGTTCAAGCTGGCTTTTGGTGTTGCTTTGCTTTTGTTTCGGCTGCAGCATCTGACGATGTTGTCGACACAAATTGCCGCTAACCTTCATGCATTGACCTCCTTGTTTAGCCGAGCCAACACTCGACCTGTATCCCTCCCCACAACCCCACCTCACCCCACTCCACCCCATCACCATAGGCTGCCTATGCACATATATAATAATAGCTCTAACTGGAGTTTCTGTGAGTGCGCCTGGCAATGTGTGTCTTGTGCCCATATATGTATGTATGCAGGGTACCTACGACTATATATAGATATCATTTAGTTCTCTCAGCTGTCACGCAAAATGTCAAAGTCAGTTCAGGTAAATTACGAGTATGCTCTTGTGTGAATAGCATTATATCAGCCAGATAAATGTGCAAAATCAAATTTTAAATGTTGATTTGTCCATAATTTGTGCTATCACCTTTTTGTTAAGAGAATAAAATAACTTTAACTTTTGGCATTCAAGAATTTTAGTGGCAATAAACTGTCAAAACATGCGCTTAAATTAACAGATGTGATAATGTCAACACTTTGAGATTTATTCGATACATTTAAGAGAAATATTCGTACACCCTGTAAACATAAACATAAGTTAAGCGGGTATACGACTCATTTTGTAAGAGTGTTTTGTCATGGATTGTAGTTATATATATATAGAAATATGAAAAGGGCAGCTGCAGAGAAATATTCTCAATTGTTTAAATACTTTTGCCATGTCTCCTGTTCAGTACAGGGCATCGGCTAGTCGTGCACTCTCGTCAAACTACTTGTTTACGTTTAGCGAAGTTTATTAATTAACAAGTGAGCAAATATGCAAATTTCGCATATGCCAAATGCGATTTGGTGTTCGATCGAAACAACTTTGAATATGTTTAGACCAATTCTCAAGGGGCGTCCAGAGGCGTCGGTGGGCGAGGGGGCGGCAGGCGAACAACAAGCCGCAGCAGAGGCAATCGCAACTTGTAGAAAATAGAAAATTATAACGCGTTGTTGCTGTCTGTCGATTGGTCTCACTCTCTGGCCTCTCTGTCTGTCCGTTCATAAGCAAAACTGGCACACAAAAAGCAACAGAAACTGATGGAAGTGGAGGAAGAAGAAGAAGCTGAAATAAAAACTATTTACAGTTAGTTGATTGTACCCATTTCATTTGTGAGCTTTTGGATTGTTTTCCCCCACGAACACAGCGCAGACGAACAAAAGAAGCCAACGAACGCATTGCCGCTGTCTCCAAAAACAAAAAAAAAAAAACAAAAAAAAAACATAAGCACAGCAAGAAAACAACACAAAAAGTTGTGTATACACAAAATGACTTTAGCTAAAATTCTTGGATCTTCAGCTGTAACTGTAGAGCGATGCGTGCCCGGGGGCGGATGCGGGTGCGGGTGTTTGGTGAGCTGCGCTGATGAAACCGAATTATGAACCAATTTACAAATTACCAGCGCACGCGGACTGCCCCCGAGAACCAGAACCGAAAAGAGAACCAAAAGAGAAGCCACTTAGTCTGTCGGGCTCGTCCCTACCTCCCTTCTTCCGTCCCTCGCTCCCTCAGAGCTTCTCGCTTGGAGTCTGGGTGTAGCGACCCGATGCGCAGCTGAGCCGCGCTTTTTTTTTTTTTTTTTTTTTTTGACTACGCCCCTTTCTAGGCGGGCCATTGACCAAATAACGAACCTCGAACCCGTTGCCGGATCCATTTGCACTTGCCGCGTTTATCGAGACTACGTTTATTTTTTTATTACTCTCGTTTTACTGCGGTCGTGCGTCATATGCTTGGCTCAATGGGTTTCGATCGCTCGGTTTAAGATAGAAAAGGCCTAAAGCCATTTTATCGACTATTAAGCAACCCTTTATTAGATAGGTTACGCAAAGCTATAATTCTTAACGAAGTTCATATTAATTGAAAAGCTCGAATTTCATACGAAGGGGTACATTAGTTTTACGCAAGTGCATGTAACAAGCATAAGTATAGAGAAACTTGATTGTAAAGTATATAGAATCTAGATAAGCATATGCCATCTCAATCGCTGTCAAATATCAATCATACGCACCGTTTTACCAGTCTTATCTCTCGCTCAACTGGCAGATCGCTAATTTTCTGGATAAGCTGCTGTTGCAGCTGCCTCTGCTGCATGTTATCCGCAATTCCGTTGGAATTTCGGACACATTTGAAAAAAAATATCCCAACTTCAAGCCCTGGACCCTGCCCCAGGCCACGTCACTTGCTGTTCGAGTCTTTATTTACATTTGCTTAGTGCTTTATTTATATGTATTACAAATGTATATATAACATATGTATTTATGTATCTATGTGTTTGTGTGTGTTTGCAACTGTGGCGAGTTCTTGGAAATTGCGTTCTCTGCCTTTCCTCCACAGCTGTTGGAAACGTTCCTCTGTTGCTGCGTTCGCCTTGCGAATTCAATTATAATGCCGCTCCGATTGGACTTCAATCCGGCTGCTGTTGAACTCTGCCGCGGACTCTACTTGCCTTGCCAGTATGTTCTGCACTTGGCTACCATTTCAAGTGTTATTAATTTGTGAAAGTTCAGCCACGCTCACAGGCGTACAACAGCAACAACAACAACATCGCTGAGACCGACACCGACACCTGCTGTGACCGCGGTCTGCGCACTTTGCTCTGCGTTCGCCGACTTCGTGTTCAAAGTCAAATCGTTTTGTTTACTTAGCTGCCGCAGCAGCAAAGTTGCCCCGTTCAGCTTGCAACCTGCCACATTTGAATTTTAAAACGAGCTGCGAGCCGCAAGCCGCGAGCTGCGAGTTGCGAGCTGCCGAATTCGTATTCGAATACGATTTTGTCACGCTGATAAGCTAATTGGCTCCATCTCACGCTTTTATTATCGCTGAGCAGCGGCTCGAGGTGTTTGCCTGTCAATTTGCATTTTTGTCTGGCGCTGGCAACTGCCCCACACTCCCCTTCTACTAGCTGCCCCACAAGTCTGTCAATCATAGCGCGCTGCATTGTGCAACATTTGAGCAATTACTCATCCGAATTTCTATCGTAAAGCATATCGGGCTTATCGCACCCTCCGCTGATAAGGTTCAATTGCCGTGACTCAACATCTCGCTGAATATTCTGCGCAATTCACACATTATATTATTTTTGGGGCAAGCTTGTGGTTGCTGTTGTTGTAGCGTTGCATAAGCCTGTGCCACAAACAAACAAACAAACAAAACTTGTTTCACTTTTTGTTGCCCATTTGTTGTGCCTCATTTAATAATTTTTTTTTTCCCCAAAATTAATTCGCTTAACAAAAACCAAATAGCAAAAGGCCCACGAAAAGTGTAGCTGTTGCCGTTGCGGCGGCTGCTGCTGCTGCTGCTGTTGCTTTGGTTTTCAGATGCCAAAACAAAGATACAAAGGCGCAGATACAGATACAGCAGCACAGATACAGATACATAGATACATGTGCGTGCCAGTCTGTCTGTCCGTCCGTCCGTCCGTCCGTCCGTTCGTCTGTCCGTCTATCACTCTGTCTGCGGCTCATTGCGCAGTTAATTTGTTCATGCGCTCAATGCGTCAATACAATTTGACTTTCACTTATTTTATGCGACCCATTGCAGCTAACCCCGCTACCCGCTACCCGCTCCCCACTCGCCACCCTCCACACTCTAACAGAGTTGAAGTCGGAGGACTATCAGCTTAAGACGGAGCCGGAGTTCGCATACAAGAGTCGTCAACTTGCCAGCTCATTATGCAATTGAGTGTGCAAATGTTTACAAATCAGACAGCTTCAATTGCAAATGCAGTTGCGCACTTTCCAAGCACCGAAATTGTCTTTGAAATGTATCTTTAAGACTAGGCAGAACCAAAACTTAATAGTACAATCGATATGTATATAGATGCATCATAATATCATATCATAAGATATATTGGGCGAAGCTTGAATTATCTTGAAGTACAGATAAGTTTTTCAAACGAAAACTCATTTTTCGACAGATCCCTCATATGGAGCTAAATGTATCTTTGACTTGATATTTGATTGATAGATTGATAGTTATATCGGAATTTAGAAGGTTTGTTGGGTGAAGAATGAGTTATATTTTCGATTTAAAATATTCTTATTAGAGTGATTTATTTTCGTATATTTCTAAATTTGTTTCCTCAAGAAGTTAATATAGATAAACAACTAACAGTTCAGGTCTGCCAAGTTAAAGGTATTCGAAAGAACTTCAAGGTAAACAACTTGTTTCTGTCAACATTGTTGCTTGAGAATCTATCGCACTTTCTATTTCAAATGATAAGCAAAACGTATATATATATATAGTTTTGTGATACCTTAACTCTTGCAAATTCTTTCTGGGAGTTTCTGGGTTTCAACCACGCCAACTTCCCATTTTGATGTGGTTTTCGTATGCAGATTTGCAAATGTCAAGAGTTGCAGAGTTTGTTTTTTTGTTTTCTTTTGCCAGCAACCAATTAAATCTAGTACCTAATTCAATAAGCAGCTCTGCTCAGCGCCCCTGCGAATGATTCAGCGCTGTTTTTTTGTTTGCCGCAGATATTTAGCCTAAACAGTTGCGGCAGTTGCGGCGCAACCGGCTACAGATACAAACACAATCTTTCAGATACGATTTCTTTTAGGTTTCGGTTTTGGTTGCGGGTCGCAGTTGCTGCTGCTGTTGTTGCTGTTGTTGTTGTTGTTGTTGTTGTTTGGCGCGCGCAATTGATGTTGTAACATGGCTACCACGAGTGCAACATTGCCCCCGTCCACCTCTGCCACCCTCCTCTCTGCCACTAGCGGCAGCTGTGCAACCTCCTGCTTCTCTACACTCCCCCAAAATACTCAAAATGTGTGACATAATCTGTGCAGCCTTCGATGGCAACAGCAGCAGCAGCAGCAGCAGCAGCAACAGTGGAGCTCTTATTGTTGCTGTTGCTGTTGTTGTTGTTGTTGGGGCTGCAGTTGCTCAGACTCAGTCATTCAATAAGTCAGTCAGAGTCAGCGCCGAACGGTTCAATGAACCGACGCCGCGTCGCTTTGCCTTTATGTACAATAACCAAAACAACGCATCGAACAACAGCAACAACCACACGAACAACAACATGAACAACTTAAATATTTTGCTGCCGAATATGTTACAAATTTTGCACAGCGTTTGTTAGTTTTTGCTCCATGGCGATTCGAGCTTCGACTCGGACTCAAACTTGAGCTCAGGCTCGGACTCGGACTCGGACTCGAACTCGGTCTTGGCGTGCGACTCCGGTTGCGACTCTCTTGCGGCGGTGGCTGTGAAATCACTTACTGGTTTTTATGCGACCGGCAACAACAACAACATCTGCAAATTTGTTGCCCTCGTGTTGCTCATTTGGCAGCTTCGCACCTTCGCGAGTCGACAGCGCGCGGCCCATTGTCAAATTGGGGACAATTTCAGCAATATTCGAATAAGATTAAAAAAAAAAAAGCCAAAAACTACTCAGTATTTCGCGTGAGTAATGGCTTGAATAATGCCAAAGTTATTTGGGATAAGCTGCACATTGAATTATGCATAAATAATGCACACAGATCAATTATAGATTTAAGACTAACAATTCAAATATTTAATGCCACAAATGGCTTAGGCTTTTCACGCTCTTCTAGAGGGTATTATAAATGGATAATGCATGGAGAGAGATGAGTCCAACAAGTTGTATATATATATATTAATATTCATGACCAGTATCAATAGGTGAATCCCTATAGGTATGTCTGTCTGTGCGCCTTTTTGTTGCAGATACCTTATATTAAGTTCTATCTTGACCATTTCTAAACCTCATATTAAGCAGGGTATTTAAGTTCCGGTGCTGCCATTTGTTTCTCTTCAGTGTTGTACGCAGCAAAGGCCACAATTTGTTTATAGTTGCCAAGTATAAACCAGGCTATATAATACTAACAATAGATCGTATACGTCCAAGTTGTTGCTGTTTAACAGTGCACAGAAAAAAAAACATTGAGACGTCTGTTGATCAACGCCTTTTTGAATCTTATTGACTTTTAAGTGTTGTCTCAATAATTGTTATACAATAAACCCAATGTCGGGCCAATGAAGCGTACCTACACAGGCAGAACAACAACAACTGCAACAACAACAACTGCAACAACAACAACAATAATCTTGAATGCAGCAATCATAATTATAAAATTTGCCTCGGGTCGGTTTCAAGCGGTTGTTTGATCGCTTTTCACACTTTTGTTTATGGAAAAACTAATCCAAGTCGCAACAGTATCAACGTGGTTGTTGTTGTTGTTGTTGTTGATGTTGTTGTAGATTGAAAAACATTTCAAAATAATTGTTGAGAAATTCGTCTGGCCAGCAGAGTTGATCGAATGCATTGTGCTGTAAAGCAGGGCTAGAGTGAGGCGCACAGAGAGCAATTACCGGGCATACACTGAAAGAAACTGTTTCAATAAATCGCCATAAATTGGAAATATTTCCAATATCAGAAAGTTATTCTCAGTAAATATTCTCGAATGGGAAGAAGTTCAGAAGCCTTACGTTTGTCATATTAAGCTCGTTTTTTTCAAAATTTGTAAAGCAAACATTTTTTTTTTTGAGTGTAGCCGGGACGAGCAGCGGCAGCAGCTGATGGCTCTCACCTCTGTCGGTGGCCCTGTGCCCCGCCTCTGACTCAGTTGTTGCCCCCCGCTCGCCGGATCGACCGCTCGTCCGCTTAATGACCCTATTTTAATTTCAAGACTCGCTTGTCCATCGCACTTTGCGGAATTTACATTATACGCCGTATACGCACACATTTCTACATATTTCTTCAGTTGTTTGGCTTTTGAAAAGCCGCCGACAGGCGACGTTGACTTTTGGACGCTAATATGACGACGATCTTGGCCTTTGGGGTGCCAGCAGCAAGCGGCAGCCACAACATCAATAACAAGTGTGCTCTAGTCGGGAGTGCACGGCTGGGAGATACCCTGTACCCCTATACATGCAAACGCACGCACATGCACGCGACTTCTCGTGCATGGTTTTTCCTCTTCATCAATTTTCGGGGAATTAGGAGCAGAACGTGAAATAATCTGCATCTGTGTATACTATATATGAACACACATAACACACATATGAAAAGGAATAGAGAAACAAACTCAGCTAGTTGTCTTGATAAGGTCTACATAAATGGTGTGCCTCCTCCTGCCTGTAGCGTACGTTTGCCTAAAAACACTAGACCCTTTTTCCACATTTACAGGGTATATAAACGACAGCAGCAACAACAACAACAACTCGAGCAGCCTGAAACTTAAGACAATGGAAATTCATTTGTTGTTGTGGCTTCTGGCAAGGTTGTTGCGTTGTTTCGTTTCTCTTATGCTGAGAAATTAGCTGCTTCAGTTATTATTTTTATCGTTGTTGCTGTTGTTGTTGCTGTTTAAGTTGTTGTTGCTGTTGTTGTTGTTGCTGCTGGACAGGCGTATCTATTTGCGATCGTCACTCGCCCTGGCACTTCATGTTCAGCTTTCAGCATGTCGCTTGTTTTTTCTGTTTTTTGCATCCGCTTCCGCAGAGCTTCTTCTGCTTCTCAGCAGCAACAACAGCAACAACAACAGCAGCAGCAACGGCAATTATTGTATTAGCAACAAAAATGTTGCTGCTGGCCTGGCTGGGGCGTTTTCTTCAGTTTGACCTCAAAACTAAAAGAGTTGAAAAAATATTTAATCTAATGTGAAAATCGCTGAAGCGTCTTCAACATTGACTTTGTTTTAATTCACGCCAAGCAGCCGCTGATAATGACGACGACGACGACGACGACAACATTTCGACTTGCTGTCAGACTTTTGGGAATCGAAAATTGACTTTAAGCGACTGCGTTGGGGTCGGGCGGCGGTCTGCGGAGAGCAAATGGGAAAATTCCAAGCTACTCTCCATTGTGCGCATTGCAATGGATGACACTGGCTGATCGAGCCACTCACACGTTTTAGCTCGTAAACCCATCACAAAATGATTGTTTAGGGCGAATAAAAAATGATTTACACACTTTGTCTGAAAGTGAACTTGGGTACATTGGCTTGCTGCAATTTACGTTCGTCTCCCTTTGGAAACTAGAAGAAGATTCCCGAGTCTTGTCTGAGTCTAATATCTCGCAAAGTTATCCACAACCTCCCTACCACAAATCATAAGTCCTATAACCACATTTTGGAGGTCTTTGTCTGTGGCAGTTACAGTTTTAAGGGAACTCTCCCCAGTGCACTATAAACAGAGTATTCTCAAGTCCTTGGCACTCGCCTGCAAAGATTCAGGACTTGTAAATAGTAATAATCCGGTAATTTCCAATACTTAAAAATTTCTGTTCTGACTTCAAGCAGTCGTGTGAGCACAAAATTGGGAAAGTATATACATATAAATATATAAATATAAATGCATATATAAATAATGCCCATTTGTCGTCAGTCACACACAAGTGTGGAACTTTCCGGATCATGAGCATTCCGATTCCAATTTCGAACTTGCACATAAATCACAATCATGCATACCAAAACTGGCCAGCAAATGTCTCGCGAAAAAAAAAACACAATAAAAAAATTAACCAAAATAATATAAAACAAAACAAAATGATATATGCGGCACGCCGAAGATTTAATACACTGTTAAGCATAAGGCTTATGCTCCTGCTAATAAGTTAGGGTAGACATAAAGCTCGTAACTGCTGAGCTATTTCAGATATCTTCTAAATCGATCGATTCTTCCTATAGATAGATATAGTAAATCAAGTGCCGAGTTTGATCGAAATCTCGAGTGAACTCTTTCGATATTGTGCTCAGATCCTGCCTGCTTCCTGATCAACTGAGATCAACTCGACTCTTGATATTAGTTTGAGTGAAGATATATATATTTCATCTTCTTGTGCTCTTAACGAATTTCTTCAGATAGTTAAAATACCCGCTAGAAGAAGGGTATTCAAATAACAATAAAGCGAATGCCAAACGCGAAGATGGCAATGTTTTGTGTCAGTTTCGTGTTTCGATTACTCATACGCATAAATATTTTTGCATCGCGCGATAGTCGATCAGTCGGTCCGCCGAGGGGGCGGGACAAGGGCAGTGGCTGCGGCTGCTGCAACGGCAAGTTATGAGCTGCACGATTGCCCGGCTTGCCCGGCTGACGGTCACATGATGTGATCCGCATTGGAACGTGTGTCTGATCACGAGCCCGAGGCTTATTTCATCATCCTCATCGCTAGATTATTTGAGTGCAATTCTTCCAAGATGTGTGGTCGGTGGGTGGTTGGTGGGCTGGGTGGTGTTTTGGGCACTGCGCCTAGCATCTGCGCAATTTTAATAAATATTTACATTTGCTGCAAACCAATTTGCGCAATTTGTGCAACTGCTTTGCGGTGCCACAGGCTCTGACTGCGGCTGCTGCTGGTGGAGGCGGCGGCGGCGGCAGTCAACAAAACTGTGCGAAATATTTAACAACAATAGACGCGGGCTGCTTGAGCATTTAAAGAGTTAGAGAAAAGTGTTGTTAAGCATTGAATTTGAGGCACTTTAATAGCAGAAGCCAAGCCTCCAAGCTCAACTATAATTCTTGAGGATTCAAATGTAGGATTCATTCTAGGAAACCAGATTTTTGTTTGTTCTATTTTTATATAATTTAATGGAATGAACTCCAATTGTTATAATTTATATTCTTTTCTATAAAATTGAAATGTTTAATTACTTAAAAACTCAATTGATTTTTATGAGTTTTGTCTTTCGACTTAAAACGGGATTGGCCTAGAATAAGTTAGAAAAATATTAAGCAAAACGAATATGATTCCGTTCAGGTCTTGTCGTTGCGTTGGACAACTGATTCGGTTCAAGTTAATATTTTAAATTTAGCTCGAATCTTTTAGCTCTCAGTTCCATTCGAACTGTTCAGTCAGCCCTCGCATGCATGCATCTATTTGTTATTGTCATCGCTTTGATTTGGCGCGCGCTGCTCATTTCGCTTGCAATTTATGACATTTGTAAGGTTGTGAAGGGGGTAGGGGAAGGTGGGGAGGGAGGGGGCGTATGCATTGCAAAATTGCACGTCTATTAAATATTGTTGCCTGCTCGCTGGCTGTCAATGCTAAATGCAGCTACTTAAGGCGAAACACGGCCTCGCAACTGGCATCGGCCTCGGCACACGTGGCAGCTGCCTGTGACTCAGGCCACCCCCCACCCGCCGAAACAGCGGCCCCTATCTCCTATACCCACCCCGAGCTGGGTGCCCTCGAGCAGTGCTCATGTGACAAGCAGATGTGCCGATTAACAGATAAGTTTCAATTCGCGCAGCTCCAGATTCAGTTCCAGATCCATTTCCATTGACATCTTGTGATGGGTTGGGGGATAGTCGACTAGTCGAGTTCGGGTCTATATTTATCAATGGCTGGCTGTATGGCATACCAAAATTGGAGCAATAAAAGCAAAGCGGCAGCCCGCAGTTGCCCCGGCGAAAGGGGCCCCCGAAATAGTCAAGAATGCGACTAAATTTAGGCGAGAGAAAAACCAAAGCACCAAAGAACTCTTCAAGTTTACAACGTATCGAAACTTGGCAATATCGGGAGGGGAGAAAGAGAGTGCGCGCGGGCAGGGAGAGGCAGAGAAACACGCACTTACACATGTTCCAGACAAATGGGAGATGCCAGCGAGAGCGAGAGACCACGAGAGACAGAGAGAGAGAGAGAGAGAGGGCCGCCCGAGGGTGAGACAATGTTGGGGGAAACTGCTCGACTGCTCAACTTGTGTGCACTTCTCCTCACTTCTCGAGTGCGTATTAATAAAAGAAAGTGCAATGAATTCCCAAATATGTTAAATTGTCTACCAAACAAAGAAACGAATCGCAACGTGTAGCACGAAGCGGGGGCAAGCCGAGGCGACGGCCCCAACATGTGTGCAACAGATACGCCCATGGAAATGGAAGCGGCCCGACACTGAAATCTGTTTTTGAAAGAAGGGAGAGGGCGGGGATAGAATGGGGGCGGAGGCGAGTCAGTCTGCTGCTGCTGCCGTTGCTGTTGGGGGTGATGCAGTTGCTCCGGTCGGGGCCGGTCGCGCATTCAACAATGCCCGTAATTAAAATTGAAGTGGAGGCACTAAATTTAACAGCCCTCAATGAGCCAAGAGCAGGATGAAGGGAGGAGGCAGAAGTGAGACGCAGACATAGACGGAGGCTGTGGCTGTTCCTCTTGATATTGTTATTGCTAATGTTGTTGTTGCTGCTGTTATCGTTAAGGCCAATGCTTGCCACAAGTCGCACGAGTCCATTTGCCCAGCATTGTGGGGCAAGCAGAGGGTGCGCATCAAGCGAGGGTGCACTGTACACAAATAGAGCGCGAGCGAGAATCAAATTTAATAATATGCACCCACAGAAACTATTTAAGAGTCCGCAGCTAAATGTGAACTTGGGTCTGCTCCGACTCTATGATAAATGGATGGGCATTAAGCATTATGAAATATCCAGGAATCACAAATAAAACACAAACCTTAAGCTGCAGAGAATTTATGTCGTAAAGGTTGTTAAATAATATAATATTATAATTTTAGGTATCATTTAAGGTTAATTATTTTTGCTATTAATAAATATTTATGAATTAAGACCTGAGTGAAAGGGTCGCTTTCTTGGTTCTAGCTTCGACTTTAAAGGAAAGCAAAGGAATCAATTAATATAGTTAGATATTTATTGTTGTATCGAACCAGCGAAGTATTCTCTGATCTTTGCTATAGATCTGAATCTCTATATTTCTTTTGTATATCTATCTTTATATTAATCTAGAAAAATCTGAATTATCGAAGAAATATCTGTTTATCCTAATCTTTCTATATAAAACTGCTTGTCCCGATTGACTGATTAACTGACCGGCTGACTGACTGATTGATTAACTAATTGACAGATTGATCTACCAACAATTTTAGCTGTAGTTAACTTATGTGATGAAGGTGCACGCTTAGACAGGGTTTTGGGAAATTCCACACGCATTTGTGGGAATATCGGTTATGTGAAACAAATTTGTTTACCATCCGATGGGCTTCAAACTTATTTTGAAAGATCTTTCTGAAAAAGTATTTAATACGGTTGTGCCAAATTTTATTTATCTATTATTACAAATATTATTTTTAAGATCTAAAAATATTAACAACAGATATTGTTGTCATTATAAATGTTTATCTGCAGCTTTTACAAAAAATGCCATTCTTAATATTCATTAGCATATTCGTTACATTTTCCGCTGCCAATTTTCTCTATACGCCTGAGAACTTTATAACTTTTCGCTTTTTTTTTGTAAATTTGTAAATCCCTCGGGTTCCGCCTCAAGGTCATTTATCGGGTGGTCGACTGCATAAATATGCATGCTTATAAGTAAGTATTATTACACGTATGCTTATCTCAAGAAATACCCGCCCCGGCACTCGCATTCACATTCACGCCTACGAGAATGAGTGCTAGTTGAAGTGAATAAGCGTGAGGGCGAGAGTGAGTGTGAGTGCGAGTGCGAGTAGTACAAGACATATTCGTAAATAGTTCATTGCTCCGCTTAGAGCGTGACTTTGGTGCGGGGTGGAGTTCGGGAGGTGGTTGCTGAGAGGGAAGTAGGGGGCAGGGAGGGAAGAATACGAGACGACTACGAGACGCATTCACATTCACACACTCACAGTCGCACACTCACATTCACACACGCGCCTCGATGAGTGCAGTTCATAAATCTTGGCCCTTTGTACTTGGCTGCTCGGCTTCGAGTTTGTTTGAGTTGTTGTTGTTGTTGCTGTTTAAGTTGTTCTCGTTCTCGTTCTCGTTGTTGTTGTTGTTCTTCTTCTTCTGCTTCTTCTTCTTGTTCTCGTTGTTGTTGTTGGTGTTGCTGCTTCTGTTTTACATTGTTTCACTTGGCGCACAAGTAACAGACTTTTATCTACAATTTTTATTATGACTATTTTAATATTAAACTAATGAATGCGTCGCGGCCACGCCGACTGTGACTGAGCCCCCGCCACGCCCCCTCGCCCTGGGCCCGCCCTCGTCTTGAAACACTTGCTATGCGGTGCGACTTCGCGCCCTCCAAGATACATTTATAGAGCTGTTGACGACCCTTTCGAAATTACAGACCATTGCTAATTTATGCGCCTTTTGTATGATTTTCAGCTACTCTTCCTTTTCCTTTCTCTACCCGTCCACCAAGCAAAGACGAGTATATTAGTTGCTTAACAGAATACCGCTTCATTAAATTTAACTGGCAGTTTATTTGGACTGTGAGCGAGTATAATGCAGTCGGTTACAGGCGATGGCAAAGTTCTTACTTACCCTTTTTTTTGTTTGTATTTGTCGGTCCAGTCATGGGTCCATCCTTTGCTCATGGCCCAAAACCAATTAACTCAATTGGGGTCAGGCAAATTGGGCTAGAACTCAGACAGTGGGCGTGGCACATCGCATAATGTGCACATATTGTTGAATGTCACGAATATGAATTTGATTATATTCATCTAATCTAAAAAATACAACAAATAATCAAATGGAAAAAATCTTTAGACATCTTTAAATCTGTTTTAGGCTTGTGTCTAGAGTATTTGCTGTTCGTTGCAGTCATAATTATGCTACCCTGTAATTACGCTTGTTTGCATTTCAAAACAAAAAAAAAAAAGTTAATAAAACAATTAAAACGTGCAAAATGCTATTAAGAAAAGCTGCTGGCATAGAAATTGTTAAGGCGGCTGAGCACTGGGTAAAATAGTTCAATTGAGTGCATTGAGAGCTGGGCGAGGTGAGAAACCTCTGTGAGAGAGCGAGGGCGTGCGAGAGGGAGGGAGAGAGGTGAGAGAGAGTGGCAGGTTGAGGGGAGTTCCCCGCAGCTGTTGTCGCTGCCAGTTTGTGTTCAGTCGCTTAAAATTTACCCAGACAACGTCAAATCTTGTGCTTGACTTTCAGGCTGTCAGTTGTTAACCTGGCTAAGAGGCTAGCCTGTGACACCCCCCTTCTGCCCCTGCCTTTACACCGTCACACTCCTGGGACCGTTTTCTTTTCTTGCTCCAGTGAATTTTTCTGCTGCCTTGGCTCTGGCAGCTTCGACTTGGACTTGGGCCTGCTTTTCACCTGTCCATCGTGTGGAAATCATGTGAAAACATGTGGCCGCCAGTCAGCCAGTCAGTCAGCCAGGCAGTCAACTAGTCAGCTAGTCAGCTAGTCAGCTAGTCAGTCAGGCATTCATTTAGCCAAGTTTCAGCAACAGCAACAACAACAACAATGGGAGCAACAAATTAAAGTAATTTCCTACCGCAACGTTTTCAAACTTCATTTTATATTTTTTTTTGTTTTGTGTAATTTTTTGCTTAGCATTTCTTCAAACGCTGCGAGTAACGTTTCATTTTATTTTCCTTTTAGTTTGTTTTTCCTCGCGTTAATTGCGACTTTTCATATGCCAAGTGCATTGTGCAAACTATCAACCCAAATCTGAAGCTGAATCTGAAGCTGAATCTGAAGCTGAATCTGAATCCAATTCCAAATGGCCAAAGACAACAGCTGTGAATGTAGCGTTTTACCGCTCGTCAGTTTTTTTTGATTGTTTTTTAGCTTCTTTTTGTTTTTTTGAGCAATTGTTTTAATTAGCCTCGACGCGAATTCATGTGACACGCAAAATGCGACAGCTTTGGATAGATCTTTGCTGGCGTCATCTTTGGCTATACTCTGGAGCTGCAGCTGCTCGTCGGAGCAATGGGTGTCAGAGTCTCACGACGAGTCGACAAGGCGGCCAGCGACTGGGGCGCAAGTATCTCACAGATACATTTACTCATAAGCATCAATAATGCGCTCTAATGGAAATTGTTGACTTTGTCAACGTTTTTCATCTTTATTTCTTTTTTGTTATGCGTCAGTCAGGGAGGGCGGAGGGTGGCGGGTGGAGGGAGGGTGTGGCCGGCAACGCCACTTGACTGACATTTATCGCTGGCTTGGGCCGCTGTTGCAACAGAGTCGCCGCCGCCTGCTGCTGGTGTCAGAGACGGCAGCGGCGTTCAACGTTTTGGAAAATTTAGCACAAGGTTGCAACAGCCAGCAAAATGAGCAATTGTGGCAACAACAACAAAAACGCCAAAGCTGCTGTAACGTCAATAGTTGAAGTTGTTGTTGTTGTTGTTGCTGTTGCTGTTGCATTCAAATTGCTGCCGCTGCTGCTGGTTGTTGTTGTTGTTGCTGTTGTTGTCGCTGTCGTTGTCATTGCCCAAAATTGTAAATAAATAAATACTTAATTATGTTGTTTGGCCGCGCCGCTTTTGGTTATCCAAAGAACTGGCTAAGCACAACAACAACAACAACAACACATTGCGCATACGCCACGTTGTCCAAGTGTTGTGAGAATCAATCTGTGGCCAAAGCAACAGCTAAAGTGTGTGTACACAATTTCACTTAATTGACTTCCAAGCAAGACATTTCCAAATATCACGTATACGACATGTGCGCAGCCGAAGCGAGAGTAAAACTAATTACGACTGTCAACAGCCAAAAGTTAGTTGCAAGCAGCTGCGATTATGACTAGTAAAAGCCAAGTTAAGCGCTCAATATAAGAGATCAGAGATCACCGCTGCAGTTGCAGTTGCAGTTGCAGTCGGCCACAAATTGAGGCAAGTGATCTGTCCAGATACTGTCAGCATATCAATGCAAAGCACTTTGCCGCGCTGACTAAGCAAATTGTTAATTATCTCAACAGATCTCTGTCGTTCGATATCGTTTTGAAATTTATGCAAAACTCTGTTGGAAATCGATGCAGCTTTTAGTGGGCATCAAGAGGTGTGACAGATCAGCTATATATCTGATAACATATTTTATAGGTATTAATATAGACACAAGCTAATAGCCAGAGCTTAAAAGAGACACAAGTTTCCACATGAATAGTAAATCAACTTACTAGCCTAGCATTTGAATCAGCATCCTTCTTGTCAACTCGTCCACTGAGCTGCTTACAGAGAATAGAAGTGGCAGAGAAATAGAGTGAAGAAAGTATTATCAATTTCATAAGAAGCAACCAATCCTGCTCCTGCTGCACACAAAAGAAGCGCTGGCTGGGCTGCAATCTAAGTCCAAGTAGGCAGCTTAAAGTTGCCCCATTGGCAATCTTTTCAGCTCAATTTCATGATGTTTTCCCCGCACACATCTCTGGCTTGGGTGCGAAATGTTGGGATAAGTTCTAGCAGGAACTCAATCAGCACTTTCGCAGTTATGAAACGAGGCGGCACAAGTAGACGGACCGGAGGGGGTGTTGGATGCGCGGCTCAGACAGTTGCAGCCACTCCAGCCGAGCCACCCACGGACCACAGCATCCGTGAGTACACCAGATAGCCCAGCTGAGGGGCGGGTGGGCAGCGGGTGGTAAGCGCAGAACAAACTGCAAAAATGAAACGAAAACTGCGACGAAGCTAAAGCCAACGACCGCAAACTTGCAGCAGCGGCAGCAGCAGGGCGCTCCAAAAATGCAGCAGCCAAACAAACCACTCGACTGGGTATATGCCACATGCCACCAACCGCCACCCGCGCCCCACCAGGCCAGCCCGGCTGTTGCCACGAACCGGAAGTAAAACGCAAATGCGAAGGTTGCTTGGCTGCTGCTGTTGCTGCTGCTGCCGCCGTTGCCGTTGCTGCATCTGCATCTGCGGCGCTCGAAGCAGCAGGGCAGCAGCAGAAACTGCAGGTCGATTTGCAATCTGCTGCTGCTGCTGCTGCTGCTGCTGCTGCTGCGTCTCAGTCTCTCTGCATTCTCGACTGGGCTGCTTGCCTGCCTGCTCGGTAGGTGGCAGGTTCTTGGCTGCCGACAGATGTTGCTTGTCGTCATTGTTGCAATCAAAATGGCGTTTACAAACCTCATTTCCCCGCACCCCCCTACGTCCCGTTCTCTATCACGCTGTGTCTAAATATAAGCAGAGCTCAGGTCTTGCTCAGCAGCATTTTCAATAAGTTGTCGCTGGTCGCACTACAAATTTGCCTGGCCCCAAAAATAAACGCAGCCCAGCCTCGCATCACAGTCGCAGTCGCAGAGCTCAGAACATTTCCAGCAAACATCGAGCATTCGGCATACATGCACATACACACACATGCATGCATATGAGAATACGCTGGGCTTCCGTTTCTGAACGCCTGTTCGAATTTTAAGCTATTTTTATTGAAAATGAGCGATATTCTCAGTGCCCCAAAAACATGCGACACAAAGCCGCTGAGAGCGACAGATGGCAAGAGCTAAGTGGCGAGAGCGCAACAGTGAATGACAAAGATTGTGTGAGAGAGACACCCAAGCAAAGAGAGAGAGAGAGAGAGAGAGAGAGAGAGAGAGAGGGAGAGAGAGAGATGTACATGTGTGCGTGTGTCTGTTGCCATGTAAAACTGTGTTAAGTGCATGCTGTGTGTGTGGACTGGGCAACGACTCAGCTCCATTGGGGGTTGCAATTGATGTGATGCACAGGCAGCCAACAATGATGGCTTCATTGTCAGTGCTCCGGCCTGACGCCACCCGACGACACCCGCCAACTACCCGCATACCCCCCACCTTCAACACAATTGTCCACCCACTCAACGCGTGACAAATATGGTCACAACGAAACACGATTACTCTTCACTTTTTCTCTGATGACTTTTAAAGAGTTTAAGTCACAGTAAGTTTTTGTTTTGATTGCTAACTTAACTGTAATATTCGATTAACGGGGATTCGGGCTAAAATACTAGTATTTTCTAAACCGAGGGCAACAGTTGACAGTTCTCGGATTGAACCTAATTTTCAATATAAGTGCAAGTTAAACGCGAACATTTTTCATTTCATGTGTGTTTCAATGTTAATTTGACAATTGACAGACATATTGATAAAGTTCAAGATTGGATTCTAAGTAAAGAAAGGATATTGGAATTCCGATCCCTTAAATAATCCTGTACATCATGTCTTTGCTTTCATGCTATTTTGCTGCTCAAGCTGATGCAAATTCGATAGTATCGTAAAAACATTGTAGGGTATAAACAAGCGCATTTTGCGTTTTATTCTCGCACAAAGTGCAATCAACACTGCACACACTACCCGGCTTCTGGTTCTTCCGCCTGCCCCTACCCTCTGCTCTGGACAGAGCACTCTCCTCTTCTCTCCTCTCTGACTCCGTCTCCGTCTCCGCCTCCTCTCATTTCCTCATCTGTCCCTGTTCAGTCTTTGACTCTCTTGTTTTTCATATTTTGTCATATTATTCTTTATATTCTTTTTATATGCAAAAAGCAAACAGAAACTGCGCTTATTTTTCACCTCTCCCCCGTCCCCGCCTTGCCCACACGTGCGCCAGCAGAACCCATTAGAGGCGAGCTTTGAGCATGTTAGAGCTGGCGAGCCGGGAGAAGGGGGCGCGTAAGGGCGCAGCAAGTGGCAGGCGGCGCATCGCTTTCAAGCTGCCAAGTGCCAGCTATGGGCATGGCTATAGTTATGACTACGACTATGAATATGGCTGTGGCTCTGGCTGTGGCTCTGGCTCTGGCTCTGGCTCTGGCTCTTGGCTGTTGACTGTTGGCTGCGACTGCGACTGCATTTCGCCTCATTTCGATTCATTTGCGCTCTCCGAGCTCACATTCTCGCAGGTTGTGTTCTAAGCGCTGCCTCGCCGTCTCGCCGCTGTGCTGCCTCGCTCCTGTCGCTTTTGTTCTCTGTAGTTTTATAAGTGTGTGTGTTCCTGTGTGTGTGTGTGTATGTGTGCTTTCCATGTCTTCTTTAGCTCCTCCATTTCCAGTTCTGTGCCGCTGTCGCTGCTGCTGCCTCTGCCTCTGCCTCTGCCGCTGCCGCTGCCTGTCTCTGTTCTCTGTTGGTTTTCGCACATTTCGCCCATTGTGTATATTTGGCAAGTTGTGCGCACTCAGCCCCCGTCAACGAGTCCGACTCGCTGCTGTGTACCCTGCGCCCTGGCCGAGTCCGAGTCCGCAGTCCGAGCAGCTGCCGCTGCCGCTGCTGCTGAGTGGAGTGCTCTCTGCCGTTTGCTGTGCGCCTGTTCTGAAACGACTCAAACTGAGAGAGAGATAAAAGCATCTTGTGCTAGATGATGCTTCTGTGTTGATAAGACCCAGGCCCCGCCGCAACTCGGTCTCTGTCTCGTATGTGCGTGTGCGTGTGTCTGTGTGTGCGCGCGTGTGTGTGTATGTGTGTGTGTGTGTGCATATCTGTGACTTTTGCGTGAAAATTGAGCACAATTTCTAGATGCACACAAAAGTATTGCACGAGCACAAATACAACTACTATATTAAAGCTCTCACACACACGCACACACTTACACTCAAAGCGACGCCTGAGGTTAAGTTGGACTTCAGTTCTCTGCTCTGTTTGATTTGAGTGAGTTATGAAGTTGCAATCGCGTTGCGTGGGCGTCTCAGACTTAGCTCCAGTTGTCAGTTTGTGCTCTTTAAGCGGCGATTTATTGTTGTACTTACCTGTGGCAGAGAGACTGCAGCTCTTCCACAACTGGGCGACACATTCTGCTGCTATCGGTGAAGAGTTTCTATTATTGGGGCGTGGAAAAATGCGTTTACCGTTAGCTTTATGGCCACGGCCATAAAACCCCAAATGCGTTATAGACGGCAGCTTTGAAATGCTTTTCATATATATCTAGCAGTTAATGCAACTGCCACACACGAGCCCAATAGATGCACGCAGACGGCCAACAAATACAAATGCGTGGATACAGCTCAAATGTAAATGCATTCTTTTCCACTCATCAGTCGTTCAATCTCATCATGAGCTCCATCATTACGATCTCAATGATGATGATGATGATGAAGATGATGATGATATGGATGATATTGTTGTTGTGGTAGTTGTTGTTGTTGCCCCTTAATGCAGGTCAATGCTGCCGTCGGTTGCCCAGTTGATACACTCAGCAAAATACCCGTTGATATTAATTGAATTAAGTTTGTCTATTTATTACATTATTATATTTTTATTTAGTTGTATAGTTTTATTATTATTTGTGTATATATTTGCATAGGCCAGGCTTTTCCTATTTAATAGAAAGCTATTTGCAAATAATTTAAAATTCGATCGGTTAAGGGCAAAAAAGAACTTTCAAGTCGACTTTTGATCTTCAGTGTTCCAGGTAGAATTGTAGCATTTTGTAAACGATTGCGTGGAAAGAAATAATCTTGTGCATACAAGCGCTTTTCACCTATTTTCCACAGTTAGGCTTGGAATTATGCATCATATAATCTTAGTAAACACGTTGCAAAAATATTAGCTTAATTGCAATTTGAGCTAATTCCATGGCCATCAAATTCTCTCAGTGTATTGCAGCTTAGCTGTCCTTTGACATATGCCACTTGATTGGGCAATTTGCATGCACCGAATACCGATTTAGAGGCTGTGGCACTTTCACTTGGCCAGCTACTTGCCACTGCAACTGCAACTGATGCTTCATGCAGGCAGCCATATTTGCTCTAGTCATAAATTATGCCTAATTATGCGGCATCTTGGCCAAGATTGGCCAGCTCCTGAGCGCAGAGAGCACTATGCAATTTGTCCACTCGGCCTACCCATGTGGGTTTTGGGGCAGCAGCTTATGGCCCAAAGCAGGCAGATCTTAGCTGTGTCTGCAGTCGCCGTTGCCGCAGTTGCAGTTGCAGTTGCTGCGGCTGCTGTGTGTGGCAGGCGGGGGCGCCAGGGTGACCATTACGAAATTTTTGCAACTAAATTTGTGTCTACTTTCATTTTTTGTTTGTTTTTTTATTTTTTTTGTTTTGTTTTTCTGCTGCTTTTGTTTTTGCGGACCATGGCTTATAATTGTTACCTAGGCTCGGCTGCATTTAATGGCCGCATCTCGAAATTAGCCGCAACTTTCAACTGCGGCAAAAGAAAGTTGATTTTTTTGGGCCAACAAAATGGCCAAAACTTGCAGTTGTTGCCATTGTTGTTGTTGGGCACTTCAAGGTCATTTGGCAGGGCAAACAATAGTAAATTGTAAATTGCCGTCGCAGTCGTCCCACTCGTCTGGCATTCCACGAATTTTTGTTCACTTTGTGTTCAACTTAATTAAAAGGCAAACAAAAACGCAACCTCACACACAAGAACTGATAAAAATGCTTTTATCAGCAGAACGAACAAAAATAAAAATACAAAAAAAAACAGAAATATACAAAATAAAGCAACTGAGAGCGCTCTAATCGGCAGTGCACGACTAGCTGATACCCTGTACCCAGCACCAAGTTGCCGTCTCTCTTGGGAGGAAACAGAAGAAACAGTATTCTAGATTTGTATATACTCTGCAATACTATTTCAGGGAAACGGAACAAATTATCGATGATTAATAGCAAATTTGATCTGAATGGGCAATAGGTAGAGCCCTAGATCAACTCGACTATTGATGCGGAGCAAAGATGTAAATGTACTTTGTGGTGTCAAAGATGTCTCCTTCGTCATTATACCCTTTTACATTTTTTCAAGGGTATAAAAACACTGTCTCGACACTAACCACGATAATTATACAAAACATGTGGCTCGTTTTTGTGTTGTATTGTGTGCCTGGCCACAAGACTTGGGAGCGAAACCCCAAAGTTACCTACGAATACAATTGATAAGCATTTAGAATAGATACACGAATATACGACTAGCTAGTGATTGCTGGCAAGAGGAAGCATCACACACACACACACACACACACACACACACGTGCGTGCGTGTGTACATATTTAATTTCCAAGCAAAAGTTTTAGATACATTTCAATGAAATTAACAACTGCTCGCAGTTTCTGGAAGTTCAGATAAAATTCAAGAGTTTTATAGGGTTCGAGAGAAATACGCTGCGTTTGCCATTTAATTTAAATTCTTATCAGATTAAATGCAGATAAAAACCAAAATTGATAACCTTTTAAATAATAATGTGAACGATCTTTATGTTTATATTCCTGTCAGGCCCAAAGGCTTATCAATTTCCAGCGTTTATCTCTGTCTCGACGCGCTTGCGAAAGCCTGGCAAACAAATATAAATGTTGGCAATCATTTGCCTAATTATAATTCATTTTATGATCACGCATATTTGCTTTCATTTAATGGCGTGCCATAAAAAACAATGCACAAACCCTAAAGAATAAATAGACGCTGGGCTGAGAATGCTCGGCTTGAGTGTGGAAGCGCATGCTTAACTAATGCAAAAGCCAAAACTCTTTTATTAACCCCTTGAGGTTGACTTAAGATTCTGATTAATACTCGACTGATATTGAGAACAGTTGTTTTGACTGATTGACTGATTGATGATCAATGTTCTGCCCTAAATACGTGCTTTAATCGAATGCTAAGCTCGGAAAGTTCATGTCAAACTGTTGCTTTGCATCTGCTTTAATTTTGAAGTCATTTTTGATAAGACAGAGATAAGACAGGGAATTTATTGAACCCTTCCCTGAGTGAACAAAGATTATATGTGGAAAGTATTCAAAACTGAACATTATAAAACAAAGCATACGCACTTAATAGATTTTAATAGCATTTTTAAGGATTGCCTTTCTATGCGATTCTCATGAATTTATATGAACTATTTTGCATTCTTTCTTCTTACAGGACTTTCCTCTTCATCTCATTGATGTCAATTATAATTGTGCATGCTTGTGTAAAGTTTGGGGTGAGTACAGATATACATATACATATATATATAAATTTGTTTATAACTAAAAAAATGTGTAAAAGCAGTTCAGTTCAAGCTGTTGTATCAAAGTTATTTGAAAATCATTCTTCAACTCTAAAAGTGTTTTTGAGTTCTCTTGAGAGCTAAGCAGAACTTTAATGGGTTAACAGTTGGGGCAACTGGGCCTTATCGATGCTGCCCACATACAGATGCATCCATCGCATCGCTTCTGTCACCATCGCATCGAATGCCTCTGGGCAGGGCAGGGCACCGGCTCCGACACCGACTGCGTCTCTGGTTCTGGTTCTGAAAGTGGCTCTGACTGGCTGTCGTTGTGTCTGTCGTTGTGTCTCCGTGCCTCATCATCAGTGTCCAATCGACGTGTGTGGCCCGGGGCACGGGAACGGGAGCGGGTACAGGGACGACTGGTGGGACTTGGGCCGAGAGCGGAGCAAGTGGTAGGCCTGACAACGACAGCGACGACGACGACGACGACGGCGCCGTCGATGGAATGTTGTTAGTTATAAAATGGCCACAAAATCATAACGCGGGCGTGGGCTCAACTGACTGCCACTGAGCACTTTCCTGGACCCAAAACCGAACCTGATATTGACGATGACGAACCACGAGTTACGAGCCATGAGCTGTGAGCTGTGAGCTGTGAGCTCTGAGTGCCCCATGCCGCCGTCTCTTGCCTGGGTCAGCCGGTGGTGGCCGATGTTGCCATCAAAAGGTTGGTCCACAGTGTGAATTAAAATGTTTTTTTGTTGTTGTTCTTGTTGTTGTTCTCTTTGCCCGTTTTTACATGTGTTCTGTGTGTTCCGATTGGGTATCTACAACTGGCAACTGGCAACTGGCAATAACTAACTGGCTGAGCGGGCTAAAAATCGAAATCAAAACTCGTCGCAGTTGTTTTATGAGTTTTAGAAATTCTTTTTCACAGCATAACGCACACACACACACACACACACACACACACACAGATAGACAAACAGACGCACATATTTCTTTTTTCCACATGCACTCGCCGGAGTCGCCCACAAAAAAAAAAATAACTTGTTTTGGTTTTCTCGTTTCTGTTTGCCATTCTTGTTATTATTATTAGTTTTCTATTTCAATGGCGGCGACGTCGGCGGCGTTGGTGGCTAGCTTTGAATAATGATGATAAGCAGAGCTCCAACCATCCGTCCAGCGATCCAGCGAGCCATCTATCCAACCAGTCAACCATCCAGTCTGAGCCAAACCGAACGAGCACAAATATATCTGAATACAAACGTATTTATTTAAACTCGCATTCATCCATCTGGCTGTCGTTCTCTTTTTGATTATTGACTTATTGTGGCATTTATTTTGTGTGTATATCTTTTATTTCTTTGAGTTGGTTTTTTTTTGCTCGAAATCGTCGCCAGGTACACGAGAAATCGTCACGGTCAGCAAAAGATACTCTGGGTGCCCGAAGTATCTCAGCCTATGCAGATACATTTGAAGCGCATGCTTGTCCGTTTTGATGTTGTTGTCATCAATTTAACAGCAACAACAATGTGAAGAACAAAACCAGACATTCTTCGAGACTCGGTCGTTGTTCGTTCTCATAATTTGTTTGCCTCGTTTGGCCCCGTCGCTGCCCCCTTTTCCCAGCTCCGAAGCCCATTCCCAATTCTTTTCTTTCTCGCGCCATCGTCGCCGACTGTGAGAAAGATTTTATTTCGTTCAAGTGGTTTTTGATTTAACACCAAACAACAGCAGCAGCAGCAACAACAGCAGCAGCAGCAACAACAACGGCAATGGAAAATATTTTAATGATGCGTCGTCAATGCAATTCGGAAAAATGAAAAAGAGATTTCCAACTTGTTTGGTGGCCACGCTCTTTGCTTTCCACTTTATCTCGTGCTGTGGTTGGGTTTTCATAGCCATCGATTGATTAGCTCTGGGGAAAGCCGATAGTCAGTCCGTTGCAGCAACGACAACTGCCGCAGAACCCACCCCAAGGCGTGTGCATCTACAGAAAAGGGGTAGCTCGCCAAGAGAATGGGAGAGATGAAGAGAGACAGAGAGAGAGAGAGAGAGAGAGAGAGAGAGAGAGAGAGGGAGAGTGGGCAGACGATCGACAGACCGAGAAACCACTCGACAAGCTGCCAATGCGCTTCGATGCGGTAACATCTGTCACGGCTGCTTCCTGGACACTGCACCACACAGCAACCACATTTCAAGCAGCTTATTGGTATTTAAAGGAGCTTGCATTGGGCATAAACGCATTGCGATACAGTTTGCAACGGTTCAATAAGCTATGGATAAATACAGGGTGCCTCAAGTGGGTCAATCATTTTTGCTATGCCTGGTAACAGGCCAAAACCGAACCTAAAAGAACAGACGAACATAAGCCTGGATCGAAGCAAGAAACCTTGTTCAATTTTGGGTGGAATCTTAAGAGGTATCCAAAATGTGAAGCCAACCTACCCAGTTTGGGGAATGTATCTCTTAGAATCCACGAACTATGTTTAACAAACCATCTACAAACATCTTTATCGATATATAAACATATTTATTGATATTCTAAAAAACCACATCACATGAATTATGTGACAATTCAAATTTGAACTCAATTTAAATATGCCCAAGAGCATTTAAACTTCGTTGTGCGGAATTCTGTACAAATTTTGCTTGCGTTTCGCCTTCGGTATTCCTTTCAAGTCCTGCGTATTATTTCATTATGAAAATATGCAATATATATTTGCCGCTTTTTGCTTTGAACTGTGCGTGTTGCCGCCACAAACGGAACCGCAGCTGATGTCAAGGACTATATGACCGGCCGGCATGGACTCATTAATGTGACACTAATCATGTGACCTCGAGTGTTTGGCCGCATGTTATGCCGCGCTTGTGCGCGGCAATCGGAAAAGTTTTCCCTGCCACTCATGGAACAACGGCGAATGAGTCGAACCATTCATAAAAATGCCATTCTATTGCTTTCTTCTCTTTGTGGCACCTTTCTTTCAGTCTGCTGTGTCTGTTGATTGGAAGCGCTTAGGAAAATCAACACACACACACACACACACACACAACAAATGAAAACTGGGAACTGAAAACTGGGTGCCAACTGGGAAAGGCTGTGCCCAGACACAGATAAAGCGGGCCTAGGAAGCGGTTCTTGCGTAGGTAGCTTCACCAACTGGGCCAAACAAAAGAAAACACACAAGTTACTCAAAAGAGAGAGTAAGCGAGCAAGAGAGAGAGGAAGAGAGAAAAAGAGAAAGAGTGATATACATTTTCACCTTTCGCAGTTGCAGTTGCTGCCCGCCTTTGAGAGCATGACGCGTGTCAGGGGCAACCAATTAGCAGAGAGCCTCTGCGGTATCTGTGCAGTCTTTTGTGTTGACGACATAGGGGTTGCTAATAGCTGCACAACAAGCACATACACTCAACGAAATCTTCAATCCTTAACATATCTATAGCCTAGAGAAATGCACTTAATGGATGGTTCTGGTTGCTTCTTCTCAGCACGAGAGACTCACTTGAATCGAACATATAGAGAAGCCAGGCTTTTGAACCAGCACCCTAATGTATGGCATGGGTTTGAACCGTGAACCGAACCAGTGTACACGTTTAGCTTAGAGATATGTCTCTAGAACTTCTGACAGTTGTGCTTGCAATGCCATGCAACATTTGTGGCAGTGTATTCAGATCGCTGTGAGTTGCCGTGTGGCTGACGCTGATGAGCCGCAAACTGCGCAGGAAGCTTCATCCAATTGACAAGCGGCATTTAAGGGATAATTTTCGGGGCATGTGTTGCGTTTGCCCCCCCCCAAAACAAAACAAAAAAGTGGAAAGGACAAACTGCGCAGGCGCAGAGGCAGACGACACAGCGTGTAGGCTGCCAAAGTACGCAGGACGTTGAAAAGGACGCGCTCCAACAGTTTTTTGTGCCAGTCACTGTAACATCTGCTTGTGCCTCATCATCATCGTCATCATCATCATGAACATCATCATCATCATGATGATGAATATGGCCGCAGTCCTGTGCTGTCCCGACAGGACATGTGCGTTTTTAGTTATTGAAATTTTTACTTGTTTTGTCCTGCGCGCCAGGCTCTGTGCATTGAGTATTTAATTGCAGATAATATCGACAACAAACAGCAGGCAATTCAGTTCCACTGAAAGCCAGTCCCGACTTAAGGATCAAAGCAACAAAAAGGTACAAAAACACGGCTGAATCAACAGCTGAAGTTGCCGGAAATGCATCTGTGGCCAGGTCCCCGCTGCTGCTGCTCCTGCTCAGGACATTCGTCCTGCCTTCTGCGTTCTGTGGAGGCGCGCACGTGTCAATAATTGTTCAGTTGTGGAGCTCGAGAATCAGCTGTCGTTTCGGACCCCTTTCTGAGAGACATAAGTGCCATTCAGAATGGGCATACAACTGATATTTGTGTGGGTTTTAGGTGCAAGCCCATAGAAAATTGGACAGCTATTTACCATAACTGAATAATGATAATTGGGAGTTAAACTTTAGTTGCTCTTTAATGAGTGCATAAATTAGAGAATACAGAATTTATTGGTTCAAGTGAATGTAATACTATATTACGATAAAGTCCTGGACAAGAGGGAAATCTCTGTAACAAATATATTACCTGATTCGGTTCACGACTGGAACTAATGACTCGCTTTTGTGTTCCGTTTGTGAATCTGGTTCATAAACAGAATTGGATTCGGTTCCTCGTGGAATCGAGTATTTCAATTTATTTTATTTACATATACTTGACATTTAATGTTCCTTAAGCTTACTTTACTTTTCAGTTGGGTATATATTGCTCATTAATAATGTACATATGCCTATCCAGTATCAGATTGGCGGATGAAATCTGAACTTTGAACTAGTTGAGATCATAACAAGTCCCCGCATCTATTGTGAATCAATATTTTTATCCAGTATCTGAGCCTATCTCGAGCTGATTTTCGTTTAACATTCAACCTTCAGCCTTGGCATATGGAATCCGTCTTCAAGCTGTCTTGTTTCATGTTTTGAAGCATGTTCAATTGTTTCCGACTGTTATGTAAGCATTCTACAAATAAGCTACACTTCTTGGCCAGGTATTTAGCATCCGCATAGTATCTGAAACTCTTGTAGCGTAACAGCTCAAGCATCCCAATTGTTATTTCTGCTGGCCATTGAATTGCGTTTAGCCCAACAAAATGCAAATTAGTTGCGCACTTGGCCAACAGTTAACTGTGAGCGCACTCATCTCTCTCTCTCTCTCTCTCTCTCTGTCTCTCTCGTCGCACACAACTCACAGCAATTGCAAAAGTAACGGCAAACCTAATGCCAAAGAAGCGAACAACAACAACAACAACTCGACTGTGCTGCTAATGTAATTGTATTTGTAAATGCCATAAAGTTGGCAACACTTGCTGTGCCAACAGCAGCAGCAGCAGCAGCAGCAGCAATACAAATGAATTATGTTGGCTGCCCAGCAGCCGCTCCATTCACCTTACCTCACCTCAGCTCAGCTCAGCTGAGCAACCCACCACCACCCTACTCTCCACACCGCCTGCTGCTTAAGCCGCACAAATGTGGCTCCAACGTTTGCAAATGAAGTTCACGAGATGGTCAAGACGATAATGTTGGCGAGCGCATTTGCCAAGTCATGAGGCGAATATATTGTTGTTGCTCCTGCCCTGACACCGCAGCAACACTGGCAACAGCAACAGCAGCAACACTGGCAACAGCAACAGCAACAACAACACAATTCAGTTAGTCAATGCGCGTCACAGCGAACGAGTTTTTTTGTGCTTTGCTGTTGTTGGTGTCCATTTTGTCGCCGTCGCTGCCCTCAAATAGTTGGAAATCAAATCAACAACAACATCAACTACAACTACAACTACAGCTACAGCTACAACAACAAGTACAAGTCTAAAACTGAAATCTATGTATGTAAAACTCAATTGAAGCGCAGCGAGCGTTGCCCCAAGCCCGTCTCCCCGTCGCTCCACATTTTTTCTCTTTCTTTTTTTTTTTTTTTTGCTGTTTGCCTTTTGTTTGATTTAGTTGATGCAGCTCGCAACCCGCAACCTGCAACCCTGCCCGCCACGCCGCTGGCTTATGCATACGAGCTTCGCTGTCGCCGACTTGAAGTTCCAAGCCCAAAGCTGACTGCAGTTCCCCCTGCCCATTCACCAATACTCACACACACACACACACACACACACACACACACACACACTGCATAACTGAATCTGAATCTCTGCCAGCGTCGCTGCTGTCGCCGTCGTCGTCGCAGTCGTCGCCAGCGTCATACAAATATTTAGTAGAGTATGAAGTAGTTCGGGTTCGGTACATAAAATGTGTTGACCTCAGTTGACCTCGTTTCAGTTTCTTTTTCTGTTGCTGTTGCCGCTGCTGCTGCTGCTGCTGCTGCCGCTGCTGTTGGTGTTGCTGCTGCTGCTGCTACTCTTTTTTCTGCTTTTTGCAGCACTTATTTTATTTGTGCAAACGTTTTAATGAAATTTCGTTTCATTTTTTTCTGCTTTTTATTTTTATTAATTTTTTTTTTTTTTTTTTTTTGTTTCTCGTTGTTTCTTTGTACTCCCAACGTCTTCGTTTTCTCTCCCTCGTCTGGACACATTTGAGCGCGCCGCTGAGTTTTTCAATTAGAAATCATCATAATCGTATCTCTTTGTGGTTCTTCAACCTTCCTGCTGCCACTGCTCAAGGGAACGGGGCATGTAAGGGAGGAGAGAGCTGCCACACAGCCGAGCTGCCACAGAGCTGCCGTTTTGTCTATCGACTCCGGAACGGTGGCCGGTGCCCGGTGCCCATTCTGGGCCCCGGTCAAAGTCTCGCTCAGCTCAAATAGACTTTTGGCGAGTGTAACTCTTTTTCTATTTATTTATTTCTTCTTTTATTTTTTTTTTTGTATAGTTTGTAGTTTGTTTACCTCGCTTAATGTTGTTGATGATTACTTTCACCGGACAGCAACAGCAACCAAAGTCTGAGCACAACAAAACACAGTTATGACAACAACAACAACAACAACAAAAACAACGGCAACGGCAACAACATGGGCAACAACAACGGCAATAGCCAAGCGATTGCTGAGGAAGCAACAACTATAACAACAACAACTATAACAACAACAACTATAACAACAACAACTGCAAGCAACAAAAAACGTAGCAAAGTTGCTTTGCTTATTTGTTGTTGTTGCTGTTGCTATTGTTCTTATTGCTTTGGCATATGAAATATGTTTGAACATAATGAGGCCAACAGAGCTGCTGTTGTTGTTGTTTTTGTTGTTGTTGCTGTCCACTGACGAACTGACTCCAACTCTGACTGCAATGATTGCAGGTTGCTGCTGCTGCTGCTGCCGCTGGCATCAGCAACATTCGCTCTAATAACAACAGCAACAAGCAAAGCCTTAGTACGTAATCTGTATCTAAATCAAAATGAAAATTTGATACAATTAGCAAAAGCACAAAAAGTCTTGTGATTGTTATTGTTGTTGCTGTTGTTGCTGTTGCTGTTGGTGTTGTTGCTGTTGTTGTTGTTACCAGCCTGCAATAAATTGTCGGCATATTTGTTGCAGCTCTATATCTGCTTTAAGCAACTCACTTTAGTTAAAGCCATAAATGGGTTCAGATATTGCAGTCAAATTACAAGTCTACAAACATTTAAAGAATATTGTAGAATGTCCAGTTCCGGGCACTCCTCGAGCCACAAGGCACCTTTCTATAATACTTAAAACACACACAAAAACATTTAAATTTAGTCAAGTTATCTAAAACCAGTCCGACCTCTCTATACTTAAGAGTATATGTCCAGACTGATCGATTGCTGATCAATACACAGCTTCAGCCGTAAAAGTTAGTTACTTTTTCCACCCGCAACTGTGGGAAATGCGTGGAAAGCGGATTCGTGCTAGTTTTTTGCCTTACATCTGATTGATTGCAAACTTATACTAATGTTTTTATATACAAAAAAAGTATATATAACTGTGTAAACTATATAAAATATCTCAGCGGCGGTAAATGTTTGAGAGGAATGTTTCAAATGGGAAGAGTAAAACTTGACCTGGGCTAAGTTGGGCATATGTTGTTGGTAATATGTATGTATATCAAACCAATTTTTAGTTGTCTTCTTTCTTATTATTAAAGTTGGGTAATATGTATATGAATCCAATTTCCAGTTGTCTTATTTCTCGCAGCTTGTTTTCTTATTATCGCCCTCATGCTCCAGGTACTTTCTATTTCCTTGGCACGCATTTGGGTAAAAAGTAAAAAACAGCAGCAGCAAAAATATAATAAAAACCGTTAGGTAAATGAATTTCGTTGGCAGCTACCAAAAAGTTGACATGCATCTCATATAACGCGTAGCCAACAAAAACTGAAGAAAAAGAAGAAGAAGCAGAAAAACATTCAACGAAAAAACGAGTCAAACCCAGCGACGTCTTTCGGTTCACGTTCACGTCCACGTACACGTCCACGTCCAAAATTTCATTGTACCCACGCCGACGTCTGCAAAGCGACAAGCGGAAATGGTAAACATTACCTTTACCTACACTTGCAACACGGTCTGGTTGGGCTGAGGCAGGCTGATGGTGTTGGGGAGGGGGCAGAGGGAGCTGAGAAACAAAAAACGGTTAGTTATGAAACCAAAGCATCACTCAAAGGCAGCCGCCAAAGCCGCCCGCGCTGCTCAAAACGAGAAGGGGTATAGTTGTTGGGAGGGGGGGGGGGGGGGGGGGACGTTGGGGCAGGGTAAAAGCCGCATAGAGGTGACAGCCGCTGGAGAAGCTCAGCGGGCAATGCGAACTCGGCTCGTACGTACAGCAGCAACTTTCCAATGTCTACACACAACAGACACACACACACACACACAACCACAATTGTACATTATTTTATTATTGTTTCGCTTAGTTTTTAACCAAAAGGCGGCTACAACAGCCACAAAAGTAACAGTTGCATGTAAATGTCGGGTTGTGTGACAAATTTGATGTCAGCGACAAATACCAAAGAATTGAAAGATATTCATAAATTTATTAGTGTATCTGCCTATCATATTGTTATTTCATGAATCAAATTCCACTTCAATTGTATTAACCAACACTGGCACTTAATCAACACTGACTACTTTACCAACACTGCGCTACTTAATGCTTCCTATCTATCACATCGCCCACCACCAACACAATGAGTTCATTAACACCTTTAAATATAGTTGTGCTTTTTCAACACTTCCCAACAGAAATGTGCGTTTCAGTGTTTAACCCACACTATGCATTTCCGATCTTATTTGCCAACACTGGCAATGTTGCGTTTCTAATTGCTCAACACTGGCCAAGCAAAATTGTGCACACGCTTAATATTTAAACCAACGAAGAAATAAAAGATGAAAACAATTTAAATTTATTTGAGCAAAACACGTTTATTTAAATAAGTTGATTTATTTAAATTTACATGCATTTTTAGTCAGCTAAACTGTTGCACAGTTAAAAACAATTCAATAGCAAGTGGATGCGGATTGTGCAAACGGAATGGCGAATGGCTAAACAAGGCGGACTGGGCAATAGACAAAGCCCCTCCCCCCCAAACGAAAACCCTGTCCAGGCCCCAGCTACATGGCCATGCCAGCCTGCCACGCATTGCACCCGAATGCTGGCATGTTAAATGGAAATGCATTTGGTGGCAGGCGAAGCAACGACAAACATGGAGCAGCATTCAGCAGGATGTTTGGACGTGCGGGAGTCGTGTGGGCTAAAATAAAACCAAATAGACGGAAAATAGGGAAAAATGCACAACGACAGCGACAGAACTGCGGGGCAGGGGCAGGGGCAGCACAAAATACATACACACACATCCTTGACAGTCCCGATTGCGAGTTCATTGCATTTTATGCGAAGCGACGTTGCAGGTAAAATGCAAACAACAACAACAGCAGCAATATGGCTGGGCCGGAGCTGAGTCTGGCTTTGGTTACAGGCTAATGCGCCACGCACCCAACAGCCAGCTGTGTGTAGGGTCTTGCGGGGGCCAAAAGGGTGGCAGCAACAGTTGTACAAGTGTGTGTGTGTGTGTGTGTGCGACCCTTCGCAACCAAAATGCCACAACACAACACAATTTTCTCACCAGCAACAGGAGCTGTGAGCAGGGAGCTGGTAGCATGGAGCTGGGAGCAGGGATTGGAGTAACGGGAAATCGGTAACCAACACCCGCCGAACAAAAGCCAACTCATTGAGTTTTGAGTTTTAGGAGGATTGTGGTGGTGGTGCTGCTGCTGCTGCTGAGCTGGTGGTGCTGGACATTGGGTGGTGCCAGTTGCATTTACAGTTGCACGCAAGTGACAGGTTAACAGTCAGGTCGGAGACACCGGAGGCACTCTCTGGCAGTCATGGGGCCACCAATAACAAATCCCGGCATTGATCGAGGCAATCGCAATAAGCAGCAAAGGTTGACAGTGGCCGCGTCGAGCCGGGCCGGGCCGGGACGAGGAGCACATCAGTTAAGCATCTAGTTGGGCCTAGGACAACTACAGACCCCCCTCCTCTACACAGTGGGTAAGGGGGAAGGACAGAGCCAATGCCTGTGGCCAGAGCAGCAGCAGAGGCAGCAGCCACAGTACAGTTTACTGGCAGAAATCATAAAACGAAAACGAGTTACAAAACTGCTGAATTCCGCCAGAGAACATCCATGAGAGAACGAACAGGTAGAGGCAACTGGCGACGCCGTTTTGGAATGCAAAAACTAAAAATAGGAAAAAGCCAGGCCAAAAACCGAAACCAGCCCGATGGCCAGGAACATGCCCCGCCAGCGTCAGCCAGCTCTATTTATGCCCGTGCCTGTACTCAGTTCGCATAGTCCATGCCCCGGCCCATGCCTCTGCCCCTGCCCCTGCCCATGCCCACTGCCAAAGGCTGTCGAGCAACAACAACAACAACAATTGCAGTTGCAGCCGCTTCTAATGTCTGGCCATGCTCGTTGCCATTATATCGTTAGAGGTGGCACTCAGCCCAAACCCAGGCCCAATACAAATAGCAGATCCAACCTTTTAGCCGAACCCGTCTCCGTTCCCATTCCCATCCCCGTCTCCCGTCTCCGTCTCCGACTCCGACTCCGTCTCGGTTACGGTCTCGTTCTTCTGGCACCGGCGTCGCCAGTTTGCCGTTGACTTTGATTGCAAAGTTTACATGGCACCAAAGTGCATTTTCAATAAAAGGAAATATCAAATACACACAAACACACACACACACACACACACACACTCACACACATGCACGCTGATGCATATAGTTTTTATATGGCCTGTCGTATATCGTGGCATGCCTTCAGTTTTTGCACTTGTTCTGCTTCTTTTGCTGCCGCCATTGCCCTGCTTCCTACCTCCTGCCTCCTGCTCCTGCCTGGTCAGGACTCTGCGACCTCGACACGGCGCTCTTAAGCTATGAAAAGTTGTCACAAGTCAAACACCCAGCACCGCCTACCGCTGCCCCTTGCCGCCCGCACAAGGATGCGCCAAGTGAACTTTGAATGTAGTCTATGCAAGGACAACAACTGGAACAGCAGCGAAAACAAGCAGCTAAAATTGTACAAGGTAGGACTCGGAGATACCCTATGATCTATTGGTATACGATAGTCTTTTATTATACAAAGGACTCTAACTACATATATTAAGCAAGGATCATTTGTCTATCTGGGCTGTATATTTCTAACTGCTTAAAAGCTTTATTAAGGCATGCTTGAAGCTGGGTAACATTATTTACTTGTGTTACCCATGTCAACTGTGGTTTTTTTTTTTCCAGCTGGTTCAACGCGAGCCCACAGCTACTTTAAAGCCGGTTCAAGGCATTTTTTTAGCTGGTGCAACGCTGGTCGCTGGTTCAAACCAGCTTAAAAGCTATTAAGCAGCTAGTTGAAAGCTAATTCAAAGCTGATTCAAAACGGATTCAAAGCTGCTAAACAAATGCTTAACTAACAGACTTATGCAAAATACCCAAAAACCGAGAAGTATATATTTGAAGAGTTTTGAAACAACAACAACAACAACAACAGTTGCTGCATGAGCACAAAAACTTGTCGTTGAAACTTTTTGACACTTTCAAATGTGCCGGGCTATTGAAAATTTAACGCTGTCACAGTCGACTTTTCAAATTACAGAAGGAAAACTTCTGCAGCTGCTTCTTGCCATTTTCACCAGCTTGCCACGCCCTCTGCCACCTTTTGCTAATGTTATCAAAGAAAGTTTGTTCTTAATCTTGTTTTTGTAATTGTTGACTGTCTTTTGGAGCAACTATTGATCAGAAATTGTCACTTAAGACTTATTTTAAGCCATATATTTGTTAAGAGAAATTTATTTAGGCAGAAATCTATAAAGCTGAACCGGGTTGATCCATATACTCCAATTCCCAGTCTGAACTATTTTAATTATCTTGTCTCTATTATTTAAAATTAAAGTGAATGTGATTCGGAGAAATGGTTAAATGAACCAAGAACCGAACCAGTAACAAGCCATGCTCAAAATATGCAACTCTGTCTCTCTCTTGCTCTCTCTCTCTCTCGTTCTCGCTCTCACGCTGTCTCTTCATAAAGCGATTCCTTGTTTGTGTTTCTTTGTAAAAGACAATTCAAATATTTTAAGTGGCAGTTGCAGCTTGAGCCATTTGCCTGGCTGCTTAAAGAATTGCAATGATCCGCGCTGCAGTTGTCAGCTTCGAGTCTCGAGTGGCGGCTGGCCAAGCAGTTGCCCGGATGTCCGGAGCAGTTGGTCGTAGCCAACTGGCAACTGGTAACTGGCAACAGGCAACTCCCTTTGTCGACTGTCCACTTTTGTGCTGTGCTGTGAGTGTGTTTGCGCTCTTCGGGCCACGCCTCGTCGGCATATTCATCAAAATTCACTTTAACTTCATTATCATCGTTATTGTTTTATTTATTCCACCTTCTGTTTCGCCTCAAGACACTTGATCGCTCAATTGATTTTGCGGGCTCAGCGCGGCTTGGTTCGTCTCGGCTCGGCTCGGCTCGGCTCGGTCGCGACTTGCCTTGACTTGTCGGCGAAGAGAGCTCTGCGGCGGGGCTCGTGACGCTGTCCCCCGTCCCTTTCTGTGCCTTTGCGAAATACGAACACGAAGCCGAACCCGAACTGACAGCCCGACAACCTCTCGGTCGCCGGGTCTTGCTTCATGGCGTGGCCTGCCTGCTGCTTTTTGACGGTTTCGCTGTTGGTTTTGTTCTCGCTGCTTGTTGTTCTTGTTGTTGTTGTTGTTGTTGTTGTTGCTGTTGCTGTTGTGCGCATTGTCGACACTTTATTGACTACTTTTCTGGATGAATTTGTTGGTTTCTTAATTTCACTGCACCGCACCAATGCCCTCGCCAACGCTCTCGCCCTGTTCATTCTACTCATTGCCTCGCTCTTCGCTCTGATATCACTCATACGCCCCGCGGCCACAGCATTCTGCTCTCCTTCGTCTGCGCTTTGCAGTGCGCTTCTTTTGCCGGCTGCTGCTGCATCGATTTGGTTGCTGCTTCTTTTTTATATAATTTTATTGTGTTGTTTTTTTTTTTTTCGTTACTTATGTGTTTCATTTTTTTATTTTTTATTTTACTTTTTGTTCTTTTTTTTTTACTGCGCTGCGGCCCAGACACAAAGACAAAACCAAAGCCAGACGCAGACGCAGACACAGACAACAGCGTCGACGTCGACGTCAACGTCGGCGACGGTGACGACGTCAGCGTCATCCACGTCGCTTTGGGTGACTTTGGAAGCGACTGGAAGTTGCACACACACACACACACACACACACACACACACACACACACAGACACTGATATAGCCGGCCTTAAATATGAGTTGAGGTGTTGTCCTCGCTTAAATTAGCCCGGCTCTGCGTCTGGCCCCCCCTCAGGTCCAGCCAGAGCCATGCACGATGCCCGTCTGCCTGCTTATATGCACACAGATATATCTGTTAATATATACGAGAGTATATGCTTACATATTATATATATATATATTATATACATACATAATTTGCTGGCTCAGTTGAGTCTTATGTATATTGGGTACACTTATCGCTTTTGTCTTTGGCATCTTTGTTTAATTTATGTTCCAGTTTTTAACGGCTTTGTCTTGGGCTTATTAAACCCTTTTTGGATCAGCGCCATAAATCAGTTAAATATCTCTTGACATAACGGTGAATGCTGCACGCGCCTTTTATGGCCACTCGAACTACCCGAAACGATCCGAGTTTTTTGTTGATTCCGATCAGCTATCAAATTGCACGCAGCCCCAAAATCAAAAGTGTGAATAAAAATATAAACATTTAATTGCCAATCGGTTAGTTGTTTACACGACGTTGCCGATCGCATATAAAACCGACCACAAATTGTCATTTGGCGCCTCCAAACACGAGGGGGTAGGGGGGCTATCAACAGTCATCGGACAGTTAAGCCGACTGTGCGGGGCGAATCTGAGACCAAATTGGCAGCCATATAGTTTTATAGACCCAACAACATGTTGTACAAAACTGCAGCCAACGGCATGTGTACAGAGTTATAATGAACCGATCTTGCAAGCAGTCCATTGAAATCGTTTAAATGATTTAGATTGCATAATAAACATTTAATTGATACCATAAAAGTGTAAAGTGCTTTAGAATACCTAAGGTTATCGAGACAAGTAGACGCGCGAACTCTGTTGATAAGCTCGGCAAGAAGATTGACCCAAGAGTGGCCAGAGAAGTGACCCAAGAAGACAGACGATTGATTTGGAACCCCAGAGCAGCACAAGAATGTGGTATTGCCGTAGCTAAAGAGACCCTAGAAGGCAAAGAGGACAACAACCTGCGGCTAGTGCAAGGATGTACTCTCTAATCCTAGCTAAAGTGACCCAATCGAAACCCAGTCTAGTGCATGGATGTATTGTAACACTAGCCCTGCCAGTGCCAGAAATATTTATAATCACAATCAGAATAATCAACATTCATCGGTTTGTCAGTGGAATGCACAACATTTCGAATGACGTTTTATTGCTGGCAAGTTTGCCAGTCGAAAGTTTTCCGGCTACGCTTTGAGCTGATGATATTTTGATCTCTTGAGATGTTGCTGAAGCCCCGCAAAAACAAGGAGCATGCGAGGCATCATCAATTTAAATGGCAATGGCGCCACTTGGCAAGGGCTTCCGGTACAAGAAGCCCCCAAACCGAAACAGTCTCCACCTGCAGCGGCCCGAAAAGAGCGACAATGTGCAGAGGGAGGTCTGAATACGATATGGGGCCGGCCACTTTGGCCACCTTGGCTGGGCATTGAATCATGTGCTGCGATTTGACATTGGAATTCAATACGGGTGGAGCTGAGCCAATGCGACGATACTCGGGCCAATCTTGCAGCGATCCTCAGCAATGCGCCACGATCCTCGTCTCGTTTGCTTTGTCTGTTTATTTTTTTGCTCATATTGTCATGTTCTTGAGTTCTTATTTTATTTATGTGCCCTTTTTTAAGGCTTCGCTGGCATCGCTGGCATCGCTATGGGCCAGCAGAAGCCCTCGCTTGATCAGTCGCGATCAATTTCGCGTCAAGTCATAAATCCGCACTCGAGTCTTATGCATAGCAAGTTAACAAATTATAAAGAATGTTATGCGATAGAACCTTGCTGAGAAGCGCGCGCCAATGTCAGGGCTACGACTCGACGGACGGACGGACGGACGGACGGACGAACGGAGGGACGGACGGGCAGAGCCTTGGCAATGACAACGCACCCAGAGAGGCTCGATACCAGCAGCAGTCAAAACAACAACAACCACATCAACAACAACAACTAAGCAACAACAATGACAACGCACTGGTTTACCTTCGGGACGGTCAGAAGTGGCGGCAGCAGCAGCAGCAGCGATGCTGCTGACTCTTTGGGCCCCCGGCAACAGCAGCAGCAACAGCAGCAACAGCAACACGTTGCAAGCTCAGACCCTCCCCAAAAAGACAAAGACAAACAGCACTAGATACTTGCGACTGTCCCAAGGCAGCGGGCATCGGGCAACGGGCATGTGTGTATCTATGCAACTGCACTCGTATCTGTATCTGTATCTGTATCTGTATCCGTGGCTGTTGCTGCCAACGAGGCAACTGCTGTAAATTAACGCGGGCGTTAAAATTGCAATTTTTCACTTAATGCCCGGCAACAAAATTGCGTGGTGGCAGCCAGAGATGAACGCCACTAGACACTGGGCTGCCATGCATACCTCATGCCGCATGCCACAAGCCGGGACTGAGGCTCAGACTCAGACTTCATTTAAGCATGGCCAGCACGTAGCCCCATCAAGTGGCGGCGAGGTGGTTTTTGGGCCGGCAAACCCGTTTCACGTGAATGCCACAGCCGGTCTCTATGTAAAGTGTCCTTGAAATAATTGTAAATTATGTCTACTCAATGGCAATGCCCAACGTCTTGATGATCCGGCCAGCGTCTGGTGTGTCTAGTGGAGTCGAGTGATGCCTTCTCTTGCGTGGGTGGCTGTCTATTAATAAATTTCAATAACTCGCATTCAATGGACTCTCTCTCTCTCTCTCTCTCTCTCTCTCTCTCGCTCGCTGTGGCATATTTGCGGCGTATATGTCAACGTGCCCCCCTCCCCTTGCCCCGCACACTCCTCGCCGCTGTTCATAGTCGGCGACTGCTGCTTAATTGAAAATCGCAAATATACAAATTATGAGCGTTCAGCAAAATTACAAAAACTGCGCTGGCAATCAAACAAATAAACAGACACACGACGCTGCCACAGAGCCCGAATGCCTGCCCGCCCACCCGCTCGCCCACCCACCCACTCGCCCAGCGCCCAGCCGAATGCCTGCATTCTCGGCCAACCTGTTTAATTTCAACGCTGCTCATTTCGATAATTTATTTTGCCAACTATTCGACGACGGTGTTGCACGCGGCGAGCGGGCACAACTCTGATTAGCTGCGCCACATGGCACAGAAACAACAACAACAACAAAAGAAGAACAACAACAAAGATTGCCACGGGGCCTCATCCGAGAGATGTGTTTACCCAACAGAACGATTTTCGCTCAAGCTGCAAACTTTGCGATCGGTTTTGCCCCAAGCGCCAAATTATTTGGCGAATAATCTGCCGCGGCTGCTGCCTCTGCCTCGGCAGTTGCCTCTGCTGCTGCCTTCAGCTCGCAATTAAAAACTTATTTTTAAGAAAAGCAAAATAAACAATACACAAACACACACACAGAGCATAAATTGCTGCCCATAGTGCGCTCGAGCATCGCCAAGACTGAGGTCCAGGGAAGGTGAGGCAAATTAAATGCACATCAAATGAAGGCGGATCGACCAAAAGTAGCCCACACTGTGGGCCACACTCGGGGGCACTCGCCTCAAAGGCGACCGCAGCAACTACAAGCCACAACAACAACAACAACAACAACAACCCGCTGCCGCTGCCGATTGAGTCGCAAAATTTATATGCGACGGGCCAACGCGGCGTATGCGCAACGAGGCGGAGGAGCGCACCGAAGTGTGAGGGGGCAGGGGGGGATGCGCTGCTCTGGCGATGCGTTGACGCCTGAAATTGTTGAAATTTGCGTTTTAAATTGCAAAATTTATAAATGCCAAATTAATATTAAGATATACAATGCGAGTGTGTGCCTGTGTGTGTGTGTGTGTGTGCGTGTGTGTGTGTCTGTGTGTGTGTGTATGTGTATGTGTGTGTCTCAGATATTTATATAGATATGTGCATTTGTGTTGCTAGTTGGTTTGCCTTTATTTTGGCTAGATCTAGATTTTTAAGGCGAACACTTTATATGGTAAATAACCGGGGACGATAATATTTAATAATATAGAACATATTAAGCCTTGCGCTTAAACGTGGTGCAAGGCAGGTTTAAGCCTAAAATAATAAACGAGTAAGAGGTTCTAGTCGGGAGCTCCCGAATAGGGGATACCCTGAACTCTCTTCTTCCAACATCAAATGCATATATATATTTTTAGAAGCTATATGTCAATTTTGGGGACTTTTCCCAAAAAAACAGGATATCGATATCGATTTTTATCGATTGCTTGGAAACGGAAAAAGTTATCGATTATCGGAAATATACTCGATCTGCGCGGGAACTAGGATCTACATCTAAAATTTCAAGTCTATAGCTCTTATATGTTTTGAGATCCTTGTGTTCATACATACGGACGGACGGACGGACGGACGGACGCACGGACAGACAGACGGACATGGCTAGATCGACTCGGCTATCTCATATCTCCGCGCGGAGTTCTGCCGTTTTGGAACGACATATCTTCACGCGGAGATCCAAAAAATCATCAAAAAGTTTGAATTTACAAACGAATCGGTTTATTGTCAACAACATTATGTTATGTCGTTTTGGAATGTCATATCTCCGCACGGAGCTATGTCGTTTTGGAACGTCATATCTCCGCGCGGAGTTATGTCGTTTTGGAACGTCATATCTCCGCGCGGAGTTATGTCGTTTTGAAACGTCATATCTCCTCGAGGAGATAGACGGACATGGCTAGATCGACTCGGCTATTGATGCTGCTTAAGAATATATATACTTTATGGAGTCGGAGATGCTTCCTTCTGCCTGTTACATACATTTGGATTTTGCGCAAATACAATATACCCTTATACCCATTTTTAATGGGTTGAGGGTATAAAAATAAAAATAAAGCTGTTCCAGAGGTGGTTTAAAGCTGGCCAAACCCGATTCCATGCTGGTTCAAACTCCATTTAAAATCTTCTTCTCTTCTGATCGATTGACAATTATTTATTCGAAAATTATCATGTTAAATATGCGTCACAATTATGCGGCCTTTGGTTGATTCCATTTTGTGTTCTATATAGAATTGTGTCGCTTTAATTATTTACCTGTAATTTATTTATAATTTATTTAAAATGCAATATTTGTCTGTTTCTGCAGTTTTTTTTATTTATTTATTTTCATTGTGTTGCGCAAATATTTCCGCTGCTCAACTGTGAGCCCAGCAACAAATTTAGCCTCCCCCTCCACACACACACACACACACACGCACACACATTATAGGTCTATATATACGCCTATGTGTATTTAAATATATGCAAGCATATATATATATAATTTATATATATAGTTGTTCGATGTGTACTTTTTATATATGGATTGCATACATTTGGCCACTTGCAAACAGAAAAGTAGTTCATTGAATATTTTCAACTTGATTTTATTTTGTGGCCGTTTAAATGATTTATACAAAATGCGAAATACAAAGCGCAAATACAAATGCAAATGCAGATACATGTGTGAATTCGCTGTCAGTCATTCAATTGCTGCAGCTACAGATACAGATACAGATACAGATACAGGTACACAGATACACGGATACAGATACATTTCTATAGATACACAGAGCTATGCATAAGCAATGTACAATATATTGATTGTACTTGTGCTTGTACATAAATACCTATATTTGTACATCAATCTGTGTGTGCGTGTGTGTTCGTGTGTGTGTGTGTGTGTGTGTGTGTCCGCACATTTGCGGCTAATAATAACTTTAAAAACGAACTATTTTGTTGCCTTTAAACATTTTTTTCATAGTTGATGTTGATTTTAATATGATTATTGCATTTCAAGTGTGTGTGCGAGTGTGTGTGTGTGTGTGTGTTTGTGTGTGCGAGTGTGTGTGTGTGTGTGTCCACTTGTCTATTTGTTGCTGCACATTTTTGGTCCGTGTGTGTTTTGATATTTTATTGAAAATGCACATTGCATTATATTTGATGTGCGGCTATTTTGCATTTTTCACCCTCGACTCGACCCATTCAAGCTGATCCACATCTGCCTATAGATATATATACATACGTATATATATATATATTATATTAGGTGGATGTGTGCACGTTTAGGTACAGCAATAGATTTGCCATTTTTATGATGCATATTTCTGTTTGCATTGATTGCTTGGCAAATTTAAAGGCAATTGAAATTGCAAAAACAGATCAAAAATTATGGCGAGATAATCCAATTGCATTTTTTGCTTTCAATGCCCTGCAATGGGTATTACTATAATATCATGAATTGTGTAAACAATTAAGAGTGTAAGCTCTTAGCCAGTTCGACATAGCTTTATGCTTCGGACAGTCTTTCTGGTTTCTTGGTCTAGACTACACTCTCTCTTTCTCTGAGTCTTGTGGCTACTTTGCTGAAAGTTGGCCCAGATCCAGCTTATGTTGCGGCAGACGGAAACTCTATAGAGTAGAGTTGTCAATAGATAAGAGAACTTGTTTCTCAAGAAATCTCAGCTATATCTTAGCCTTAGTGAGTTTGTAGATGATCCCAAAACATGAGCTTATTCTGGCTGCCATCTCATAAAGTTCCCAGAAAATGAAGTATCCGCTGGAAAGTTTCTTTATCGCCCATTTGTCATATTTCCGCAAGGGTATCCATAATTCGGCTTGCCACTGTTAATTCTCTTCTTTTTTTTTTATTTATGCATTTCAGTGCTTGCAATCATTTGGCCATATTTAATCGGCTCAGCGATTAGCAGGGCACACATGGCGTATGATTATTATTACTTTTCTGGTTATATAAATTAAATGTTAAATAGGCGCCAGTAGGGCTATAATCTATAGACAATTATGTGGATTATATGGACTTTAAAGAAATGCTAAAAATATGTAAACTTCAAGCTTTGTCATCGAGGCAAACGCTTTGCCGCCCAGCTCAATTGAAGTTGGAATTAAGTATGTTTATTAGAATTTTAATGAAACTCCTTAAGAATATTAGGCGCATCTGCTATAAATTGAATTCCATATATGTTTGGCTATATCTAAAGCTTATTTTCTCTCTGTTTAAATGTGAAATCATTTCTCTTAATTTATTTAACTTTTCCATTACAATTATCGGTTGGCTCTTTAAAAGCTGCTGCATCAATTGCCATATAATTGTTGTTGTTTTTGTATTTATTGTTGGCATGCAGCCATAAACTCACACACACACACAGAGAGAGACCCACACTCACACACACTCACACACAGATAGGCAACCGCACAACCACACACAACACCACAGGGAGATCAATGCACCGTCACAGTGGGTTACAAATGATGCGAGTGTTTTTCCGCTCTGGCATCTTATTTATGTTATTACAAATACTCACACACACACACACACACACACACACACACCTACACACACACACACACTCACACTCGCAGTTGGTCTCATGTTCGGCAATTGACAGCAAATTAGCCATACATATGTATCTAGATACATTTATTGCAAATGCATTTGCCTCGGCCCAGGCATATTTTCATGTGTGCAAGTTGTTTTTTTTTTTTTGTTTTTTTCGGGAGTTCGTTCGAGATTTCCGTGTGTGGCAAGCGGCCGCAATGTGGCATAAAATGTGTTGCATGCAAAACGTTTTCGTACACGTTTTTTCTTCTCTTGCTTCCTTTTTTCCTCTCGATATTTTGCACTTGTCTTTCTGGCTGGCAGTTGGTGGCGCCCACTTGAGTTGATCAAATCCGCGCCGTGTTGCAAATTGATTCGATGCGGCTGCGGGGCGGCAACTTGTTGACGTCATTGTTAGCCACGCCCCATTTGGTGGGCAATTAAACGCCTGCCGACCGTTGAATAGATATGCAAAAGCGTTGTGCCAAATTTATGCTGCGCACTAATTGTAGATACTGTATCTGAAAGATACAGCGCCCGCCCCGTCCATTTAAACTATTAAATATTCATTTTGACGGCGCCAAAAGGCGAAGAAAAATATAATTTATTAATTTGTTAATTCGTTGTTTGTCATTTTGCGGCTTAAACGTTTCGTTCTGCCACAAAACACATCAAATTTATGGCCCCCAAACGGGAGAGCGATTCGTTCAGAGAGTCCAAAAGCCCAAGTTTCTCCTCTCTCTCACCTCTCTCCTCTCGTGTCTCTCGCGTCTCTCGCTTCGTTTCGCTGGGGATCTCTTTGGGGTCTCCGTCTCCGACGCTGGCAATTAACACGCCAAATTAGCGAGCAGCTCAGTCAACGTCGACGTCGACTGCGACGGCGACAGCGACTGCGCTGCTCGATCGCCTTGCCGATTTTGTTTTGATGAATGTTAATTTTTCTATGCGCAGCCACGCAAATAAAACTTGTTGAGCATTTTTATTGATACATTTTGATATATACGAAAATTTATTTTATTTATTTACAGATTTATGAGCTCGTTGCTTTGCCGCCCCAGCCAAATATTTGTGTAGTTTATTTATGGCGAGAGCGAGAAATAAATAGGGGTATGTATCTGTATCTGTATCTGTATCTGTATCTGTATCTGTATCTATATCTATATCTATATATGTGCGTGTGTATGTTGTGTCTGTGTATAAATTTATTAGCTGATTTGAACTTTTTGTTGTTGTCGTTGTTGTTGTTTTTGTTGTTGGTTCTCTAAGATTTGTTGTGTGGCCGTGCAGCCGGCAAGGTGACTGATCTTCTGGCCAAATGTGTCAAGTGGCCGAGAATTGAGTTGAGCTGAGTTGAGTTAATAAACAACAAGGCAGCCCGTGATTTAGGGCTGGCTAAATTGGTCCAGCAACGAGCTGAGCTTCTCTAATGTGGGCCAAGTGGTAATTGAGGTGGCAGAACGTGCGAATTTCAAGCTCAGCTTTAAAGGCTTTAAGCAAAACGTGTTGCGTAAAGGCTGCACAATTTAAATATATATACTTTATTAAAAAGAAAAAAGAAAAAAACAAAGAAACATATTAATATGCATGAATTAACTTTAAGCACAGACAGTGGGGAGACTCTCAGCAGCAGGACTTGTCAGTGTCTGCATTTATCGATACGTATACGTAATCTGACAATCAGTTTGCCGTGCCCCCTGCACCTACTGCCCGCCCCGCTGGCTGTCACACACGCGTGGCAACTTTGTTTGGCATGCCCCCGGCTCGTCGTGGCGGCAAAGTCTTTCGCCTGCTGCCGCTTCAATTGCTTCAGCTTCTTGGACAATTTTATTACGCTTTGCATTGCATTTTGTTGACAGTTTTGTCAACAAGCGTTGAAAATTGGCTAAATATAAATATATTTGTGCATGTCTGTTGCCCGTCTCCCAGTCTCCCAGTCTCCCAGTCTCCCAATCGCCCAGTCTCCGAGTCTCTCAGTCTCCCATCTCGCAGTCTCGCAGTCGCTGGCTGTCGGTTTGTTTGTCGCAATATTTATTACAACGACAACTCGTTCGCGTTGTTTATTTATAAATGCGTTTATAAATAGGTAGAAGATGCAGAAAAAAAAAAAAACACGCCAACAGATTTTGGCTGCTCAACGCTTAGCTGAGACGGCGGCCCATCATCATCCTCATCAGGAGCATCAACAGCATGTACGGCCAGCCGAGTCGACGAAATCTCAGCCGGGGCGCGTATCCACCTATCTTTCTCTCACCCTCTCACCCTCTGTCACCCTTCCTCTCTCTCTCTTTCTCTCACTCACTCACTCTGTGCACACTCAAGCGAATTCGCAGCAAGCATGACTTGTAAATAACTGCAAGTTAAGTATCTGGCAAAGTGCAAAGTAGTTGCCAAGCAGCAGCCAAGCAACCGACTAGTCCCCTGCCCACCCCACCCAACTGGCAGCCCGCATTGCCCATATTGCCATGTGCTCCTAATGAACTGGGCACGCACTTGGCGCGCTCAGCCATGGCATGATATATGGCATCCACTTGCATGGGGATGCTCCGTTGTCTGCCAGCCTGCCAGCCTGCCTGACTGTCTGGGATGCTTCCTCCATAAGACGCAGCAAATTGCCACAGCCGGTGCACATTCTAGGTGCTATATGGGAGTTTATCACTTTTCCAAGAAGTCAACGCCGTATTCAATGCTTCCGCATCAATTGAAGCTGCCAAGCAGCAGGAAAATTCGCAAACTTAGACCAAATTGAAACTATTTTCGGTTAGCTGCCATTCCAAAGCTGATGAAAGCCACAGCATATGCTAAGCCAAACGCTGGGCTGAATTCGAGTAAGCACAAGAATGCTCGACGGATAGATGCCCTCTACTCTGTCTTTAACGGCATGCCAGAGGATAGATCTTTCTGCTGGGATTAAAATCTGCTGAAAAATGTGAATTACTATTTCAAAACTCAAGATCTAATAGGTATATACTCAATGCAATAGAAGATTCTCCCCGCTCTCCAACAGGCTGCTTAGCCTTCTTCCATAGGCTTAAGAATTTAACAAACTTATCTAGAATTTATTGATTAACTTTTTATATTATTTATGTTTATCCATATTATATTTAACCAAGCAGCTAATATCTAGAATTTATTGATTAGCTTTTAAGCTTTAATTTGCATATGCCATAAAAGACGCCCAATTTATTTCACATAAAAATCCAAAGCGGACTTAAATCTTATAAACTTTGATGTTGTTGGCTTCTTGGCAACTTTATGCGCAAGTTTGTTAATCAAAAGTATCTGCCTCTGGGCGGCTCGGCCATTACATCATAGAGATCAGAGCTTAGTTCACTCATTAAATGCTTAAAAATAGAAGCTGTTAATCCGCTGAGAACCCTGTCACCAGGCGAATGTATATATATATATATGCCAAATCAGTTAAATGCGCCGATTCGCCGACGACTCAACGCCGGATCAACGACCAGCCAAAGAGCGAGAAAAAAAACGGTGGATTGTACTTTTCATTTTTTTACATGCGAATATATATATGTATGTATATATATATGGTATATATTTATACTGGAGCTGCTTGTCTTCTATGTGATGGGGCATAAAAAACGAAAGACAACTTTCGGCTGAAGCACCAACAACAATAACAACAACAACAACAACAACAGCACACAAACAGCAAAAACGTCGCAAAAAATATATATAAAGGTGAGCAACAACAATTTAAATATTTTAAGAGCGATGACCCAGAAGCAGAACCAACCAACAACCGACAACAACCGACAACAACAAACAACTCAAACACCTTCTGTGCTGGCCAAGCAAAAAACAAACCAAAAAAAAAAATACAAAAAAAAAAAAAGTTTAAGAATTACACAAAAAAATATTAAAAAATAAAAGCTAAATGAAGAATTCGCGCCAAATTTCATGTGTAAAAATGAAGAAACGAGCAGCAACAACAACAACAACAGCAACAACAACATTTCCATAAGCCCAGTTAGCACAGTTTCAGCTGAGCTTCATTCAAGACTTTTACGCTGATTCTGCCCTATTGACGCATTGACACATAGAGCTATTGTCAAACTGAGAGCATTACGAAATGAAACAACAGCAGCAACAACAAGAAGAGGAAGAAGAAGAAAACAATTAAGCATTTGTAAACAGTTTTTGATGCTGCTCCAAATTGCATGTTGCCAGCAACATGTTTCCAATTAAGCGCAACATGTTGCGCTGGCGCCGCGTTGAGCTTCGCCGTGAGCCGCCGCCGTCGAGTGGGTGTCATAAATCTTTTGGGGCGGCTTTTGTTGTTGCTGGCAACGGCGAACACTAATTGGTATTAGCCCGGCCCGCCGACAAGTTCTAAAGCCAAACTCGACTCGACTCAAGCCAAAAGGGGGCAACGGCCAATGGATCAAACGTAGCTCTTGTTGCCTTTTTTGGCCTTTGACTTTGGCCGTGCGGATGCCGCCAGCAGCAGCAGCAGCAGCAGCAGCAGCAGCAGCCACAGGTGGGCGTGTCGAATTCGCTGTTCGGCTGTCCGGAGAAACGTACGTGTTTTTTATTTTTTTGTGCCTTAGTCCGGCAATAGATCAGCTTAAATGCCGAACTGACAGCAGAGATTCGAGCGAGCGCTTGTTTTAAAGTTCGCGCATAAAAATAGATGTGTGCGGTTACCGTTTCAGGTGCTTAAATAGATGAATTGCCTGGCAGCCAGAGAAACGCGGCGAAAACCAGTTGATATTATGACAGACGAGAAATCTAAGTGGAAAGGTTCAAGGTTCACGCTTGGCTAAGCGTTTTCTTGATTCCAATATGAGCCTGGCGTGGGATTCTCACCTGGATTAGTTAGCGTTGCACTTTTCATGTCTTTGTTTAAAATATATCATCAGACATTAGGCAATATACAATACCATACGACTTAGCTTGAATTTGTGTGTGCAAGAGTATTTGAACTTCGACTTGCGTGAAGTTATCTAATCTCTCTCTCCTGTTTTCATTTCGCTTAACGTGTTTTGATGCGTTTCTGAAACGTCAACAATGCTTGGCATATGGTCATAATGTTACCTCAAATCCGCTGCTGGGCATATAAAAGTATTGCAAATTTAAACCGAACGTATAGCTATATAGTATATAACATATATATATTTATATATATATATTTTTTAGTCGTTTTGCAGCTGGCAACGAACCCGTCAACGACGTGCAAAGTGCAATTTATTGCCGTAGCGAAAACGAAGCGAAACAAAATTGTAACTCAAATAAATACAAATGCATATATAGAGGCAGTGCAGGGGAGGGGGGTGGAGGGGAGGCACACGGCAATGGGGAGGCGCATGCAAATGCCCAGCTATGGCAACAGCAAAAGATACAGATACAGCTACAGCAACAGCAACAGCTACAGATACAGATACATACGTCAATTGCGTCGCCACAACGACGACGACGACGACGACGACGACGACGACGACGACGCTAAAAATGAAAAATTGCTTTTCAAAATTAAATCAACATTTAATTTTCTCGTAATTTGCTACCGCAAACGCGGCCGGTGGCACCCGTGCAGCCGTGCCGCCGCGGCAAGCACCGCACGCATTTTTCTACAAATTAATTTTAGCACAAAGATCGCCAGATACACACCGAAATGTATCTAGATACAGCAGCCGATACAGATACAGATACAGATACAGATACAAATACATGGCTATGGATACAGCGGTTGATATATAGACATGTCGTATTGGTTAGCCATTAAATGACGCCAGCAACAACAACAACAACAACAACAACAACAACAGCAAAAACAACAGAAATCGTTGGCAGGCAAGTGCCAAATAAAACTTATTACTAATACGCCGTGTGTGTCGAGGCAGAAATTCGATTGAATGCGGCGCACAGCGCATGAATCTATTATGAATTAGACTTTGAATGTCAGAACAGAGTGAAACACACACACACACACACACACACACATGTGCATATTGGGGGCATAAATAAATATGGCAGCATGTTTTCCATATGCCGCCTGGAGGGCATTTTCCGAGTGATTTTCGGATTGAATTTTAGATTTGCGTGCGATTTATTGTATTGAAATATTGACTGGGATTTATTGGAATTGAAGTGGCACAAGGCTTACAACAAGACCTTTGATTATTTGTTGTGCAAGTGCTTAAAATAAATCCCTTAAAGCACGCCCAATTCATAACTCAACCAAGTTGCAAACAAAACTAACTATTTTACTAGCAGAACCCTTTAGTCGAGGCGAACATGTTGGGCTCTCCGCCTTATAGAGCATACGTATTTGATATACCCAATATGCTTAAATAATCCATCATAAAAACGATTCTAAATCAATCGCAATGCCAAGGCAAATCACACGCGCCATAACTCTAAATAGAACACATTTGTCACCGAAATTAAACAAATATTCAAATATTTTTAGCTCTTCGAGGTGCGAAAGAGACAGCATTAGAAATAAAAAGCTGTGCTGGGCGAAGATTTGTTTAGAAGCTGTGAAATTGTTAAACTGCCATTTTATTAATAATGCCATCATTTTCCAAATGCGCAGATACAAAGCGAGTGCACACGCAGATACAGCTGCACAGCTACAGATACAGATACAGCTACAGCTACAGATACAGATACAGATACGGATACGTGCCAAGGTATAGATAGCGCAGAGATATAAAACTTAAGAACGCGACGCTTTCATTTTTAGTTCTTTATTGTCTCAAGTTCTTTTGATTTGAAATATTTTGACGTGTCCCAATTTCCCGTCCCGTCTGCGGCATTTGTGCTGCGCAGATAGATTTTTCATCTTTTCATCTGTTGCCTTTGAATGTATCTCGAGCTGTTCCAAATGCTGCTATTGCTGGCTTTAGCTGGCCATTTATTTATTATTAACTCTATTTGTGTGACAAGCGAGAAATGTGTCAAAATAACATTTCGTATCGTTTCGCTTGTGGTTTTCTGTTGACGGTTTCTTCCTCCAAGCTGATCGCCCAAAACAATTGCTGAACACATCGGGGCTGCATTTGGAATGCGATTTCAATGCTAATGAGCGCATATCTGACAGATACAATTTATAAAGCTGACAACAACAAAACAAAACAATGCGAAAAAAAAAATGATATGAATACAAGATGCGGCCCAACAACTCGCAGCCAGCCAAATGGAAAAGCCGAACCAACGAGAGTATTCGACTGGAATATACCCATTGCAATTATAGAAATTCGCTTGAATAACTTCAACTCAGCTAGCCCCTTGGACAATTCGCCTCCATTACAGGGTATCTGGCACAAAATTATCTGTATAGACCGCAACAAAAAAAAAACACGAACAAAGCAAATTGTTTAGCTTTATTAAATTGTTGACAAATTTTGATTTAGTGCTGACCGCATTAACATATTCCGCACATATATTTGCTTCCATTTATTTCTGGCCATTTATTTGAATTTATTATATAATTAAGCCCCTTTTACAGCTCGCGCGTCGCTGTGGGCGTGGCAGCTGTTAGGCTAATGTGCGTTAATCTCTTTGACTTCTGACATGTCCACACGATCATTTGCATAATATGTTTGCCACGCCCCCAATTTCCGTAGGCCCCAACCTGGCGGCTATTTGCGTTGCTTCAATCTTTGACATTGTCGTCGTTCCCCATTTGTCATGCACATTTGCCACACGCCTCACCTTTTGCTGATAATAACAAATTTCGCGGCGACTCGCAAATAAGCTCGAGCCGCAATTGTTGTTCTTGTTCTTGTTATTGTTCTTGTTATTGTTATTGCAAATTGAGAATTGTTGTGAATACATGTTTGGCATTTGGTTGACGTTGTTTGCAGCCATTTGGCTTTGTTTGCAAGTTGTTTTCAATTTATTCTAAAGTGATCGATGGATCTCAGGTATTATGGAAGAGCAGGTGACATGCACTTTGTTAACATATATTTGCCATATTATTATTCTATTTTTGCTAAATTTATCTATTTTTTACTAATATCCATTTGTTCTAAAACAAACCGACGGGCTACGTAAAAAGCAAAGTGCACTTTGGTTTGGCTTGCTTTGCTGTTTTTTCGTAGCCTGTCGCGTTAAAATTCGCAACAAGTTTAAGCCTCGAGCGAGTGAAGTAGCCTGTCAGTCTGATGGCAAAGAAACGGGTGGCTCTTTGCATACCTGTAGGTAAGGTTTTTGTTCAATGTAGTTTTCACAGAAATACTTTGATTACAGTCGGTATTATTGTTTTTTAGATCAAATAGTTTGAATAGTGTTTCAGTTATGTTAATATTAGAAAAGATAACTCAAATTTAACAAATAAGACTAAATAAAAAGACGCGCGATGACTGTTTTTTTGTAAATCTGAAAGAATGGTAATAATACACACACACACACACACACTCACACTCACACTCACACACACACACACACTCACATTCACACTCAAACTCAAACCAAGTACTTTGATTGATGGATTGATCTGGTTTATGAGGTTAAAATTTCTATGTCTCACTGTCCCGCTCCCTCCCTCTACTCTCTCTCTCTCTCTCGCTCTAACTGTATCTGTATAGGATCAATCTTGGCAGCATTCAACTCGTTCGCCTTTGCGCCTCGTCATCAATCAACGAATGAAAATATTGAAATCAAATCTGAGCGCGAGATGTCAGCGCCTTGTCATAGCGCAATCGGCAAGTATTTTCAAGGATGATGAGAGCGTAAGCTCGCTCTCTCCCGCTCTTCCTCTCTCGCTCTCTATGTGGTTTGCCGATGCATTCGTCAAAGTCTTGCATGTGTGTGTGTGTGTGTGTGTGTCTGTGTGCACATATTTGTATCCATAAAGTGAACAAAATCTGACACATGGCGACGTCTCGTATAATTTATGACTCAATTTCAGACAATTATTGTTAAATATTATTAAGCATTCGGCGGGCTGTCAAAACACACAGCAAATTCAATGATTTACAAGGCGGCGACCAAGACAATGACAATGACAACAACAACAACAACAGCAACAAGAACAGCAACAATTGTCGCCTGGGGTGGACAGCACTTAAGTGGATAATCGCGGGGCCTGACATGCATAAGAAGCAGCCGCCGACTGATGAATGGATGGCAAAAAGGGAATCGGCCACTCAAATTGATGTCAAAACTGATTAAGGAACGCAGCCTGCAGCAGCAGCAGCAGCAGCAGCAGCAGCGGCAGCGGCAGCTCTAGCGATAACGATTGCAGGCAGCGACGCTGGCAGCGCGGCGCGTGGCTGCCAATTAGAAAGACAAAGACAGATCATCAGATGATCAGTGTCAGGCGGCAATTTGTCATTTGAGACGAGCCGCAAACCTGTTGCAGTGCGGCCATTAGAAAAACAGATTGAGCAAAAGCTTGCAGAGAGCGACAAATAGAAACAGAGAGGGAGAGAGAGAGAGAGTGAGAGCGCGCGCTCACACAAATTAAGACAATGAAACGCGCTACGCCTGCGATAAAATCAACGTAAACACCAGCAAACAAGAAGCCTGCCAACGACTGCGCTGCCAGCAGCTGCGTTGGCAGCGACAGCGGCAGCGACAGCGACAGCAGCAGCGGCAGCTCAAGCAAATGTGTGAACAATATCGGCGGCTGATCTCGCCCAGCAGCAGCCCCGGGTGAAACGGGGCTGGGAGGCAGACCGAGCGGGCGAGCGAGCAATGAAGACCTGGGAGACCTGTTTGAAAACCTGTTGGCCCAGCCACAAGCAGAGAGAGAGAGAGAGAGAGAGAGAGCGAAGCAGAGCGAATGACTGCAATGATGGCAAGTGGAGCGCCAAGCTGTGCTTAAGAGCCTGTACTTTTTTTGCGCTTCAGCCAACCAATTGATCAATAAACAGTTCACAAAGCTTTAAGCACAACACACACACATGCATAAGTGCGTATTTATGTGCTTGTGTGTGTGTGTGTGTGTATTCAGACGAAATTGATAGCAACAACACAAAATGACCCACAAAAACCAACGAAATGAATGCCACCCAACCCCAACATGAACCACCCCAAACACACAAACACACACTCGCACACACACACACACTTATACACACCCACATGCCGCCCAGTTGTTTTGTCCGCCCTCTTTGGAATCCAATCAGCCACGCGTTGGCGATAAAATGCGTTAACAATACGTGGAAAGCTTTGCTAACAGTTTTTTTTTTTTGCGGTATCTGACAGATTTTTGTGGGTTAGGTTGGATTGGGGCAACTGAGCTGTCACTGGGGCTGCGAAAAGTACAGTTGGGGGCGGGAATGAGGGCTGGGGCTGCCGGTGAATTGCGTGCTGGTGAAATAGCCAATGTGTGTGTATACACACGGCTTGTGCTTGGGTAGCATTACATGCCGCATCACACCTGATTGGAGTTCGTATACAGGGTGTTCGTTAAAGTGTTAAGACTTAACATTAACATAACAAAATAACATAAACATAACATAATAACATAAACATAATGTTAAGAACGGTAAAGCGGTACAGGGTGCTCCTACAAATTATAAGCATTACGCATCAATAATATTGAGTAATAATATTGTTGAGTGTTATAACTGTACTCACGAATTACTCAAATTACAGGGTGGCTGATATCATAATTTACATACTGCAAGCGCTTCAATCTAAAAGCTTTTGTCATAATAAATTGCCTAACAATCAAAACATTAGCAAATATTCAAGCCCCCAACACACACACACACACGCACACGCACACGCACACTTACATACATACCTGCCCACATTCTTGCATATGCTCCCTGTATACAAAGCCAAATTGTCGACCGGCCGCTGCACCCGACAGCGCTGCCGTCGCTGCCGTCGGTGCCGTCGCTGCCGGCAACCGACAGAAACGCAAAACGCAAACAAACAAAGCAAACGCAGAGCACAACTCCCATTTGCGCATATCAAAAAAAAAAAAAAAACAGGCGAAGAAAAAAAAACGTATAAGCAAAATCAAATTCACAAGCAAACCAGCAACAACAACAACAACAACAGCAACAACAGCACACGCAGCCAACGCAGTCAACATCAACGACGCCGCTGCCCTGCAGCTTTGACAGGCGCAGCAGCAGCCGGCAGAGCGGGCAGCGCGGGCAGCGCGGGCAGCGCGGCGAGCATGACGAAAGGACTTTCGCACATTACCACATTTTTTGTAGCCAACCAAGCGACCCGGCCAACACACAAAGCAGTTAAACAGCCAAACAGCCACCCAGTCAGTAACAACAACAACAACAACAACAACAACTACAACAACATCGAGAGGCAACACGAAAGACAAAAGCTGAAAGCGACAAATGAAATAATAAGAGAGCTTAAATAACTCCACACGAGAGCGTGCATACACATACAGCTTTGTGCAAGCGTGTGAGTGTGTGTGCGTGTGTGTGCGAGTGTTTGCATGTTTGTTGTTACATTGACTTCCGATGACTGCCATCGGCCCACCCGCCCCGCTCACCACCCACTCAGCCACAGTCCCGCTCATCGTTCAGAAGCTGCGAACTTGTTTGCTCAATATGTTTCACATACACAGACACAAAAACACGACGCAGCCAACGACTGCGACACGAAGCTTTTATGGTGCCCCCTCTCTCTACTGCTGCTCCTTCTCTCGCCACCCACTCTTGTACGCTAAATAATGACTGACAGTATGTTGGTGCTTCGCCATGCCTCTCTCTCTCTAGGTATATGTGTACATGTGTGTGTATGTGTGTGTGTGACCCCCAATTGCTCGCTCCCTCAAACAAACAAACAAACAAACAACTAGAAATTATGAAGCAACACGCGACCAGCGAACCGAGCGTACCAAGAGTAACGAGAGCGCAACAAATTGAGACAGGCTGAGAGAGGGAGAGAGAGAAAAAGAGAGAGAGAGAGAGAGGGAGAGAGAGGGAGAGAAAAAAAAGAAACAGCGATAGAGCGAGAGCTTGACGTCGCAGCAGGTTGCATCGAACTTGTTGCGTGTCGAACGCTGCTGCCACCTTGCGCGTCGCTGCTGCTGCTTCTGCTGCTGCTGCTGCTGCTGCTGATGTTGTTGTTGCTCTTTCTGCTCCCAATTACTTTTTGCATGCTACCTTGCGCCCCCACTTCACCTCCAACAGTCGCCTGGTCATTCGGCAGCGGCAACGCAATCGTCATCGTTGTGTTGACGTTGTTGTTGCTGTTGCTGTTGTCGTTGTCATGCTTAATCCCTGTAGCGACAGCGGCGCCGTCGTCGACGACGACGACGTCGACCCACAATGAGAGAGTGGGTATTGATGTGTTTGTGTTCATGCCTGATATGCTCCACGTTGACGCCGACCGCCCCCACCGCCTAACAAGACCGTTCGACCGCAAAGCGCTGGATTCATGTTTTTCACACAGAGCTTACAATGCGCGCAAGTACGCGTATGTGTGCGCATGTTTGTGTGTGTGCTTGTGTGTATGTGTGTGTGTGTGTGTGTGTGCATGCACATTTGTACACATTAACATATCAAACCGAACACGAGCGAAACGTTCTCATTTTGCAAATTGACTTTAATATTTTTTGCTGTTTTCTTTGATTCCGTTCGGCTCTTTTGACTTTGGAGTCGGTTTTGCGTTTTACATTTATTAATAATTGTGTGTAAACAAATAAATTAAATTAGTTTTAATGTGTTATTTAGTGAATATTTTAAAGTGTTTTTAATAATTAACAATTGTTATCTTCATTACGGATTAATTAAATTTATAAAATTTTCAAGTGCCTAGTTAAATGTGAAATATTTGAAATACTCTGAAATTAAAAACATTTAAAATATTGAAATAATATCTTAATTTAGATCTCGCTAATTAGCGACAATTCGCGTCAAAAGCTCTCACATAGTACGTAGATTAACAATTTGGAAGCTGTCAAAACTATTTAATCTAAATACAAAACCGCAGTCGAACCGCTGCCGTCGCTGCAGCGACAACAACAGCAACATCAATCAAGAGCGTTGGGAGGAGAGCAAAACAGCAACACAAAAGCGCACACATAACAGCAAAACAGCAACAGCAAGAGCAACAGCAACAACAACGGCGACAACGACATCGGCAGCAACAAGAGCGCAAACACCGCAAAATAATAAACCAGCTCGACAAGTCTAAATCACACTCATTAGCAAAAGCCCCCCAAAAACAACGCACAGCAACAGCGCGCGTCGCCGCCGCTGCCTCTGTCGCTGCCATGGGCCGCAACAGCAGCAGAACAAAAATCAAAATCAAAACCACAGGCAAACGCACACATACAAACGCAATCAAAAGCAGCGACGTCGCTGCCGGCGCAGCTCCCATCATATCTCAAATTGTTAAACGATGAGAACGAGATGAGAACCTAATAAGAAACCGAATACAAAAGATAAACACAAGCGTAAACATTTAAGTAACAAAATTGGCTTTTTGTTATGCGTTGAGTTTATTGCGGGGATGCCGGGCTACACGAATGAGTGAGAGCACAGCAGAGAGAGGTAGAGAGAGCAAACTGGAGAGCGGTTTTGCGTGTGTGTGTGTGCAGTTGTAAGAGAGGCAGACAGAGTGAGCAAGCAAGCCTGCAGCACGGCAACATTGCTGTTGGCAGCACTGCAACACTGAAATAGAGCGGCACTCTCTTACACTCATCAGTAACGGCGCACGTGAGTGTGTTTGTGAGTGTGTGTCTGTGCAATTGTTTTTTCAGTGGGACAGATTGCCAATTGATTGTTGTTGCTGCTGTCGTGTTGTTGTTGTTATTGTTGTTACTGCTTCTGCTGCTGCTAGCGTCGCTGCCATCGCGTTACGCTTTTTGTGCTTTTCATTTTGTGTTTTTATTTTGTTGTTGTATTTTCTGCCTTGCTCTGCCGACAGCGCTGCCGCTGGCATAAATGCTCTGTCGCTGCCTGCCCTACAAGTGCGATGGGGCGACGACGCTTATGCATACATACATACATATGTATGTACTTGTGCATGGCTGTGTGTGTATTTACATATGAACAGTGCGAGGCTGCAGTGACGCGACGTCGCATTTCCATTTCCATATGTTGGCTGTGCTTTTTTGCCTGCGGTTCTTGTTGTTATTGTAGTTGTTGTAGCTGTTAATATATTTGTTAAATAAAATTCATTTCGAAATTACTGTTTGTTGTGCTGCTTCTTCTCCGTCTTCCACTTCGCCCGTTGTTTCATCTACGGATTGGGTGGAAACTTTGCTGGTTTTTCTAACTGAGTTGCAGTTGGATCTGTATCTGTATCTGTATCTGTATCTGTATCTGTATCTGTATCTGTATCTGTATCTGTATCTGTATCTGTATCTGTATCTGTATCTGTATCTGTATCTGATCTGTATCTGTATCTGTATCTGTATCTGTATCTGTATCTGTATCTGTATCTGTATCTGTATCTGTATCTGTATCTGTATCTGTATCTGTATCTGTATCTGTATCTGTATCTGTATCTGTATCTGTATCTGTATCTGTATCTGTATCTGTATCTGTATCTGTATCTGTATCTGTATCTGTATCTGTATCTGTATCTGTATCTGTATCTGTATCTGTATCTGTATCTGTATCTGTATCTGTATCTGTATCTGTATCTGTATCTGTATCTGTATCTGTATCTGTATCTGTATCTGTATCTGTATCTGTATCTGTATCTGTATCTGTATCTGTATCTGTATCTGTATCTGTATCTGTATCTGTATCTGTATCTGTATCTGTATCTGTATCTGTATCTGTATCTGTATCTGTATCTGTATCTGTATCTGTATCTGTATCTGTATCTGTATCTGTATCTGTATCTGTATCTGTATCTGTATCTGTATCTGTATCTGTATCTGTATCTGTATCTGTATCTGTATCTGTATCTGTATCTGTATCTGTATCTGTATCTGTATCTGTATCTGTATCTGTATCTGTATCTGTATCTGTATCTGTATCTGTATCTGTATCTGTATCTGTATCTGTATCTGTATCTGTATCTGTATCTGTATCTGTATCTGTATCTGTATCTGTATCTGTATCTGTATCTGTATCTGTATCTGTATCTGTATCTGTATCTGTATCTGTATCTGTATCTGTATCTGTATCTGTGTATCTGTATGTGTATCTGTATCTGTATCTGTGTACATATTTGTATCTGCATCTGTAACTGTGTACATATTTGTATTTATACCTGTATTTGTATCTGTAAAGCATCAGTAGACGTATTCGGATTTGTATTTGTATGTGCCTCTGCATCTGTATCTGAATGTCAGCTTATTATATTGTAACTGTTATGTCATTTTGCTTGCATAAATTATGATGTTCTGTGGCAAAGGTAACGGATGTATGTATGTGTAAATGTGTTGGCATACAGAGGCAACAGCAGCACAAACAACAACAACAACATCAACAACAACAACACCGAAACATAATCGATACAGTGGCTGCCCGATGGGGCGCATTACGCTGCGCACCCACACATACACAGTCATAAATTGATATGCGTGTGTATGTGTGTGGCACGTAAACGGAAACCGAACGACAATCGCACATTTCCCAATAATTATATTTCAATGCATCAGAATTTCAGCATGACAGTTGTCTGGTTTCCGTCCACGCATGCAGCAACAGCAGCAGCAGCAGCAGTCATCCCAACATCATTATCATCCTCCACATTATTCACATCGTCATCATCCTTATCATCCTACAGCTTTGGCCAATACAGACCATGGTCATGTCCATGTGGCATGCCCCACGCCCGGTCATTATCTGTTTAACAGTTCCACATTAACGATGTTGCCTGGTCATGGATATGGCAACCCCCCGACAGACAGACTGACTGACTGACAGATTGACTGACTGACTGACGCCATATTGTGCCATACATACGCACAATCAACGGAAAGCCGTTGGGCCAATAAGTTTATTACTTGCCTCAATGCATTGACCAGCAATTCATGATGTGTGTGGGTGTGTGTGTGTGTGTGCGTGTTTGTTTGTGTGTGTGTGTGCCACGAGTGTGTTTGTGCTGGTTGTATTTTGTTTCCTGCTCAAGGACTTTCACGCATATTCATATTGAATACGAGTTTATCGTCCTGACAGCCACACACCCACACACCCACACACCCGCACACCCGCACACACATGCCGCAGCACTTTCCTGTATAATTTATGAAATGCACATCATTCCCACAACCTCAATTATGACTGCCATTCAGCAATGTGTCCGTTGGCACACCAAAGGTTGAAGGCGATAATAATACGTATACGAATATACAAATAAATATATACTATCTATATAATTGATAATAAGAGCATATGCAAAGAATTTACTTTACTTTTCAAATATTTTAAATGACGCGCAGTTGACACAACTTGATTCAACCTAAATGTTTTTTGCTTCTAAAATATTATATAATTGTGAAGTATCTTGCATTTTATACCTAACGCCACCTCTCCGCTACGATATGACGTTCCAAAACGACATAACTCCACACGGATATATGACGTTCCAAAACGAGAGAACTTCGCCTGGAGATATGACGTTCCAAAACGACATAACTCCGCGTGGAGATATGACGTTCCAAAACGACAGAACTGCGCGAGGAGATATGACGTTCCAAAACGACATAACTCCGCGCGGAGATATGACGTTCCAAAACGACATAACTCCGCGCGGTGATATGACGTTCCAAAACGACATAACTCCGCGTGGAGATATGACGTTCCAAAACGACATAACTCCACACGGATATATGACGTTCCAAAACGAGAGAACTTCGCCTGGAGATATGACGTTCCAAAACGACATAACTCCGCGTGGAGATATGACGTTCCAAAACGACAGAACTTCGCGAGGAGATATGACGTTCCAAAACGACATAACTCCGCGCGGAGATATGACGTTCCAAAACGACATAACTCCGCGCGGAGATATGACGTTCCAAAACGACATAACTCCGCGCGGTGATATGACGTTCCAAAACGACAGAACTTCGCCTGGAGATATGACGTTCCAAAACGACATAACTCCACACGGATATATGACGTTCCAAAACGAGAGAACTTCGCCTGGAGATATGACGTTCCAAAACGACATAACTCCGCGTGGAGATATGACGTTCCAAAACGACATAACTCCGCGCGGAGATATGACGTTCCAAAACGACATAACTCCGCGCGGTGATATGACGTTCCAAAACGACTTAACTCCACGCGGTGATATGACGTTCCAAAACGACAGAACTTCGCCTGGAGATATGACGTTCCAAAACGACATAACTCCACACGGATATATGACGTTCCAAAACGAGAGAACTTCGCCTGGAGATATGACGTTCCAAAACGACATAACTCCGCGCGAAGATATGACGTTCCAAAACGACATAACTCCGCGCGGAGATATGACGTTCCAAAACGACATAACTCCGCGCGGTGATATGACGTTCCAAAACGACTTAACTCCACGCGGTGATATGACGTTCCAAAACGACAGAACTTCGCCTGGAGATATGACGTTCCAAAACGACATAACTCCACACGGATATATGACGTTCCAAAACGACATAACTCCGCGCGGAGATATGACGTTCAAAAACGACATAACTCCGCGCGAAGATATGACGTTCCAAAACGACATAACTCCGCGCGGAGATATGACGTTCCAAAACGACATAACTCCGCGCGGTGATATGACGTTCCAAAACGACTTAACTCCACGCGGTGATATGACGTTCCAAAACGACAGAACTTCGCCTGGAGATATGACGTTCCAAAACGACATAACTCCACACGGATATATGACGTTCCAAAACGAGAGAACTTCGCCTGGAGATATGACGTTCCAAAACGACATAACTCCGCGTGGAGATATGACGTTCCAAAACGACATAACTCCGCGTGGAGATATGACGTTCCAAAACGACAGAACTTCGCGAGGAGATATGACGTTCCAAAACGACATAACTCCGCGCGGATATATGACGTCTCAAAACGACAGAACTACGCGCGGAGATATGACGTTCCAAAACAATATAACTCCACGCGGATATATGACGTCAAAAACGACAGAACTTCGCCTGGAGATATGACGTTCCAAAACGACATAACTCCGCGCGGAGATATGACGTTCCAAAACGACATAACTCCGCGCGGAGATATGACGACCCAAAACGACAGAACTTCGCGAGGAGATATGACGTTCCAAAACGACATAACTCCGCGCGGTGATATGACGTTCCAAAACGACATAACTCCGCGTGGAGATATGACGTTCCAAAACGACATAACTCCGCGCGGTGATATGACGTTCCAAAACGACAGAACTTCGCGAGGAGATATGACGTTCCAAAACGACATAACTCCGCGTGGAGATATGACGTTCCAAAACGACAGAACTTCGCGAGGAGATATGACGTTCCAAAACGACATAACTCCACGGGGAATTATGACGTTCCAAAACGACAGAACTTCGCCTGGAGATATGACGTTCCAAAACGACATAACTCCGCGCGGTTATATGACGTTCCAAAACAACATAACTCCACGGGGAATTATGACGTTCCAAAACGACATAACTCCACGCGGAGATATGACGTCCTAAAACGACATAATTCCGCGCGGAGATATGACGTTCCAAAACGACATAACTCCGCGCGGTGATATGACGTTCCAAAACGACATAACTCCGCGCGGAGATATGACGTTCCAAAACGACAGAACTTTGAGAGGAGATATGACGTTCCAAAACGACATAACTCCACACGGATATATGACGTTCCAAAACGAGAGAACTTCGCCTGGAGATATGACGTTCCAAAACGACATAACTCCACGCGGATATATGACGTTCCAAAACGAGAGAACTTCGCCTGGAGATATGACGTTCCAAAACGACATAACTCCACACGGATATATGACGTTCCAAAACGAGAGAACTTCGCCTGGAGATATGACGTTCCAAAACGACATAACTCCGCGCGGTGATATGACGTTCCAAAACGACATAACTTCGCCTGGAGATATGACGTTCTAAAACGACATAACTCCACACGGATATATGACGTTCCAAAACGAGAGAACTTCGCCTGGAGATATGACGTTCCAAAACGACATAACTCCACGCGGATATATGACGTTCCAAAACGACATAACTCCGCGCGGAGATATGACGTTCCAATACGACATAACTCCGCGCGGAGATATGACGTTCCAAAACGACATAACTCCGCGCGGAGATATGACGTTCCAAAACGACAGAACTCCGCGCGGAGATATGACGTTCCAAAACGACATAACTCCGCGCGGAGATATGACGTTCCAAAACGACATAACTCCATATCTGCGTGGAGTCCATGATTCTTAAATGACCCCCTAATCTTTTGATGCAGATCGATGCAGTTGGTCTCCGCGATCCTAACGCACCATGTCCTCGGAAATTCTGCAAGGATATGACAAAAATACCCTTGTACATTTTGTTTAAAATTCATTAAAATGTGTTTTTTCCTTACAGATTGATGAAATAAAGGACTACAAGCGATTATAAGGATTTCTACCTATCCAACAAGGACATTGCTTCCAGGATTCGACTTTAAATACCCTAGATATAGCTATATTAAGTTAGAATAAGCGTATATCATTATGTTTGCTCTGGTTTTGTATAATTTGAAGAAAAATAAAAACAATTTTTAAAATTGTTACCCAAAACTCCTGTTTTTTATTTAAAATTGCAAATAAATCATAAAAAGAACGGTCCTTAAAAATTTGTAGCATAGCCAAAAGGGGCACCCGTTAACGGCCGCTGGCTGCCGAAAATTTTATGAAATTTAGCTAAAATACCAGGCGAACAGAAATGCCCAGAAGGTCGACAAAAAATTTTTGCGGCCGAAAAAAATTTCATTGCATACCAAAAGGGGCGCCTTCATCAGCGGCGGGGTCGCGGCTTTTGCTAAAATTTCACTCAAATACCAGGCGAACAGAAATGCCCAGCAAGTAGATGAGTTGTTTGAATAAAAATTTTCATAGCCTATACTTAAGGGGCAAAAATGTTACTCATTTAAAATGAGTTCTTTTAATTAGCAGGTCATGTAAAATGAGTTCTGTAAAGACGGCTGTTAGGCAACTGATCATGGACAGGGGCTGCTGAAAGAGAAAGCATACATGTTTTTGGACCATTTTGATGCGCATTTCTCAGCGATCTGATCCTATAGGTTCTCAAGGACTATATCGATGGTATGATAATAGAACCAAGGATATGTTAGTCAACTAAGAACCATTAAGGGTCGCATATGTTGCTGGGCATGGCTGAAAGAAAAAGGATTCATATTTTTGGACCATTTCTTGCAATTTTGTAAGAATTTGATCCTGTAGATTCGCTAGGACTATATCCATGGTATGGCATAACCAAGGATACATAAGTCAACTAGAAATCCTTATAATCGCTTGTAGTCCTTTATTCCATCAATCTGTAAAGAAAAAAACACACTTTAATGAAGTTTAAACAAAATATGCAAGGGTATTTTTGACAAGGAAAATGGCCATAACTCGGTCAAATCCTTGCAGAATTTTAAAGGACCGGTGCATTAGGATCGTGGAGACCAACTGCATCGATCTGCATCAAAAGATTAGGGGGTCATCTAAGAATCATGGACTTGGCAAATTTTTAGTCGCGGGGCCAACGAAAGTTGGCTGAAATCACAAAAAATCAATAAAATGCAATATCTCAGAAACTACAAGGACGATCTTGATGTCCTTTGACCAGTTGAAAGTCCTAGTCAATACAATTTTCTTGACACATGACTCGCCAGGATACGCAAGGATATAACAGAGTTATGGGCTATTTTCTTGGCACAAAATCGTCCTTAAAACTTCGCTGTCTGAAGGACTTTCGTCCTTTGGAGTGCATATTATTTAATGGAAGGGTGAGGACTATTTTCTGTCCAAAGGACATCCCGATAGTCCTTCAAATGGCGAAGTTAGTCCGGATTTTTTCGATTTTAGGCACTTTTGCGACCAAACCCCTAGGAAAAATTTTAGCAACATTTTTTGTCGAATCATGCAAATCCTTGAATGCCAATCGATAGTCCTTCTGCCCACGAGTTCAAAAAGGTATAACCTTCCAATATCCTTCAGGATTTGAAGGAGTTATGACTATAAATAGAACGTCCTTTTTAAAAAAGTAGCTATTTCTCGGCAACCACAAGGACGATTTGGATGTCCTTTGGTCAGTTTATAGTTCTCGTCCAGAGGAATTTTTTGACACATCAGTTGCCAGGATTCGCAAGGATACGGCAGAGTAATAGGCATATAAATTTAGCAAAGCAAATGTACCTATATCTTTGCGGCTTAAAGGACTCTCAGACGTTTTTTTACATTCTCAATAGGAAGGATAAGGGGAATCTGTCGGCCAAAGGACATTAAGATAGTTTTTGAAAGAGTCAAGTTATGAGCGATCTAGTGATCAATATCCTTTTCAGAAAAATAGACTTAGCTCGGTTACATTCTTATCCTTAAGGCTGAAAATGAAAAGCTTGATTTAACCCCTCGATAAGGAACTATACATATCCAGAAAGGTATAACATTTCAGTATGTTATATCCTTGCTTTTTGGTCGATTTGGGTCAAAATGTACATCCTTGCGAATCCAAAATGGTATATCAATAAATCTGACAATATTTATACATACAGAACTTTATTGGCCACTTAAGAGCCCTGATTAAAGCCTTTGTAATGGCCTTTGTAAAGCTGATTTTGAGATTTAAAACTCATTTTCATTCATTAACGAAAAATATTAGCTAAAAATAAAAAAAAAAAAGGCGTTTAAATGAAACAAAAAGGACGATGCTTGGTGATTCGTATCAATTGAAATTGTGCAATCCGATAATTCGAATTGACAGAAATGTTCAATTAAATATTATCAAGTCTCAGTTTGAATGCCAATCAAAATTGCGCATACGCCGGGTAGGCCAATTTAGTAATTTTCTTCTGGCATTTATTGTCGCAATTTATTGCTAGAGAATCAACAAATTGTTATTTGTTTAATGCCAAATGCATTTTAATTGAGTTATTGTTGAGTTAAATACGCCTACAATTAGAGAATGCGCCTGGACATGCCACAAGAGGCAAGCAAGCAAGCAGAGGCTGCAACAATGCCCAGCATGTTCCTGGCGACGAGTGTAAATGACGCACTGTGGCTTATCCTTGTTGTTGCTAGCACTCAAAACTCGCACTCATGTACACACGCACACAGGCACACTTAAAGCGTCATTATTAGCACAACACACACACGCACACACACACAGCTGCACAGGTCAACCATTATGACCACTTGCTGTGAGCTCATCGTTGGCCGGACGTCGTGTTGACATACTTCTGCCAACAGTTGATCTTGTGGCCAACCGCAGGCATGCGGATTTAATCCATAAAGGATACGCACACAGCACAAGCACACGCATTACAAATGCCCACCAGTGTGCATGTGTGTGTGTGTGTGTGTGTGCGTATGCGTGTATGCATGTGTGTGTCTGTGTGTGAGCTTGTGAAATTTTAAGCACGTCCGCTCGGGTCTAACGAGCCACGTTTCATACTCCACATTCCCTGCTGCTGCTGCCTCGACTCGCCTGAAAGTAGGAAAATCTGTTGAAAATTGTGCAGCCCACAAGTAAAGACACACACACACAGAGAGAGAGAGGCACAGCTGAGCCGTTATATTAGTTTACAAATCACACGTAATAACAATTGACACACAGACACGCCCAGCAGCCCACTTTGCCCCGCCCACATGCTGTGACATTTGTTTGGCTTTTGGGTTAATTAAAATATACGCACACACACACACACACACACGCGCTCACGCCTGAAATGAATTCTGATGCAAACTCAACTTGCAATTAGATGAGGCATAAAATGTGGTCAGCTGTGTGTGCGTGTGTGTGTGCGTATGTGTGTTAACTGTAAACATTGCAAATTCTCTTTTTGCATAAAATTCATTTTTAATTTCATTTTATTTTGCCAATGAAAATGATTAACGCTGACTGCACTCGTTTGCGTACGTGTCTGTGTGCCTGTACTTGTATGTGTGTGTGTGTGTGTGTGTGTACGTGTGTGTTGCATAAATAAATTAAAATCTATGAAAAAAATAAGAAATGACCACAAAAGCGCAGCTGTGTCTATGTGTGTGTGTGCGTGTGTGTGATAAAAATTGGCCATTTTAACATGCGCATTATTACAATTAAAATTAATTTAATAATAAATTTCAAAATAATTACAATGCACTCGCTTAAATAAACGTTTGCCCGATTTGAATGGGTGCGTGCCTTAGTCGGGAGTGCCCGACTAGAAGATACCCTCAGATACCCTTTCCATCTTAGCTACGTTGTTTATTGTCCGATATTTATAAAACTTACAGGATATAAATATGGCATGCATATGTTTGTATATACCAAAGCCAAGCCCTAACTACAGCTTAGGGCTCCAAAAATATATATATCTCAAGTATCGATTATCGTAAAACTCAGACAACTTATCGATGAGAAACTTGATTAAGGCAGAGGCCACATTGGAAATTTAAAGTCTTTACCACATATAATCTCCGACATCGGTCCGACATAGATTCACATCTTGGCAAGCGGATATATAAACAACGGCCAGAATATATAAACTTTATGCTTTCTACTGCCTGTTACATACATTTGCACAAAGCCATTATACCCTTACAGCACATTTTATATGTGTGCGCAAGATACGACGAAATAAAATAAAAAAAACAATGAAATATATGTAAATAAAAGTATCTCAATCAAGTGTGCATATGTTCATATACACGCTATAGCCATCTATACATCTATACGCACGAGGGCAGGCTGAAAAGTACTCAAAGAAAACACTTTTTTGTACAGATTTAATCCATTTTGCCATCAGTTCTCCAACTACCTCAAATACTCATATGCTTATTAATCCTGCAAGCCATTTCTTCCACTCTGTAGAATTACATTTTGTAGACCTAGTTCGTTTTTTTTAGCTACTTTTCAGCCAGCCCTCGTGTGCGCACACCTCTCCAATTGGCAATCTGCTGCAACTGGTTGGCAGCCCAGGTGGAAGTCAACGATTCGCAAAATACTTTCAGCTTAAAAGTGGGTCTTTTAACTTTCGGATGCAGCTTGTGATGTAAATAATTTATAAATTTAAGTTTAGACATTGTTATTATAGACTGAAAAGGGTTAATGCTAGCAAGATAACTGATTCACATTATTTAAAAAATGTGCTGTGAGTGCATATTAAAAAGACGCATTACAAAATTCCATTCGCAAAGGTGAGGTGAGGTGCAAAAACCACAATTAAGAATTTGTCCAACTGGCTTCATTATGAATAAATAAACTGTTTTTCTGATAAAAGTCTCTTTATATCTGCATCGCTTTTCAAATTTAATATGTGATATATCCTGCTCGTATTCACGTTATATTTTTCATCCTCTTTGATAAATTTTCGGTTAGGGCATTCAGTAAACGTTATGCTCTACTTTTATATGCAACACATAAAACAATGCAACATTTTTCCTGCACTTTTCACAATTTTCGCGAAAATAAATGCAGCACAGATTCGAGTGTGTGTGCGTGTGTGTTTGTGTCTGCCTCTGCCACCTGCCCGCACTCTTTCGCTTCTTTTGTTTATATTTTTTTATTTTTTGTTTATTTGTATGGAAAATCACTTTTTGCGAAAAATCCATTTAAAAATTACGCTGTTTTTATAAGGTAACAATGCATACAACAATTTACACACGCGCACGCTGCAAATTTGCATAACATTTGCCCGGGCAAACACACGAGAGCAAAGGATGTCACACCCATACGCGCACACATGCACACACACACACACACACACACACACACACACACACACACACACACACAAACACACTAGCACACACACAAGGTTTGCCCAAGCGTATAAATTCACATAATAAGTCTGTGTCGGTGTCGGCAGATCTCTCTGAATAATGTGGATGCTGCGGCTGATGATGACGCGGCGCGTTGCATGTTGTTGTTGTTGCGCCCTCTGTTGTTGTTGTTGTTGTTATCAGAATTGATTCGCGACAACAACAACAACAACAACAAGCACAACAGCTACGACAACGATATCATCCGCCTGCCTCAACGCCCACACACATATTGTTGCTGCTGCTTGGCTATGGTTGATGATTCGAGTTCTTTTTAAGGTGAGTGTGTGTGTGTGTGTGTGGGCAGAGCGGGAAGGGGGGTGGGTGGGTCGGTTTTAACTGAGGGTTGCTCTGTAATGGCCGGTGTAATGACATGTGCAGCCCGGCTAGACCACCGTCTACATCACAACATGCCCCAGACATCAGTCGGTTGCCGGCTGCGGTTTCAAATATTGCAAAATTGTAAATGTTTTACTCGTATTATTGTTGTTGTTTCTGTTGTTGTTTCTGTTGTTGTTGTTGCTGTTGCTGTTGCTGCTGCTGTGACATCTGGCGGCTATGTTGTTGCTTGTTGGTTTATTGTAAATTACTGGCTATAAATTAAAATAACACACTCGCTAAATGCGTAATCAAAGGTTGGGATTTCCCTTTTCAGCAGCATACAATTTGTTTGTTTATAGATTGGCTTATTTTGATAATAAATTAAATAAATTAACTAGCTAAATGAAAAGCGCAGCTGCCATTTGAAGCACGACGAAGTCAATTAGCATATGGGAGCTCGGTTCGATAATATATCCTGGGGCGCTGGAGAACGCGCCGGATATTCTTTTCTAAGAAAATCCTACTCACTTTCTTTTTCCGTATCTCTACCTCAACTACATTCCATTCTTTTCCGATTCTTCCTCTGTTTTCTTTGTTGGTCCCTCTGTCTTTCTGAGTATCTCTCTTTCTCTCTTCCGCTGTCTCCTACGTCATCTCTCTCTCTTTCTTCGCACTCTCTCTTTCTTTCCCACTTTTAATGTCTCCTGCTTTCTCGTTTCTTCCCTTTTTCGGCGTTTATGTTCCGTGTCTCGGATTTTTTCATGCCAACGCAACACGCTTAAATGTCGCCTTTCTACGCGATTTTCAAAAATGCTAGTAAGGCTCCAATGTTTGTGTTCTAATAAATAAATAATAAATACTTATTGCTCTGAGCAAAAACACTGCAGTTAGTGAACTCTCGTCTAACTTTTCAGTGCCTTAGTTTAGCAGCTTTAGCTGCGTCGAACTTAAAGCAGACAATGAGAACAATCAGGAACATGTACAGGCCCCAATAGCTACAATAGACTCGCTGCTGGCGGCTTTCATTGGTTTTTGTTTCATGTTGTTGTTGTCAGTGAAATTGCGTTGAATGCTACCTGCCATTTGGCGGCAGATGCAGTAGCAGCAGCAGCAGTAGCAGCAGGTGAATGGGGTGGCATGCAGCATGGAGCCGCACATTAAGTAAATGCCTGCCTATGTGCTATATACAGGACTATATGTGCATATGCAAGGGAACGTTATATAAGCCAACAGGCAGCAGGCAGCAGGCAACAGACAAGAGACGGCTGATGTAGGACGCCAGGCGGTAGATGGGGGACAACGGGCTAAAGGTGCTCGCTGCTCGTTGTTCGTTGAGTGTTGCTCGTTGCTGGTTGTTCCTTTGGCGTTTATTTGTAGCCAGAGTTTGGTTTGATTCGTTTGTTTGCCTGCCAGTCAGCGCTGGATCCTAGCTGCATCCTCTGGCAGCCGCAACAGAAGCAACTTTTCCATTAAATCTTCTGTCCGTTTGTCGGCGTCGTCTCGTCTCGTCTCGTCTCGCCCAGTCCTGTCCTGTCCTGTCCTCTGCTGTCCTGCTCTCAACGTTTTCAGTGTGCTTGTGTGAGGTTAAAGCGCTGCCTTTAACTGTGTTGTCTGCTGTTTGCCATTGTCATTGTCTAGACTCTCGACTCCTGTCTCTAGTTTCTGCTATTGGCAGGGCCCAAGCTGCGTATGCGCAATATTTGGCCATGGCAAACTTAAAATAATCATACGCACCGTTGTGCAATATACAAAAAACGCCAGCTTTTACTTTTTTGCTTTTTCGTTTCGTTTTGCCGAGTTCAAAGTCCGCAAAGTCCAAATAGCTTTAGCGATACTCGAATGCCGAAAATGCCAAAGCAGCTCCTTTGTATTTATATTTGTATTTGTCTATAAATAAACGAGTTGTCCTTGTTGTCCTTGTTGTCGTCCTGTCTGCCGTATTTGTTGACATGTAATTGCAACTAAATATTTTAAATTGCTTTAAAATAAAGCGTTCGCTTCTCTCACACCTCACATCTCTCGCACACTTTGTGCCGGGCTATCTCATCCAAAAGGTTATGCAAATGACAAAGTTTCCTCTTGGCTCGGCGCAGGATGCGCATCCACCAGGCACATTGCACACAGTTGTGGTGCTGGATGCCGCCTGCACCGTTTGAGTAAATAACATACATAAAACTCGTATTTGTACACAGCATACGTGTAAACACTGTGCAGCAGTTGCTGGAGTAGGCGCTGGGGCAGTGGCAATCGGGGTCCTGCAGCAGCAGAGAGCATCATGCAATTTCTGTTTGCATTTTACATTCAGCTGCGTGTCGGTATCGGGATACCTGGCTCCTTGTGTGGGTGACTGCCTCCCTGTATGCATATATATGCATATGCGTGTATAAGTGTGTGTGTGTGTGTGTGTGTGGCAATATGTGCAAATGCTTTTATCAACGGCATTCGTTAAACAACAAATAATCACATAAAAGCGCATCCAACTAACGACTCACAAATACCCTACAATTCATATTCAATTCAACCAAATTAATGCTTAAGTCCGACATATAAAGTTAGCTTGAAATTACTCTTCATTATATTTACTGTGGTTGCTATAGTATATTTCTTAGTACTTTCCTTTTAAGTTCTTTGTTTGACATTTTAGGCTGTGTGTTGATCAACCAGTCAATCAATCAGTCAGTCAACCAATCGGTCTTTCTGTCGTTTGAGCTGCGTGATGATCACCAGTCATTATTTTAGAAAGTTAGTCAGTGAGTCAATGGGCCCGTCAATCAGGCATTCAATCAATCAGTCAGACAACAAGTCGTTCCTTTTTATTATTATTAATTGAGTTGGGTGTTGTACGCCAATCATTCTGTTACTTAATCTGTCAATCAGACAGTCAACCAACCAGTCAATCAATCAATCAATCTGCAGTGCCATTTACCTCCTCACATTTTGCTACTTTGTCTGGCAGTCAAACAGTCAATCAATCAGCTATTCCTTCTACTGCTTTAACTGTATGTCTAACACCAAAAATTCTGTCACCTTGTTAGTAAGCCGGTCCGTCAATCACTTAGTCAGTCAATCAACCATTTTATAAATCAGTCAGTCAAGTATTCGGTGGTCTCACTATTTGGGCGGACGTTGATCACTAAACAGTAAGTCAGTCAATCAATCAATCAATTTATTTGTCAATCAGTCAATCAACTAGTCAATCAGTTAGAACAGTATATATTGCTTATGAATAATAATGAAGCTCTATAAATAGTCTGTTCCATGCGTGCTTTTATCTTTTCTATAACCTCAGACCATTTGCTCCTACACAGTTTATGTTTTCTTGATTGTAAGAATACGATTACTTTTAAAAACAAACAAAGTTTACATTGAGAGACTAGAAGTAGGGTATGGAATGGCTCCGATGCTGACTGCAGGCCAAAAGACTTAAGACTTGTTGTTGTTGGGCTGAGTGTGAGTGACAGTTGAGCGACGATTAGTTGTAGTTTAATGCACATATTTAAGCAGTTTATTTGCTTATTTATTTATGCACAATTTATGCCTAATTGATGTCAGCTATGCGCAGTGGCAGTTGCCGAGTTGGCGCTGTAATTAACACCAAAACACCCAGCGAACATGTCGGCAGTCACTTAAAGCGAATTCAAAATGCCCGCAACGCAGCCAAGACCTTCAATCATCAATCAGTCAAGTAATCAATCATTCAATTGCATACTGTTTTTTTCTCTGCAATACCAAGTCTCGCTGGGGGGAAAACTCGTTTGGCGGCGATGACAACGACATTGGCCACATTCTCCAGGTAACTCGCTGCACGCTCCACGCTCCACACTCCACACTCCACGTCCCAGTGGCTGTGAGAATATGCAACGGCAAGTCGTTTAAGTCATAAATAGTTACGCTCAATGACAGTTATGTGTGCAAGTATGAGCCAGGCGCATATTCGAACGGGTATTCACGGCCGGCACTCACCCATCTGATGCACGCTCATCCTAATCAGCCACGATTTGGAGTAGGACGGCAAAAAAAAAAAAGAAGAGAAGCTGATGCTGGCTTAATTAATTAGGCGCGTGCGCTAATTGCTTAGTGTCCTGTTTGATGTTGTTGTTGTTGTTGCTGTAGTTCTTGCTGTTTGCAATTAGCCTGAACATGCGCTTTGGCGCCTGCGCCACAGAAACCTGTTGGCCAGCAGTGAAAGCAGCTGCTGCAGAGGGAAAGAGAGAGGAATAGAACTAAAGAGAGCAAGAGGGAGAGAAAGAGCGCGTACGCTTTGACATTTATCAACGTTCAATGGCATAAAATTAATTAACAAAATTAATAAAACATTTTTTTAACAACCTAAACTCGAGCAACCAGTAAAAAATATTAATTAACTCAAATACTTTCAGTGGCTGCTCCCGCGGATACCGCATCAGCGGCAGCAGCAGCCACGTCCTCCATGCTGCATCCTCCAACTGGCCGAGTCGTGCGTTATACAATAATTAAGTTTTCAGCACCTGCGTGCGCGCTGACTTGGAGCTGCAGCTGCCTCAACATGGGCTTCGCAGAAGCCGGTCGCAGCCGTTGGCCCAGGGACGCTTTACGGTTTGGGCGCCAGCTGTAATGGGGCGCTGTGCTCGAGAGCTTCATTGCCTTAATTTAGACAATAGTTTTCTGATTTCTTAGAATATTTAATCTAAGAATTCTAATCATATTTAATATAACAGCGGCCGGCCTCTTAAAAAAAATTAGCAATTAAAAAAATATTTAGTTTGGATTGAGGTTCTAATTTTTTAAGGACTACTGGTTCGATTGAAGTTTTGCTCAGCTTTAAATGGGATACTAGTTCAATTCATATATTGATTCACCGAACTTTATCCGGTTGCCAGTGCTGGTTTACGTGGGCCTGTTCAAAACCTCGCTGCGCTCCTGTTGCGTTATCCAAAAACTGTCGCTTGATCAGTTGGCTTGCCACTGTGTTGGCAACTGTGGCGCATGTTTGGGCCATTTTACAAGCATAGCCAGTTTCAAATTTCATTCCGGCTGCCAGTGTCCCGCTCCACCATGCCCCCGCCGCCCATGAGCAACTCCTCTGCTGGCAACCGCTGGATTCTCGGCAACGCAGGCGACTCTGCAACTGCAGCTCGCACTGGGTGCGTGTGTCTGTTGACGTGTTGTTGCACATGCGCATTAACCCGGCCACAAATTGTAATTACCACAACGCATTACAACATAATTCCCAATTGAGTCCTTGCTCCCCTTCGCTCCTGCCCATATTTCGGGTGTGAGTTTAATGATACGGAACAGCAGCATCCAGTTGGGCCAGAAGAAAGTTCGTCCCAATTGCCGAGACCAAGTGAAGGGCATCGAGATGTTGGAACGCGCCGATCTTTGGTAATAACATAATAGCCCAAAATATTGTGTATTGGCATTGGAATTCAATTAGCAGACGGCAGTTAACTCATGTGAAGGGACGCCGCCTGGCCGCATCCTCCATGCTGCTGCTGTCCAGTGGCCACTTCCACTTTGAGGTCAATAGTTTTTGCAAATTGCTGTTTGTTGTTTGTCGTTTTTAGCAACCGGCTCAGGTTCGGGCCGGCGCAGCGCGGCGCGGTTGTCCCTAACCCTGTCCCTGGCCCTGCACTTGAGCTCCCGACCAGTTTAGAAGCTCTTTCTTCTCCTTCTCATTCTCCTTCTCTCTCTCTCTCTCTCTCTCTCTCTCTCTCCGAGCACACGTGCAAGCGACCAGTTTGGTAAGCTCTAGACAAATTGCTTGGACCACGTCCAACTGGGCACTGTGGCTATTCGCAGGCGCGGAAGATGCCATCAGGTGTCGAGTGTTTTGTCAGCAATATTTGCGTTTGGCCTCACTAAATGGCAATGAGCTGCACCAAGAGACTCAATAGAGCCGAGCGTAATTGTCAAAATAAAAGGAATCCGGTTGGGTTTGCAGCCAACCTTGCTTAAAAATAATTAAGATCATACTAAATGCAAGTCCCGATGCGCTAAGGTATACTCTAAAGAGCAGCCTTACATTTAAGGAGCTGTCTTTACATAAAACATTTCATTAATAAGAATTTCACTAACTAATCAAGACGTTATGCCACAGCTGACATAGTGAACACTATAATGTAAAAGTTTCTTGCTAGCTTTCTACTTAAAAGAATCTTTAAAAATTGCGGTAAAGACGTATTTTGCGTTACAAATTAAATAAATATCAACCTTCTATGCGATTCTCATCAACTTACAAAAGTTATACAGACTTACAAGCTGTGATTATGCGTGTTGTAAGAGAGCGTTCTATTAGCAATCTAATAAGCGTTTCTTCTGTTCATACTTACTATTAAAAATATAACATGAACATAAGGTATAAACATAATGTTAAGATCAACATGCTTAATGATATTTTCGAGTCGCTTAGCTTACTTGTTTTATCTTATTTAAATATAATACATAAATAGCAGTTAATTTAGCTTGAAGACTGGAACTGAATCGCTACCTTTGGCCAGTTTATGACCAGTTTCGTTGTCTCTGGCAACTGTGGGAGTTTGGTTTGGACAAACTTGACCCAGGTCTAGGCGCAGAGTCTGGGACATGGACTACGTTTAGTTGAAGACTGTCTGAAACTCGTTTCAATTAAAATTCTTCGTGCAAGCAACGACAGAAGAAAAAGAAAAGCGAGCCACAAAAGCGGCAGCCAAAGACAAATTAAAGTGGATTATGAGGAGCGCGATTGTACATATACAAATACAAATACAAATATATATATATGCATGTATACATATATATATAGTATATATGGTCATATGAAAGGTATATATGAGCGTACATACATGCAGATACATATGTATCTTTGTATCTTTGTATCTCTGTGCATGGCCAGAACGAGGCGCTGCAGTTGGTTTTGTTGTGCCTGCCGCCTGCTCGTTTGCGTCTCCAGTTGCGTGTGTGCGTGTGCGTGTGCGTGTGTGTGTATCTGGCGCATTTAAGTAAATTTTGCAGAAATTGGTGCAAAAGACAAAAGAAAAGCACATAAAAATAATAACAGACGCAATCTGACGTCGTCGCCGGGCGACTTCAACCGGCCGCCGGGCCAATGACTAAATGACTGACTAAGTGCCAAAGGGTACCAAGGGACATACAAGAAGATGGACAAGGGACAACAAGTCGGGTCGGGGGACAGGGCTGGGACAGAGCTTTGGCTGCGGTTCTCCTGAGCCTCCAAATGCGAAATCGAAACGAAAAATCGAGAGGCAAAAATATAAAATACGAGTGCGGCTGCCGCCGTCGCCGTCTTCGTCGTCGTCGCTCATTATAAATTTTTTTAATCGGCAGTGCAGCAAAAAACATCAAAGATCCGTCGACATGGACTTGGACTTGGTTTCGGCTCGAGACGAGTCGAGTTGAGACGCAGATCCTGCAGCAAGTTTAAATATTTAAAACAAAGTCTTGAGCTCTTGCGGCCTGTGTATGGCTTTAGGTCTCCTATGCACCCCTTGATATGCCCCTCCAGCCGGCGTCTCCATGCCCAGCTACAGCTACAGCTCCAGCTCCATCTCCATCTTCGTCTCCGTTTCTGACTGGTACGACATTCCAGGCGCGCGCGCTCCACCTTCGCCTTGTGCACAGGCCGCATCCTCCATGGTCGCACACACATAATTTTTGTTGTTTTTGTATATTTACTTTTTTTTTATTTACTCTTTTTTTTTTGTTGTTGTTTATTTTTTTGGACCTGTCTGCGCTTAGCTCTTTGGGTCTGTCCTTTCGGTCCGTTTCGGTGCTCGTCCCATTCCCGGTCCCAGTCCCAGCCACGGTTTCGGTTTCGGTTGCTGTCTCCAGCTCCGTCTCTGTCTGGGTATCTGGCAACTGTTCGTATTTCACCTGGCACTGCCGTTCAGTCATTAAATGCCCTCAAAATACAAACAACAACAACAACAACCACAATAACTGCCAGTCGAGGACAACGTACAATAGCCTCACGCATATACATGCATATTTTTTGTCTTTTTTTATTATTATTATTATTATTTGCTTAATATTATTATTTAATAAAAATTTTGACAGTGATCTTCCCCTTTGTCTGGTCTTCAACTGTCGGCTGACAGCTGTTGACAGAATGAGATGCAAAGCGAAAAAGTGAGAGGCAGATAGACGCATACGACGCATAATACGCACCTCATGCAACTCGTGCAACTCATGCCACATTGCATTGTTATCCCAAAAGCCATCAAACAGATGCACAACAAACAACATTTGGCCATTCAGCAGGCACTTCATCAACTCCACTTCAGGCTTCTGGCTGAATGAAAAGTTTTTAGCAACCGTCGAAATTAAAGTGGAGATCGATTAACTGAATATACAATCATAAATGACTTTAAATATGTTTAACATCAGAGAATATGAATGGAATAATGTAAAATTAAAACGAATCATTTGATGTTCGATTGGAATAAGGCATCTACAGCAAATTCCTCGAGATCCTGAGAAACCAAACTTTAACTGCAAGAAAGTTCTACTGTTTCTAAACTTGAACTGAAGAAGAAACTCTACACTCAGAAGGGGCAACAATAGAATGCACTTAACGCAAGCGAAGTATACTTTATAACTCTGCTAATACTGAAAATAAGTTTTATGATTACAATATATGCGTATATAAATGTAAAGAGAGCAAAATTAGAATTTTCTAAATGTGTGAATTGCTCGATTAAACTCTAAGCTCTAGTTTTCAAGTTTAGGGAATATCCCTTTGATTCTTAACACCAAAAATGAGGTTCAATATGTTGACTTTCTTACTTCTGAATAAAAATTTTAATGAAATTAATAGCTGGCAAAATATTTTTCTACGCAGACAACTCTATTGTTGTTGACCCAGAAACAATGGAGACGGAGATAGTTTTTAGTCTAGGATTTACAAATCAATCAATGCCATAATTGCCATATAGCTGACACATCAGATACTATGTGAGTACCCTATGCAAAAAGAGCATGGAGAAACACCTCTGAGATTTTACAATATCAGAGACCCCTAAAGAAAAAGAGTTTTTTGTCCAGTTTATTTCGAGCATTCTGTTGCGCTTTTCAGCGAGTAATAAAAAACTTCAAACTTAACTTATTAAATGTAAAGATCAGCGTCGGACGCATTTGTGCGTTCTTTCTCAGCTTTTGTATCTTTGTATCTCAGTATCTTTTGTTGCAATTTACATGCCACCGCAGTGCTGTGGACAACTGCCGCAAAATTGTGCGTATATGCACATGGCACATGGAGCTGGGGCACAGGAAGCAGCTGCTCGAAATTCTTGGAAATGCTGGGTTTGTTTTGTCGTACAGCAGCAGCAACAACAGCACATTAAAAGCTGCCTGTTGCATTTGTGTGTGTTTTACAAGTTGCCGCCAACGTAGCAAATATAATTTAATAAATTTAAATGAGACAAACGAAAGACAGGCAGCAGCAGCAACACAACAATGATGACAAGCACAAGAGCAACATCAGCAGCAACATAAGCAACAACAACAACAACAACAGCAACAACTACGACAACAACATCATTAGAAGCCGCTGCCAAAACTGTGCTCTGCCCAGGCTCTGGGGTCAATAGTATCCATGGAATTCAATGCTTTTTGCATTTGGCCAAGAGCTAAGGCCAAGTCACAAGAAGTTGCTGCTTCTGCTGCCCGCTGGCCTGCCCTCTCTCTGCCTCTATCCCTCCCTCTCTCACTAACTGCCTCTCTCACTCTCTAGCTCCGTCTCTATTTAGCGAAATGCTCTCATGGGCACACAAGGAAGCGCATTTTTAAATGCCAAAACAAATGGAAAAATTAAAGCCAACGAACGAAGCGACGAGACGCGACGCGACGTAAACGTAAACCTGCCCGGACACGGGACACGGGACTGGACGGGGGGCTGCATCTTGGCTGTAAAAATGCATCTAAGCTGCTTTGCTTTTTTGCCAACTTTTACCAACTGGTTTCTGGCATTGCCACAGCCCCCAATCCACCCCACACACCGCTGCAATTCCCAGATTTTTTTTTGCACAGCTCACAGCCTAACAGCTCCACGGCAGCCGCAACACTTTTATTATATGCCTTCATCTAATAAGCCAGGCCTCAGATGTTGCTGCTGCCTCTGCTGCTGCTGCTGCTGCTGTGTCTATTGAGCTATCCGTGTCCAATTGCAAAGCCCAGATACATACACATGCTGTTCGTCGCATTGGTCGTCCGTTGGGTTCATTGGTTCTGTTCGTATCGAGCGCGATGATCACCAAACATGATCGTTCAACTTTGCTTTTTAACGCCAAATAAAATAAATCAAATTCCACTGCGGTCGTCGACTACAGCCAGGCCCAACTAGAAGTAGCTGCAGCTAGGCCCAGGAAATGCCGGACACCTTCGCACCAGCACACTCAAACAAACACACACACACCGTGAGCCATAAAATGCATCTATTAGTTGTAAATGCCCGACAGGGCAGCAGCACAACAACAACAACAACAGCAACAACCACAGTAACTGGTATCTGCATCTATCTCCTGTTCGAGGACCGCAACGGTTAAAATTCGCAATTATTTTTTGCTGTGACTTAGCTTAGTTTGACCTGCCACAACTAACACCCGACCCCCTGCTAAGTGACGATCAATGTCCTAGGCCCTAATAAACAAGAGGTATGCCAAATGCAGCGCCCAACAAGAGCCACCAACTAAACAACTGCCAACAGCAGCGAAGACAGCGCAGAAACAACAGAAAACAAATTCAGAAACCGAAACCGATACAGAACCAAACAGAGCCAAACAGCACAGAGTAGAACCGGGCAGAACCCAATGACCGAACCGAGGAGCCCAACATGTTAAGCCAGAGATTAAATTCAAATAAATCGACATGGTCGCCTGGAAATGAAAACATTCACAGAGCAAACGACAACAGCAACAACAACAACAACAATAACAACAACAGCAGCAGCAACAACGACAACAACGCCACGTTAAGGACAACAACAACGCGAAAAAGAAATAAAATATTGATTGCATTAAGCATATTGAAAGCTTTGATACCCTGTAATAACAGCTAAACTGATCAAGGCAGAGTGTGTATATAAAAATCGACATATCTTGGTGAACAGTAAAACATTTCAAGCATCATGTCAAGCGATAGCCAGCTATCTTTAGAATAAGGAATCAATAATAATAAAAACAACTGATTTAGCAAGACGAAAATAAATTGATTTAAGTTCTCTGGCAATTGTGTAAACTGCGACAAACTGGTTTTGAACCAAACCAAAATAAACTTTATAAGCAAAACAGAAAAACCTGAAAAACAGTCCAAATAGATCCCGGAATGAACCGAAAATTTGCCCTAATACAATATTACCAAGCATTCAAAACGTAAACCTTAAACATAAACATAAAGAGAAAACCTTTGAGGCAGGCCCAGCTATAGGGCATAAATAGCTTGGACCCCGACCTACGCATTTATCTAACCATATTTGACTTAATGTCAATTTTGGATGGTGATCTAATTTAGCGCGCATTTCGTATATGAAATTATTTACTACTAGCAATAATTTCAGTAGAACGGGCGCAAAAGTAAATTATAAAATGAATTGTTTTCTTCAAATTTAGAAAATAAAGGGTTAGGAAAAGTTTGAACCAACAATTCGGTTCAATTCTATAACACATTTGAACAAAAATTCGTTGCTGCTACGAGCGTCTTAAAAAGTCCTTGTTCGAATTGAATGTCTAATCAAGTTTTATGTATCTTCCTTAGTTGGCAGTCGTAATGCGCACTGCGCATGCCCACAGACCCTGACTACCCTACCCTGCCAAACATCCCAATTGGAAGCCGAAGCCGAAGGCAGGCAGCGACGCTGGCAAGTTAACCTTAAAGCTGGCTGGGATTTGCGTGGCTTTGGCCAGAGCTGGAGCAGCGAAAAATAAAAGGTAGAAATAAGAAGGAACAGATCGCAGCGGTCGCAGGGCGCAGCCAATTTGCGAATATTTTCATTTCAATTGCGGCAAAGCGGCTGGCAGAATGAGCGCTCCTCTGCCCGGCTGCCTGGCTGCCTGGCTGCCTGGCTGCCATGTGTCTGTCTGGCAACTGCGACTGCGCGGCGGCCATTGACACAGGTCACACACGTACAGGCAAGGCCAGCAGCAGAAGCAGCAGCAGCAGCGGCAACATGGCCTGGAAGTGGCTCAGCTCGAGCTGATCCGCAGTTGTTTGCCACAGACCAAACGTCATTTGGTTGCATGATCTATGCCCAAGTTTTGCCGCTCACCTGTGCCATGGAGCTGGAGCTGGTGCTGGAGCTGGTGCTGGATATGCTGTGGCCCGATCCCAGGCAAGGCTATCATTAGTGGCTGGCCCGAAGGCAAACAGTTCTCTCTGTTTGTTGCTGTCGTTCCCGCCAATGGCTTTTGTTTTTATATGCATCATCGCCTTTTTGTTTTGCGAAAAACTTTCTTAAATTCTTGAGCTGCTGCTCAACGCAGCGTCGACTGCGCTGCCGGCGCAGACTAGTTTCGTATCTTCAAGTTGAAATAAAAATTATTTACGATCATTTTGTCAGCAGCGGCGGCCAGAACTGGACGCAGACAGAGACAGTCGAGTGCCCAGTGTCCAGTGGCCAGGCCACCTTCAACACAACTGTCGTTCGTCTCTCTCTCTCTATCTCCCTCTCTCTCGATCTCTTTCTCCAGCTACTGCCGCGCTCCGCCCCGGCAACGCCCCGCTACGCCTTACCGCACTTGTTGTTGCTGTTCTCAACTTTGTTGTATTTCACGCTCATCAAACAACCAGCGACAACTGTTGCAACTGCCTCCGGCTCGGTCCGTCTGTCTGTCTGTCCGTCCGTCCGTTTGTCTGTCTGTCTGTCTCTGGCCAGGTCCCAGGTCTGGTCTGGTTCGCTTTGGTCACCATCAGCGCCAGCGCTGCTTGCGTGCCGCTCGGTTAATCGGCTATGAACAGTTATCGGACTGGTTTTATTGGGTAGCATTTGTTATGTGTAGCGGCTGCCTCTGGACGTGAACGTGAACGTGGATGTGGATGTGGTTGTGGTTGCGGCTGTGGCTATGGCTGTGCCTTCGGTTGTCGTGGCTGTGGTTGTGCTTCTGCGGTTCGCTCATTCGTCCGCCCGGCTGGCTATTTATATTGGAATTAGTGCGCTTTGAGCCGATAAGCGTTGTGCGTTTTATAAGCGTGTTCATTTGGAAATTTAGATAGGAGCTGTGAAACAGCAATTGGGGCAAACCGTTTCGAGTGTCAAAAAGTATCTTTCTCAATGAGCTTTGGCCATTTGCAAATTAATAATATATCTCAATCATAAATTGAATGCAAAATAACAGTTATATTGTAGAAGTAGAAGTAGAAGTAGAAGGTTTTGTAAATCAAATAGAATATCATGGATTTCTTTCTAAATATAAATATAATCACGGCCAATTATAATTATTTACGAGCAAGAAACATCGCAGAACTCATATTGATGTAATATCGAGCATTATATAAGTTAAATGGCCCAGGATGACTGCAATTTTTTCTTTAGCTTATCTTAAATAATTTTAATAAATGTATGATAACAGCTGCACTTTTCCAAAATCGATAGCTATTGATTTTCAATCATCGTGGCTTTAGAATATGTCTGAAATAATGAAGGTATGGTAGTACCTGTCAAGCATACTTAGATCTAATCCTTTTTGGTATGTGAAAATATTTGAAAAGCATCTTTGTATTATTACAATAAACAAAATAGTTACCCACACCACACCTTTTATATTATGGGTCCAAGGGAACAGGCATGTAAGTATATGGAAGTCGTTTCTCACACCTAATATTCACATCAATAGACAAATAAATCGAGCTGTCAACTTTTAATTTAATTCCAAGCCACAATATTTACGGTATTGGCTGGACTTTGCAGGTGGCCACTAAATGAATTCCAATTTGTCGCTTGTTTCAGGCTGCTTCATTGTCGCACCGACCAGAAACATCCACTTGCAACAAAGTTGGGCAAACGATTCGGCCTGGACCAACATGGCAGCTGGCTGCCACCTGTGCCCCACGCTTGGGACAATGCCAGGCTGAAAGGCGACGTTGGCCTTGGCGTTGCATGAAGTGTGTGTGGGTGTGTGTGACTAAGGGTGTATATGTGGGGGCAGACAACGCCGTAACCCCCGCCCTTCTCCAACCATTTCTCTCTCAGCAGCAAGGACTTCTTGGCCGTCTACGTTTGGATCGGTGCGACGAGGATTGGCCTTTGTGTGCATGTAAAATGTTATTTGGTAGTTCAGCTGCCGGTGCGTTTTACTACCTACATACACACACACACATACACGCATGCACGCACACACTCAAACAGTTTGACTGGCTGGCAGCCTTTTGTATTTATGGGTCGAGGCTACTAGCAGCCCGTTAGAGAGCCGAAGGTTGACACTGAGTGGGCGGGGCAGCGAGGTCGCCACCAAGTTCGGTTCGTTGACAGCGTGTGTGTGTGTGTGTGTGTATGTGTGTGTATTTGTTGAAGCTGAGCCTCTACCCAATTAAAATGGGGGCCCGCGCAGCTGCTGGCGAAGGTTGAACAAGCGTCGCAGTTGCCGCTGGAAGGTTAATAAATGTGTTTGGCCCTTTTAAGCATAAAATGTTGCCTATATTTCAGCGCATTAAGAATTATTAGTTTGTATATTCAAGTTCAATTGGATGACGTCACAACTGCGCTCTGACGTAACTAGAGTTGCCCACACGTTGTCGCCATAGACGTCAGCGCTTGAGCTTCGCTTGAAAAACGACTAAGCCAAACATTTCCTTTTTTCCTTTTGTCGGAGGCGCCCCTCAATTGGCATTTAGAACGCCCACATATACACACACATACACAGCCTCATACACACACACACACACACAGAGAGAATGTAGGCGATGTAGCACACAGATATATAAATAGCTGCTTTCCCCACCCCCCTGCTGCTGCTGTTGCTGCTCCTCGTGTTACCCACATTCTATGTTGCCATTTCGTTGTCGTGTTGTCGTTTGTTTCTCATTTTGTTGCATACTTTGTGGCGCTTAGAGTGAAAATCAATTGAAGTGGGCGCCAGCTAAGGTCAAAGGTTGAGCACCACAATTGTAATGAAGTTGACATTTCGCAAAGACGTCAACGTTTTTTAAGGGGTTGCTAACTAGCTAATAATTGCTTACGTACACATTTTTAATATACTGCAGAATAGAAATTAATTAGAAATACGTTGATTATATTTTTCTCTCCCTCTCCCTCTCTCTCTCTCTCTCTCTCTCTCTCTCTCTCTCTCTCTCTCTCTCTCTATTTAGAGTTAAAGTTTTGCCTGCAAAGCCTTTGTTTGACATTCTTGCATTCGACTGCCTTTCTTATAAGTTTTAATCAATAAATTGTTTAATTTTAAATGGAATTTCGTTAGCGCGTATCCTCGTGTGTCTTTCGGTTTTCTGGTTTCTGTCAACACGCGCAACCTGTCGCCAGTTTCCCTACCTTTTGACCCAGCCACCTCTTTACGAAAGCAATAAAAGCCACACGCAGTCACTCGCGTTACCTTTGTGTTTGTGTGTGTATGTGTGTGTGCCCCCACATTTCATTCAGTGCCCACGCCCAGATTCACAATGGCAGCCGCCTCTTTGCGCTTTTGTTCCCTTAACTGGGAACAGTCGCGCTCGCACGCTTAAAACGCGACACAAATTGCCAACGTTTTTGCATCCTTTGCCATATTTCTTGCTATATACATATATTCGTGTGTTTGTGTGTGTGTGTGTGTGTGTGTGTGTGTGTGTGTGTGTGTACAGTTTTGTATGTAGCTGTGCATGAAACATAATTACATATTGTGCGCTGTCACTTTTGGCGCTGGCGTCGCTCTTCGCAGGCATCCTCACTGCCTCGCTGCCTTGTTGCCTCGTTGCCTCATTGCCGCGTTGCTGCCACACGGCGCACAATGGCGCACCACACACCATGCCAGGCCAACAGCCCACTAACTGTTCCACCTTCTGCTGCTGTTTGTCATTTGTTGTATATAAAAATATATATATATACATTCAGATATATATAAATATATATGCATAGACGGGGAGCTTCAAGTCCCTTTCCCTTGCTGCCTGCCGTTTCCTTAAACATTTTACTCGACGTTTTGTTTTTTAGTTGTTATTTATGTAATTATTAACATTTTCGCTTTTGTGCTACGTTGTTGTTGTTGCTGTTGTGTCGTCCCTGGCATTGTCACTGTGGCCTCCCTTGCTTTGTTCCTGCCGCTGTCATTCTGTTGCTGTTTTCATTTAAATAATAATTTCATTGCGAACGCCTTCAATGAAGATTTGTTGCGGGGTACCCCATTAAAAACACTGCAGCCAAGTGGCAAAAGGGGCTGGGGCACAAAGACGTCAGAGTCGGAAATGAGGAAATGTTTACCTTCTGCTGTTTACTTGAATTTTGCGTAGTCAACATGGCGTATGCGTAATGTGGGAAACACTTCTACTATTCTGCGGCTAATTAAAATGCGAAACGCACATTAGATCAAAGGGCATATAAACATTAAACATAAAAGTGCTAGATAGAATTTTAAATATATCTAGTACTTTTTTTCGTGTATGCAATTAATTGAACCTTAATTAAAAGTATACACCTGTAATCTGTAATTTTAAGGTAAGGCATTGCTCAACAGCGTTTCTCTTTGATCTTGGAAAAGCAACGCCGAATGGTGAAATACAGATTAATAGATAAAGAATTTAATGAAAGTCAACTGACAACATTTTCTACTATTTGCAAATTATTGTCAGCTTGCAACACTTTTCGGACACTAACCAACACTCATAAGCTGTAACAACACTTTATTGGGAGCCACATATACATACTACTGTTTTTGCAGAATAACAAGGTGTGGCATATTATTTGAGAACTTACTTATAAGTACTAGATACAAAAGTAGATTATAAATTGAATGTATCATTTCGAGCTTAACTCGCTAATTTTATGCGAAGCTAGTTAGTTAGTTTAGTTAAGTAAACTTTCTGAGTGGTGACACTTGTTAATGCATACGCGACATTTATATTTTTACCTGAACAATTTTTCAAATTCTAAAAGCTAACCAATTATATTAACTTTTATATACACACGCACATAAACACGCCCACACACACTCACTTATTCACCGAAAAGCGCGCACACACACACACACGCACACACACTCAGCAACATATGTACGTGTGCTTGTGTACACATCCTTGGCATGGCATGCAAAATCTGCTCAACTAATGAATTCAAGCGTATTAATTATTACGCATACGCCACATTGTGCGAAGGACGTTGAGCACAGTCAACCAACCAACGGCACTCATCCCCAGCGCCCGACCTCAAGCCCCCGGCCGCTGCCACCGCAGCCCACTCTTCACCCCGCGCCCTAACACCCGCTCAGAGTCGCAAATTGTGCCAGGCAAACGCTTCGCTCGGTCGTCGTCGACGTCGTCCTTTTTGCTGGTGATGCTTCCTGTGCTGCCGTTTAGAGGCTGCCAAAAAACATTTATACAATTTTGCACGGAAATACACATACATACATACATCCACACATACAACAGTACACATACACACACACACACACACATGCAACGCATAAAAGTTTAAGCAGCGCTGCAAAAATGCCAAAAAGTTTCCACAGCATTCAACACAGAAAATGGCACAAAAAGCGAGCAACGACTACAAAAAAATGCCAAGAAAAATCTATGAAAATGAAAATTAAAGCAAAAGAGACAATGCAAATCTGACAGCAAGCGCGTGGTAGGGGAGGGGGCAGGGGCAGGGGTTGGGCCAAAAGGAAAGCGACTGTTGGCGTAGCGTCTGCTGCTTTTTATACGCGAGCCAAAAAGGGTAGAACAACTTTTTGTTCCAGGCCCAACAAACATATTTTTTGGGTGAAATTTTATTTTAATGGACGCTAGCGAAGTTTTCAACTTCAAGCTCAGCCTGATAAGTATCGAAAAACTATATGCTATACCAGAAACTGTGAAAGCAAGTCGACTATGAACTATTTGAAATGCCTTTTTTATAGGTTTACTGAAAAACACTTGGCAATAAATTACGTTTTTTTTTTTTGTGGCGAACTAAAATATAAATAATTATTGGGAATATAATATTAAAATTATAATAGACTAGTTTTAAATATAAATTATAGTCTTTACTCGACGTTTTGTCGAATAGCTTAGAATATAATAGACTTATAGAAACTATGTTGACAATTATTTATTCTTTAGATATTAAGTTTAGATTAAGATTGCCTTGCTAAAGCAATAAAACATATAAATCTTTAAAATAAAACGCTATTTTAAAATAGATTCATGCGTAGTTTTTGTATTTCCAGGGTATTTACGTTTCGTTGCACGTTCTTTCCCTTTAGAAAGGTAGTAAGAGTTGTTTTTAGCAGTCAAGTTTGAGTTAGGTGAGGTTAGGCCCCGTTTTACAGGGTAGGGCCTCAGCCAAACACTTGGTGACATACATACATATACGAGATGTATAAGTAAGTGTGTTGTCTCATTGCTCTTGTTGCTGTTGTTGTTGTTGTTGTTGTTGTTGTTGTTGTTTTGCCTGCCACATAGCACAATGGAACAGTTGTTGTTGTTGCTGTTGTTGCGAGCTCCCGTTTCGGTTTCTGCTGCTCCTACGTTATCATTCAGCGTGCAAGCTGTTTGCTCATTGTCTATTTATGCAAACACATACACACACACGCACGCATTTACACACGCACACAATAGAGAGAGAGGGAGAGAGAGATTGGACATGGGAGAAAGCGAGAGACAGCAGCACAGCGAGATATGAGCACGTAAGCCAAACGCACTGAATATGGGCATTTCGTTTGGTAGATTGGAGCAAGTCCCGCACACACACACACACACACACACACACACACACACACAACGCACGTGTGTTAAACAGACAGTTACAATTTGTATATCAGCTGCACATACACAAAGACCTACACATATATACATAATGTATATAAGTGTGTGAGTATTGGCCCCCATGCACATATGTAAATGTTGATCTGCCTGTGTGTATGTATGTGTGTGTGTGTGTGTGTGTGTGTGTGTGTGTGTGCGTAACGGTAAAACAGGCATTGACAATGCATTTGCTATGCTAGACTGCCACGCCCACAGCTTAACAAAAACAACAACGCCCGGCAAACATTTGCATGGCAAATGCCAACAGCATTGGCGCAGCAGAATATGGCAAGTCGAGCAGCAGCAACTGATTGAGAATTTCGATGATTACTTCATTTGCCATGCGTATTAAATTCATAATATATTTAAAGCCTCTCTGTGCATATTAATTACCTGTAACACTGTGAGACATATCAGCATATACTCGAGCATGAAAAGATTTACCTCAAACACTTGAGCAACCGAGTTCGGCCTGACAGAAGTGGCAAATACGCACACAAGTATTTGGCATATCACAAATGCCATTCCACAGCTGCTTCAGCTACTTGATGGCTCAGTCAAGGGCTTGGGTGGGTGCTGAGGCGGGGGCGGTGGAGGAGGCGGGTCAATTTTTATTACCATCATGACCCGCAAATCGCACACGAAATCCGCATACAAAACTCACAAAAGCCTCTTGGCACTTGGAAAAGCAGTCGGGGTACAATATTTGGCTACCTCTATATGTCCTTTGCATGTCCTGCGTACGCATACAGCTTGCGTTTGTTTGTGTATGTGTGTGTGTGTATGTGAGAATATGCTGTCCCTTGTTGATCGCCTGCCATTTTGCCATATGCACTGCTTTCGACTTCTGTTCGCCTGGCATTTTGTAAGCAAATTTTTAAATTTCGTCTTTATATACAGACATATATGCATACGTGTGTTTACATATGTGTGTGCATGTCCGTGCAAATATGTGTGCATATGTGTGTACACACAGCCAAAGCATAAATAGACATGTGTGTTCTGTTCTTAGGTGACACTTTGCTGTTGTGCCCGGCATTAAATAACCAATTCCATTTGCCTGTTTCTATATTTTATGTTGGCGTATAAATTTGACACCGGTTTCATTGTGACCGAGCACCAAAAATTAAATAATTATTAAACTGAATCTCTTGCAGATGCTTAAAATATTGCAAATTTATTCAAAAATTGTTCACCTCAAATTCGCCGCATGCTTGGCAATTTTTCACAAACCCTTTGCTAAACTCTTCTGCAACGGGCATTCAAAGACTTTTACAAATTTCATTTATTTAAGAATAACTACTGCTGCAATACCCTACAGCTGAGATGCAAGCGAGTCTGTCCGGGTTTCTGTTATTTTGACTGCTTCAAGTGAAAATTAGATTTGAAACCTAACAGCTTCATTTTAGGCTCATTTTTAGTTAAGCTCCAAGGACACATTGTACAAATATTATATTTTATATGTGTAAATATTCGCCTCGAAAAAAACTACTTGAAAATATATTTCAAACCAAAGCTCGTCGAGTTTAGTTTAAGAAACTTGTTCAGTTGAAGGTTCAGTAAAAAGTATCAAAAAAAAGCTTGAAATCTCTGAATGAAGCTGGTTCTAAGCCACCATGCGTACACTTGTACTCAGTACAGGGTATTTACTGGCCACTTAAGCTTCATATTTGCTTTTATTGCATACCATGAGCCTCTGAAGTTGACTTTCATTTTACATTTTTGATTGCAAAACGATTTTATTTGCTTAGATTACAAAAAGTAGTATACAAATTTTACATTCCAAGATATATTTTCAGGCATTATTTGAAGTCTTTTCCTGGAAATGTTCTTAGCTTTTTTTTAGTGAGAAATTCATAAGTGTACATTATTAGGCAGGCATACATGCACACACAAGCCCACGTATACACACGCACACATTCACAAGCACACGTTTACACAGAATGACAGGTGCTCAGGGCTCAGTTTCCCCCAGTCCGCCGCCCACGCCGCCCAATGCGCCACTTAGCATTTAAGTGGGCGGCATTGTGGGCGCTCGGTTCTACTCGATGTGCCCCGGGCCCCATGCTCTTTGCTAAGACATTTTGGTAAATCTTCTTTAACAAGCGCAGCCGAAGGCAACAAAAACAAGAAGCGAGCGCATAAAATGCTATGAAAAAGCAAACGAAGCCGCCAACACACAGCAAGAGAGAGAGAGAGAGAGAGAGAAAGTGAGAGAGGGTGCGAGAATGAGAGAGAGATAGATAAACTCAAACATAAGTCGTACACACACACAAACACACAGGCAGCTAAAGCCGCAGGAGCGGCAAGGACGTTGTGTTATAAATTTTATGAGCTTGCCAGCAGCAGTTCTCTCTGTGTGTGTGTGTGTGTCTATGAATGTGTGTGTGTGTGTGTGCTGGCTCATAAAAATAAGTTGCACTCGTGCCACGCTTTCCACGCTTTTCTCGCATTTCGCCTTCTCCCCCTGCTCTGCCCAGCCGCCTCGCTGTGCCACTTGCTATAAAAAACTTTGCTTGGGTGTTGGCATTTGTTCGCTGTATGTGTGTCTGTGTATGTGGGTGTGTGTGGGTGTGTGTCTCTTGGCAGTCAGTCAGTCAGCCTGTGTTGTATTTTCCTTTGCCTCCGCCCCCCCACTCCTGTCGCTGGCACTGACTGGCAAGCGGAAACATAACCAGAAGGATAACGCTATAATGCCCCAGTGGTACAATACATACAAAAACATTTCTCGACTATGTCTCCTGCCTGCCCTTACCTCCCCCTCTGCATATATATATACATGCATATATATATATATATATATATATATACTTTTCTTTACTTCCCTTTTGTTAGCCACTCTAGTGTTGCCTTTTTCCACTTATTATTGTTGTTGTTGCTGCGCCTCCACAGCTTTTGGCTTTGGCTTTTCTTTACACTTTTCTCATTTTCTTTTGTCATTTTTTCAAGTGAGATTCTTTTTTATTAATGCACCACACTGTGAGTATACATGCGGACGTATATGTTGTAGATATGGGAATTTCTACATGATCTGTATTTGAGAATACGATAATTTGGCTATTTCATAACAAATTTTTAAGAGAGTTTTCATTTTGAATAATTGTCAAAATGGGTAGTTGATTAATTATTACGCTATGTCTGCATCATTTACAAAAATTGTGATGGAGAAAGCTTTCAAATCTGTTTATTTTAAGCTTAAAAACTGAACAAATTGAGGGAATTTTTCGGTTTGTTGTCAGTTTGAGCCGGGACTCTACACTAGCTTGATTCTGCATACTTTTAAGATGTTAATGGGTATTATCAGGACGTTTCATCGTATCTAGAGCAGACTAGCATGTTTGTTCTTTTATTTATATGCTCTGTTATTAGCTTAAAATGAGTATATTGGGCTTGAGCAATGTCCGGCTATTGCTTCTGTCCCATATCGGGCCCTTAATTTTTTAATTATTTAAACAACAATCAACATTACCTTCAGTTTCACAGACCTAGAAAGTTTATTAGTTAGTTCTGTGATCACGCCCCCCAAATATCAACTTGAATCCCTGACAAAATGTATAATCCAGAGTACTCTTCGTTTTAAATTGATCAAGCAGCTGTTCTCACATAATGAACAGAGCATTGTGCGGTCGGCTATGCTCAGCTGCAACGTTTTTGCTCGAATGTCTTGTTGTGGCTGCTGCTGCTTCTGTTGCCTGTCTGTTGGCTCTGTTCGCCTGTTTGCGTGCGGGCGGGTTTGTTACTCTTATTTTTTGCTCGTTTCGCACTGCTTTTACACATATATATACATATATATGTATTCATGTATATGAAGTAGATGTGTTTTTTTCGTGCATGGATTTCGTATAATTTTGTTGCTTCATTCATTGTTGGTTAAATGTGGGATGCTCGAAAGAGTTGCGAGTGCGGCAGCGAGCAATTTCATGGGATCGAGCGCGATAAACGCACGAACCAGCCAGGACTCGCCCGCTCCCCGCCACGCCGCACGCTGTGTCACTGCTCTCAGCCATTCCTCTGGCTGCCCATAAAAGTATGCTACAAAAAACGGGCGAGCCTCATGTAGCACGCACACAAGCAAATAGAAAAGTAAGCTCGCCTTGCATTTTATGCAGCTGCCACGCCCACAACACTATTTACGGTCTTCGCAGGCCCCCTGCCCGGCAACATATTCCCCTGCCCCGCCATTTCCCTGGCCTGCAGCTGCTGCAGGATTTGATGGCGAAAATGATTTCAGTTTCAGTTTTTTTCCCTTGTTTTTTGTCCTTTTTTACGATGACGCTGCCTTTTCGTACGCTTTGTTTTCCAACTAAAGGGAGACGTGTGGTCCACAGGGGGAAGGGGGGGCGGGAGGATTTAAGGAGGCACTGCCAGGAATTGGGTAGCGAGCACAGTGACAGCAACAACGCGAACGTAACGTGCGCGAAAATGAAATAAACTTTATGTGCCACTCGCTGACTGCAAGCGGAAGGGGCGGAAGGTGCCGCCCCGGCATACGGCATGGGGCAAAAGGCAAGGGGCATGCCCACAAAATGCGTCCTCTTGCAACGTCGACGCGGTGACGGAGGCCAAGTTGAACAGGCGAGAAGCGCATGCAGCAAGTGGCACATTTCACGCGGCAAACGAAATTCAGCGAGTCGCACGTGTGAAGAAGAGGGGGAGGCACATGCGGAACGGACCGGGCAACAACAAGAGCGGAGTTCTGTGCGCCCAAAAACACATTTCGTATTCAGTGCTCGTAAAGTAGACGCAGAAACAGAAGCCAAAAGGGGGCGGCTCGGCAGAAGGGGCCTAGAAAGAGAGAGAGAGGCTGAGGGAGGGGGAGATAGAACGGTGGTTGGGTGAAGTGGGGCAGCAGGGAGCGCTTACTGCTAGCTGATGTTTTATGCTGTGGGTTTTTAAAATCTTGCGTTGATGTCGTTGCGTGTGGCGCAGCTTTTCATTGTTGTTGTTCTGCTCGTTGTAGTTGGCGTTGTGGTCGTAGTTGTTGTTGTTGTTGTTGTTGTTGTTGTTGTTGTTGTTGTTATTGTTGTTGTTGGACAGCTTCCACCTGGAGAGCACATAAAACGAAACCAAAGGCACAAAACAGCGCACAGCGCCTGAAATAGCAAAATGCTCAAATTGCAGCAGTAAAATTTACCCAACGCCATAAATGAAAAATGGAAACTTGTCTCTGCTCGGGCGATTTTTGAAGTGCACCCAGCGTCGAATGCCATAAAAAGCTTTGGGAATTTAAGTACAGACCAAAACTGGGCTACACCAAAGATACCGAGGGCCCCGTTAAAGCAGACGATAATTATGGAATAATATCATAACGCAAAATCTCAAAGTTTAGCCACAATTTTCTTCAAAACAAATTAATTATTCAAAAATATGCATTTTAATCTACGCAATTTACGCCTTTCTTTAAAAACTTCTAAGCAACTTTTCGAATGACAAACTTATATCTCTTGTGGGAAGAAGCAGAATTAGAGATCGAATGAGAATTGGAGGAGGATAAGCTAGAGAAAGAGAGAGAGATAAACTGAGAGAGAGAAAATAATATAAGCTAGACTCTTTGAACAAACAGTTAAGCGAATCGCATCGTAAGGCGATACCCAACGGTACGTTTTATTCATTTGTAGAGCAGCGGAGGCAGCTATCGAATAATGAAATAAACTTGGTCCGCATAAAAGAACATATACATTTACAAACACACTTTTATATTTAGGTTAAATTGTCAATCAAAATGTATAATTCTAAGGGCAAAGTTTTGATTTCAGGGTCTTTGAATGCACACAGACATACAAAAAAGAAGAGCAAACTATATTTCTGCATCCGTTGGCCACTTTGTGTTTGGGTATGGAACTACAAAATTGTGAATAAAAAAATGGACCAACTAAAGGAGATGTTTGGCAAAGGGAGCACTCAATGTGCTTGCATTTCATAATTAATTTCTTTAAAAATAGAATTCTTATACGTATTATATTATTATGCTGCTGCATAAGCTGTCTACGTATTATTCAAGATTAGTCAAAGCAGAGCTGGCAACTTGGCCAAGAGCAAGAAGATGAAGCTTATATAAGAAGCAAACATTTCTTTTCATTTCAGTTGCCGCTCCTCACCCACTTGTCACTTTCGCCCATGCATTTTTAATAGACGCTCCGACATGAAAAAAGTTGGAAGAAGACAAACATATTTGCCAACGCGGCGTATACGTAATTTTCGCATATTGCATATAGTACGTTGCATCAGCAAGTTGGCAGCGTGTGGCATGCAGCAAGCTTCACACACACAGACACACACACACACACATAGCTTATGTAAGCATTGGGAGAGGAAGTGCGTGGGCGGGGGAGCTGGGGAGTTGAGGAGCTGGCGGAAAGGCAGCAAGCAAAAGGCAGCGCTTTAGTGTCAACATTTTGCATGGCGGAAAATGCGAGAAAAGCGAATACAAGCGAAACAGTTGAACACTGAATAAGAGCAACGGAGAAAGGGAAGAAAAAGGAGAATGAGAATGAGCAAAAGCGATGGGCAGGGTGAGAGGGAGTGGGCGTGTCAGGCAGCAGCAGCAGTAAGCGGAAGTTGAGTTACAAAATTAAATTGATAATTTTTTTTTTCAGTTCCTGTTAAGAAAGCGCAGCAAAAAGTTGATTCTGCTGCGAAGCGAGTTGTAAGTATGTGTGAGTGTGCCTGTATGTGTGCGTGCGTGTGTGTGTGTGTGTGTGTGTGTGTGTGTGTTGTGGTGTGCCTGTGTGCGCCAACAATGGCGACGCAGTCATCGTCATCGTAATGCACAACGGAAACGCTTGAAGTACATTCACATGCCAGGGCAACAAAAAAGTATCTGCCTGCAATGAACAGCAGAGCCAGCCAAGGAAGTTGTCTGCTGCTCCTTGCCTTTGTGTGTGCGACTGTGTGTGTGTGTATGTGTGTGTGTGTGTAAACTTGCAAGGACAAGCAGACGCCAATGCACTCAAGCAGAGTTGCATGCAGCAGCTAAGTGCGTTGCCACTGGCAAAAATTGAGCTCTAGAATTACTTGCAACGGGATGTGGCAGACCACCCGCCGGCCCACCAGGCTGTCAGCGATTTGCGGCAAGTCAATGCCTTCAATGCCTTCGAGTGGCACACGCAACATTTCAAATGTCAATACTGCCCGGCTGTGATCAGTTTTGGGCACCGCATCGAGTTGATGAAGTGGCAAACACTCCAGAGCAGGCAAAATAGTTTGTAAAAAACTTTGCAATAATGCTGCAAAAGCAAATACTTGAAGACCACTCAAAGCGATGCAGCCGCTCCCTCGCCCCAATCCCCTCCTCTGCTCGCTCCGCCAAGGCAGCCCCGCCGCCTACCCTCGGCGCCAATGCGGCTGCTGTTAATATGACAAAAAGCAGCAGCAAGAAACGTAAAAGTTTTCTTGCAAGCCAACCCAACCCGTACCCCCGACATGCCGGCAAACTTTCAGACGGGGATTGCAACGGTTTACTCCTTGTAGAGGACCTCAACGAAAACAACAACGACAAAAGCAGCAACAACTAAAGCAATTACAACAAATCCAGACAAATTTAAAGGCAAAACCGAAGGCAGCTTCCACGACAAAAGTTTTTCCAAAGCAACTAAATGAAATTTTCATGCTGCATTCTAAGAGACTAAGAAGAAAAACTTGAAACGGGATTCCTGGCCACAAAAATAAACATATGCGAGTGTATATAAAATATATCTGCTATAGCAATACCTGAAGTTTACATAGTATTTGGTCAGACACTTTTATAACAAGGGATAAAATCGATATTTCTTCTTTTAGGGTATCTAAATAAATAATAAAGGTCTTCTTAAACTGAGGCAAAAGTTTTGGGCAAGTTTCGATACATAAGAATTTTATGGAATGCACATAAGTACTTCAGTTTTCATCCCACTTTTTCGTTTGAAATGCTTTGCGAGTAACCTTTTTAAATTGTCTAGCTAATTAAAATTCAAGTTAATGCACTTAAGAGAGAGCTTTGAAATGGGCAAATAAAACCCTTCGATTGAAGTCAGCTTAGGTTAAATGTGAATGAAAAGCTAAAGAGCTACAAAATGAGATATCTTAATTGTTTGATATGCTATTCTAGATGCTAAATGTCAAATTCTGAGATTCTAACTCTTAAGACCTAAGAGATTCGATAAAATAAACTAGATTACGATATCAATTTTGATCAATTGCTTGAAAAAGTGTTAAGTTATCGACCTCTTAAAAATCAGATGAGTTTTGACGGAGTTATGGGGGTGGGAATTTTTGACCCATGTCTGTATACGAATTTTGACCCATGACTGTATAGGAATCTGGGGGTAAGATTTGGACATGAATTTCGACTAAAAAATCGGTGTTCAGATTTGAATGCGAGATTATTCTAGAGGGGAAACCATGAACAAAAAGCCCAACCTCATAAAAATCAGATGAGTTTTGACGGAGTTATGGGGGTGGGAATTTTCGTCCCATGTCTGTATACGAATTTTGACCCATGACTGTATAGGAATCTGGGGGTAAGATTTGGACATGAATTTCGACTAAAAAATCGGTGTTCAGATTTGAATGTCAGATTATTCTAGAGGGAAAACCATGAACAAAAAGCCCAACCTCATAAAAATCAGATGAGTTTTGACGGAGTTATGGGGGTGGGAAATTTTGACCCATGTCTGTATACGAATCTGGGCGTAAGATTTGGACATGAATTTCGACTAAAAAACCGGTGTTCAGATTTGAATGCCAGATTATTATAGAGGGAAAACCATGAACAAAAAGCCCAACCTCATAAAAATCAGATGAGTTTTGACGGAGTTATGGGGGTGGGAATTTTTGACCCATGTGTGTATAGGAATTTTGACCCATGACTGTATAGGAATCTGGGGGTAAGATTTGGACATGAATTTCGACTAAAAAATCGGTGTTCAGATTTGAATGCCAGATTATTCTAGAGGGAAAACCATGAACAAAAAGCCCAACCTCATAAAAATCAGATGAGTTTTGACGGAGTTATGGGAGTGGGAATTTTTGACCCATGTCTGTATACGAATTTTGACCCATAACTGTATAAGAATCTGGGAGTAAGATTTGGACATGAATTTCGACTAAAAAATCGGTGTTCAGATTTGAATGCCAGATTATTCTAGAGGGAAAACCATGAACAAAAAGCCCAACCTCATAAAAATCAGATGAGTTTTGACGGAGTTATGGGGGTGGGAAATTTTGAACCATGTCTGTATACGAATCTGGGCGTAAGATTTGGACATGAATTTCGACTAAAAAACCGGTGTTCAGATTTGAATGCCAGATTATTCTAGAGGGAAAACCATGAACAAAAAGCCCAACCTCATAAAAATCAGATGAGTTTTGACGGAGTTATGGGAGTGGGAATTTTCGACCCATGTCTGTATACGAATTTTGACCCATGACTGTATAGGAATCTGGGGGTAAGATTTGGACATGAATTTCGACTAAAAAATCGGTGTTCAGATTTGAATGCCAGATTATTCTAGAGGGAAAACCATGAACAAAAAGCCCAACCTCATAAAAATCAGATGAGTTTTGACGGAGTTATGGGGGTGGGAATTTTCGACCCATGTCTGTATACGAATTTTGACCCATGACTGTATACGAATCTGGGCGTACGATTTGGACATGAATTTCGACTAAAAAACCGGTGTTCAGATTTGAATGCCAGATTATTATAGAGGGAAAACCATGAACAAAAAGCCCAACCTCATAAAAATCAGATGAGTTTTGACGGAGTTATGGGGGTGGGAAATTTTGACCCATGTCTGTATACGAATCTGGGCGTAAGATTTGGACATGAATTTCGACTAAAAAACCGGTGTTCAGATTTGAATGCCAGATTATTATAGAGGGAAAACCATGAACAAAAAGCCCAACCTCATAAAAATCAGATGAGTTTTGACGGAGTTATGGGGGTGGGAAATTTTGACCCATGTCTGTATACGAATCTGGGCGTAAGATTTGGACATGAATTTCGACTAAAAAACCGGTATGCAGATTTCAATGCCCGATTATTATAGAGGGAAAACCATGAACAAAAAGCCCAACCTCATAAAAATCAGATGAGTTTTGACGGAGTTATGGGGGTGGGAATTTTCGACCCATGTCTGTATACGAATTTTGACCCATGACTGTATAGGAATCTGGGGGTAAGATTTGGACATGAATTTCGACTAAAAAATCGGTGTTCAGATTTGAATGCCAGATTATTATAGAGGGAAAACCATGAACAAAAAGCCCAACCTCATAAAAATCAGATGAGTTTTGACGGAGTTATGGGGGTGGGAATTTTCGACCCATGTCTGTATACGAATTTTGACCCATGACTGTATAGGAATCTGGGGGTAAGATTTGGACATGAATTTCGACTAAAAAACCGGTATGCAGATTTGAATGCCCGATTATTATAGAGGGAAAATCATGAACAAAAAGCCCAACCTCATAAAAATCAGATGAGTTTTGACGGAGTTATGGGGGTGGGAATTTTTGACCCATGTCTGTATACGAATTTTGACCCATGACTGCATAGGAATCTGGGGGTAAGATTTGGACATGAATTTCGACTAAAAAATCGGTGTTCAGATTTGAATGCCAGATTATTCTAGAGAGAAAACCATGAACAAAAAGCCCAACCTCATAAAAATCAGATGAGTTTTGACGGAGTTATGGGGGTGGGAATTTTTGACCCATGTGTGTATAGGAATTTTGACCCATGACTGTATAGGAATCTGGGGGTAAGATTTGGACATGAATTTCGACTAAAAAATCGGTGTTCAGATTTGAATGCCAGATTATTCTAGAGGGAAAACCATGAACAAAAAGCCCAACCTCATAAAAATCAGATGAGTTTTGACGGAGTTATGGGAGTGGGAATTTTTGACCCATGTCTGTATACGAATTTTGACCCATAACTGTATAAGAATCTGGGAGTAAGATTTGGACATGAATTTCGACTAAAAAATCGGTGTTCAGATTTGAATGCCAGATTATTCTAGAGGGAAAACCATGAACAAAAAGCCCAACCTCATAAAAATCAGATGAGTTTTGACGGAGTTATGGGGGTGGGAAATTTTGAACCATGTCTGTATACGAATCTGGGCGTAAGATTTGGACATGAATTTCGACTAAAAAACCGGTGTTCAGATTTGAATGCCAGATTATTCTAGAGGGAAAACCATGAACAAAAAGCCCAACCTCATAAAAATCAGATGAGTTTTGACGGAGTTATGGGAGTGGGAATTTTCGACCCATGTCTGTATACGAATTTTGACCCATGACTGTATAGGAATCTGGGGGTAAGATTTGGACATGAATTTCGACTAAAAAATCGGTGTTCAGATTTGAATGCCAGATTATTCTAGAGGGAAAACCATGAACAAAAAGCCCAACCTCATAAAAATCAGATGAGTTTTGACGGAGTTATGGGGGTGGGAATTTTCGACCCATGTCTGTATACGAATTTTGACCCATGACTGTATACGAATCTGGGCGTACGATTTGGACATGAATTTCGACTAAAAAACCGGTGTTCAGATTTGAATGCCAGATTATTATAGAGGGAAAACCATGAACAAAAAGCCCAACCTCATAAAAATCAGATGAGTTTTGACGGAGTTATGGGGGTGGGAAATTTTGACCCATGTCTGTATACGAATCTGGGCGTAAGATTTGGACATGAATTTCGACTAAAAAACCGGTGTTCAGATTTGAATGCCAGATTATTATAGAGGGAAAACCATGAACAAAAAGCCCAACCTCATAAAAATCAGATGAGTTTTGACGGAGTTATGGGGGTGGGAAATTTTGACCCATGTCTGTATACGAATCTGGGCGTAAGATTTGGACATGAATTTCGACTAAAAAACCGGTATGCAGATTTCAATGCCCGATTATTATAGAGGGAAAACCATGAACAAAAAGCCCAACCTCATAAAAATCAGATGAGTTTTGACGGAGTTATGGGGGTGGGAATTTTCGACCCATGTCTGTATACGAATTTTGACCCATGACTGTATAGGAATCTGGGGGTAAGATTTGGACATGAATTTCGACTAAAAAATCGGTGTTCAGATTTGAATGCCAGATTATTATAGAGGGAAAACCATGAACAAAAAGCCCAACCTCATAAAAATCAGATGAGTTTTGACGGAGTTATGGGGGTGGGAATTTTCGACCCATGTCTGTATACGAATTTTGACCCATGACTGTATAGGAATCTGGGGGTAAGATTTGGACATGAATTTCGACTAAAAAACCGGTATGCAGATTTGAATGCCCGATTATTATAGAGGGAAAATCATGAACAAAAAGCCCAACCTCATAAAAATCAGATGAGTTTTGACGGAGTTATGGGGGTGGGAATTTTTGACCCATGTCTGTATACGAATTTTGACCCATGACTGCATAGGAATCTGGGGGTAAGATTTGGACATGAATTTCGACTAAAAAATCGGTGTTCAGATTTGAATGCCAGATTATTCTAGAGAGAAAACCATGAACAAAAAGCCCAACCTCATAAAAATCAGATGAGTTTTGACGGAGTTATGGGGGTGGGAAATTTTGACCCATGTCTGTATACGAATCTGGGCGTAAGATTTGGACATGAACTTCGACTAAAAAACCGGTATGCAGATTTGAATGCCCGATTATTATAGAGGGAAAACCATGAACAAAAAGCCCAACCTCATAAAAATCAGATGAGTTTTGACGGAGTTATGGGGGTGGGAATTTTTGACCCATGTGTGTATAGGGGTAAGATTTGGACATGAATTTCGACTAAAAAATCGGTGTTCAGATTTGAATGCCAGATTATTCTAGAGGGAAAACCATGAACAAAAAGCCCAACCTTGTAAAAATCAGATGAGTTTTGACGGAGTTATGGGGGTGGGAATTTTTGACCCATGTGTGTATAGGGGTAAGATTTGGACATGAATTTCGACTAAAAAATCGGTGTTCAGATTTGAATGCCAGATTATTCTAGAGGGAAAACCATGAACAAAAAGCCCAACCTTGTAAAAATCAGATGAGTTTTGACGGAGTTATGGGGGTGGGAAATTTTGACCCATGTCTGTATACGAATCTGGGCGTAAGATTTGGACATGAATTTCGACTAAAAAACCGGTATGCAGATTTCAATGCCCGATTATTATAGAGGGAAAACCATGAACAAAAAGCCCAACCTCATAAAAATCAGATGAGTTTTGACGGAGTTATGGGGGTGGGAATTTTTGACCCATGTGTGTATAGGAATTTTGACCCATGACTGTATCGGAATCTGGGGGTAAGATTTGGACATGAATTTCGACTAAAAAATCGGTGTTCAGATTTGAATGCCAAATTATTCTAGAGGGAAAACCATGAACAAAAAGCCCAACCTCATAAAAATCAGATGAGTTTTGACGGAGTTATGGGGGTGGGAAATTTTGACCCATGTCTGTATACGAATCTGGGCGTAAGATTTGGACATGAATTTCGACTAAAAAACCGGTATGCAGATTTGAATGCCCGATTATTATAGAGGGAAAACCATGAACAAAAAGCCCAGCCTCATAAAAATCAGATGAGTTTTGACGGATTTATGGGGGTGGGATTTTTTGACCCATGTGTGTATACGAATTTTGACCCATGACTGTATAGGAATCTGGGGGTAAGATTGGGACATGAATTTCGACTAAAAAATCGGTGTTCAGATTTGAATGCCAGATTATTCTAGAGGGAAAACCATGAACAAAAAGCCCAACCTCATAAAAATCAGATGAGTTTTGACGGAGTTATGGGGGTGGGAAATTTTGACCCATGTCTGTATACGAATTTGGGCGTAAGATTTGGACATGAATTTCGACTAAAAAACCGGTATGCAGATTTGAATGCCCGATTATTATAGAGGGAAAACCATGAACAAAAAGCCCAGCCTCATAAAAATCAGATGAGTTTTGACGGAGTTATGGGGGTGGGATTTTTTGACCCATGTGTGTATAGGAATTTTGACCCATGACTGTATAGGAATCTGGGGGTAAGATTTGGACATGAATTTCGACTAAAAAATCGGTGTTCAGATTTGAATGCCAGATTATTCTAGAGGGAAAACCATGAACAAAAAGCCCAACCTCATAAAAATCAGATGAGTTTTGACGGAGTTATGGGGGTGGGAATTTTTGACCCATGTCTGTATACGAATTTTGACCCATGACTGCATAGGAATCTGGGGGTAAGATTTGGACATGAATTTCGACTAAAAAATCGGTGTTCAGATTTGAATGCCAGATTATTCTAGAGGGAAAACCATGAACAAAAAGCCCAACCTCATAAAAATCAGATGAGTTTTGACGGAGTTATGGGGGTGGGAATTTTTGACCCATGTCTGTATACGAATCTGGGCGTAAGATTTGGACATGAATTTCGACTAAAAAATCGGTGTTCAGATTTAAATGCCAGATTATTCTAGAGGTAAAACCATGAACAAAAAGCCCAACCTCATAAAAATCAGATGAGTTTTGACGGAGTTATGGGGGTGGGAAATTTTGACCCTCGTCTGTATACGAATCTGGGCGTAAGATTTGGACATGAATTTCGACTAAAAAACCGGTATGCATATTTGAATGCCCGATTATTATAGAGGGAAAACCATGAACAAAAAGCCCAACCTCATAAAAATCAGATGAGTTTTGACGTAGTTATGGGGGTGGGAATTTTTACCCGTGTCTGTATAGGAATTTTGACCCATGAATGTATAGGAATCTGGGGGTAAGATTTGGACATGAATTTCGACTAAAAAATCGGTGTTCAGATTTGAATGCCAGATTATTCTAGAGAGAAAACCATGAACAAAAAGCCCAACCTCATAAAAATCAGATGAGTTTTGACGGAGTTATGGGGGTGGGAAATTTTGACCCATGTCTGTATACGAATCTGGGCGTAAGATTTGGACATGAATTTCGACTAAAAAACCGGTATGCAGATTTGAATGCCCGATTATTATAGAGGGAAAACCATGAACAAAAAGCCCAACCTCATAAAAATCAGATGAGTTTTGACGGAGTTATGGGGGTGGGAATTTTTGACCCATGTCTGTATACGAATCTGGGCGTAAGATTTGGACATGAATTTCGACTAAAAAACCAGTATGCAGATTTGAATGCCCGATTATTATAGAGGGAAAACCATGAACAAAAAGCCCAACCTCATAAAAATCAGATGAGTTTTGACGGAGTTATGGGGGTGGAAATTTTTGACCCATGTGTGTATAGAAATTTTGACCCATGACTGTATCGGAATCTGGGGGTAAGATTTGGACATGATTTCGACTAAAAAATCGGTGTTCAGATTTGAATGCCAAATTATTCTAGAGGGAAAACCATGAACAAAAAGCCCAACCTCATAAAAATCAGATGAGTTTTGACGGAGTTATGGGGGTGGGAATTTTTGACCCATGTCTGTATGCGAATTTTGACCCATGACTGCATAGGAATCTGGGGGTAAGATTTGGACATGAATTTCGACTAAAAAATCGGTGTTCAGATTTGAATGCCAGATTATTCTAGAGGGAAAACCATGAACAAAAAGCCCAACCTCATAAAAATCAGATGAGTTTTGACGGAGTTATGGGGGTGGGAATTTTTGACCCATGTCTGTATACGAATCTGGGCGTAAGATTTGGACATGAGTTTCGACTAAAAAATCGGTGTTCAGATTTAAATGCCAGATTATTCTAGAGGTAAAACCATGAACAAAAAGCCCAACCTCATAAAAATCAGATGAGTTTTGACGGAGTTATGGGGGTGGGAAATTTTGACCCTCGTCTGTATACGAATCTGGGCGTAAGATTTGGACATGAATTTCGACTAAAAAACCGGTATGCATATTTGAATGCCCGATTATTATAGAGGGAAAACCATGAACAAAAAGCCCAACCTCATAAAAATCAGATGAGTTTTGACGTAGTTATGGGGGTGGGAATTTTTACCCGTGTCTGTATAGGAATTTTGACCCATGAATGTATAGGAATCTGGGGGTAAGATTTGGACATGAATTTCGACTAAAAAATCGGTGTTCAGATTTGAATGCCAGATTATTCTAGAGAGAAAACCATGAACAAAAAGCCCAACCTCATAAAAATCAGATGAGTTTTGACGGAGTTATGGGGGTGAAAAATTTTGACCCATGTCTGTATGCGAATTTTGACCCATGACTGCATAGGAATCTGGGGGTAAGATTTGGACATGAATTTCGACTAAAAAACCGGTATGCAGATTTGAATGCCCGATTATTATAGAGGGAAAACCATGAACAAAAAGCCCAACCTCATAAAAATCAGATGAGTTTTGACGGAGTTATGGGGGTGGGAATTTTTGACCCATGTCTGTATACGAATTTTGACCCATGACTGCATAGGAATCTGGGGGTAAGATTTGGACATGAATTTCGACTAAAAAACCGGTATGCAGATTTGAATGCCCGATTATTATAGAGGGAAAACCATGAACAAAAAGCCCAACCTCATAAAAATCAGATGAGTTTTGACGGAGTTATGGGGGTGGAAATTTTTGACCCATGTGTGTATAGAAATTTTGACCCATGACTGTATCGGAATCTGGGGGTAAGATTTGGACATGAATTTCGACTAAAAAATCGGTGTTCAGATTTGAATGCCAAATTATTCTAGAGGGAAAACCATGAACAAAAAGCCCAACCTCATAAAAATCAGATGAGTTTTGACGGAGTTATGGGGGTGAAAAATTTTGACCCATGTCTGTATGCGAATTTTGACCCATGACTGCATAGGAATCTGGGGGTAAGATTTGGACATGAATTTCGACTAAAAAATCGGTGTTCAGATTTGAATGCCAGATTATTCTAGAGGGAAAACCATGAACAAAAAGCCCAACCTCATAAAAATCAGATGAGTTTTGACGGAGTTATGGGGGTGGGAATTTTTGACCCATGTCTGTATACGAATTTTGACCCATGACTGCATAGGAATCTGGGGGTAAGATTTGGACATGAATTTCGACTAAAAAATCGGTGTTCAGATTTGAATGCCAGATTATTCTAGAGGGAAAACCATGAACAACAAGCCCAACCTCATAAAAATCAGATGAGTTTTGACGGAGTTATGGGGGTGGGAATTTTTGACCCATGTCTGTATACGAATTTTGACCCATGACTGCATAGGAATCTGGGGGTAAGATTTGGACATGAATTTCGACTAAAAAATCGGTGTTCAGATTTGAATGCCAAATTATTCTAGAGGGAAAACCATGAACAAAAAGCCCAACCTCATAAAAATCAGATGAGTTTTGACGGAGTTATGGGGGTGGAAATTTTTGACCCATGTGTGTATAGAAATTTTGACCCATGTCTGTATACGAATCTGGGCGTAAGATTTGGACATGAATTTTGACTAAAAAACCGGTATGCAGATTTGAATGCCCGATTATTATAGAGGGAAAACCATGAACAAAAAGCCCAACCTCATAAAAATCAGATGAGTTTTGACGGAGTTATGGGGGTGGGAATTTTTGACCCATGTGTGTATAAGAATTTTAACCCATGACTGTATAGGAATCTGGGGGTAAGATTTGGACATGAATTTCGACTAAAAAATCGGTGTTCAGATTTGAATGCCAGATTATTCTAGAGAGAAAACCATGAACAAAAAGCCCAACCTCATAAAAATCAGATGAGTTTTGACGGAGTTATGGGGGTGGGAAATTTTGACCCATGTCTGTATACGAATCTGGGCGTAAGATTTGGACATGAATTTCGACTAAAAAACCGGTATGCAGATTTGAATGCCCGATTATTATAGAGGGAAAACCATGAACAAAAAGCCCAACCTCATAAAAATCAGATGAGTTTTGACGGAGTTATGGGGGTGGAAATTTTTGACCCATGTGTGTATAGAAATTTTGACCCATGACTGTATCGGAATCTGGGGGTAAGATTTGGACATGAATTTCGACTAAAAAATCGGTGTTCAGATTTGAATGCCAAATTATTCTAGAGGGAAAACCATGAACAAAAAGCCCAACCTCATAAAAATCAGATGAGTTTTGACGGAGTTATGGGGGTGAAAAATTTTGACCCATGTCTGTATGCGAATTTTGACCCATGACTGCATAGGAATCTGGGGGTAAGATTTGGACATGAATTTCGACTAAAAAATCGGTGTTCAGATTTGAATGCCAGATTATTCTAGAGGGAAAACCATGAACAAAAAGCCCAACCTCATAAAAATCAGATGAGTTTTGACGGAGTTATGGGGGTGGGAATTTTTGACCCATGTCTGTATACGAATTTTGACCCATGACTGCATAGGAATCTGGGGGTAAGATTTGGACATGAATTTCGACTAAAAAATCGGTGTTCAGATTTGAATGCCAGATTATTCTAGAGGGAAAACCATGAACAACAAGCCCAACCTCATAAAAATCAGATGAGTTTTGACGGAGTTATGGGGGTGGGAATTTTTGACCCATGTCTGTATACGAATTTTGACCCATGACTGCATAGGAATCTGGGGGTAAGATTTGGACATGAATTTCGACTAAAAAATCGGTGTTCAGATTTGAATGCCAAATTATTCTAGAGGGAAAACCATGAACAAAAAGCCCAACCTCATAAAAATCAGATGAGTTTTGACGGAGTTATGGGGGTGGAAATTTTTGACCCATGTGTGTATAGAAATTTTGACCCATGTCTGTATACGAATCTGGGCGTAAGATTTGGACATGAATTTTGACTAAAAAACCGGTATGCAGATTTGAATGCCCGATTATTATAGAGGGAAAACCATGAACAAAAAGCCCAACCTCATAAAAATCAGATGAGTTTTGACGGAGTTATGGGGGTGGGAATTTTTGACCCATGTGTGTATAAGAATTTTAACCCATGACTGTATAGGAATCTGGGGGTAAGATTTGGACATGAATTTCGACTAAAAAATCGGTGTTCAGATTTGAATGCCAGATTATTCTAGAGAGAAAACCATGAACAAAAAGCCCAACCTCATAAAAATCAGATGAGTTTTGACGGAGTTATGGGGGTGGGAAATTTTGACCCATGTCTGTATACGAATCTGGGCGTAAGATTTGGACATGAAATTCGACTAAAAAACCGGTATGCAGATTTGAATGCTACATTATCGAATTGTGCAGGAACTAGGAGACTTAAGTCTCTTTGACCGATGAAGGCAGACTTTTTGTAATAGGCTACGCTTTCTTAAACGCTAATAGCCTAATTCCACTTTTAACACTTCTTACATTTTTGCTAATGTAACATAAATATCATTTAAAGGGAACCCCTAATTCAAGGCGTTAATATTTGACCTGACAACGAATGGATTCTCAGAACGTGAAGTTTGTAAATTATGTAAGTGGAATCAGGCTATAACACAGCTAATATATCCGATACTAATTTGTTACAGTCTTTTCTCCCAAAGTCAAGACTTGTGAAGTTGGAAAATCTAAATCTTTATACAGATCATTTGGGTTATATTGTATCAAAAAAGTTATCAAAATGGAAAGCAATATTTACGTATTAATGGGCCTTTTGAAATATTAAAATGATTTTAAAAATTTAGTCGAAATTGGTTGGAGTTGATTGGGCGTTGGCAAAACTTTTTTGTGCAGCTTGTGTTGGACTCCAGTCTAGGACAGGCCGCCGGCTGGCCACTGCCCGTGGCCATAAGTCGACTGTTAAATGCTACTTACGGCTGCCTCAAATGCCGTAGGGCAGGAGATGGGGCCGTGCCGCTGGCGCAGACGCCCTAGGTCTGGAGCTCTTGACTCTGGCCTATGCCTATTACTTTTGGCATAAAACTTTGTCCTCTTCAGTGTTGACTTCTTTCATTTCGCTTTTGGGTTGCCAACTTTTGCCAGACATTCTCGCATCCTGGAACGTTTGCCTCCTTCGCCTGCTGCTGCTGTTGTTCTTGTTGTTCTTCGCAGTTTCTTTTCTAGAGTTTGCGAGTTTATAAAAGCATCGGCTAGGGGTTGGGGCTAGCATTTTAGGGCGTGGCACCTTTGGCGTTTTAATTACGCAAAAACGCAAAAGTTTTCGTGAAAACGAATGCAAATTAATCGATAACGTTTAAGTTAATGTGACGCCCACAAAATCCCACAATTCGGTAGCATTTGATGTTATTTTTTAATGGTATCGGACAGGGAGTTAGCGTTAAATCTTCACCGAGCATTAAATTGGAATACGGCGCAACAAGGCCTAGACAGACACAGAAACGGCAATTAAAAACAAAACAGTATACATCTTCTACCGGCTGTTTATATATGCTAATTAATTGGCCTTTAGCCAAGTAGACAAGTCACAGCCGAAAGTGAAGGGAATCCGCGTCGAGTATTGAGCCGCTCTCGATGGAATTTCAAAAAATGATCAACGTTCATGAAGACAAACAAGCGAAGCGGCTGCCAAAACTGAAAACAGCAACAACAACAACAACGACAACAAGAAGAAGAGGAACTGGCCCACAAAACTTTGCCTAATGAGATTTTTCAACTTATGACAAGTTATGCTAATTCAACGACTGCTGCCACATAAGGCAGCATTGCGGGGGCGCAGAAGTTGCTATTGTTTAATACACACCAACTCCCTCGAACAACACGCCTGCCCCCCTTCGCTTCCACTTCCACTTGACTGCCATGGGAAGCGCTTAGCAGCAATACAAGTTACTCTGACCCAGTCCATAATGTAATTATTCAATGAAAACCTCTCAAGATGGAAGAGTGTTTGCGGCTGAGTTGTGTGTTGCTTCGTTCAAAAGATCTCTGGGAATTTAGGTCTTATATGTGCTTATCAACTCAACATAAATGTAATTAACTTTAATAAATTGGATATAAAATATAGATTGAAAATAAGTTAGTTAAAGCTGATAATATTAGGCTAGCAAAAATATTCTGCTTAGAATTAACAGAGCTATGTAAGTTAACATAGCTTCAAGCCGAAATTCCATTTAATCTCTTACGATAAATTAAACATAAATTAGATGTAATACAAAAACGAAAAACTTTTTGAGGTAGACCCAGCTATAAGGTATAAATAGATTGGGCCCTGACCTACGAATTTATCTAACCATATTTGACGCATGTCACTTTTGGATAGAGATCTAATTTAGCACGCATTTCGTATATGAAATTATTTACAACTTGCAATCATTTCAGGAGAACGGGCGCAATTGATAATAGAAAATAATTTTATAAATTTCTTTAAAATTAAGAACATATATGATAAACCAAAGCTAAAGCCAAAACCAGAGTTTCAGTATGAGGAAAAGTAGTTAACAAACTAAATCTAAAGATAAGAAGCGTCTGCCATATGTGAGCCAAAGCACAACTTAAACAAAATGGAATTGCGTCAATAAATCAAGCTTTAATTGTTGAACAAATAAATGTTGAGCTCTTTATATTTGAATTCAATTAATAACTTCTGAGAGAAGTCAACAAGGTAAAAGTTTTCGCACTCTTAACAACCTGTTTGCCATATATTTAAGTGCTTAATTAAAGCATTCACAATGTGAACAATAACTTATTGTTAAAAGGCGATTACATAATATTGCTTATTAGATAAATGTCACATGGTTAAATGTATTGCTAATTTTTGGCTAACAAATCAGCTGACAAATGTCCAATCGAAAACCAAATCTAAACCAAAAGTCTAAAATTAAAACGTGTTGCTAGCGATGCGTGGGTCGCGTTTAAGATAATGACAAGAAAAAAACTTGGCTGTTTCAAGAAATGCTCAAGAAAACAAACATCAAGACTCGAAACCAAACAAAACCTGCTGGCAACTTATAAATTTTGGCTGTCTGCGAGCTGCCACGCCCACACACAAACACGCACACACTCACACACTCGCACACACATGTGTGCAGGCATTGGTAATGCGCATTACGTATACGCAACTTTGCCGCAGCGCTAAAACGCATTTAGTTAATCGCGCAAATGCTTTTAATAAATATGTTTCTTGCCTGGTATATTTGTTGTCATAATAGCCAATAAACCAAGCATACGCACACACTCGCACACCTGCACACACGCACACACATGCGAGTGTGTTCCGGTGCAAAGCAATGACACAAATGTTTTATGGCCCCGTCAGGCAGCGGCAAGTCCTTTTGCCAGGCAAACACAACCATTCACAGTCACAGTCACACACACACACTCGTTCGCACACACTCACACTTGAGTGTTTATTTGTCGGCTCGTTCTTGCTTCTTGGCTCCACGAAATGCATTTCTAATTAAGTTAATTGCGGCAAATGCTAAACTTAAGTCACTAACCTAAATTAATAAAAGGCTGCGCAACTACCATATGAAAGCTGCTTGGCTGTGTGCGTATGTGTGCGTGTGTGTGAGTGTGTGTGTGCGTGTGTGATTGCCAGCCAGAATATAAGTTACTGCCATTGCCTGCGGCATGCCCTACTACCAGCGAGACTTTTACTTAGCTCACAACAAAAGGATCGATAGTAATCGATTAGCTCAGCCTGAAGCCTAAATTAGAAATAAATAAGTGCACCTAAAATAGTTGATAGACTTTAAGACCTAGCGCGCTTTTATAAGCTTTAATGTGCTTTTATAACGAAATCTAAAAGCTTCACAGAGCAGCTGTTCAACACAATTAGTGATGCCTAAAGCTTTCAAAGACCTATAAAGCTCAAAGCTCTTTGATGTATGCGAAACACAAGCTAAAAGCTTCAACTTATGGCAAATGCTGGGAGCTTCCATGTGCTTTCAAAATAAGCGCTTAAGGCTTAAGGAACAAGTGTGTACTTATGCAATACAAGTAATTTTGCTTAAAGACTTAATGGACTTTCCAAGCTCAAAACCTGAAAGTTCTTTTTATGTTAACACTCTAACTAAGCTACCCGCTGCAAGTGGCTGTAGCGCATCAAATGTTGCTTCGTGTGGCGCGTCTTGTTGTAATTTCACTTAATAACTGTTTTGTTGTTGTTTATGAAACATTTGCCGACGGCTGTCGGTTCATTTCACACACCAACAACAACACCACAACTCACACACACACACACATGCACACAGTAGTTGGCTTCGAGAGCCGGAAGTGAGCAGCGCGCGCGTGTGTTGTCGGACCGGCAGCAGCAGCGGCAGCGGCCGCCGGGCAAGGAGAGAGAGGGAGCGGGACAATTGGACAACTGGGCGCCGCCTGTGGTGTCAACGATGCCATTTGGTTTGGTTCAGTTCGGTTTGGTTTGGTTTATTGTTCCACTTTTCATGTCAAAGTTATTGTAATTGTGTTAAGGCATTTCCCGTGTATATCCTACACACACGCACACACACACACACACACACACACGCACACGCGCGCACACACACAGGCTTGTGATACGCTCAGCTATAAATAAAAATCGGAGCAGCGCCGCAAGGCAGAGCAGACACTTGTTTGACTTTGGCTCAGGCGCCATGTTTGTTGCTGCTCTCACGTCACGTCGCTCCCCTTTGTCCACCCTATCCCCATCACCTCCCTCTTTCCACGCCCTGCACTCCGTGGCCTTATGCGGATGTGTCTGTGTATTTTTTAACGCACATCATTATCATTCCGTTTGTATTTTGAACGGGCGCCCAGCAGCTGCGAGCAGGCGAACCTCGAATGGGCCAACCACCCAACCACCCAACCACCCGACCCAACGGCGCCCCGCATCATCCCACCCCTTCGCACACCCACACAGAGCACACACATACAAAAAGACGTGCAAATAAAGGAAAAAGCTTATGGTTTTTGCTGTTGCTCTTGTGCTCTCTCTTTCTCCTTCCCTTATTCCACATCTGCATCTCTCTTGCTCACTCGTTGATTTTTGTTAGATTTTTGTGTGGGCTGCTCGGAGTGGTATATAAGCCCCAGTGTGTGTGTGTGTGTGTGTGTTTGTATATACACTCCGAGTACAAATAACAAAAGGATACAACAAACTCTGAACAGAAAGTTTTGACACTTTTATACTTGGCTTGCAGCGACCCGAAACCAACCCAATAACCTGCCCCACAACCCCCAAATTTGCAGGGCTTGCGCGTGTAGGGGGGGGAGGTGCACAAAACTGTTTTGGGGTGTTTAATGGAGCCTGGCGCGTTTGGGTTTCCAAAAGTCGAGCACATGAGCAGCCCTTGTGTGAGTGTGTTGTGTTGTGTGTGTGTGTGTGTGTGTGTGTGTGAAGGAAAATGGGTCTATTTGGGCTAATATCATTGTAACTTATGATATTCATATGGTATTATTGCTTCTAGGCAAAAGCATTCAAAGGGGAAGCGCGCTTGGTTGCTCTGAAAAATGTAAATCGTAGTGTTTTTAATGCTAATAACTATTATTAAACATTGCTGATCATTTGGGCCTGCTTTAATTAGACACCTATTTAAAATTACATGACTGACTATTTTAATAATATTTGGGGAAATGGGAAAACAATTTAAAATAAATAGCATGGCATTAAGAACGTGACCAATAAGCATATTATTAATCACCTTAATTATGCTGAATTGAAGCACAATTTTTCATTTCTTTAGAAAATTATAATTAATTTACTTAAATTAAAGTATAGCTCTTACCCGCTGAAAATATGTCATTAAAGTTGAAAATGTATCCAAACGCTAGATTATTTTCTCTCTCTCTTTTTCCTTTAATATGTACTCGTTTTCAGTTTTGAATATTTATTATGTTATAAAATATGGCACTGTACTTAAAAATGTTTGATATCTTTCTTAAAAAAAAAATTGTTTAACCTTCTCTTAATAAAGAGAGTTTTTATGTACGCAAGCTTAAGTACACATGTATGTATGCATATGCATATGCCATCCATGTCCAAAAACGCTTTCGTTGATTTAATGCGGCGAATTGATGCAACGAAAAAAGGCATACGAGGGCGCAAGCGGAAAAAAACGCGGCATTGTGTGCTCGAGCTATCTTTTTTTTCGCTCTAGTTACGCTCTCACTTTTTTGTCACTTCCTTACGCACACTTTATTTGCTCTCATTGCCAAAAGCGATCGCCGCACGAAAACCAAAAGAAAGGCACAAAAAGAAGAGGGAAAACAAATGCGCAATTGATAATTTACATGCAGTTTTCTTAAGCTGACAAAAGAAAATGTATAAACGAGACCGTTTTAAATTGCACAAGAGTTGGATCAAATATACATATATGTATGTATATAACGTATTTAGATTGTCTTTGGTTGGGTGTCTATGCGACTTCCTAAGCCCGACGGCGATCATGATGCAGCTTTTCGGCATTATTTTGAGCGCGTTTGCTAGTATGATATATTGATTAATATATGATATATTAATATATTGATATATATATATATGTACAAACAAATAGAACAACGGAAAACACCCGGTTAAATATGCAGCTTCACCGCCGACGTTTGCTGCTAAGAAACGAATTATAACTAATTTGACGAAACTGCAGCGATGCATTTCGCTCCCATACGGTGAAATATACATATGTACATACATATGTAGGCGGCGAATTCGACTTAATGCTGCGAGCGTAATTTAATGATTTCCAGAGGGACCATATGATTTGAATGTGACAGCATTAGAGGCGAATTGAAGAATGGGCTGCAAATGTAGATTTTCGACTTTGCCAAGGGCCAATGCAATAATTACAGAGGAAAACACAAAAATGGAACTAAATCTACCTAGTATGTATGACGTCCACATCCAAGTAGTCTATTTCTATAAACATTTATATTCGCTATTAACACAGCGCACACAACTGTCTTTAAATATACTTTGCAGAAACACGACAGACGCGATGATCTCCAACAACAATTCATTTACCATAAGGCACTGCTATGGAGGCTTTAACTATGAGAACTACCTGCGGTAAGAGACATTTGCACAACAACCTGTTCAATTTAATACCCAGCAGATTCTTTGCAGCAACGCAGAGCTGATGCAGACAGGCTTCCATCCGCCGCTGCCGTTTAACAGTGGCACCACCGTGGTGGGGCTGCACTTCAACAAGGGCGTCATGATTGGCACCGACACTAGGGCGACGCGCAGGAACATAGTCAGCTCGGCTGAGAGTCCAAAGATTCGTCGGCTGCACAACAATATATAGTAAGTGTGAAGTTTGTGACAGATCTGAGATCAATTGACCCACTCATCCATGCCTAGCTGTGGGGGCAGTGGCTATGCCAGCGATCTGGACAATTTAACGCAGTTGCTGGAAAAGCAGCTGGAGCTGCATTACAAGAGCATCAATCAAAGGCACGTGCCCGTCGTCTGCGCCAAGCAACTCACCAAGGAAGCCCTCATGCAGAACTTGGGTCGAATTATGGTCAGCTTTGTGATCGGCGGCGTGGACAAGTCTGGCGTGCATCTGTATAGTGTGCACTTCGATGGCACATCCGAGAAGTGCTTGTATAACTCTGTTGGATCCGGACAGTTTGGAGCCATGGGCATATTGGAGGATCGCTGGCAGCTCGGCCTGGAGGAGGACGATGCACGCGAACTGATGGTGGACGCTGTCACCGCTGGCATTAACAATGATCTGGCCTCCGGCACTGGTGTGGATCTGTGCATCATACGCACCGACTACACTGTGGAGCTGTGCAGCGAGGTAGTTTATGGCGCCTTAAGGAGTGACCGAGATAAGCTGCCAGACAAGGAGCGTAGCATGGTGCTCATACGCGAAAACGTGCTGCGTTGCATAGAGATTACCGAGGAAAATGTGATTCCCCTTAAGCCGGTGACGCCAATGCCGGTCACAGGGACGCCGCCGCCAAGGCCTCCGATCAGACGAGATGAAGTTCGAAGAACAGTCGCCACAATGCGGCTTCAACGCAAGCGTAGCGCAGAAGATTTAGACGACGAGGGACCGCCCAGGAAGAGAAGAAGCTTATCGATATAATAATTTTTAAAACACTTAAATATTATCCCCGTACAATTGATAAAGTAGACATATGTATATATGAGCATATAAACCAGTAAAAAAAAATTAATTGTGATAAACCCAATTCGAATCATATTTAACGCACTTACCATTATGTCCGAGCAGTGTTAGTAAGCGCGACTTAGGCATCTTTAGTTACCGTTATTTATATCGATTATTGTCCTTGTCCAGTGTGGGTAAGTGCACATTTCTCGAGCTCGTCTTTGAGCGCGGCTTCTCTTTTGGTTACATTTTATGTTGTGTATTTAATGACATTTATGTACTTTATTCTCGGTTTTTTTTCTTTTGGGTTAACAAAATTGATGTACATAAAAACGTTTATTTTATGTTGGCTCGCATTGCACATAAAATTACATAATTTGACATTGCCAGTTGCCCATCGATCAGCGCATATTTCGTGTTATTTTCACGTTCCTTAATTGATAATTAATAGTTTTTGTTATTTGAGAAGCCATACTTTTCTATTTCGCACTAAAAGTGAGTTGAATTTCGGAAATTTTCTTATATTTATCATACTCTGTACAGGTAAAAGATTTTTACATTTCTGTTGCTCGGAAGTTGCCTACAAATCCGTTATAATCAATTGTTCAATTATATAATTATAATCAAACAATCAATAATGTTTTTTCACATACATACATATTCACCTAGTTATTTGCTGCTACGCGTTTACCCGGACCCACCATATTCGCGCTATAATTATGTTGCTGATTTTAAAAATGTTCTCTTAGTCGTTAAATATATATATGTGTATATATATATATTGTTTTTCCATTTGTGTTGCTATTTATTTTCTTTGAATTTTTTAATATATATATATATATTTGTTGAAGTTTTATTGTATAAGCAGCCTGTAGATTTGCTCAACGACGGTTTTTAGACGCTAGAGGTGAAGTTTTGTCTTCTTTTGATTTATACAAAGTTTTTCAAACGAAATGAAATTAAAATTTCATACTAAACTTAACTTTCACTGATCAAACATCTTACATACACGGTGTAAAAATACAAAGTAATCATCATATTGATTGGCTTCAAATTATATACACATCTGGTATATAAATCATCTGCCCTTTCTATATGTATATAAATATATCAATCATTTTCTATCGTTTTTTTTTTGTTTTGTTTTTTTTTTTTTGCTGTTGCGCTACTTAAGATTATTGTACAAGCAAATCGAACGAAACATTTTCAATATTCCCAAAAAAAAAAAGAAGAAAAGTGACAACGAACAACTCGTCAAAACAAAACATGGAACCACTCGGGATCTTGACCAACTCCTCTAATCTTACTTCTGCTCTCGCCAGCGTTCCTCTACTGATACTCGTCGTCGCTGCTTAGCAGCATCGTCTTCTCGTTGTAGTTCTGGCTTATGGTGGCCACACGCTGTCCGCCCGGTATAAATTTACGCTGATTTCCGAGCGTCTTGGATGCCACACAGCTGTTGTTGCCGCCGCCGGTGGCCACCGCATTGTATCCACCGCTGCACGCATTGGAGGCGCCCATGGAGGCGGCCTGGTTTCCGCCGCCGCCGCCGCTGTTCGGATCATCTGGGTCGTAGCTGGAGATGCGTATGCCGCGCGAGTTCTTGCCACCTGCACGAATTAGTTATTAGCCAAAGCTCACATAAGTAGATTAGTTGGAATTACAATAGATCGAAATTCATGCCTTGTAAGAGAACATGCAAAATGCGGGCTTATAAACATTGCAAGCAAAGTAAATGCGACGTTTTTAAGCTTATTGTACATTTATTTTATATAGATAATTTATAGATAATTTATACAATTTGTTTAAACATTTACAAAAGTTATCAAAAAAAAAAAAAAACACATATGCACGCGAACTTAAAATGCTCGAGCTTTCGATTTGAGTCTATCACAAAAAAGGAAATCAAAAAGCAAACAATGTTCTTCTCTAAATATTATGTTTTGTTTTTGGTATCTTTGAGCTAACGGATATTTGAATCGAAAGATCTTTAAGTTCGTAATTAAAAATTTAAATGCATCATAAGCTAAGTGTACAAAAACCGCAAGAAACTGAGCGTTGCTTGAAGATTCTGATATAAAAATTGACAAGTTAAAATTGGATATGGATAGATATCTGTCCAAAATGTGTGTTAATCGGGGGCCATGTTTAGTACAAGCTAAGCTCCATTTGAATCTGTTTGTATTGCCATTTCTACAAATAATTACATACCATATATAATAATAAAATCTTTGTTTACACATACATAATATTATTCAATATTACCCATATATATACATATATATATAGAAATATATATATGTGTATATGTATAGTATGTATAGTAGAATGCTAACATTTAAATAAGTTGATAAAAAGACTTAAATCGTAACGTAAACATAATTTAAAAAATACACAAATCATCAGAGGGTTGTTCAAGGCATGTCTTTAAACGGTTTTAGAGTACATAATTCAGATACATAAAGTTCTAAGGTAACTAGGCAATTTCTGTTTTGGGTTTTCGAGTGCGCGCTTTCTGTAAGTAACTAGGCCTAATACGTATTTAATTGTTAATCGCTTGTTTTTAGTTTTATCTTTAAGCGGCAACAAAAGGCAACTGTGGTGTCAAATTGTAAGCCTATAATTAGCTATAAGTACACTTGATTTGTCTTTATCTGCTTGTATAATTTGTTTTTTTTTTTTTTTTTTTGTTTGTCCCTCCTTTTGTTTCGGAATTATAATTAGAGTGTTTAGTAGCGGGCATCGCTAGAGTTTTTGTTTTGTTTTGTATTTTTGTATTTTAATAAGAGTTTTAGAGTTTTTCGTAACGTTGAGTTGAGGTTACGTCTGCAAAAGATAAGAAACAGAAAGAAAAACAAAAGTGTAAAACATAATGATAATGTAATGCGAATGAAAGCAAAATAAAAGATAAGATTAACAACAGCTATAGAGAGCGCAGGCAACAGACATTCAGAAGACAAAAGGCAGAAAGTACACTGAAAAAAATCAATGCATACCTGAACTGTATTGCGTATATTGCTGGTACTGCGGATGGAAATTGTGTATAGCATCTGTCATAATATCCTTGGGATTCATGGTTTCCTACGAAATACGAAAATGGTAAGCGCCTGCTCTTGCCAACAAATTCATTTATATGGCTTACCTTGAGACTGCTTGAGATGGACTGCATAGTCACAGAGCGTCCATGGCCGTCACCAATGCAGCTGCGCGCATAGACCTGCAGATAATGGATTTATTAATAGTCATTCTGCTGCTTACATATAAATATCTTATACAATGGAACAGCCCTCACAATCTGTATACATAAGATAGTTTAACATGTTCCTACATTGTTCATTATCTGATATGCCCATGCTTATCGAATAACTATTTACAAATTGGAGCTACATTATAAACAAATAGGGAATCTACCATATGAGTCACATGACACGCATGACTGTAGCTGCATTAAGCCACAACAATAGATAGTTAAATTGTAAAAGCATTTGTTGTGATTGTGAAACTTTGTAGTTCGTCATTCGTGCGTGGCACATTTCGCTGATAAGCGACTTGGATCTTATCTTATCCGTCGCCCGACCTGTCAAATTTTACAAGCAATTCACTCACCTGATAGGGGAAAGCATAGCGCAGCGCAATGGCTGCAAACAGCATTTCAATGCATATGAAAAAGTTCTGATAGCCAGCGGAAACGGTACCCGCCGAGGTGACAGTGCCAGCACTGTCCACAATGGGCGATATGACCTGCGCCTTCTCGAGTATGGCCAGACCCACGCCCTGCCAGAACGACAAGAATATGACAGACTTGATGGTGCAGAACTTCAGTACGGGCTCAAACGGTGTCAGCAGATCGCGCGTAGCAAAGTAGAACAGATATAGGCCATACAATGCCAGCGAAACGGAAATGTTATAGATGATGGTTATGTAAATGTATCCACCATCGGCACTGTAAAGGAACAAGCAGACATTTAGCAAGCATTTAAGATGATTAGTAATCAGAAACATACCTCCAATCGCCATCATGATAGTGGCCAAAGGCCTGCAAAAAGATGATGATAAATGCCACCAGCGGCTTAACCAAGCAGAACTGCAACGTGGCCTGCTTACAGAAGCGCAGAAACCCAATAGTGTATGTTTTGCCCTTGAGGCAGCAGGTGCCATACAAACAGGAGGTCTTTATGGGCTTGCCGCGTATCTCAGACATGATGTTACCCTCGCCGCCAAGATATTCATAGCATAGCGACAGAAAGTTGTAAATTACAAAGGCTGTAAAAACGAAGTAGGATTAAAGCAGACTGTGGCCAGAAAGCGATTATGAGCAGAACGCACCTTCGTAGCAATCGCGCACCGTGAAGAAGTAAATGTAAACGTTGTCCGAGTTGAAGAATAGCAAACTAATCCACGAGTATGTCGCATAGATGGGCACAATGAACAAAATGCGAACTATCCAACGCTGCTCCTGAGGATTGGTATACCAACGTAAATGCTGATAGATCTGTAAATGGATATGCGATTAGTTAATCGTGCAGTGGATACATTTCGATAATAAATTGATACCTGTTGACACGTGACAAACAGCGCCGCCCAGACAAACACGCCTGCCAGCACCTGTGCGGTCTTGGTTTGCAGGAATATGCCATCGCCCACGTGCAGGAGGGGATCCAATGGCTCCTGTGCGACGCTCGACGGACTTTTCATTTGTACAACGTAGTTCGTATTCGGTTTCAGGGTCGTCGATGCAGCAGTTGCGTTGCCAACAGCAGCAGCAGCAGCAGCGGCAGCGACGCTGCTCACAGTTAAAGCCGCCTCGATGAGACTGGCCGGCGTTGTGCTCATTCTGCCACAATAAAACAAAGTTGAGAATTAGATTGTGATGAAACAGAAAATGTTAGTATTAGGATTAGGCACACAAGCAATATGTTTACTTTTTGTTTAGTTTTTGACAATCCACACGAAACTTTTGCCAGCTCCGACACGCCACAATTGTAAATGTGAGAGACAGCTTGCAATGTTAGCCAAATGGGGTCAGCAGCTAAATGTGGGGCAGTGAGGCGGCAGGCACGCATTAGATCATCATCATCATATTCATCATCATGGTGATGATGATAGTAAACATAGCGACTAACACGCAACGCAACATTATTAAATGGACTTTCCTTGGGCTGCTAGCGTGAAAAGTTTCCCGCTCAGGGCCAACTCTAACGGCTCCATATCGATTCTATACTAGATCTATGGACAAGTATGCAACGTAGTTAAATACAGCTGTGTTGCCCGATCAATAAACATGTGTCAAACAGGCTGTATACACGCGAAGCTGCTCAATGGCGACGCAAATCGGCAATTATATATGCATTATGGCACTCATTTTCAATTAAACGCACACTTATATGCTCGGTGCGCCGGTTCATTCAACTGAAATCAGTCGGAAACAATACAGATTTTAATTTAAATGCTGCATGGAGCGTTTCAAATCAAATTGAATCGAACTTTGTGCAAAACTTAATGAAATATTCAGGTGTTATGTTGGGCGAAAAGGGAGAAATCTATGCTATGTAATTTCCAATCTGCTCAACAACCAAAAAGTGCACAAAACAATGTTATTAAACTTGTTAACTCAAAATCTCTACAAAATCAGTGTGGGCTAAGGCATTGAAGATTAACGAAATGTGCAGTTATAACCATTTTCCACTCGAATGGGCAAGCCTCTAAGCAAAATGATTGGGATATTTTGAATATAACAACTGCGGTATTTCAGCGACCGCTATCGCGTTTATTCGAAAACAAAGAAAAAGTACGCTTAATACAAAATTAACACAAAAATGACTCAGACATGCAAACTGGAACTGGAAACTTAACCTGAAGTTAAGCGAACTGTTTTCTCCCCAAGACAAAATCTGTTTTTAAACAAATCATTATCATATATAAATTCTGTGACACTGAAACCCAAAAAGTGTGAAAAACGAATCTGCAATAACAGTAGAAAAGAGTAGAGCAAAAAGAGAAATACACAGTATAAGCAGAAGTGAAGAAAAAAAGCAACAACAAGTTGCTGTCTGCTAAAGATACAGCAGAGCTATTATATTGGCACAAGGCAAGGTCTCCACAAGCAAAAGTCTCCACTGGGCCAATTGAAGTCGCAGCGCGGAAGCGTTTTTGACAGACACGAAGAAAATGCCAACAGTGTGTATGTGTTTGTGTGTGTGTGTGTGTATGTATGTAGATTTGTGGGAGTATGGGCCGAAATCAAAACCAGCAACAATTTCAGCCAGTGCTAATTACATTTTTGGTCAGGGGGGGGTGCAAAGCTATCGCTTTGTGAGGCTTCTGCTTGAGCAGTCAAATTGATTTTCGAACGTGTGTCCAAAATATTAGCCACACACTGTAAATAAATACGAGGCTTAAATGCCAACATATGCGACCTTTCTGCTGGGGGGAGACTTGTCGCTGCGCTGCTTATCAAGTCCCATACATACACGCATTTTGCTCACTCACACCTGCTTATCAAATGCAAATAAAAACGTCGACGACGTTGAAAATAAAAACACGCACACACACACACACACACTCATCAAATTTCGTCATCAAAAATGGTTATTTTACTTGCAACACGTCCATTTCAGGGAAATCAACTTTTACACACACATAGACACTTAGCTACACGAACACGTTAATGCAGTTTAATTACCTCTTTTAAGTGCAACTTTTCACAATTTGCTTTTGCGTTTAATTTTCACAGCTCGAAATTCCGTTTAATTTTGCTCCAACAATTGCTGGTTAATTTTTTTTTCTTCGTCGCTGAGACGCGAACTGACGTTCGTGCTCCTCTGCTGTTTAATAGGGGACAAATTAAACACCGTCACAGCAAAAATACAACAGATAAAACCAGCACTCTATTAGTGAATTATTTACGTGCTGATTTTATATATAATGCACACCAAATTTCAGCAATTTTTGGCAATTCACTAACATGCGAACCAGGATTGTTGATACATTATCGATACTGACGATGATTTTTTCACTTTCAGGGATGGGATTTTCCATATCGATATATTTGACAGTGCCAACAGCTGTGAATCGATATTGCGATACTGAGATCAGCAGTGTTGCAAAATTGCTGGGCTATCGTATGCATTATCGATATATGTACAAGATTTAGCCATGGAATCAAAACACACATTTTGTTTACTTATCTCCGTTGAACTTTGAACTGCCGTTGCAGATCGCCACTACTGGTTAAAAAATGTAAACACAGCCTAGACTCGCAGCAAAATGGACTTTCGTAACGCCCGGGCACGACAGCCCGAAATTGTGCGCTCAGTACAAAAGGATGCACGCTACACCAACGAGCTGGCCGAGGATCTGTCAGATATTTTGCGTTTAACAGGGCCTCGAAACTGGATCAAATATAATCAACTGTGTCAGTTGATAGCGCAGCTGAGCTATCATGGTTTTGCCTCGCTAAACAATCTGCAAACGCTGGGTGAGGAGTACACGGGCATTATACAGGTCGACGGGAAGTATAAACATATTCCCAGCCGATTGGTAAGAACATCAATAAAACTATAGTTAAATCCTAATTTAGCTACTTTCTGCAGCTGCAACTGGTTGCAATCATATTGGAATTCGGTGGGGATGCCTTGTTTCTCAGAGTGCTGCAAAAGCTGGAGCTCCACATAGCCGAACATGATGAAATTGTGCCGGACGCCAAGAAGAAGCTGCAGAAGCTGATACAGTACATGCGACAGTCTCCTAGTTATATCAAGGCGCTGCACAAGTCACTATTCTATCTGGATGCCGGCAAGTATCAGGTGTCCAAGCGCGTCACGGGCATCAACTACGTTCTCATCCGGCACTGGCTGCAGCCCGAGTTCTCGCTGTACGGCTACAAGATTCTTGGCATTATCACATTCCTGCAAGTCACCGTCTCGTTGGCCATTGGCGGCTGGGAGGCGTGGAAGGAGCACAAACGCCAGCAGCTGGAGGCACTCAAACAGGCGACCAAAGGTTTTCTGCAGCGTGAGACGAGCACCAAGCCCTTGTCAGTCGATGTGCCGCAGTGCATACTTTGTCTGGAGCCGCGCCAGAGCGCCAGCCTAACGCCCTGTGGCCATCTCTTCTGTTGGAGCTGCATACTCGACTGGCTGGAGGAGCGCGACGAGTGTCCACTATGCCGCGAATCGTTGAAAAAGTCGCAGGTGATACAGCTACAAAATTACGTCTAAGTATTTAAATGCTATGGACAATCTTAATTGTATCTTCATCATACAGTTGTGTATAGTAATTTATTGAAGCTTTAATGTACAATGTTTAATAATAATGATATTTAACAGCTTTGGTGGCATTTGACAATAGTGCCATCTGCATTTTGGCTTATCACCCTGTTTGCCATGGTGTCTAACCTAACCTAACAATATATATTTACATTTATTATTCGATTTTAATCGCCGAGCCCAGGCTTAAATAATGTCCAGATAGACAGTGCGATTGAAGATTTGCTTGCGCCGTTTCGACTCGAAGGCGGAGCGCGCCTCCGAGGGCGATTCAAAGGCGACGCGCGCATCGCCCGTAGGCTTGCCGTCATCATTGAAACGACGTATAATATCATCTGGGCTAAGCTTGTAATCGCTAAAGAAACGCAGTATATCCTTAAGGTCCGCCTTGAAGGGTACGTTGCGCATGGCCACCACGCAGCCGGCGCGATTAAACTTGTCGGGTATGCCATCATCTTCCGGGCCACCGTCGCTGCCGCCACCATTGTTGGCCGCCTTAATGCTTGAGCTGAGCATGGGTGAGCTGCCACCTAGCTCATCGGGACCCAGCTCTGGGCCGACACGCTTGGCAAATGGATTAAAGTGCTGCTTAGAATTGCTGCTATCGTCGCTGTCCAGCTGCGGTTGATTGCCGCCGCCTCCGCCGCCGCGATTGCCGGCATCATCAAAGCGACTAGCACCGCGACGTCGCGAAGATTGTTGCTGCTGCTGGGGTTGCTGATTGGGCGATGACAGGGCATCGGCTACGTCCGTTTGGCGCGGCCCGTTGCCGCCGGGCAAATAGTCCATAAACGGCTTGTGCATACGATCGGCAATCTCTTGCGGCGTAATGGGCGTTAGGCGCAGGCCACGCCCGCGAAAGCGACGATTGTGAAACTCTCGGATGGCAATTTTGGCATTGAGCGGATCGGCAAATTCCACAATGAACTCGCCGGCGCTCTGATTGCGCTCATTGAACAGCATCTCGATGTGCTCAATGCGCAGATTCTCCGAGACAAACAGCTCGCCCAGATCGTTAATGCGAGTCGCATATTCGCAGTTGTGGACGCGCACAAACACGTCCTCCTGACGGCGTGGATGTCCACCCTGCTGCTGCTGCTGCTGCTGTTGTTGTTGTTGTTGTTGTTGCTGTTGCATCTGTTGATTGTGGGGTGGCATGCCGCCGAATGGTCCCATGTTGTTGCCGTTGTTCATCATGTTCATGGCGTTACCGTTATTTTGCTGCTGAAATGCAAAGGGCATGTTACCGTTATGCATGGCAGTGTTGGCAAACGGTTGCAAATTGTTATGGCTGTTGTTGTTGTTGTTGTTGGTATTGCTGTTGTTGTTGTTGTGTATGTGAGCATTTTGTTGTTGCTGCTGCTGCTGCGGCTCGTGACTGCGTCGACGCGGATCATTGTTGAATTTGGCCATGGCCATTAAAAGCTCCTGTGGTGGTATCTGTTGCTGCTGTTGTTGTTGTTGCTGTTGGAGTTGGAGTTGTTGTTGGAGTTGCAGCTGCAACTGCTGCTGCTGCTGCTGTTGCTGCTGTTGTTGTTGTAGCTGTAGTTGTTTGCTCACCTGCTCGCGTTCGGCATCTTCGCGCTGCTGCTGCTCCTCCTTTTGCAGCTGCTCGCTGGCGCGTCGCATCTTCTCCCTGGCATTCTGCATCTCTGCCTGGCTGCTGGCGCGCACGCGCAACTTGCGGAAGCCAATGTAATGCCGCGAGGCATCCTCCAGCGCGGAGCGTGCTTCGTTCTCGCGCGCGAACAGCACAAAGGCAACGAATTCCCGGCGATTGTTGGGACTGGGCGCCAACAGGATGTCCACAATGGTGCACGTAGCCGAGAACATTTTCATAATATCCTGCTCGGTGGTCAGCTGCGGCAAATCCTCCACGTACAGCACATTCGTTTGCTGCACTGCGGCAGCGACTCCCGAGGCACGCTCATCGCCCCGGAGAGCACCGCCGCCGCCACCACCACCGCCGTGTCGCTGGGCGCGCTCATCGGCCTGCTCGAACTCCTCGTCGCTGATGGGCACGATTTGTACCAGCCGATCCCGGAACATGGTATTGTTGCGCAGCACCGCCTTCTGAGCGCTGGACACGCGCGAGAACTCAACATAGGCAATGCCCGTCCGTGTGCCATTCGCGCCGTTCACGATCTTGATGCCATTGTGCGGTATATAGAGGCCGGCAAAGTACTTGCGCAGATCACTGTACGAGGTGCTGGGGCACATGCCGCTTATCTTGATGTAGCACGTCTCCGCAATGGCAATGGGAGCAGATAAGCCGCTGGCAGCACCACCACTGCCGCCACTGCTGATGCCGCCAACACCAACCGCACCGCCGCCAGCAGCAGCTGCCGCTGCGTTTGAGCCTGGTGAGTTGGCCATGCCTGGTGTCGTTTTGGCCGCCTGCTGCTGCAGCAGCAGCTGCTGTTGCTGCTGGAACAGCTGCGGATACATTTGGGCATACGGATTGACATTGGCAAAGGCAATTGGCTCCGACTGTTGCTGGGCCGTAGCCGCAACTCCGCTGGTTACCTGAGTCTTGGGCTGCCCCAGATCAGCCATCATGGCAAGCTGTTGTTGCTGCTGCTGCTCCTGCTGCTGCTGCTGTTGCTGTGTAGCAGCTGTCAGATTGAGATTGTAGTTGTTGGTGGTGACATTGCTGGTGGTGCTATAGCTCTGCAGCACGGGCGGCAGCACGCTCATAACGCCCATTTGCTGCTGCAGGCCCGGCATAGCGCTCAGGCCGGGCAAATTAACTGCGGGCGCAGCAGAAGCAACTGGCGGAGCAACTGGCGGAGCACTGGCGCCCAGTGCCCAGGGTAGCAGATTGGACACGGCGCCGATGGGCATCGCCTGTGGCCTTGGCAGCACCTTGAGCTCACGCTCGCTGCTATCGCCGCGCAGCTCGGAGCGACGCTTGCGTCCACGATCGCGTGTCGCACGATCGTGACTGCGATCGCTGTCATCAGAGCTGCTGGAGCGGCTGCGACTGCGACTACGGCTGTGCGGTCGGCGACGCGCGCCAAATGGGCCCAGCTCGGATGCTGGCTTCTCAGCTTTGAGGCCGCCCACATCGGCCAGTGAAATGCCTGCCTGCTGCTGATATGCCAAAAATGAGGGCGTGGCCACAGTTCCTAGCGCTGCCGCCGCCGCTGCCACAACCGGAGCCAGCTGCTGCTGCTGCTGCTGCTTGAGCTGTTGGCCCTGTTGCTGGCCGAGCAGAAAGCTGTTCAGACCGCCAATAATTGGCGGCTGTGGCACTGGCGGCATTGATACCGCCGACGCACCCGAAACCGCCTCCCCTGGCTTGGACGTGGACGTTGCAGCGGCAGCTGCGGCGGCAGCAGCAACGCTCACTTTGCGCGCCGTCTCGATGACCTTTTGCATTTCGGCGCGCGAGGAGAGCAGCAAACGCACCTGAACCTCCATCAGTTTCTCGCGATCCTTGAGCATGGCGCAGCGTGCATCCTCGTCGGTGCTGTTGGATGTTCGAGAGAGAAGAGAAGCAACAAATAAGGGCAATGGCTTAAATTTAAAGGATAACAGATGTTACAGAACAGTATCTAGATCTGCCTAGTCGGATCCGCTTGAGTAGCTACATAAACATTTACATATATAGAGTGAGAGAGATAGATAGAGAGAGAGAGAGAGAGATCAGAGTTAGCTAACTACCTGAAAGCGATGAATGCGTCGCCCATTTCGCCACCGATTATGTGAACACCGCCCTCCGGTATCGAGAGGCCCGTGAAGAAATTTCGTATGTCTCGGGCATTTGCCGTCCACGGCAGGTTTTGCAAACGAATAATGACACTCATCTTGATTTAAGACTTTTGTTTTTGTTGCAGTTTATTTTTTATAGTTTTCTTTTGTTCTTATTAAGTTTTTTTTTTTGTTTGTTTGTTTGTACTGATCTATGAATCAGTTAAAAAGCTTTTGGCCAGCCTCTTCTAACACTTGTATCCCTCTCATTTGGGCAGTCCAACATGACCAGCTAGCCGAGTCCCAGCCAGTTTTCACGCATCTGAAATAAGAATCACACTCTTATGGAGAAAATGCCACCAACAATTCTTACATGCTATATATAGGAAATTATAGTTCATGATTTTAAAAACATTTGGAAAAATTTCGAAAAATTATATTTTAAGCAATTTATATTCGATTCCGATTAAACACGATTCAAGGCATTCGCAGGTTTATATCAGATAAGTATCAGATTATCGGGAAGACGATTTTTATGGATATACATATAAGATATTCTATTTCTGATCCGACTAATATGGATCGATCTCCCAACTATATCATAAAACTGTACCAAGAAACTTGCGAAAAATCAATAGTTCAGACATGGAAATCCTTCAACTTTAACTCCTAGATAGTTCGAACAAAACTAAGCAGCATCCAGTTCCAAATAGGCCCCATATATATATTTGCATCATATCTTATCAGCATCGAACTACTAAATATATGTATATTGCACCCGTAGGAAGAACATTCGATTTAAAATTTTGTTTCTATACTTTCATTTACGAGGATTAAATCTCATTAAGATCCTGTAAAAAATGCCTATCTCGTAAATTGAGTATATGAAAATATTGTTAAAAAATATCTGATATCTTTTGGGCATTCAAATATACCAAGATAATTTTTTTTTAAATATTTTTTACACACTCAATTTTTGAGTTTTGGATATAAGTTAACCGTTGTAATAAGATAAGTCTGTATATATCTCTATCCTGCAAATTAAGTGCATACAAAAATCGCACAAAATTATTTGCTTTTTTTAGATATATTTGTACTAAGTTCTTGAAAAAAAACTCTATGGATAATAGGGTTTACTTCAATCCTTGCAATCAGATCTTTGACAGCGGCTCAACACATTATATATTTATTGCTCTCTCTCTCTCTCTCTTACCTTATGTTCTATGTGTAGCCCCCTCTCGTATTACTAATTTTCTATTCTCTTTTGAATATTTCAAAAGTTTTCAAATCAAGCAAATTTTTAACTAGATATTCGCTCACGTAATAATTTATTCTAAAACATTTTTAGCTAAACTTACCAAAATTTCGTTTACCAAAGCAAGCAACATATTTCTTTAATCTTTTATATTTTTAAACGTGACTAAACTAAAGCTGAAAATCCCTTGAAGTTTTAGATAAAGCTGTACTCATGATGATAGTGTTTGGGATTAGCTAAAGATGCTCTTTGTTTAAGATCTTTTTCAAAACAATTTTCATTTAAAATATATATCTCTACTCTCAAATCTTTAAGAAAATACGTACTTTTTTTATATTTCGTAAATATTTGTTTTTAATTTAATAGCACTTTTTTTCAATGCCCTTCAATAGAGAAATTTCTATACTAAACTGATCTTTTGACTATTCTGGCACGTTCCGGCGCTCGGCTCCGAAGGCAGCAAATTGTTAATGTTAAATGGAATTTATATTAAAAGCAAGGCACATATTATTACAATTATCAATTATAAAAGAATATAATTATTAGATCTGTGGCAGACAAGCATCAGGCAAATTTTGGCGTAGAATGTTTTCAAAGGCTTTTTTTGAATGAACCTTGAAATTCTTATGATTCGACTGCAATTCGTAGAATGTTACATTATATTTGTGTCCCATTTCTAACATAAAGCACATAGTGTAAACCATTTCCACTTCCCAGTCATGCTGGTATTCCCACCTGCTCTAATGAATACCTAATCTCTGTCAACCTGTTGTGTTTAGCTGCGTTTCATCACGAGCCAGATTCTCTAAACTGACTGTGACTTTGTTTGGCAAGTCGGGCGACAGTTTCTGTTTGGGTCGTGTATTGCATAAGAGGACCAGTTTCTTTTTTTGTAAAACTGATTGCAGGCGGACATGTTGATGCCATAATGTGTGAGTGGTTAATGAAATTAGAAAGATTTGCACAAATCGTCTTGCACTTACCCAGACAGCGCGACCTTCCCGCTCCGAATGAAGGTCGCCCAGGAACTGGCCACCAAATATGATGCTACTGTGTCCCTAGCCTATAGGCGCTCCCACAGCAGCCGCAACAACTACCTGAGCACGTTCCGCACTGGCGTTAAGCGTTTGCAATTTCCTCATTAGACGCACTCAATTACCTGTTAATGGTGCGTCGGGGCCGAAAACGTAAACTGTCTGGCCAAAAAGAAATGTGCGCCAAACCAGTTGATCAGATTGAACGTAATTGGAAAGCGATTATGCAGCTACAATTCAATTCGCGGTTCGCATTTGCGGCCACGCTCCGTTCCACCAACCAACAACAACAACAACAACAACAACGAGGAGAAGGAGGAGGAGCGACAACAACGACAACTTAGAGCACAAATATAAATAAGCAGCCCGATCGCCAAGTGTGCGTCCAGGAGCAGTCGGAGGAGGCGGTGGCCGCGGCCCGTTTTAATTTGCGTTGCGTTTGTTTGTTTGTTTGTTTGTTTTTGGCTTTGACGCTTTGCTTTGGCTGATTAACGCCAAAACATTACAGGAAGCCACAACTCCAACTCCTTCCGCTTGGCTATATAAAAAGCCATTGTTGGCCATCTGGGCCGCAGTTACACAAAAGATTTGACCGCGTTACCGTCATCGTTGCCAATCGTCGTCGTCGTCGTCGTCGTAGTTGTTGTTCAGCCTCATCTATCGCCAGATAGCGGCGCGTGCTTTGAGGACTATTCAAAGAAATGAGATTCGCAATTGTGAGTGCTTCACTACAACACTAAAAAACAAACTATATACACATATATATAAATATCTATATATATGAAGCATTAAAGATCCCGTGAGGCGCCTATCGAACGATCTTTGGGTATATATTAACGGTAGCTGTTTTACGTGCTAATTTCCGAAGCTTCAGAATCTTCGACAGAACTTAAGATATTATTTATTTAATTGCACTCCCAAATAGCCGGATCTTGAAAAGACTGACTCTAGACATTAAAAAAAACCTTAACTTAAAGCTATTTTTCGAGCAATTTAGCAATATATCTAAGCACGACATTTAAGAGTTCTATGTTATCCGGAAAAGCAAATACTTTATTGCAAGGCAAACCAATTAGCTCAAAGTTACAAAATAGTTTATATTAAAATGCACTTGATATTTCTGTTTAAAGACAGCTTCTAGGCTTTCTTTATTAAAAACTATTTGCACTCGAAACGGATTTTCTGCCACCGACTACAAAAGTAAATATCTTTTCAAATAGCTGTCGGATCTGCGCGGAACTCAAAGCGAAATAAATAATTTGATTAGAAGCTTAAAACTATTGATTAGCAATAAATATGATCTTAACAATGTTTATTGTAGAGCATGGGGAACAAAAGCAAAGTAATACAATCTCAACTAAATACGGAGCAAGATTTCTTGTGAGAGTTCTAAAGCAAAAAAGGAACGAAAACGATTTTAAATATTCCCATTATCCTACGAGGTCTCAGTCCGTCACAGTTCGTTAAAAGACAACACTCTATCTAATGTTGGATTAACCATTATTTATCCATGAGTTATTTTCGAGTTGGCACATAGAATCGTTCAGTGGCCTTACTAACCATGAATCCGATTCTAGAACGAAAGAAAAACTCAACTAAAATCACTTTTGTACCTAATTTTCTAGTCAATGTCGGCACTGGGGCTGCTATTGCTTGTCGGCGTCCAGGGCGCCACCATAATCAGCATTAAGTATCCGCCGCAGGGCGCCGAGGGCCTAGAGCGCAGCCAGCCGGCCAAACGAGATCTGAGTCTGAGCTATGCGGCTACCAACATTGACTCCAAGGAGGGAACGCGCGTTAAGACCATAACAGTGATCAAAAATGTGGGCGGCAGCGGCAGCGGCGGGGAGTCGGGCTCGTCGGGTGCAGCGAGCAATAGGCAAGTGAAGCTGGCCATCAATCCCGAGCTGCACAAGAATGAGGATTGGGCGAACACGTTTCGTGATAACTTTGAATCCTATGGTGGACTGCCCGAGGTGCCAGACATAGACGAGCTCTTTGATTTTGTAAATGGCAAGAAGACAAATGCGCCGTCGGCCGAGAAGGAGACAAAGGAGCCAAAGCCGACAAAGCCAACAGTTGTGGAGAGCACAACAAAGGCGCAACCAGCTACGAAGGCGACCAGCGAGCATGCCGAGGATGCGTTGGACAGTGATGAGGCAATCGTGGAGAAGATCAAGGGTGATGCCGAGCTGCTGCCCCACATCAAACAGGCGAACATACTGCGCCTGCAAGCGCTGGCACTGAAGCAGAAGCAACAAAGGCAGGAACAAGAACAGGAGCCGGCCAAGCGACTGCGCACGCGCGAATCTCTCATCAATGTCAACTACTCGACGCCAATGCACTCGGTTAGCCAGTTCTTTGAAAACTATGTGCAGGTGCTGCCCAATGGCTATGACTATAGCAAGCCACAGCCGTGCGCTCTGCCGGCGCCGCCGAATAGCATTCAGGTGACGACACCGTCGGGACGCAGCTACGATATACCGCAGAGCAACAGCAGTGGCATCAACGGCGGCGCCAATCATCCCTACTTGGCGCCAGCGCTGGCCAAGCGGACGCAGATTCAGCCAAGCCAACCGACTCAGCCACAGCCACAGGCACAACAGCCGCCAAACTTCTCCACGGTTAACTCGCTGGTGCCGCCAATTGTACAGCCACAGCAGGGTAATAATCTTCCGGCAAATGTGCCCCAGCAGCAACAGCAGCCCCAGTCCCCGTCTCTGGGTGCAGGTGCAGGTGCAGGTGGAGCTGGAGGTGCAAGTGCAGGTGTTGGCGCTGGGGCCTCTACCAGCCAGCGACCTTATGTGGCGCCCAGCCTGCGCAACAATGGTCTGGGCATCAATCGGGGCCCGCCAACACCGCAGCCGCCTCCATTGCCAGCTTACGCAACTGGAAATAATGTCAATGGTGTGCCCAGCTATCGCACCAACTCGTTTGGCGCCAATCGTCCGAACACATTTCGATCGCGTGGCTTAAAATACTAAATACGTACATCAAACTGTTAAACTTACAACTATATTTTTAAGACTTATGTATTTATGTATTATGAATGCAAGCGTATTCCTAAATGTGTACACACAAACAACAACACACTCACAAACGCACGCACATGCACGCACACGCACACGCACACAGGACCAAAAGTACAGGCTGGATAAATCGATAGCGTTGCCAAACTGTGTTGCGAAAATTGCAATCGATGCGTGACGCGATGCGCACTTTCTCTGGCGTCGTAGCCAATAGCTGGGTTTAATTAATTAATTAGGTGCAGAGCAGAACGTTGTAGTTGGGTGTATCCGCTGCTGGCGCTGATTTCTAATGTATTTGTCGTCGCACTAGTACATACATGCATACATATTTCCATACGTATGCATGCATGTTTGTACTTTTATCAATGAACTTTTACTCACCAATGGCAAACCATAAAAACGCAATGCAAACTTATTGGGGACCAATGCACAAAGAGAAGGGCTCGTTTTTTTAGGTCAAACGCTATATTTATTTTGACAATTTCTATAGTTTATTGATGTGAAAATGTGAATTTTCTCTCAGCAACACGGCCTAGTCGACTTCAATTGTAGTAGTAACAAAAAAAAATGGCGGCCGTAACTATTATCGATACCAAATGATATCGATATATGCTTGTACCGAAGAATAGCACGCTGATTAAACTAAATGTACGGTAATTATATATACGCTACCGACTATTATACTGCTTGTATAAATAAATGTATGAATTAATTTGCTCGAATTCTTAAGTAGCTTCTTCACTAAATTTTTGCAAGAATCTTTAATAATGCTGCATTATAATGGTTATCGTCGTATTGCCATTCACAGGTATTTCATTTAGTTTAGGTCATTTTTCCGTTTGTCACGCGCAGTCACACTGTTTTTCATAGGTCAGCACGGATGCTGATTTTTCCAACCGAGGATTTTTTGGTTTTTATATCAAAATTAGTTGCTTTCACGACACAAAATATATTTCTCAACAATTTGTAATCATTTTAAGTCTGTGCGCGCACATTTGACAAGTGAAATTAGAGCCACAAATTCGACATTTTACGCAGTGCAAAAACGCAGTCGTCACACCTTTGGACATCACACCAATACCAACAACAAATACATTAATAAAAGAGAACGGCAAAAAAGCGAACGTAAAGTAAAGCAAAAGGCAAAAAGTCTTTTACAGAAAAGAGAAAAAAGAACAGCACACAAGTACTGAATCTAGTACTTTTCACCGCTTCGATTTTCGATTTATACCGAAAACCACACGCATAACCTTTTGGAAATATTACGCAAGTATTATTTCTGGGTATATTTGTTAATAATCATGGCTCAGTAAAGATGAATCCTCAACGAAAAATAATCGCGCAACGCACTCCGTGTGGAGACAAACGTCAACGCGAGACGCAGTTTGCTGTCAATTGGCAGCAACAAACGGCCAACGCACAATCCCCTCCCATCTTTTTCAACCTTTCCACCAACGAGCTTTGCGGCCTAAGCGCAGCCAAAAATAACAACTACAATGGAAAACAACAACAAGAAGCAACAACAACGTGCAAACAAATCATCTGCTGAAGCTCAACGCAAATCTAGTGGTGAGCACTTTGGTCATATTTACTTTTACTACGCGCAGTCACACTGTTTTTCATAAGTCATATTTAACAACTCTGTCTTTCGATCTCGTCTGCCGACTGTTTTCCATAGGTCATATTTAACAACTCTGTCTTTTGATCTCGTCTGCAGACTTGTATGTTAACAACAAAACACGCAATTCTCGACGTCGCGAACAGCTTCCCACACCACGCAACGAGCAGCCACAGCGCAGCAACAAGCAACAGCAGCAGCAGCAGCAACAACAGCAGCCGGCAAAACTACGTCCTAATGTGGACAAGCGTCCACGTGCCCGCGGTGGTGGCGGCGGCGGCAGCGGCAGTGGCAGTTCCGGTTATGGCCAAGAGTCTGGCCACGGCGATGGCCTTGCATGCGCCAGTACGGATAACACTCATGGCGGCGCCGGATTAGCAGCAGCGGGAGAAGGCTACATGCGTAGCGTTCTTGACTATGAACTAAACTCTGTGTATGCGCACGGCAGCAAGAAGCAGAATCTGAACCATCTGCTGAACTTTCATTGTGTGCCGCGCGAGACGTCATCCTCATCGGACTGGCATGCGACTGGACATGGTGGTACCCTGTCGACACGCCGTCAGCCACGTTACAACAAGGAGCAGTTCTTGCAGGCCAACTTTCAGTTTGTTATACGCAGCAGCGCCAAAGCCCAAGTAAATGGCTCGCCGGACACACTGATCGATTGGAATCTAATCGAACAGATCAATATACACACCACCGAGGAGCCGCAGTGTCCCATTTGCCTCTATCCGCCGGTGGCTGCCAAGCTTACTCGCTGCGGCCACGCCTACTGCTGGCCCTGTCTGTTGCACTATCTCTCGCTGAGCGACAAGTCCTGGCGCAAGTGTCCCATCTGCTATGATGCCATCCATGCTGCAGATTTGAAGAGCTGCACCATCGAGCAGCAGCACGCCATGAATGTGGCTGATACCATCAGCTTTCAATTGATGCGTCGTCGCAAGGGTTCCATGTACATTGAGCGCTATGCAGGCGCAGCCGCCACTGCTCTAGAGCCGCACGAGCGTTTCCCGCTGTTGGGCGCCGCAGATGAGGCTAAACGCTTCTCCAAGTTTTTGATTGCCAAGCGGTCGGATATTGCGGCCATTATTGAACGTGAACGCCGTGAACTTTGGGCAGAGTCCGATGTGTCCTGTCCAGAGGATATTTTCATACAGCAGGCGCTGCTGACACTGAATGAGCGCTGCGAGAAGCTGGGTTTGGAGCCGGAGGAACAACAGCTGCCACAGCAGCCCCAGCTGGTAGAAGAAGAGCAGCAACAAGCCAAGACTCCAGATATTGATATTGAGAAGCCCGACGATGCCTCCGTTTCATCTTTAGGCGAGGCGAGCAACAGCAGCAGCTCCACAATCCACAACAGCAGCAACAACAACAAATATTATTATTTCTATCAGTCGAATGATGGGCAGAACATCTACTTGCATCCATTGAACGTGAAAATGCTGCAGGCATGCTACGGCACCTTGGATTTGGCACCCGTGCTGATTAAGGCGCAGATAATACAGAAGGAGCATCACTCCATGGACGAGGAGCATCGTCGCAAATTTACGTGCTTGGGCCATTTGCCTCTGACCTGCCAGTTTGCAGTTGTCGAGGTGGAGCTCCAGCCACCAATTATTTCAGGCAGCATACTCAAGTTATTCAAGGGTAATTATGCCACAGACTATAAGCATCCAGTCGCGGCTAACTAGTTCTCTCAATCCTGCAGATGATCTACTTCATCGCCAGAAGGAGCGTCAGCGTCGTGAGCGCGAGGAACGCAAACGTGAACAGCACATCAATGAGATAAACGATCGCCAGATGGGCAAACTTATTGCCAGTGCAGCCAATTTGAATCTTAACTCTACCCACGAGTTTCCCACTGTACGTCATGGCATTGTTGCATCCTATTTTGCTTGCGCCTAATCCCAATTTATAATCTTTGCAGTGCGGCTTTGAGGAGGATTTGCCGGCACCTCGAGGCGCCATGCCCATTACAATTGCTCAGGTAAGCGGCCCGCGTTACTCCAGCGTGGCTGCAAGTCCCAAACAGGAGCTGTGGCCCACCATTGGCAGCTCCTCCCCCGGTAACTCCTCGGGCTTGCGTCATAGTTCATCGGAGTTCCACATGGGTGCCTGGGGTCTCGCTGCGCCACCGCCACCACCAGTAAACCGAGCAGCCGCTGCTGTTGCCAGTCGTTCCACACTGGATGAGGAGCATGAATTGCGTGCCGTTGGACCCTGGGCGTTGGGCGAGTTACTTGTCGGCGCCTTGGGTCAGCAGAAGCAGCAGCAGCAGCGTGCGGCCAAATCGAATGTTGCTCCAGTGGATGCTGTTGTTAGTAAGAAGCAGAAGAAGGCCAAGGGCAAGAAAATGGTGCCCCTGTTCGCTGTGGGCATGAACAGAGCTCCGTAAATCAATCCCAGATGACATTGATTCCTGGCATTATTATCCAATTAACACAATCTAATACATTGTAGTAAGAAATTTTTGTTAGTGCGCGCCAAAGTCGCGGGATTATTTCAACGTTATTACAAATAACTTTTTCTGAACCATAAAACCTTTATAATTTAATTAAACCATATTCATATGTATTTCGCATTAATATATATATATAACAATATATAATCCAATAAAGGCAGCGAGAGCACGGCAAAAAGTTGACTTGTTCTTTTCCTTTTATATTTTAAGAAAACATGTTTAGATTCCTTTAAATTTCGCTTTCATTCCAATGTTTATTTTTCAAAAAAATATTCAACAAAGCTTTTCATTTTTATCGTTTGCAAACTGAGTTTTGCAAATAAATTTCTTGCTGCGAATGTGTATAGTTTTTGTATATGGATGTGTTTATGTTGGTTTTAGCTTACGCGAAATAATTTAATATAAATAATTCTATATTGTTTATCTTCACGCAAAATCTTTAAGGCTTAATACAAAAAATGAGTCTTGCGTTGGTTTTCTTCTTTTTTTTTTCACAGCATATTTTTGTATGCCGTGCTTAGTTTTATAAATCGTGTAGGATTTGCTTTTGCAGCTGCGGCCCCGTTCTTTTTGTTTTAAATCTAAAATTGGCTACAGGTTTCAATAAGAAAGAGCGCAGATTGGTGGCAACAGGTAGGAGGAGCGAGTGCAGTTGCAACTAAATCTAAACTGTTTATAAAATACCATTTAGAGATACATTTATAGAAAATTGTGTACGCGTGGGCAACAGGAGGAGGACGACAACGACGACGACGACTACTACGAGGTTCGCATCGCTTCTCAACAAATGATATGCCTACGATTATCGCACGAAAAAACAATTTAATAAATATACAATAGCTTTAAGAGAGAAAGTGAAACTAGCCAAATATGAAAATGGTTGTGCTTGCAACACACTACAACTAATTCAATTGCTGCGCCGCTCGACAAACTCTGCATCGTAGACAGCGTCATCATCATCATCGTAGTCATCCGGCGAGGAGGCAACCACCGAACGACTCTGATAGCTGGGCCTTGCCAGTGAGTAGCGCTGCTTGCTGCCATTCAGGGAGCTCGTGCTGCCGCCGCTATATTCGGCGGGCAGTTCCAAGTATTCGTCGGAGTCATTGCCATCGTTATCCAAATCATCGCCGTTGACAGAGCCGGACGGACTGCCGGGCGGGCTGAGCGCCTGTATGAGTTTGCCCTTGGACTCGTTCCACAGATGATTCAGACGCTCGCGGCCAAAGAGCAGCAGAAATGTATCAATGAATTCACGTGATTTTTCCTCCCATTTGGTGATGATGTCGCCCTTGACTTTGGTCAGTTCGCGCTTGCCACGCGACTTGAGCTCATCCATTTTATTTTGCAAACGGAACTTCTTCTCGGATAGGAAGGAAACGTTTAGCTCCTTGGCGGAATAGCCGCGTGCCAGATTGCGACGCACATACAAATCATAATCCTTAACAATACGCGCCACAATGTCCGACGTGGAGACGCCTTCGGTGCGTTCCGTGGCCACAAACATGCCTCGCGCCTTAAGCGGACCATAAATATCATCCAGGCCGTCGTGGCCATAGGGAATGTCATCGTGTGCCACAAAGTCAATTTTGTTATCGGCTATGAACTCGTCCGACAGCGTCCATGGGGCATTCTGCACAATCTGTAGACAAGCACAAGCAACTAGTTTAGTATGAGGGTTCAATATTTTGATATGGGCTCATGCACACACACACACCTCGTCCACGTAACGACAATGACGCACGCCCTCGTAGCGCTCGAAGCCGTTCATGACGGTGCGTCCCTTCATGCGATGCGTAAGCTCGTCATTGCAAACGCCGACAATCAAATAGACATTGGGAAAGATATTTTTGGCCTGCATCAGTTGCCTGGCATGGCCCTGATGGAACAGATCATAGATACCATCCGCATAGACGCGCACCCGACGACTCGTCTGCCCGGAGCGGGCCATTTGATAGGTAATCCGGTTTGTGTAATCGCAACGTTCGCGCTCCAAAATCGCCTCCTCATCGCAGGAGAACGGCGCTGGCTTGCAAATGGTCTGCAAAACAGTAAGAATAGAAAGCGAAACTTAGTCAACGGGTCTGACGGATAGTTTCCTCCGGTTTGCGGCGCCCCTTACGAATTCCTTAAAGTCCATGTGCAGGGGCAACATTTTGTATTCGAACATCTGTGGCGACGGTGGCGCCTCTTCTTGCTCAGACATTATTTTTTTTCAATTTTTTTTTATCAAATATATATATATACAGATCTATTTATATGGCTGTCGGTTCAGAGTACAAATATGATCTGATTGGGTTGCTTACAGCTGTCTAACTGAGAGCTCCAGGCACCAATTGCTGGGACTTTGACAACAACAAATGCTCGGCTCACTGCGACCAAGTATCTAAGTGAGTGTGTGCGTGTGTGTGCCTGTTTCTGTCGAGGATTGGCAGCGGCGTTACAATTGCGCAGCGGCTTTCAATTAATTGGCGGCAACTGCCCACAAATCAATACAATTGCCTACAATAAAAGTGAACAACGGACACGGCAGCGGGCGCCGCTCGGGTCGGGTCGGCTCGACACGGCGTGCCCCCCGGCCAGGCTAGCGACTGCTCCGGCGACGACAAATTTCAATTGCCGCAAATTGAGCACGTATATTTATAGAGCTATGGCAAAAGGGAGGATCTGGCACGAGGCATCTGGCGATATCATACGATATAACTGACAATCAGCGTCTAACAAAGCGTCAATCAGACTCGCAGCGCAGAAGATTGAATGCCAAAAAAAAAAAAACAATGTTTTATCACTTGGCCATGAATGGGCAGCTATGCTATTTCCGAAAATATCCTAACCAATATATATATATACATATATATATACATTCAGCGCTTGTTTAACTTGAAAGCAACCGCATCGAATGGAGCAGAAATGGAACTGAACTTGACCAAGTTTCGAGTGTGTGAAATGTAAATAAAGTAAATATTACAAAAAAAGAGTGGGAAAAGCATATGGTTTGAGTAAATTGAACATTTGCCACTAATATTGCCAATTAAAAAGTTAATAGCTCGTTTCGGGCAACACAAACAAAACAAAAGTAAAAGCTCATAAATTAAACAGGGGAAGAAAAAACCACAGACATCTGACAGTATTTATATATATATATATATTTATATATATATGTATATGTATGTATATATATATATATATATATTTTTAAATTTGTGTCCATATCGAAATCGTTTCACGCTCGAATAATCAAAGCATGGCCAAATACATGTATTTGCGGCAAAACAGAAAATGAAAAATTGCAAAAACTAAAGAGGCCAAAATGCATATCGAATGCCTTTTCCAAGCGCTTTTTAACAAATCCGTTTGTTAATAATAATTGCACAACGAGTATTAATAAAAAAAAATAGTTTAAAAAGGTTATCAGAAAGTAGCTTAAATCAAATAATGGGCATAATGGTTGTAACAGATCGAAGGAATATCTCTTCCTCTTTAGATCAAGAAAATGTATCCGTTTCGATAGTTCGTTAAGCAGATATCGATAAATATCGATTTGTAGTCTGCAGTCCGCGTAGATCAAGATAGCTCGTTAAGCAAGCATCGATAAATATCGATTTTTGCGCCGCACAGATCAAGAATATTTAGATTTTTAAATGCTAACCCCAGTTCACTAGTTACAGGGTATCTCGAAGTGCACTCACTTATACAACATGCACTATACAAATCATATATACATACTTAACAATATAGTTATAGCATTTACCACGAGCACATCCAAGGAATTAACTAACTTCTGAGCTGATAATACCTTATCAAAAAATCATAATAATATCTCTGGGCCAATTACAGAACAAAGGCGCAATTGCTTAGAACTTGTTCCGGGAAACGGTTGCTTTATATACGCCCCGCCCACTGCTCAAATCATTGCATCTGGTTGGAGCAGGAGGAGGAGAGGCGAGCTGACGATGATTCAATATCGTATGACCTTGTCAAGGACATTTCGTTTTCACTTACCGCTAGATCGGCAAAGCCGCTGCTATTGGACGCTTGGTGGGAGGTGGATGCGGACGTCAGCGTTGGTGCGGAGAGCAGCATGGGCGGCGGCTGTGCCGAGGGTAATTTCGTGTTGAGCGCCAGCAGGAGGGACGTTGCCGAGGGCGGCATATATTTGCGCTTTACGCCGGCGCTGCCAGTGAGATAGTCTGCCGCCGCTGAGGTGGAGCAGGAGGGCAGGGTGTCGTCAGGTGAGCTCGCCTCGGTGCCATCATCGGCATCGCTCTGTGAGATTGTGCGCGTCGAGTCGCGCAATGTGGTAGCTACCTGTGGGCCATTCATGTCCACAATTACCGCCTCATCGGGAATTGGGCTACTCGATTTAGCAGATGGCGTGGCTGTGCGTGCTGTTGTCGTCGTTGTCGTCAGTTCTTTGGCGTCCATGGCAGGCATGCTAATGGCTGTTTCGTAGGTGCGCTTGCGTGTGCTCAGCGTAGATGTGACCACGACGGCGGCGGCGGCTGCGGCAGCGGCTGAGCCCGCGTTAATTGTGCTGTTCGTGTTATTGGCGATTACCGATGAAGTTGCCATCGCAGCGTATCTTTTGCAACGGTCGCGGCAGTTTTTCCGATTCCCAAGAACTTGTACGTTAATATGGAACTCTTTGTTGCTGTTGTTATTTATTGCACCGGCAAACTGGAAGAAAAGCGTGAAAGTGTTTACATAAATAAATATGTAAATACATGCATAAACAAGTGTGTACATATGTAATTTGCAGTAACCTATTTGTGTGCGAGTGTGTGTGTGATTGGCGCTGCTTCTTCTTGCCGACTGTGGCGCATGAGACACGTGATATTTCAATTGCATTGCTGCCGGATGCCATGGACATATCAATTCGCTTTAATTAACATTCGTTTCGTTTTGCCACGCGCTTTCATGCGAATTTCTTCAAAAAAAAAAATAAATAAAAATGCAACAGATAAATAAAAGCGACAATCAAAGCAACGGGCAAAAATGTCAAAAACAATCACATTTTGGCACGTACTTAACGCAAAACAATTAATCAAAGAGAATAAGAATAAGAAGAGCAGTAGGTGAGAGAGAGAGAGAGCGGTAGCAAGAGAGCGCACTCAATTGGAGACAAGTGCGAGTGTGTGTAAACTTGACACAGCAAGTTGAACAAGCCTGTTCTTGTTACGTTCACAATATAAAATTAGTATTCACAAAACACATACAAAATGTATTAATTAATGTAAAAAAAAAAAAACGCACGTGAACACAACACAAGTGTTTACACAACTTGTGCTGTGTGAGCGGGAAGCAAATACATATGTTTGATGATCTCTCTCTCTCTCTCTCGCTCTCTCTCCCACACACACAGACGCGCTGCTGTGAAGAATCAGCTGTTGAGTGCGTGTTTTCTGGCATTTTTAAATATATCCAATGCTCATGAAATATTTATATAGTTTGCTCAGAGCGCTGCCTGGCCTTGATTTGCCATATTACGTCAAATTAATTTTTTTGTTTGTATTAAAGAGCATGAGCGCTTCTTATCGCCCTAATGATAAGCTTATAAGGAGAAAGAAAACCAGGCCATAGACCAACATTAATGTGGCAAAGGTATTCCGTTCAAGGCAGCTAATGCTAATGCTGCAGCTGATTCATGCATATGCGAAAACCGGCTCAAAACTTGCCAATTCTATGGCTGCGCGCGCTCGTTCAAGTTCAAGTTGGTTTTACAAAAAACTCGATTTTATGGCACTGATGTAATCGTTATTTTTACTCTGCGCTAGAAGAAATGGTGAAATTGACACAACAATAAAAAAAACAACAATAATTTTGTTGCCAGGCAGCAAGGAGGGTCGTTACGCGCTTAAGAGCTGCGGCCAACTTTTGCACTGTGTTCAAAGGCAACGCAGGCAGTGACGTCACAAGCGAACGTCAGCTCAGTCATACGATCGGCGAACTCTCACACGCATGCATACACAAGAGACATAGCCTGCCAGTGTATACACACGTATACACACAAAGTAAATGCGAGTCACAATGTAAACAAACTGAGAAAAAGTGAGTACATGGTTACGTGTTATTGCGAGCAGAGCGCATCTGCTAATTGAGAGATGTCCGTCTCAACAGCAATGATAAGATAGGCCGCTTTTTGGCTACCTGTTGTCTTATCTTTAATTTTTGTCTATTATCGTTGAAACATGTTTCCGCTGCACTCTGTACATAAGTTAATGAGTTCCCGAATGACGATATGTACTAAGTAAATAGATAAAGTTATATTTTTTGTGCTTAGCTAGTAATTAATATATTGATTCAGGCACGAGCTTGCCGGTTATCAGCAATACCCAGCGATAACAGCTCGGGCGGATCTACATATGTATGCATGTATATAATATGTGTACTACATATTTTTAATAAGCGGACCTTGCAAAATTTCCAACACGCAACCATTGCTCAGAATCGTCATCGGAAACGTCTCTGGGCCTTAGCCCCGATACGGGGTTAACGTACGCGTCTCGCGTTTCTTTCGGACTTGCTAAAGTTAAGTTACCAAAACTGTGTGGAATGGCCAAGCAGAAGAAATACAATTTTTACCTTACGTTTTCGTAGAAGTTTCCGTTCGGCTTCAAAGTACAGTTGGCACGTTGAATCCACGTTAATACGGGTTAGGAGTGCTGTTATTCATTGATAAGCTGCTGTTTCTTGCCTGTTGCTATATATAGATCACAAATATACTACCATATGAGCACATGTGCATTGATAACCCCACAGTTGCCACCAGGCATTATCATCATTAAAAAAATATGCCCAAAATGTATAACATATGTGGGACGCACTTAAACGAAATTGGAACTTGTCCGGTGACGCTGCACAACAGCAAAACAATACAATATTGAAAAATTATGTAAAAGTAATTAATATCTTTTACTGCAAGTACGTAATTAAGATTCTCACAGTTAAGCGAGATAAGGAGTTATTAGCGGTTTTTAATTGCGTTATTTAAACACCTATTGTAAATGCTGCTCGAAACGTGGCTAATCTGACATTTGCAATGCACAAAGTCAAATAAAATTCGATTTCAAATGTTTGTACACACTGACAAATCTGCACACGCAAATACGCACACACGCACAATATTCACCCACACATGACTGACGATAAACAGTTTCATTGAGTAACTGAAACAGCTGACTAACTGTGCGTGGGCTTCACATGCGTACGCCACGATCAAACTCTCTCTCTATGTCTCTCTTCCTCTACCGCCTCTTTCTGTTGCGCTTTCGCATGTACATTCATAGTTTTGAGACCAGAGTTGAAATTAGGCAACGGTAAAAACGTATTGAGTGGCCGCTTGGGAAAGTGGAGCACGAACGCAGCTGGCAGAGGGTATATGCGACGGCGGCAGCGACAGCGACGTCAGCGTCAAGCATGAGTAATGTGTGCGCATTGCTTAGGTTATTATTAAATGTGTTTTTAGTTTTTTTTCTTGTTCGCAATGCCATCCAACAATGACGAATGCCAACTTTAAAATCGTACGATCAGAGCACAAAGTTCGTTAGCAGGGGTCCCACATAACACAGAAAAGGGCAGCGCGACAGAGAGAGAGAGAGAGAATGAGATTGAGAGAGAGCTGAAAGCAGCAACGCTAGCGCCAACGCGTTGCAAGTGCCACAACAAACCCAAGAAAGTCATACGATGCCGTGAAATGACGTGGCGGCGGCGGTTGTCTATGTCCAGGGGATGGGACAAGGCGGATGGGACTGGCGTCGCTGCGCCGGTTAGGTAGCACAAATCGATGGCGCAGCAGCAGCTGTTGTGCGAATGCATCAAAAATCTGGGGGCTGGCGGCAGTATTATGTAAGTATCCGGGCCTTGGCAGCGAATTCAACCCATAAAGATGCATATTTCGTGGGCAACGCAGCTATTAAATGTAACGAGAACAATCCAAATCCAGCTCACGCTGCCCAAATATGCCAAGAGAGCAGACAGAGTGAGAGTGAGAGAGAGGGTAACTGTTCACGTCACGGGCAGCGTCAACGTCATCGCCAATAGGCAGGGAGCAGCAGCAGCGACAGTGCGTCGTTTTGTATATATTTGTGCACAAACATTTTTGGTGTGACCCAAAGACAACAAGAAACATTGGACACACTATAACAAAAGAAAATTGAGGGCAACTTACTTTCAACTTTTTCTTTCAAATTTAGCTTCAATATTTCGGCTAAAAATCGATGAGTGTTCGTGGCACAACGTTGTATTATATATAATTTCTGTCTGTTCTTTTCACACAAAATGACGCACTGCGAATTAAAATTGTTTTATGTAGCACTGCGCCTGGTGGCAATTGGAAGCTGTCGACGATGCTTATCTTGTTAATATTGCTTTTTGTTGATTGTTGTAAATTGTACAAAGCTTATATGTCCGCGTCTGTGCGTCGCAACAAAACGAGTGGGAATCGCGCTCACATCAACTGACATTTGGCGTTGCCACACTGTTAACGACACCCACCGGTTAATGGCAATTATATCGATAGTTTAATAACACGTTGCCACTAGCTGCATTTTACAATCGAATACTAATTAGAGCTTATGTTGTATAATCACTGCTTAACGACTATCCATATAATTAAAGTTAATTAAAATTATATAATTGCTTAGCTATTAACCGCAGTGTGATTCTGTTTCAGTAATACAAGGCGACTATCGTAATTACGTTTTTAGGTTATCGATATCGCCAAAGCCAAACGTATTTTCGGGGAAGTACTGAATCTCATTAATTTTCTTTTATACACTAAAATTGAATTGAAATTGACAATTAGCCGAAAATGTTGGCTATATTGTTGCTGTCTTTTGTATATATTTATTGACACTCAATAACTTTGTAAATATTTTCATTTTTGGCTAAATAAAATATAAAAATAAAGCTTGATATCAACAAAAACACCATGTTCTTAATTTCAATAAAAATATCATAAAATCGACAATTTTCGTGTCACAAAACTAAAAATCTTTGGTGTATATAAACTAAATGGAAAACTAACGTTCAAAAATAAATTCACTAACTTAGAAAAAGTTACCAAGATATTTTGATGATACATGTTAATGTAAAAGCTTAAACGCTAATAGCTACGCAATTGCATATTGAACAACACTTTTAGAATTATTTGGGATTAATTTCATAATTGCACAGAATTTTGTTCAACTTTGGCTTCACATTGACTTTGAACACTTGGCAAGCGAGTAGATGGCAAGTGTTTGGATTAGGTTTAAAAAGGATGACAAGTCTTTAGCTTACATAAAACTAACAACGAATTCGAGTTACAGAGATTCCCCGTGTGATTCCATGTACTGTTTGGGCATATGTATATGAGTATTCTAGGTCACTGGTTGCAAATGTCTGTGGGTAAGTGTGGGTGCGGGCTAAGTTGAGCCACGGTTCAGCACTGGGATGGAATGCGTATGCCCTGGGTTATGGAGTTCTCCAGCACGATGTGGCAATCATCAAGCGGCTCCAGAATTTGTATGAGAAATGTCAAAAGATTGCGACGACGCAGAAAACTCTCCTCCTCGTACAGCTCTTGGGTGACCTTCGTCAAGGCCATCGGCTTGATAAGACGCGTCAACAAATGCTCCCTGCAAACAGAGAACCTTATTAAGGGAAAAACGCAAAGAAACTTCATTTAATTACCTCAGGCTAAGGCAAATGAGCAGTTGAAATTTGCCATCCTTGCCCAGTGTGCTGGCCGTGCCATTAATCTCATCCATGAGCTGCACATACAGACGCCAAATGCTGGCTATCTCACGTCGTTGCAGGCTATTGGAGCTGCCATTGCTAAAGGAGGAGTCCATGCTGGAAGCCGAGTCATCCAGCTCCTGTTGCAGATTCTGCTCAAACAGCTCCTTGATTTTAGCTGCAAAATGGAGACACGCATTTAAAACATATCAAGTTCTGGATTTTAGGCCACTTACTAAAGTAATCCCAGATGTATAGATTACGTCCGAAGAAGCGGGACGAGCGAAAACCGCAAAGGAAGACCTGCTCCAGGCATTTAACCAGCCCATCATCGCCACACAGCAGATTCGTCAGCGTGCCCACATCCCGATCCCGACTCGGCTTGTAGTGCCACTTGACAATCACATTGACACAGTTGCCCAGCTGATGTTGTATCTCCGATGGCGGCACCGACTCCTGACGCTGCACGCTGGGACTGCGTGTACGCGGCGGTGTCCGCGTGGGCGGCAAGAGCTCGGCATTTTTTACACTGGTGCAAACGCGCTGACCAACCAGCAAACGTTCCGTGGAGTCGTCATCGACGCCCTTGCCCAGCCAGCGACCGCAGGGAAATCTAAAGAAAGTATTGCTTGTTTAGTTAATATTTAAATGTGTCTCATATGTCTGTTGCTCACTTGTAGGTGTGCCCGGTGACCTCATTGCGCATTACCACCTGTTCGACCAGCCACTTGTGACTAGGTCCCGAGTTGTCGTGTCCTATGCGCATGGTGGTCAGCAGTCCCAGATTCTTATACTGCAATAAGCCAGCGTTAAGAGAGCTTCAAATGAATGTTATAAAATTACGACTCACATGAAAGATAAACTCCAATGAGCCCTTGGGCACGGGCACACGTTGGGTTTCATTCATGGTGCCAGAGACCATGATCCACACATTGCTGGAGGTGTGATAGGAGCCATGTTTACGCGAAGGGAAGATGACAACGCGATAGGGCAGCTCTAAGCAAAGGCGTGGAAAGAGGCGGAAAGAGGCAATGTAAATCTAATTTGGCTCGAAAGGGAACCTTTTGTCTAGCGCAACCTACTCGTTGTGGGATAAATGTTGGTAAAGCTGAAATAGTCCACGGTATTGAGTGTCAGCAGATGATAGAGGAACTGCTCCTTCTCCTCCTCGCAGCGCAGAAAAGCGGAGCGCTTGTACAAGGTGCGCAGCAGACTCTCATCCGAGAGTAGGGTGCGAAAGTGACGCGACAACAGCTTCTTCTCCAGCGACAGACGCACCCAGGCGCGTGTATAACCAATATGCGTTTTGATGTCCGCCATGGCCAGCACGTTTCTAGACACAGAGAAGGAATAGCTATTAGTATAAGCGGAAACAACCAGACCAGTTTCAAAAACCCACTTGACATCAAACTCCAGCGACTCGGGCAACGGGCACAGCTGCTCCAGGCCCACAAACTTGTTGCGATCCCGTGAACGGCTGCGATTCGGACTGGGCGGGCTCTCAAAGTCCGTTTGGAATGTGGACAAGTCTGTAAAGCAAGTAAAGAAAAAGCTATGTAAGATACGAGTAGTTACTTGCCAAGTTCCAAAACTATACTTACAGTCCATGCGCTTGCGCATAGCATTCCAGGCCAACGCTGGCGAGGCGCTGGCAATGTTCATCTTGTTGCCGCCGGGACTGCTGGAAATTGGCGTTACGGGCTCCACGCTGCAACCCGTTCCGCGTGAGTCTTGCTGCTCCAGATAGGCCTGCAAGTGCGCCCAGAGCGCCGACTTGCCTTGCTTATTCTGCAGGCCATGCGACCAAATCTTCTCCAGCAGATCGCACATGCTCGCTATGAGCGTGTTCTCCTCAATGCCGTCGCCCTTGAGGCCCAGCGCCACCGCTTCGTTGCCCATCTTCTCAAGCAGCATGCGCTTCGTCTTCGACTTAATGTCCTGCCAACGCCAGATATTTACAGCAGGAGCAGAGCAAGGGCTTGTGTGAACACTCTAGTTACCTTCAGCAGACGCTCCACAAATGTCCAGTTGGCCTGTGCTATCAAGGCGGGACTCACGTCTGCCGTTGTCAGATTGGCCGACAGACGATTGATGGCCACATTGGAGTTGCAATTGCCGCTGCTGTTTGCCGGCTTCTGATCCAGCGAGATTTCACGGGCGCGCCACTTGTTGCCATTCTTGACGCGTCGCAAGCTGTTGCCTCTGTTTGGGGATTGGTTTTTGGTTCGTTTTTTTTTTTTTGTTTTTTGTTTTTTATTTTATGAAGGTTAGCGGCATGAGATTGAAGTTTTTTAGTGCAATTTTGAACAGAACATAAGATATGATAAAGATTTGGATTAATTGAGGGAACTAAAAGTGTAACCAAAATGCAGGGAGGATCAGGGATCGAGGATTTGTGTGTGCGCATGCGGTTCAAAGAGCAAAAACGAGAAAAAAGAGATGCATTTAAAGTAAAAAAGAAACGAAAAATTTAACAACAATTGACGAACCGTTTGTTGTTTGTTTTTTTGAGATATGCAATTTATTGGTTTAAGTAAAAGTTAATCAATAAATTAAGGTACAAAATAAAGCAACCGTAGTACGAGTAAATTCTACTGGAAGACGGCTAAACAGTCTAAACGGAAACTACATAATACATATGCTAACAATCAGAGGCTTCAGCTAGGGACCAGAGGGGGAAGGTGGCAACATACTGGAGGGAAATGTAAAATGATGGGGCTAACAATATGTGCAACAGGTGGAAAGGGAGCGTGCTTTAGGTTTTGGGAGGTGGCAAATTATACAAGTGCATAAAACACTACCTCGAGGCGCACTCCTGATTCAGCACGCCCTTCTCGAGCAGCGGAAAGCTGCGAAAATAGGCGGCGCGATTGGATAGAATCTCACTAGGCGGCGTTACCTCAATGTCAACGCAATTGAGTCGCTTCTCGAAGCACTGCTGCGAGTCCTGGCTGAGCACGCACGGCTCGTAGCTGGTGGCGCAGATCATGTTCTCGCCATGGCGACGTCTGTGAAGTAATAAGACGTATAATCAATATATCATGAGTAGACGGGAAACAGGAATTGCCTACCGTAGCAGCTTGATGCGCTGATCGAAAAGCTGCAGTTGCTGATCGGGTAGCGGCTCCCACATGGCCAGGATTTTGTTGTCAATGAGCGTGGCGAACATTTGAGATTCAAGGAAACGCGATAGAAAGGCGCGATGATGCTCCGGCTGATCGGATAGAAACGAGGACTTATCAAAGTTCTGCAACGTTTCCCGATTGGAGAGCCACTCGTCCTTGGCCTGATTCGGATAGATGACAAAGTGTTCGTACGCATGGAACATGTGCGCGAAACGATTCAGGAAAATCTCGCGTAAACAGTTATTTATGCGCAAATCCTGATAGTATTGATCGACGGCGGACAGCGTAGCCGGCTTCTCAGCGCGCCGCGACAACGAGCCCATGCGCGAGGGCGGCAGTGTGGCATCCACGGCATCAACATCATGATAGATGCCCACCGGCGACGAGGACAGCGACAGCGTGGGGCTGCCCACGGGCGAGCAGCCACCGCCCTGGGCGGCACGCATGCCACCCTTGCGACGCAGAATATCCGCAATGCGCGGCACATGATCTATTTTCGAAGGATGCGCCACCAACGGCTGATAGTCCACGCCCGGCAGCTGTGCCGGTGAGCCGCCGGCACTGGACAGCGTGTAGACGGTCTCCTGCAGCTGCGGGAATCGCTCTTTGCAGCGCCGCGCCGCCTGCAGGCCGTTGGGCAGTGTGCAGCTTGAGATCATTGCATCGGCGCCTCCACGCAAAGCATAGCCATTCTTTAGGCTGGGCTCCTGGGCGCGATCGCGCTCTATTTCGAACTTGTCCAGCACCGAGATGATCTCGGTCATAAAATCCAGCTTGTGTGGAAATATGGGCAGCTCCTCGGGCAGCTGTATGTGCTTCTTGTCAATGTCCACAAAACATAATGCAGCCTCGCTGCCAATTTTGTGCGCTGCCTCGCATCCGGCATGCAGGCCCATTACGAACGGCACGGGCGCGTCCAGAAAATGATGCAGTGCCGCGGGCAAAATGGGCGCATAGACATGCGGCCAGGTAAACGGAAATAGCAGCGAAGTTATGCACTCGCCCACAATCATGAGTCTTTGGTAGTCTGCACATGTAAGCAAGATTAGTATGAAAATGTGGATCAAGGCGAAAGTAATCTTTGGCTCACCCGTCGAGCGGAGCAGCACCTGGCTCTCCAGCAGCACACAGGTCAGCAGCTGAATGACGCACTCTACGCCCAAATAGCTAAAAAGCAGACGCAACGGAAAGTCCAGCAGCGGCAGCTCGGTGGCCAGCGATGGACGCTGCAGAATCAATGCGATTGCGGGCAAATGCGGCTCAGCGGGCGGCAAATAGACGCGTATGGACTTGCCCGGCTGAGGTAGCATCACTTCATACAGTATGTTGTACACATAGGACTCGAGACTAATGCCAGCGCCTGGCTGTCGTGGAAGACAACTGCAAAAAAATGGCAAATATTAGCTTAAATGGATCATTCTTTAAAATTAGCTAAGCTACTTCTCATATTTAACTTATAGCGAAAAGTTATTGAACGCTCATCGATATTTGTTTAAAAATAAAAACCGAGCACAAGATTAGATAGTTGTGTTATCACAGAGTCTAGCATAGATCATATTAAAATAATAAATATGGTTGATAACATACGCAAAATTCAAATCAAAATAAATATGAAAATGAAGGACATTCAAGTACAAGGCGATAATGAAGGCAGCTAAGGTCTATACCTTTGATAGGATTCAATATATATTTAAAATAATATCGTATTTATTTACCGGTACAAATTCTTGAGGAACAGCTGGGCGGCAAAGGCGTATGGCGCCTGGCATATCAGCGAGATGCTTTTGGCCACATACAGCTTATCCTTGCTGATGTCGTAATAGCTTTGTGCGGACTGCGGCGCCTGGCCGGCTACCTTGAAGTGACGCGGCAGCGAGCGACTAACTGGCCCATCCTGTTTGATTCTGCTCAACGAATGCGTCTGCTGGCCATTCGATAGCTCCGTGATGAACATGGACTGCAGTGTGTGTATTGCGCCGCAAATGTTGCGATTCCGTATCTCCTCGTAGAAGACTAGACTGAAGCCATAACAACGTTTGCCATCCTCGCGCGTTGTCGCAAACGAATGAAACTTTGGCTCAATGTTGTGCTTTTGGGTGCGAAAGCGCAGACCCTGCGGCAGCGACAGCTGAAAAAAAAAAAAACGATTAACAGATTAGAAGTGAACAAACAAATCAACTTATAAGATATTCCATAACAAAATGTAACCAAGCGCTTATTTTTTAATGGACATATTAGAACATCAATTATGATCAGACCTCAAGACATGGCGTACAATGGAATCGTTTGTGCGCTCAAGTGGCTTTGAGTGTTCATAAAATGCAGGGCTTGAAAACGTTTCTATAACAGATGCCCAATATGTATATATACATTGAGCGACATTTTAAAATACTCAAAAGTAAACACATGTCAAGATTTTTCTATGATAAGCGGCGCGTGGCTGTTTGCTTATCGGCAGCGCTGTCGTCGCTGGCTTCGTCGTCGTCGTCGTCGTCGTCGATGTGGCATCAATTAAAAGCAGCGCGCAGTCATATCAATGAGCGTCAAATCAATTCAGTGAAGCATGAATTTCATATTTGTGTGTGCAGGGCACATGGGTTGGAGCCGATTGGAGGGCTATGGCGGCCAGAATTGCTTGCATCATGCAGGCAATTGAACTTAATTGAAGACCTCACCCAGACAAAGCGAATGGAGATAGCTGCACGGAGGGGCTGCTGCACCTACCATGCATATGCCGTGCGCATCGAATGGATTCCAGGGCACATTTTCGGGATAGTGGGCCAACGGTTTGCTCTTGTAGGCGCGATCCAGCGGCGAACAGTGCAGATTATCACCTATAATGGAAAATATTAGTTAATTGGATCGCTTTCTCCACTATCTGAAGACGTGGCCTCACCTGCAAAGCGATCCGGCTCCAGGCCCGTGTCCAAATCCAAGCCACATATCACAAAGTAATCGGCAAAGCGTGAGAACTGCGGATCCGCATCGCGTTTCAATTGATTCAGCTCTGATTGTTCGCCAGGCGACGTCGGAGACTGCACCATGGACATGGTTGACGCAGTGGCTGCTGTTGTGTTGCTGCTGCCGTTACTGTTGCTGCTGGCATTGCTGAGCATCAATTTGGACAAACGGCTGGCAACATTTTCGCGCGTCGTCATAATTTGTTTGTCTGTCTTTTGTTCGTTGCTCCAAATTGTACATCAAACAGACGCCTCCATGTGTGCGTGCGTGTGTGTGCATATATGTATGTGTGTGTGAGAGTATTTATTGCTATTACCGTTGTACGCTGGCGTTTATTTTTTTCTATTTTTTTTGGCACTTTCCAATTAAAACGACGATGGCGTCGACGTCAACGTCCCTGGCCCTGTATCAGTTTAGTCTGCAATTATATGATTGTTAAAAGTTCAAATCAGCGTAAATGTGTGTGTGTGTGTGACCCTTTTGGTCGCCTTGTATGTATGTATATGCAAAATTTTCTATGCCAATGGCACAGTTGTCGTTGTCTGCTTTTCACCCCCACACTCTTAAAGACGCGTTCGTATTCTATTGTTGTTGCTATTGCTGCAACCTTGAGCTCAGCTGCTATTTTTTTTTAATTTAACACACTTAAGATTTTGACAAAACCATAAACAAATAATTTTTGCACTTGTCCCAAAAATAAAAATTAAAAAAACCTACAGACAAACAAACAACTTTGCGTATTACCGTTGTTCGCAATTCGCACTTTCCAAAAAATTTTTTGCTTTGCGATTTATTACTATCGATGTTTTCGACGATAGCCTTAAACGATTTTTCCCGATTAGGCTCGATAACTAGTTCATTGCAAATAGATCTCACACAGCTGATTTTTGTTTACGTTTTTTGTTTGCATGGAAAGTGCATGTGTACTGCACTTTTGTGCTAAATGTGTATGCATTTATTTGAAATTATATAAGCTATGTGTTGACTTATCCAGTTGTACGAGAAACTCTGTGATTGACCTTAGGAGTATAGGGACGAAATGACGTTGCTTACCACGGAGTTAAGCTGCAAGCCAATGAAAAATGCATGGTTAAACGAGTTAAATTGAAAATGTTAAATTATTTCCTTGATTTTTAGGGATTTTTAGCACATTTTGGCTAGCTTGTTATTTGTTGCACAGCTATCGATAGTTGATTTCATATCTGTAAGTATCGCGACAATACTATCGTATCAAACCCCTTACAGATAGTCTATATCGATGAACGATGCATAAATAATCAGTTGATGTGGACACACTGCCTTCGTGAAACGTGAAAAAAGTTCTAAACTGTATTTATGTGTGGCGACATTGTCGCATATTTAATAAAAAGCTGGAGAACGGCGAACGAAAAACCACGTTCACAGCTAGTTTAAGCTTGATCGATCAGGAATTTGTTTATAATGTTGGAATCGATATTGAATTGTTTTTAAAAAAGCGCCTGAGCAGTGGGTAAGAGCTCTTAGAACTTCTCTGACACACGAACATGTGTGGGTGTATATTATGTATACATGCGAACGTGTGTGCGTGCCATTGTGTCTGTGGTGTGAATAGGCTTCGGTCGTGTACGGCAGCAGCTGGTTGCGCGCCAGCAGCAACATAATCAACAAAAATAATACAACTCCGTGTGTGACACTAGACTCCTGATATCCAACCCTGCCCCAGCTCTTTCCCCAATTGTGTCTGTAACAACGCGGAAATGTGCAACAACAACAATGCACTGAAATGTATGCCTGCAAATTGTGGGGCCTCGATGCAATACTACCGGTTTGCAAATGCCACAATTTCGAGTTTTCCCAGCTGCCCCACAACAACAACAACAGCAACAAAAACAACAACAACATCGGTAACGTTGCATGCAACTTTGCTTTCCGCATTGCATCGTTTGCGTTTGGAGCTGGTAACACGGTTTTTGTGCCGTTTAAAATGCACGACGCGTTTAATAAACAATTAATTGCCGTGCAATCAACAACATCGACGCGCAAACCTTAGCAGCTTGTTCGTGTAATATTTGTATGTTGGTGTATTTTATATGCTATTGCTGTTATTATTATTTTTATTAGATGCACGTTATTATTACATTGCGCGGTTGTGTCTGTTGCGTAAGAAATCATTTACAAGTCTGGCTTTGCGTGCTTCTTCTTGCTTGTCTTCTCAAGCTCTTAACAACCTGTTAGCAGTAAAGTCAGAAAGAGATAGAGCGGAACAAAGTGAGCGAAAGAGTGACACACACACACACACACACACACAGAGACATTCATCGCATATATCGCTCAGTACTCACGAAGCTAACATGATTTGGCCTCTTTATTTTCCAGAGTGCTGCTCTTTCCACCTGTGAACAATTATCGCCGTTATCTCATACATCAAACATGTGAGAACTATCGGCAGCAATACGATCTTTTGACGTTTTCCGTGGGTCAAGGCCCGCATCGACGCACAGTCGTCTGTTTTCGAAATCAGCTTATTGATCCGCACGGATTCGAGGCGTGAGTAGCGCACCCATACTAATACAGCTTAAGCTAACAATCTAACTGTTGTTGACAGCCGTAAACAGGAACAGCAACAACAGCAGCAACAGCAACAGCCAGTAAAGAGCTGGCGAAGCAACGGTAGAAGTAGCAGCGCCAGCAGAAAACGCGTAACGGAACTGTGTAAAATGGGCGTTAAGAAGCATATCAGCGAAACACCTTGTAAGTAGTGGTATGAAGATAAGATAATAGTGGTATTCCGTATATTCAATTGTTGCTAATATCTAGGAAAATTAGTAATTGAATTCTAAACAGCAATGTTGTAAAATATCACTGTGATATTTCATTATTATTTGTTACAGGTTTTTTTTTTATTATTGTTAAATAAATAAATGGACGCACCTGACGGAATACCACGACTTAAATGTACATACATATATAACATACCCATATGCATACAAAGTTGGCAAGCTTAAAAATATTTGCAAAAAAACAAAGCAAAAACAAAGATAAAGTGCAAAAAAAAAATATATAAAAAAAAATTAACAAAAAAACCCATTAATTATGTATGTGCAAACGACTAAAAATAAAGCCAAACACGCCGGCGAACGTAGGGGCGCCAGTTCGTTTGTTTGTTCGGGTCACGCAGCTTATTCAAGGTCGCCCTCTTTCGCGAGCAGCTTTTTGGTTGCATCACACTCTCCGCTCTCAGCTCTTGTATGCCTGCTCTCTCGCTCACTCGCACGCGCGCTCGCTCACTTGTTGCGCCTCGTCTGAGCGAACCGTGTTGACATTCACGAAGCAGCGCACAAAGCGAATCAACGTAAAATTGGGTCAACATTAGTGGATTTTAAATGTGTGTGTATGTTTGTACATGCCTTTTGCCAAACGCGTTGCTACACCTGATATATGCCTGTTAACATTTGCTAATGTTTCTTATTTTGTATTCCTTTCTCTTTGCTCTTTTTGCGCACTCAGTAAGTAAATCGAACTCTGTGGATCTCTACAGGCCACCCGCGCTCAGACACAACAGCAGCGAGGACGCATCAGCACCAGCTGCAACGAACGAAACCCTTGCAGAGTCTGCAGCAGCAACAACAACAACAACAACATCAATTATATCGACAACTACCTCAGCCGCTCGCAAGGCATCGCCATCAAGGTGGGTAGACACGAATATAACGATCATAAATTAAAAACCTAGCAGCCTAAGCATCTGTGCACAAAGTAAACATAAATTGTATATGTTCATAAATCAATTTAGTGTTTGCAAACGTTATTTATAATCAAGTTTTGATAATTGATAATTGCATTTTTGTTTTGCAATTCTTTGTAAGGCGCTTGCACGGTTTAACTGTTTTTACGAAATTCTGTTGTGTTAATCGCGCACCTTTCGATTTTTTGTCGCTTCTGTTTTGATCATATGTTTCGCAGAGAGCAACAAGCTAGCGCTGCTGCAGCAGCAACGCGCCGTGAACGACGTCCCGATCGTGCCGTTTATGTGCCAAGGGCACGACGCAGTCAGACAACGCCGCCAACAACAACAACAACAACAACAACAATGCCAGCACCGATGCCGATGCCGACGCCGACGCCCAGCGGAGCAGTAGTGGCAGCGCCAACATCGGCTACGTGCAATCCACAACAGCTGCCTCAGCCATTGGATATGCCAGTTGTAAATACAAACTCGTCAAAGCCAGACGACGGCAACGGTAATCAGGCAAAACCCAAGAAGTCGAGATCGCGCAGAGAGCGAGCCAAGAAAACAGTTGGCAAAACAATTGAGCCAGATACGCTGCTTGTGATTGCGCCTAGCGAAAACCAAGCCAACAACCAGGTTACAACGTCAGCACCACCGCCGGATAGCAACTGTGATAAGGAGGTGCTTAGCCAATGCTTAATATTATTGTCGCCCAGCTAGCTAATCCATTCCCATTTGCAGACAATGGGCGGCGCCCAGCGGACAAAGACGGGCAAAAGCCACAGCAATGGCAAACAGCAACAGCATTCGCTGCGCATCGAGGATGCGGCGCTGCCGAGAGCCCACAATGCGCCAACGACTGAGGATGCCAACAAATGTGATAACGATGTGCGCGAGCTGCAGCGAGCCTCTAAGGTAGACTTACTTTATTTATTTATATTTTATATAAACTTTAATTAATTGTATTTTCGTGTAGGAAATCAATCGTAGCAACCGTCGCATTATGAAGCAGACCTTTGTGTCGGACGTGCTAGAGATACCCGAAATGATTGAAGGATCGCCCAAGAACAGCATCGCTGCTGCCGCAACAGCTACGGCTGCCACAACGGCAACCCAGGCATCCATTACACTACCTGCCGACAGCACCACCGAGGATGATGATGAGGAAAACGAAGATGATTGGGAGAATATGTTTGATGAGAACGGCGACTGTCTGAATCCAAAAATTCTGCAAGAGCTCACCGAATCGGTGGGCAAGTGCAAAATCGAACTGCCCAAAATGGACTATAGCGTGAGTAAATGCTGCCCTTTATTGCTACAGACTGTATTAATTATTTGCTTGTTTACTGTTTGCGCCAGGTCTACCATATAAAACAATCACTTTTGAATGAGGAGGAGTTTCCGCATGTGCTGGAAATCTCGAATTTTCCTGTTGAATTCAAGACTCCGGATTTGCTAATGCTTTTCTCACAGTACAAAAGCGCCGGCTTCGACATCAAGTGGGTGGATGATACACATGCTCTGGCCGTCTTTAGCAGCTCTCGCATTGGTGAGTAGCACGATTCCTGTCCATTTCAATGTATATCTAACGCATCGACATTTGACAGCTGCTGAGGTACTGACCATGGGCCATCCATTTGTCAAATTGAAACCCCTAGCCGAGGCCACCCTGGAATCACGTCTTAAGGCAAAAAAGGCGGGTGCCACCTCGTTGCAGCCATATCGCCAACGACCAGAGACTTGTACGGCGCTGGCGCGTCGATTGGTATCCGGCGCTTTGGGTGTTAAGCTGCCCACAGCACCGGAGGAGCGGGAGAACGAAAGGCGTGTGCTACGCGAAGCCAAAGGTGTGTATTTAAGACTCCCTTTAATCATCCGAACTATTTATTTATCCTTGTCTTTTTGCTACACAGAACGGAAACTTTTAGCTGCCAAACAGCGCGACGAAGTCTGGGAGAGCTAGGCCAAGGCGGCAGTTGCACGCATGCATTTTTGGTGGCATGCTCAACTCATGCCCCAAATCCAACACTCTCCCCCTTTCTCCTATACTCTCTCTCATCACTGTCTCAATCAAAGCTAGTATATAACTAAATGATAATTTGCATAAACTGTGTACTTTAAATGTTTTCGCTTTTCATGCAAATTGTTGCTCAATTCTTTGTAGATTCTAGAACGCACGCGTAAGCGTTTAAATGAAAAATATCTGCATAATATATATATATATGCAAACATACATATATTTATTTGTCTTAGAACGTAAGCAGACATGCATAATACCAACATGTTGTTTTAACTCCAAGCGTAAAATTTTATTTATAAGCGCAAGCAATTTATATAAATATATTTTAATAAAGTTTATAGTGCTTAAGTACAAAAGAGAATTATTATGAGTATTTAATGGAATCGGCGGGATATTCAACTGGTTTAATTCCCTTATATCTGAACGACAGAATTTTGACAAAAATAAATAAACCAAGCATTAGTTTTCGCAGGAGAGCTACAATTTGAAAACCCTCCAGAAAATAAATATATCCAGTTTATTCTATATAAATGTTCCCTTCAAGCTTCTATTTACATTGAATTATTTGTTGATTTCGATATGATTATCAGTTATCAAGTTAAAAATGATTAAATTTGTTGCTTAAACATTTTTTTGCTTGAATGACCAAAGAAAACACGACTCGCGCCCTGAACTGGATCTGAAAATACGTTATGTACTTTTATTCCGAATTTAAATTGCCCGCGCTGGTTACTCGCTACTCGTAAAGTAACGAGTACAGTCATGAACTTTTAGTGTCAAAGTAGGGTGTTTCCCTGAAAATGTCTGAATTGTGCATAGCATATGGATCAGTGTATATGAATGTGTTTAGTACCTAATGAATATTCTTAATCTTAATACAAATTGTGTATTTGGCTTATAGATTTCATGGTCCGTTCAATTCTGAGCTTTCAAACGAAATTGTATCGTTATGTATACCCGGTTAGCGCACATAATATGGCTGATTTAACTCGAAGTTTCTATGTTCTACGGTAATTCGTAAATTACTTTGATTTTATTGTATGTTTATGGCACTTCAAATCGATAATATGTGTATACATATATAAATTCTTGATCAGTCGGTCTTCATTTTAACGCGATCTAAATAGCTGCCTACAGAATATTCAGGTAAATTAGTTTTTAAAAATTAAATGATCAAGTTTTGAACGTTTGGATTAGCCTTTTGTAACTCTGCTGTGACAATATATACTGCAGATGCGAAGCCAAAGATATAATGCTATCTTGAATTTAGTTGGTGACTTTCTTCTACTGTTCATTTTTTTTTTTCATTTTATACTTTTGTCGCACTCGTTGCTCGCTATTTTGGTGCGTCCGTTGCACTCGACATGTTCAGTCACGAATGCTTACCAAATATATCGATATATCGCTGAACAGCCGTAAATCATTACTGCAGGCATCACATAGCATGCTTTAACAAAAATCAAGTTTGGTCACACTGCTGAAAGTAGCTGGTATTTTCGGCTTTGGCAGTTTCGGTCAGCGCAGTTAGTCGTCTTGAAAATTTTAATAAAGTCGCAAGTGCAGGGTGCTCGCAGTTCAGTGTCGGAAGCAAAATAAAATAAATAAATAAAAAATTGGTAATGCGAAGTTTGAAATAAAAGCAATTGACACATATTGGCAAGTGCACGTGCTGAGTGCAGAAGTGTTAATTTGCTGGCGAATGTTGTCCAAAATGCTGGGTGTATTGCTCACTGTGAGCGTGTCGTGTGTGTGTATGTGTGTGTGTGTGTTAACGTGTAGCGATGTCATTAAGTTGTTCACTGTTAACAATATATACATACATACATACATATGCATGCATGTATGTATATGTGTTGCACATAAATCAGGCGTGCCGTGCGCCACCCACCAGTCCAAAAGAGTGCAGGAATTTTGAGTGTAGCGTGCTATTTAACAAGATAACTGCACACCGCACATATTTCTCTTAAATCTGCACATTGTTTATAGATTTGTATTTAGTTTTGCTGAAGCACCAACTTTTTGCACGCGTTACAAATTACTTATCGACGTCAACTTATCGGCTCTCGCTTTGTTTTTATCATAGCTGCACATGTATATGCATGTGTGCATGTATATGTCGAGAGCGCCACACGCACACACACACACACACACATACGAAACGGCAGCCCTATTGTGTCGCAATGAATTTTGCCGAAGACTTTAAGAGTGCAAACCATGTCATAAATAAGCAATTACACTTTGTGTTCATAGATCTAAATCACAGCCGCTCTTCCTGCGGCCAACGTCGTCGGACATTAACAGTCGCGCTGAACCTCAGCAATTGAACAGATTAACAAAAAAAAAATAAAGAAAAGGTGCCGGCAGCTTTTAAAGTTCGGTAAGTTCACTCACTCGCCCGCTGTCTATTCCTAGCCTCCCCCTCTCTCACTCACACAAAGAATCGGAATGAAATCAAAATCGTGAAATTGATGTGCAAAGCTAACAGTGCTGCCCATTCGTATTTTGCTTATGGCTTTTTAGCTTTTTAATAGCTAGCTTAAGAACTATTCGATTTAGCCTTTAAGCCAACTTTATTTCAAGTTCCTTTAACGTGGCCAATTTGGGTTTTATTTATGGCTTTTTAGCTTTTTAATAGCTAGATTAAGAACTATTGGAGTTAGCCTTTGAACTAGCAGGTTTCGTAAACTTGGGCAACACTTCTCAGCACATGTTTGTTGACAAAACACAAATACACACAAAGAACTAATACAAATGCCAAAACGAGCCAAGTCAAAGGAAACCTGTGCGAACATGTCTCGACCCGCACGCCCTTTCAAGCACTTGCTGTTGCTGTTGTTGTTGTTTTATTGGGTCAGCGAACTGCGCGCACACGCCCATTTGGGCACAGGTAGACAGGCCCATATGAGGCATTTTCCATGCGTCTCAATAGTTGTTGACATTCGTGAAAAACTACTCGCCAGCCGCTTGTTTTCCCCGCAAAGGCCCACCCCTTCCAGCTTATCTACATATGTATTTACCTGAGCAGGGCGGGCATCTTGTTGGATTTGTTTTTCCTGCCGTTTTTTTTTTTTTTTTTTTTTTGTGTACTTGTGCCGGCTTCAGCAACCGGTTCTGCTTGGCACATCCGATCGAAGCTCAGTCCCTCGGCATCTTAGTCATTATCGTAAGCATGACTCTTTATCAGAAATAATTCTGACTCACTTAACGATTTAATTCTGGTTGTGGGTAACTTTTATAGCGTGTGATTTACGCTAGCTTCCTTTTTGTTTCGTATGTGGGTTGGAATTGAAGATATCTGCGATCCCATAAAGTATATAGATTCTCGAACAGTCGAGTCTGGAGTAAATATTCTTTTCAGATTAATTCCATAGTTGAATAAACATTTTAATGTTTTATCTATTAATTCAACTGCTTGAGCTTAAGCTTTGTTCTTGCTCTTCAACTTGTTTAGCTTTGTCCATTATCATCCATAATTTGATCTTTGTGCCTTTTCCTTTCCAGAGAATTTCTTTAAAATCTAACTAAAGCTCTTTCCAATTCGTTGACTTTGCTTAATTTTCATTAGTTAACATTCTCGGATGCTGCGCCGCGTGACATTTGTGGGAGCTCTCTTTAAAGGTCATGCTCCATATTCAAGCCCCTTTGTGGCTTTTTCTGCTTTGTCAATTATTCCAATATAATTGAGTGACATCGAGTGCAAAAAAATCAATACGTGTTAATTAAATTTGGCGGCAAATATGATTTCGTTTATTTATAAATCTGTTTCGCTTTGCTCATAAATATTGGCGCTACTTAAATATTTGATACGACCGATTCGTCTGGGGCCAACATTTGATTGGATGTAGGTAAACACATATGTATAGACCCCGAACCCAATAATCAGCGCTCTCTACGTGAAACTAGAACTGGGTTATGTTTGCCAGCGACCATAAACGAGTGTAGATTTATGACAAAACTAACTGGGTTAGGTTTCCTTTCGCACAGCTCGGTATTACACGCAATTAGTTTCACCAGATAAGCGCCAGCTAATCAGACTCTGATAATATTCACATTAGTTCTCGAGCAGCTCCCATAAAATAAAGTGAAAGTCTCGAAAGTGTGGTCTTACTTATGTCCTAACTTATAATATTAATTAATTTAAACGTATACTTACCCACAAATGTGCATCCAGAAATAACTAATCCCCAGTGTGTTTCGTTTATTGCTATTTGCTTTCATCTCTGAAATAACAAAGTAAGTAGACAGCGGATTAGAAGAAAGAGGAATACAAGAGAGGGGGAGAGAGAGAGGTGAGAGTATAACCATTAATTGATACCACAACTTTGTTTATGTGAAAATAAATATGAATATATTATAACCAAAACATGAAAACCTTTAAAGATTGAGTTCATGAGAATCGCATAGTAGAGCAGTAAGTAAAAATAAGTTATTTTCAGAAATTCTCAGCACAGCTGGTAAAGTTTTTCGAATGTAAAGCATACTTGGTTCTATTGTTAAAAGCTGTTGCTAACAGCTTGTGCTAACAGCTTTTCTTAACAGCTAGTGTTAAAAGCTATTGCTAACAGCTATTGCTAACAGCTATTGTTAACAGATATTGTCAGCACAATCTGTAAACTGTTTGGGTCCTTACATATCTTCCAATTCTATGGAGAATCAGAACCTTGACTTATAAGAAGGATGTACAAAGATATGTGTATATATGATACAAGTGTCGTTGCAACTTGCAAGCTTTTGGCTGTCATTGCAATGAGTTGTTGCTGTTGACGGGAACCATTTGGCTACTCTAGTGCGAATTGGGTCAGCAGGTTTGATTGTGTATTCATCCAATGCCACGCCCGCTTGTACCCCCCTACCATACATCCCTCTCTCTCTCTCTCTCTCTCGCTTTGTGCCTGCAACACAGAATTTGCATAAATAAATCAAAACTCATTTACCTGCCCCACTTTTGTGCAACACCCCACTCCCTTCCTTTCGCCACTCTTCAGTTGTCTCCCATATATATATATGTATATTTTTTTTTTGTGAGCCTTTTGCGCTTTTCCGCGCTGCAGCGAAGGAAAAACGGGTTAATTGTCAGCCGCGTAGTTGATGGCGCTTCTTTGCTTTTTGTTTTTGTAAAAAAAAAAGAAGAAAAATTGTATATAAAAAAGTATTGTTGGCGGCACAATTTCCGCCACTGTTGGTTTGTAATTTTGCAATTTTGTAATTAAAGTAATTATTTGATTCGCTTTTTATTGTCGTGCCAGCTTATTGCCCTGGCAGCACACCAAATATGTTGCACGAGCAAACGATTTATTGGAGTGGCAGCAGGATTTGCAGTCAAATTAAACGAAAGGGCTTTGGTTTCCAGCTCGTTGCGTCTCCGTTCTATTATATTATAATCCCTAATAACTGATCCTAGCTTGCACTGGCCTGTAATACTATTAAGCAGCGTATAAATGCCCTCCATGGTCACTTGGAAGCATATCAAATGTAATCCTTCATGATCTCTTGAACATAACAAATGCATTATGTATGTGTCCTACATGGTGCTTTACACGTTTAAGGAGTCCTCCATGGTTCCTTAGATCCTAACGAATGCATCCTATTAATAGTTGCATAGGTTTATTACACGTATACGAGGTGCTTTATGGTCTATAAAATATAACAAAGGGTGTATATTTATGTGTGGTCCCCATGGTCAGTATTCGTATCTAACAATCATTTGTGGATCTATGTTCACTTTGTTTGCTCTGTTATCAGTTATCAAGACCTTCGATTAGCTAAATATTCTATTCAGTTCAGTATATGTATCTATCAGATTTATATAGAGTCAACAGGCGTACTTTAAATATTAAATGTCCTCCATGGTCACTTGACTTGCTGATACATTAGTTTGCTCACTTACAACTAAACAATACTCAATGATAATATGATAGATTATATATAATGCTGGTTTTAGCGATCTTATAGATTATCCGTATACAATTATAATCAATTGCCAATAATTATATCATCTAGAATCCTTACTTAATAACATTCTATACTTATATATATAGATAATGCTGCTTCTTAATTACTTATCAAACCAGCATCGAGGCGCAATCCGTTGATAAAGCCAAATCAACTGATTTTTTATAGGTCATGTCTTGAGCTCTACAAACCCAAAAACAAAAAAACAAAAAAAAACAGTTCTTATCGCAGAGCAGATTATGCTGGTCAGGTTGCCAAGAGGCATATCAAATGTTGCCACAATAAATACGAAGGGATAGGGGCGGGCGGAGGCAGTGTCTAAAGGGCATAAAGTCAACATGGCATATGCCAAAAGTTCAACATGTACGAAAGTCAGTTAACGCATACAAACACACATGCACACACACAAACACACATACACACACACATGCAAATGCAGAGCGGCCAATTAAGCAACATGACCTAGAATATTGTAACCCAATTGTGACCCGGCGCGGCTCGGCTTAAATCACAGATGTGCGTGTGTGTGTGTGTGTGTTTTACATGTATGAGCATATGCAAATGTGTGTGTGCAGCATTTGCATGTGCTCTGCATGTTTAATTGTCGTAATAAATGCGTAGGCACATCACGTGCTACAGATATTTATTTGTATAGCTATAGATTGAAGTACACATACATATATAAAAATATATACACATTAAATACCGAGTTTAATTCAAACCCGGAACTCTCTATCTAAATGAAAACGTTTGAGGAGGACTCAGTCTTAAAGCAGAAACAACCTTTACATTCATCTAACCATGTTTTGGCAGATGACAACTTCAGGTGGATATCAAGTTTAGCCCGTAATCTGAATGTGAAAATATCTACGATTATCAATACTTTCAGTACAAAGGGCATGTGTTAGCTAGGAAGCAGAACTTTTCACTGTAGGAAAATTCCACCCGCATGTGTGGAAAAATTGCGAAAAACGTTTGTATGCAACCTTTTTGTCTACCATCCGATCGACCTTTAGCTCATTTTTAAAGATTCCTCGGTTGAAATTCGATTCACAGATTTGTTGAGCTGTTTTGGGTTTGCATATATATTTGTACATACATGTATGCATGTTTGTTTTGTATATACATATGTAAACATGCATGCATGCATTTGTACGTGCGTGCATGCATTCGTACATGCGTGCATGCATTCGTACATGCGTGCATGCATTCGTACATGCGTGCATGCATTCGTACATGCGTGCATGCATTCGTACATGTATGAATACATGTAGGATATCTACGTACATGCACAAATACATGTGTACATACCTACTCATTTTTACATGCATGTATGTCTGTAAGCATTTTTGTACATATAAATATGTGCATGCATACATATATTATTGTGCATGTCTCCTTATATATACATGTATGTTTGTACATATATATATGTATGCATGTTTGTTTGCATATATGCAAACATGCATGCATACATACATACATGCATACATACATACATACATACATGCATACATACATACATGCATACATACATGCATGCATACATACATACATACATGCATACATACATACATACATGCATACATACATACATACATGCATACATACATACATGCACACACACACATACAAATATACGTAAATAGTTATGTACAAACCGCAAAAATACCAAAAAAAAAAAAAAAAAAAGGCACAACACTTCTAGCTAAGCATGAAAACTACAGAGCCTACTTAAATTCTTGAGAATCGAGGAGTAGAGCACTTGGTAAAAATACGTTTTATTTAAATTTGCAGCACAGCGAAAAATAAGTTTGGTCTTAGAAAACAAACACGCATTCATACATATATACATAAATGCATTCATACATGCATGGAAACACTAACACACACGCCCACATACATACATACACACATACACACATATACACATACATATATAATATTATTTATTAAAGTAGTTCGAAGCAAATCAAAGCTCGCAAATGCTAACTTAGCTCAATGACATAACTAAAGTACCCACTGGAAAGGGCATAAAAACGTATTTCGAACGAATTTATCCTTGTGCTTAGCCAAACAAAGCGCAGTGCAGCCGGAAATTCATAAAAATAATAAATATGAGCGCTTCGAAATGACATTGGATTTGACTAGCTATACTATATAGTATATATATATATATATTTATCGGAATGTTACAATTTAGCTGGCAGCACGTGGCTGACACTTGAGGGCTACGTTTTTGGCCATGGTCAAGTGCAGTTTGAATTTAGTAATTACTATTTTTCTATTATACGCATATTACATGTGTTTCTGAAGCTCCGATTCTGAACATTTCGTGTTTGGTTAAAACAATCACGTGCCAACAAATAAAAACAAAAAAATAGCTCATTCGTTTGGGCTCTGACATAACCATGAAGTCGAATGCGAGAGCTAAGTATGTGAAATGTCGATTTCATCAATGGACGCCACACTAAATGTGTTAGTAGTAGCTGCCCTTTCCCCTGCTCCCCCCTCAGCCCGCTCTTTCTACTTTGGCTTAGGGTGTTTAGCTGTCTTCTCTCTGTTAACTTGGCCATGTTGCTGCCCGTTGATCGTCGGCTAGTTGAGCTACCCCTTTTTGGCTTGCCAGACACGTCCGCATCGAATATTTTGTCAGCGTCGCTATCGGACAGTGGCTCAAAGGCTTAACAGACTGGTGCTATCAGTTAAAGCCATGTCCGTTGGACCCTCGCAGGTCCAAGGCGCAGGTGAGAGCTGCTTGCCATTACCTTAGTGATAACTTAATATAGTTAAATATTGCGTTGAACAATAGCTGAAAATGAAAGTGTTCAAATCTATAGCCAATCGATGTCACAGGCTGTGAAACCACAAAAAATCTGTCTATATCAACACCGATTTCTCGCTCTCTTTTACTCTGTGCATATATTTATATAGTTTATTTTTAAGGAGTTTAAAACTTTGAGAGACTTAGAGAAATTGAACTCTTGGCTTCTCTAAACTAAACTCTAATCGAAAAAGTTATATGCATTATAACATTATACGGGGTATATCATAGCTGGGCATGCTCAACAGTAATATGCTTTAAGTGCAAGCTTTTTTAAAGAAGAAACAAAGTTTTCATCTGATTAATCTGAGCCAACTTTGTTAAGTAATACGAACCTTAGAGACTAATTTATATTAAAGCAAATCAAAGTTTTTTTTAACCTTTACATATTTGCACATGTATATTTACATATGGATATATCTATAAATATATAACAATAGCATACTTATCGCACAATTAGCCTGGCAACATTGTAATCACATTGTTTTTTTTTTATTTTAGTAATTATGTATGCCTAATCTCCACTGGCAGTTTTCCGCAGTTTCCAACCAACCAACCCAACAGAACCCGATAAGCAATTGCCTGCGGTTACTCTTCAAAAGGGTATTATCATGTTCATATATCACGCGTCATGAATTTATGCAGACACAACTAGCCTGTAGGGCTTATATGCCTGCCGACAGGTCTATACGCTGGCTTGACACTTGAAAGATCTGAGTTTTTCAATAGCTGTGGATATTATGAAGCTTATATATAGATACTACATTTTTTATGTAGAAACTATTGATATTAAAAAGCTTATACGTAGACTATGATCTTAAACTGTATACTATCAAATCAAATACTATATTTATGCCCCACTATCGTAGCTTGTTGTATTAAAATTCGCAACAAGTTTAAGCTTTGAGCTAATGGCAAGCTGTGGGCAATATCGTGTTGATAGAACCTCGAGGTACTTAAACAGGCTAAACAGAAACTATGCTCAGCTTTGTTGGGTTTTATATCTGGTTCTGGTTGTATTCCTTAGATTATATCTAAGAGACATCGTTCATTTCAGTTAGCTCTTTTAGCAATGGCTGGGCTCTTGATGAGTTAAAATTCGCAACAAGTTTAAGCTTTGAACGAAAGGCAAGTTGTCAGGTTGATAAAACGGCGAGATTTATGAACATAGCAAACAGATAACTGGCTGCGCCTTGAATGGGGAATATACTATATATATATACACTATTATGTCTTATATAAGTAAGTGTATTTAAGCTTCGTTCATTCACTAAGCTTTTTTTCGGCGCACAAGCCTAACATTAGCAATGCCTGCGCTGTCTACTTCAGATTTTTATCTACTCGTTTAGCACCAACTGATAACACGATAAAAGCAAATATTAGACGCGATAAGAGTTACTCATTGTTCTATCGCATGTATCAGACAACAACTAAAAATAGTTAACATATTTTTTTCGCGTCTCGTGTGCCGAGATAATCCGATACAAGACGGGGCAAAAACTACGGAGCAGATTGTAAAATCAATTTTAGTTGTTGGGGATTTTGTATTTTTTTTTTTTGGCGTGCAGCAGATGATGCATTGCCCAAATGCTTGCCTGCAAATTAAAGACTGGGTAAAGGGGTATATTGTTTTCCTACTTGTGCAAATGTTTGTCAGTTATTTGGAGTAGCTTTCTTTATTTATAAAAACCCCTGTGTGTGTCAGATTTGGGCGCTGAAACTATTCCCTTTAACTAGTCAAGTTAGTAGGAAATGTCGACATATAAATAGGGACCACAGGCAGAAACTTCCATCGCGTAAGGAAAGCTCAACTGAAGTACAGGGTATCTGCCAGTCGATTACTGCCGGCCAGAATCCACTTTTGCTTGCTTTGTTTGGTTGCTTAGTCAACGGCTGATCGCAAATTGTTTTCTTAGCTACCAGCACAAAAACAACTAGCCTGCTGCTTCAGCCCTTGCCCTGCCTCCACAACGCCAAGCCCCACCCACCCCCAGCTCTACCCCTCTCCGAGTTACCCTGCCGCTTGACGACAAGTTTATTGTCGTCTGTGCGCGCGGGGTTCTTTGTATTTCATTCGTTTCAGTTGAAATTGTTTTGTATAATTTTTGTATATGTTTACACAAAAAAAAAAAAAAAAAACTGCTGCTGCTGCAACGCCCGCTTCTTAGTAATAATATATTATATATATCTATATATAATACATACAATTGAAGCTTGCACATAACAGTCTATAAGCCACACGCAGAGCCAACGCAGCGGCAGCGGCAGCTTCTGTGCTTCCAGAAATCCTGCACCCAAATGAAGTTCTTTGCGTAAGTTTACCCAAATCAATCAATCGGAGCCCAAAGAGCTGCCCCCAGCTCTAGTCAAGCATTAAAAACAAAAAACAGGCCAGGAACAGGCCAAGCCCATTTGCAGGGCGCATTCAAGCGTTGCCTAAATTGTTTTCCCATTTTATCTACATTTTCATTCAATTAAATCTCAGGTAAAAGTTTTATTCTATTTTTGTTCTTGTGACAACTGAATGCATTCAATTTGTTGTTAATTTGTTTGCCAAACAAATTTGTTGCCAAACGATTTTCCGAAGAAACAATTCAATCGAATTTTGAATCGAAAGGTGAATGAACGTAAAATAAAACTTAATGAAAGCAACTATATAGTCAAAGATTAAGCATATACACGCTGCATATATACTAATCTAGTTATTGTAGCTATATTAAGTAATTTATATATATATATATATATTTACCCGAAATATCTTCGGCGTCTTCCAAAATGCCTGTGCAAATTTGAATGTACGTTTCTTGCTTTCAGTTTCTCCAAGATGTCCAAATATTCGGGCAAAAAATGCCGCCTCCTCTCGATGATGTGGCTGACGGCGTTCTTCTTCTTTGTGGAAATCATAGTCGGCTATGTGACCAATTCGATGGCTCTCGTCGCGGACAGCTTTCACATGCTGGGCGATATAGCTGCCCTGGTCATATCATTTCTGTCAGTTAAGGTGCGCACTATATTTTGCTATATGCTTTGATTGTGTCTATAACTAATGCATATTCTCAATCCAAAACAGATGTCACCCAAAAAATGGTCAAAGAACACATTCGGCTGGGCGCGCGCCGAGGTCCTGGGCGCTCTGGTCAATGCGGTGTTTCTGGTCGCGCTCTGCTTCAGCATCACGATTGAGGCTTGCAAAAGGTGAGGCACCTGTGCCATTACGTACCTGTGTGTGTCTCTCTCTAAGTGTGTGTGTGTGTGTGTGTGTGTGTGTGTGTGTAGCTGCTGTCGTGGTCAACGCCTTCGCACACCCAGCGCGCAATTCCGAACGTTTCGCCTTGTCACCGTTTCGTGTGCTCACATTTTCTTGAATTTGTTTTTGTTTATTTTATTTATTGTTGCTGTTGTTGTTGTTGTTAGTCAGTCGTTTATTTTGTTATCTTTTATTTTAATTTACGTTTTTCGATATTCGCCATTTGTTATTCGCAGCGTTTCCATTTGCATGCCGCATGCATATTTCTTGCCACTTTACGATGCGCGTTTTTATACGCCTGACGATTGTATAAACGTGCCAGCTCTTCTTCTTTGCCTTCAAATAGCTATGATTAGCGCTGTGGAGCTGGGCGCAGTAGACCCGGAATCGCTGCAATAAGATTACAAATATTTTAAACCAGTTCAGTCCACTTTGGTTGCATGTCATTTACACAAATTAGAACAAATTAATGTCGTTAACGGCGTCTCATTTGCTAACAGTATTTACCTTAACAAATGTTCTCACTTTCCTTTATGTTGTTCTGTCAATAACAAGGTAATCCAAGATATGGCACACGCCCGCGCTTATCAATAGAACTGGATATTAAATGTAAACATTACGTTCAATGCGTTCTCATTACGTTCATCAGAGTCTCTAAATATACAAATGTAAAACATTATTTATTAAGACTTACTTCGTTACAAGTGAATCGATTATTATTTGAATATAAACAACAGCACGCCATTTGCTTACAGTTGTCGGCTTAACAGAGCTCAAGTCTGTTAAGTTTAAACTAAATGTTATTCCTCCCACAACTTACTTTTCAACTTTCTCCAATAGGTTCATCGAGCAGGAGCCGATACATAAACCGGAGCTGTTGCTTATTGTGGGCATACTGGGTCTGCTGGTCAATATGATTGGCCTGTGTCTGCTATATGGTGCGTATACTTAATATCACTTAATTGTCTATCAAGCATTTAATCAATTGAAATACCTTTAGAGCACGGCGGTCATCATGGACACTCGCATGGCGGTGGTCTGACGCGCAATCACAGCCGCCTCACGGAGCTGGCCAACATGGACGAGGGCGAGGATGAGCAGAACGATTATGCCTATGAGAAGCAGAAGGAGAAGCAGGTGAAGAAGTCCAGTCACGGTCACAGCCATGATCCCGGCCAGATGAACATGCGTGGCGCCTTTCTGCACGTGCTCAGCGATGCCCTGGGCAGCGTCATTGTCGTGGTCAGCGCTTTGGTCGTCTGGAAGAGCGACTGGCAGTATCGCTTGTACATTGATCCGGCTCTGTCTATTGTACTAGTGGCACTCATCTTGCACTCTGTGTGGCCGCTGTTGCGTGAATCTGCGCTTATTCTGCTGCAAACGGTGCCCACGCACATTCAGGTGGATGCCATACAGAAGCGTCTTCTGGAGAAGGTCGACGGCGTGCTGGCCGTGCACGAGTTTCATGTCTGGCAATTGGCCGGCGATCGCATCATTGCCTCCGCGCATATACGGTAGGGTGGAAGCAGTCGACAGCATAATTCCATACCGCTATCTAATGATATTTTGTCATCCGCCGTAGTTGTCGCAATTTGTCGGAGTATATGAAGATAGCCGAGAAGGTCAAGGAGTTCTTTCACAATGAGGGCATACACTCGACTACCATACAGCCGGAGTTCAGTGAGATTGAGGGCTGCAATATGTCCGATGGCACCTCGAGCATTAACATGAGCGGCTCCGATTGCTGCGCCCTCGACTGCCCCACCACGGACGAGGGCTGCGTGAAGGCCACCTGCTGCCAGAACAACAACAAATTGGTAATTCGAAATTAGCTTTTGCTTTTGCTCAGCAACTTAACTCTAACTCTACTTACAGAATCAACTGCCCTCGCCCACCAATTCGCCGTACATGTGCCGCCAACGCAATGCGGCACGCCAGGCTGGCGATGTTGAGGCCGGCTCGCTGCTAGAAGCCGCCGCCGCAGCCAGTGGTAACCAGGCGTTAAGCAACGGCAGCGCTGTCACAGGATCTGCGGAGCCAACGCCAAAGAATGAAATAGTCTGACAACAGCAACAGCAGCAGCAGCCAGCACAACAACATCAAGTACACTTTGCCACAAGCCCAAGCACATCAACACGTGATATATTTTACGAGCCAAACAGTCAAGCAACTTCCAAAGTCATCGCGGCCAGCGATGCCAGTCCAAGTCTCTCGCTAACCGCACAACGACGCCGCGAACTGCAGCTGCGCGCCGAGCAGCATTGCCAGGAGCAGGTGAAGCTCAGCGGCGGCGCCTGCACGCGCAACGGTGACGAGGTGGCGCTTTAAACCTAAAAAACAGAGAAAGGAGATTGTAGTGTTGGGCTTTTTTTTTTCTATCTTATATATTACACGCATTCTTCTTGGCAACTTAAACTGTTCTTTAGTAGAATTTACATATAAACAAATTACGTTTATAGGGCCAGTCGACTTGAGCCGTGGTTAAGCGTTGTTGTTATTGCGCGTGTCTAGTTTAAAACAAAATATTGAGCGTGTCTGTGTTTTTGTGAAGCCCCACCCACCCCAAACACTGCACAGCCACAAACCACACAGCGTATTTCATTCGATTTTCTGTGCTAGTTTAATTCAATTCAAAACAACTTTAGACTTAGAGCCGCGAAAACATGCAGTTAAAATGTCATTCGTAGAAATGATTGTATGGGATGTTGATAGCGTTAACACAAAAAAAAAAAAAAAAAAAACAAAATAACACAAAGGAATAGTTAATTTTAGCATTAAGTCCAAAGCAACATGTAACAACAATTAAGCATATGTACGTTTTTTACATTTTGAAAAAGTTTATACATGAAACGAAAACAACAAAATATATATATATATATTGTATTTAATAGTTATATATATATATATATATATATATATATAGTTAATGATCAAAGACAGTGGCCGTTGGGCGCGTTTAGTGCGAATGTTTAGCGAAAAGTTGATAGAATTACAAATACCTAGTGTATTATCATATGCATATTCTATGAAAGGAAAACAAAATAAAACACAAATACATACTGTATATGTACGCAAGCGTTAGGCATTAGTTTCTTATTCTTAGTAGTTTTTATCATAATGCTAAATGTAAAAAGGTTTTTACTGCAATGGCAATTAAGACTTCAGTTAATTTAAGCGCTTTGTCAACTTTGTCATTAATTCGATAAATGCTGTATTATTTTATGATTGTTTCAACATGTTTGCGTTTATGTTTGTAAATATGCCTACATCAAACATAATTATTATAATTAAATGATACAAATTAAAACCAATACAAATCATTTTATTTTCGGTCTATAGCTTTATTATAATAGCCATGCGAAAGCCCTTCTAGTTTCATTGTGCAACTAATCTTCATTTGTAAATATAAATTTATTCTTTTTTTTTTTATTATTTCTTCGACGTTCAATAAATTTATTTTAATACAATAATGGATTTTATTTACAGTGGAAATGTCTCTATGTACAATTTAGATATGAATTTGAAATTAAAAAAAAATAAATAAATTTACATTAATTAGAAAGGCTTTTTACATTGAATGTGGATAAATATATAAATTAAGCGTGCATTTTATGTATTTAGTGCTCTGGCTCATGCTCCCCGTCATCGATGCTTTGCATCTCTGAGAAGCGAAGCTGGCGCTATAAATTCTCGTCCAGATTCTTGTCGGTGTTCTCCTCAACGATTGCCTCGTCCCAGGGACCGTGAATGTTGAACTTGTGGCGCTGTTGCCTCACAAATATGAACGGGCAAACAAAGTTGATGAAGAGCATGCTGCAGGCATATAGATACAGAACCGGCCGTGATATATTATAGAGCGCCGTGCAGCAGATGATAAACATGGGCACCATGCACAGCGGGTGCCATGTGGCTGCTATCATTATGGGATAGAGCACAAAGAAGATCGCCGCCTCGACGAGCAGAACAAAGGCGTGATACGATGTGGATAGACGCGAGGCCAGGCAGATGGCGCCGAATATGGCCGCATTCAGCGATATGGCCTTGGAGACCATGGCCACATCCAGGCCATAGTCGGAGAACATCAGATTGAAGAGCATCATAAAGAAAGTCGTCATATATATGGTGTCCGTGCTAATGGCCTGTGTCAATGTGTGCAGCATGGGTGAAAAGATGTAGCCAAATAGCAGCACCGTGACCAGCGTCTTGGAGTCCTCTCCCAACAGCAACATGCTGAGACTGCTGCCGCGATAGAACAAATACCCGATGCCAGTAATGATGCACGAGGGCACCAATATACTGGTGGGTGCGACACTCTCGACCAGCATCATATGGTAGAGTATCAGGAATCCGGTTATGCACGAGATTTGATTGTTCAGCACGGTTATGCCGGCAACAGCCTCGCCGAAAGTGTACAGGCGCACGTGAAGATTTGTGCGCAGATCTTTCAGGAAACTCACATCCGTATAGTTATCCGGATATTCGCGGTTTGAATAGAGGTTCTTGACCCAAGGCTTTCGTTTACCGTACGTGGTTTTTGCCATTTTTCATTCAGTGCCAAAAACATTGACAAACGGTTTGTTTACAGCCGAACAGCTGATACAGTTATCGATATCAAGTGCAGCTTCCATTTAGTTATCGTGCTATCGATAACAGAAATGGCGCGCGGGCCAGTTTAAATATGATATACCATACCATTTGTTAGAATGCGTCATTTTATTTCTGCTTAAAAGTTAGTTGTAGAAAGGCTCAGTTATTAAAGTTAGGAAGGCAAAAGCGCCCTTGGCTAGTATTGTAGACTTTCAGTTAAAATCAGTTAGAATCCATCCAGGATTAGTTAAGATAAACGCTTCAAAAAGGCATCCGTCCAAAAATGATTAGGGACATTCGTCAGGTTATAAAAATGGGCTCTAAGCAAGGCCACTGTCAACAACAAAAGATTTCAATAAATTAGCAAAAATATTCAATTTACGACCAGCCGCCCGTCAGCTTGTGAAAGAGTTCCTCGTTCAGCGTCTGATTGTTATCCTTGGAGCGCATGGACATAAAAATGTAGCCGCCTATAAACTCATGGACCACCTTACAGTCGGCGGAGTGGCAAGAGAAGACAACATTCTCGTCATTAAACTGTATCATCATGCACTTTATGCCCCAATTGACATTCCAGGCCTTCATGCTGTTGTAGCGCCAGGTCTTGATGTGATCCCCAGTGCTCAGGTCCATGCGCATAATGCGATTGTGAGCCACGCCCAGCAGCTCCTCCTTACGATGGCCATCGAACTTGATGATGAACAGCGAGACGCCAAAGTCGGGCAGCGATTGCCAGGCCTGTATGTACTTCAGTTTGGCCTCTAGCAGCGTCAGCTCCCGCACATTGGCATGCGCCTCCAGGATGCGCTGCACCGCCTTGCCGGACAGCTTGCGCAGCATCTTGGGTGACAGATAGTCTACGGCATCCACGCTCCGCGGATCAATGTTGACATGCACGCCGTGCACGGGTCGCTGCATCTGCAGCAGCGACAAGATGCCATCGACCTCGCTCTCGTATGTGCTGTCGGCCAAGGAGCGACCCTTGGCTGCCAAGCGACAGGCTGCCAGCCACTTGGCGTACTGCTGCTCGTTCTCGCAGCGCACCCAGACCTCGCTGTTGGGTCCATGATGGTCCTCGGGCGAGACCTCCAGGCGTATGGCATATTTGCCCTGCGCAAGATTCACGTCCGGTGTGACTTCGCAGCCGCGCAAATTGATGGTAATCGCGGGGGCAGTGCATCGCGAATCGTCGGCCGTCTTGTAAAGATGCAAATGCAAGTCGCGGTAAATAAAATAATAGCGTTTGTAGCCTCTCAGCGTGAAACGTTGAGGCTTGAGAAAGCGCAGATAATCGGAGAGTTCCGGTATGCGTGTGATATTAACGGGATCGTGTGCATTGCTGCCTTCCAGTGTGATCTGGAGCTCATTGAGCGCGGAATCGATATCATCATCGTCGTTCTCCTGACTGGACGTCTCAATGCCCGAGTCAATGGCTGCCAGCGGCTGCATGTCCACCTGATGGTTCACCTGAAATTGCAGGGCGGCAAACATAAGCGTCTCCTCCTCGGTGCAATCCAGCTCCTCGTTCAGTATGGACCATTTGGCCTGCTCGTATAGCTGATTGATCCGCACCTGATCGTACTTGGGATTCATATCAAAGAACGTATAGTACTTGAAACGTAAACAGAGTGTATCGTATTCCCGTATGCCCTGCTCCATGAGAGACAACGAGCTGTCCAGCCAGCCAACATTGAGGCGTGCCTTCTCCACCAGCGATTTGGGTCGCAATAGGCGTGCGCGCACATCCGCACTGGGCGTATGCGGCGAGCTGGCCAAGTTCTCTTGAAAATCGCCCAGACTAGAGGAGGAGTCGTAGGTGCCGTACCCAGTTTGGCTGGGCTTCCAGTTGCCGGGCGTATGAGGCGTGGGTGAACGCCTGCCTGCGGCATTGTGCGGCGACAGGGGCGCACAGAAGAACAGGCCCGGCGCCGATGGCTTGTCCAGGCTGCCATTGCTGCCGCCATTAAAACCCGAATTGATGGGCACAAATGAGTTGGTATCCGGTGCCGGTTGCAGATATGTGGTGCCATCCGGTTCGGCTATGGGCACACGCTTCAGATGCGGCAGCTGGGCAAAGTTCTTCTTCAGATGCTCCGCCTCGAGCGGCTTACATAACGACAGCTCCTCCGGATAGCGTATGTCCAGTTGCTTGCACAGATTCACAACAGCGCCGAACGTCTTCGCCGAGTAGTCCACCCGACAGTCTATATAGCGCAGATCCGGCAACTGAACGCGCAGCACCTTGTGCATGGGCGTAAAGTGCAGCAAGCTGTCCGCCTGCACGCCGCACTGGTCGAGGGTGGCGCGTGTGCGTGTTAGCCAAACGTTCTTGGCCGGCCAGTAGAGCGCATGATCGGACCAGTCCTTCGGATTCTCCGGATCGACCAGCTGCAGCAGTATGCTGCCCAGGTGCTGATCGCCGCGCACGCGCATTGTGCGCTCCAGCGCCAGATCCGTTATGAAGATGCGCAGATTCCATGAGTTTTCGCCAACGTGAATCATTGCGAGACTTCTTGAACTGTTCTTTGTACTTTTGCTGTTGTGCTATTGTGGATGCTGACGTCAAATGTGCCCTCTCCGGCTGACAGCCTCAAACGTCCTTGTGGCGGCGCCTACGTGCGTTGAATTTCTTCTACAAATGAGATGAGTTTGTGTGGCAGCTGTTTAATTATAGCGTCATTTAAGCGCATTCTTTCAGTTTCAACTACACACTTTAATGCGGGCACGCTACATATGTCGTAATACTTCCGGATGCGCGCAATTGCATTGATTGATTTTCACTTAACAAACTGGAGCAATTAATGAAAATGCATTGAAATAGAAAGCGCCCAGTGTTCGCCGTTCGGTGTTCAATTGAGAGCTGTTGCCGTTCACGGCCGAACCGGTTGGCTGGTCCATGCGAACTAGATGAGCGAACCATTTTGGCAATTGCAACAAGTTGCCAGCTCTGCGCCAATCGATAGGCAGACATTTGCTTGGCAATTGGCCAGTACCGTTACATCTGCGCCAACTACCGTTTTGTTTTTTTTTTGGTTTATTTTTTTGTTTGCCATGGCAACGGATTACAGATTTGACCAGCCCCAAGGCTAGAGTTTTAAATGAATTTGTATAAGCAAACAATAAACAAACGAGAAATTCGTAACCACAGCAGCAGCCAGTCAATTTTCAGTTATAAATCGACAGCTGAACAGCCGGCAACACATACCCAATACCCACATTCGAATCCAGCATTAACAATATTTACACATAGAAAAAAAGCACGCTACAATAAATACAACTTTTCAGCGCAACAAAATAAAATATATTGCACACTGTGTGTGCACTTTGATGGTATCGCCTCGAGTCCGCATCGACCTTTAGTGCAGCATCTCGCCTGGGATAATAACACCATGTCGTAAGTATCCGTATCCAAGCGGTACGCACCACATTAACATTGTGGCTCAACTCTCTCCCATCCTCGACTCGCAACTCTCAGGTTGCCGGCAAAAAGCTGTGAGAGCCTCTACTCGGCCAGCTCTCGCGAATCCGCCAGCCAGATCTATCAGCGCAAGCAGCCGGCGCGCGGCTTGAAGGCCAATGGCATCCGCCAGCCCTCGATGGTGCCCAACAATGCCACCAGTGAGATACATCAGCGCGTAATGTCGGCGCGCAATTTGCGCGCGAAAACCTTTCAGAATCAGCTGGCCGATGCCCAGGCAGAGATATCCAATTTGGCGCATGAGAATCGCATGCTCCGCACCATGCACAAGCGCCAGTCGATGGCACTCAACAAATATGAGAATACCGGAGCCGAGCTGCCGCAGCTATTGCATTCCCATGCCGAGGAGCTGCGCGTCTGGCAGACCAAGCATCGCAACGTGCAAGCCGCCAACAAGGAGCTGGAGGCGAAGCTGAAGCAAAAGGAGGCACAGATTCTAACGCTAAGCGACCAGAACAGACACTTCAGCCAGCTCATCAGGGACAAGTAAGCGTTAGTTGAGCCAAAGAGAATGGTTGAAACTAATAAGTTACTTTGCAGAAATCTGGACGAACGCCAAAAGCTGCAGGATAAGCTGCGCTCGTTGGAGCAGCGCCTGCAAGAGAAGGATAACGATATGAAGCTCATGACACGCAAGGTGCAGCTGGAATCAAAGAACTTCCGCCAGCAGCTGCTCAACGAACAGAAGAAATGCAAGGAGGTCATGCTGAAGCTGGAGAAGGCCAGACTCGAGATTAGCGGCTATCGCAAGCTGGAAGAGTTTACAGTTAGTCCAAATTAAACATATACTTATTGAACAATATTGTATACGCGCCATTGCAGGTCGACAAGGCTAATCCCTTGGCCTCTGGTCGTCGCACCAAGCTGACTGCCGTCGAGGATTCGGACAAAATTGAGAAACTGGAAAAGTCACTCGAAATGCTGGACAAGGCCATTGAGAAGAACAACCAGAGTGAATTTAATGCGCTGACTGACGTCCTGGAGACCGATTCCAATTTTGACTTTGAGAAGGATGATGCCGATGAGGAGAAGAACCCAGCTCAAATGCCGGATGCTCAGGATAAGGACAAGCCAACACGCGCCAAATTGACGCTGCCACCGGCCACCACTCTGCCCAAGCCGTTGGCCAACAATGCAAACAATTCGTCCCGTCTCGGCCAAATGTTGAATCCGTCCAAGCCCAAACCCAATCCTCGTCTGCGCAGCGGCGCTAGCGGCAGTGTATCCACTCTGGCCAGCAGCAATGCGCGGAGCAGCCTGGCAAGCAAGCGCCGGGACAACGATATAAGTGCCAAGCACACTGCAGCAGCCGATGCGGCTGCCGACAAACTGGAGGCACTAGCAAAAACATTTGAATACGACTACGAAGAGGACTCCGAGCGTGCCGAGGACGAGGAGGAAGATGGCGATGCCAAAAAGTACGGAAACATGGACCAAGAAGATTATGGAACCGAAGAGGAGGAGTCTCAAAATGACGAATATGCCCCCTACTTGGATACAAAATGTGAACTGGCTGAGATGCTCGAGATGGAGGAGGAGTATGAAGATGACGACGACGACGACGAACAATCACCAAAGCCCCCAAGCAAAGCAGGCTTGGTAACTAATCAAATGATCTCTAAAGTAACCATTAATAAGTATAACAACTATTCCATAAACACAGCAAAAGGGTAATTTGCGTGCGCCCAGCATGAAGGAGAATGTGTCTGGCTTGCGAAAGCTGATCTCTGATGACTACAAGGAACGCGAGAGCTTCTTGGATATACATTGTCGCCCGAACTCTGGCAGCAACATGCGCGATGATCCCGCCAAGAAGAAGCGCAGCAGCATCAGTTCGACAGGCACCGCCGGAGTTGGTGCTGGGGGCCAAATGGTTGCCAGTCGCAAGCATGCACTGCTCGCCGCTCTCAAGGTCATCGATGACAACAAGGATGAGGACTAGTTTCAGTTTTTCTTTTTCTAGACTTTAAGCTGCGTTAAGTTATATTTTTTAATTGATTCCAAGTAAAGAGCTCCGTAGGCGCGGCAGCCGTAGCATGTGCAGCAATTGCTGGACAAGTGCTGGTCCATATGGATGGCTTGCCCATTTGTGCCAGGATTTGGTTCAGTGCGTGTTGCACCTGCTCCAGCGCCGTTGAGCAAGTAAAAGCGAGTTGTGTAAACCATTCTAAATTGTACAAATTTATTTTCACGCTTATCCTAGGGTCTATCATTTATTGTTTTTACCGCGCATCTTGCTGATGGCTCGGGAGACCTTTTTGCGCAGCTCCTTCTGCCGCCTCAGCTTGGAGGCTTCTTCGTCACGTTTTTGTGCTCGGAACTTTTGCATACGCTGCTTGGTTTCCTTGCGTTCGCGTTGGCGCTTATCCTTGTAGTTGGTCTCGATCATCTTCATCATTTTGGCCACCTTCTGCTCGTAGGGCGAGTTGATAACGGCAACGCGTTCAAGCGCTTGCCGTGGATTCTCTGGCGCCAGCTTAGGCTTATCCTTGTAGGGTAGCGCACGCTGCAGTGCCTTGGGTATAACCAACGGGCGGAAGATCTTCGGCTTGCGCACAATATCTGTATACATGCTATCCGGCTGTGCCTCGTTTTGAAGTGCTCGCTCCCGCTTCAACTGGCCCAACGTCTTCATGCCCTGCCACTGACTCTTCTGGTCTGGCGGCAGCAGCAGCGATGTGATTGGAGCATAGAAACGTGGCACATCCACACGGAACCAGGTGCGACAGAAAACAATGTCGCTGAGCAGAATCTTGTCCTCGAATGTTGCACGATAGGAGCCCTCGGGCGTGTGATGCGCCTTCTTGATTTGGCCGCGTATACCGGATACGGTCTTGATTTTGGCGCCCTCGAATTTGGCCACCTCCAGAGAGGAGGTGAACATGTCCTTAATGAACGCCGTGTTCTTGTAGATCTTGAATGGATGTCCCACCAGCTTAAGCTTTTTCATTATCTGCGACGATTTGTCCAGTTCGGTAACGCAGCCTGTGGCGGCTATGCGGAAGCCCAAACGCTTCATTTCTTCCTGATCCTGGCGCACCGTTTGCAGCGCCAAAAAGCCAGTATTCTGTGGCGTTATTGGACCCCAAAAGGTCATGCTGCAGGTCACATGATTGGGCGTATATTTCAGATAACGATGCCTCAGGTTATCCTCCACCTTGGCATAAATGGCGACCGTTTGGAATCGACGCCAGCCCATAGAGACGATAAGCGGGTCGCCCGTCTTGAGGATCTTCTTGTACCAGCGATGCTTTTTCACCTTGCAATTGACATAGCCCACATTCTCCTCGGTCATGTTGAGTGCGCCCACCAGCACGGGATAACTGGCATCGAAATTCTCCACAAACTCCGCAGGAATTGTTTTGAAGCCCAGGCGCACATATAGGCCGGCGCGGTAGCCTTCGATTTGAATACGTAGCTCGTTGTCCAGCTGGGCAAATTCGCGTTTGTTCAGTTCGCTTTGCTTCTGCGCCTCCGCCTTGAGGTCCTCGTAGAAGGAATGGTCGCCAGTGATGCGGCCGCCATCGTCCTCAGCCTTCTCGCCGCTATTGTCGTACTCCGCATCGAACTTGGCCTTCAGCTTTAGCTTCTTGGCCATCAGCTCGGCTTTTGTTAGATTCTCCTCCTCCACGCGCGTCATTTTACGTTTGGCAGCCGTAGCAGCTGGAGCAGCTGCCTCTTCATCGTTTGGCTCGTCCTCAGCGATCGCTGCTTTCGGCTTGCCGCTATGCTGCTCACCCGTCTCCAGATCCTCAAAGTCGCCATACACCTCGCTGTCCGCATCGCTCATGTCATCCAGCTTAAGCAAATTTTCGGCATCCTCCGAAGCTTTCCACTTGCCAGTCACAAAACAGTTCTTGATTAGCTCCTTGTTCGCTTCGGATAGCCAGTCGCGCGTAGCATCTGATGCGGGAAAAGTTCTAATCTACTCTAGCCTAAAATATTGAACAGACTTACCGCTTTGATACTCGAAGAAGCAGCGCTCGTCCTTGTCGCGTACGTCCTTGTCCTTCTGCAGTTCGGTTTGCTTTTTGGTGGCCACGCGAAACAGACCGCCCAACTCCTCCTCAGAATCGTCGGCATCCTCTTGCTGCTGCCTGTTGACTTCGCCCTGATTGTATACTCCGTATACCAGACGCATCAGATTGCGCGACTCCGAGTGGCGTTGCAGGAAAGCATCACGCGCCTTTTGCGCCATATTCGTTTTCCAGCTCATGTTGCTGGCCAGGATGCGTGCTTCTTCATCCTCTTCGTCGGAGCCATCGCTGGGCGCCGTGGCTCCCTTGACATCTGCCAAACTTTGATACTCCTCATCGCCAGAGGACGCATCGTCACTGTCCTGTTCCATCTGCTCGTCCTCATCGCTATTTTCATCACGCCAATCGTCGGCCGCAAATTCGTCGGGCTGGTCTTCATCACCGGAGGCTGCGTCCAGCCCCGAATCATCGGCATCGTTGTCATCTTCCTGCTCTGACTCGTCCTCGGCTTCATCTTCGCTTTTGAAATCCTTGGACTTGATAGGCACACTGTCTGAGAAGAGCCGGAACTCCTGCTGTTCAATCTGCTCATCCATGGTGGTTTTCTTGTCTATCAGCTTGTTGACTAGCGCCTCCTGCTCCGTGGCCTCGGCCGTCTTCTCCTTGTGCGAGTGTGATCCTTGTAGCTCAATGTAGACCGCATCCTTGTCGTATACGATGCCACCCACACCTGACATAGGTGCATAGAGTAGACGCTCCTTTTCCAACAGGCTACGCTTCTTCTCTGTGCCCGGCAATGGGCACGGATCAGGTATAAGGCTCAGCTCGTCGATGCGTGCGTCGCCCAGACCTGCAATGTGCACCATATGCTCCTGCTTGAGCGGCACACCGCGCACATAGCCATATAGGACAACTTCGCGATCGCACTTGGGATTGCGGCGCACCGTGTCCGTGTTGGTGATGTCCTCCACACGATCCACCAGAAGGTAGCTGTGCGCACCGCGCCACTGGAGCGGCCGGAACTTCATGACAGATATAAACCGACCCAGATTCTTGATCTCATTGCGCAAGTACTCGCCATGTAGTAGACCCGACAGATAGAAGAGCTTGGCACCGTCGTAGACCTCCGTCCAGAAGCGATGCTTCAGTTCCTTTTTGCGTTTGCGCAGCTGTTTGGGATTCTTGATCATGTCCAGATGCGTCAGCACACCCATTATCTTGGGCATGCCGTGTACCTGGCATATATTGAGGAACTCGAAGATCTCCATTTCAAAGCCATAGCTGGCATCACAGAGCAGCAGCACCAGATCCGCGCACTTGGCCACATCGATCATGGAGTTGATGTCATTGTTGCACTCCAGCAGGGTAATGCGGCGCTTCTTTGAGGTGACTATGGTGATAGGACCACGTATGTCCGTGACATTGGTGCGCGTGAAGCTCTTGATCAGATTCTTGATGAGCGTTGTTTTGCCCACTTTGGGTGGGCCCACAATGGCAATTAGCACAGGCGGCGGCTCATCGGGTGTCTGGTCGACGACGGGTATGTGCTGCTTCTTGGCCGTTAGATCCTCTTTGCGTCGAAAATTGCGCTCCGCACGCTGGGCCGAGTTGATGGCAAACGCTTTTGGATTACGTTGGCGCGCAGTCAGCTCTGGTTCCTTTTGATTGGCGTCCTTTTTGGCCTTTACCTTCTTCTTGTCCGCCTTGACGCCGGACTGGCGTGCGCGGTGCTGTTTGCGCTTGTCCTGGCCAGCATCATCGGCCATTATTCAAAATAAAATAATATAAAATTCCGCAACTGTTTATGTGTGGGATTGCACGTGCTAGCGGCGAAATGAAACAGTTTGGTATTTTAATACCAAGCTTGACATAAGGGTTTTTGACATTTTCGTTTGAAAAAGAATTCCGGTCACACTGTCGGTGCATTTTAGTTTTGCGGGCCAAACGGTCACACTGTGCTGCGAAGCAATTTTTTTCGCATTATTCATTTTTAGTTAAACTTGCAAAATGCTTTTGCGTTTTGGCAAAGTGAAAACCTATTAAATAGGCCCGACTTACTGGCACACGCATACACGTCCTTTGTACGCCAAACGCCCAGTAACACTGACAGAGCGCTGTCAAAAAATATAAAAGCTCAATACTCTCGCCCTGGCACTGGCACTGGCACTGGCAAGAAGCAGCACCAGCAGCAAAGGCGGCGCGTAGTAAAAAAAATTTTCTTTTAGGGAGCCAAACAGAAGAAGCGACGGCAGAGTTCAGGTAAATGTTAATTAAGTGTAAAGCAATGCAAAATGTTTGCCAAGTGTAAATGCAAACTTTTCAATTAAAACGACGAACAACGCCTGAACGGCAACGTTTTTGTCGGCAGCTGTTGTTGAAGGGGTCAGGCGTTGTGCAGAAGGGGCGTACGCAGGGGCGCCCGCCTGCCTCTGCTGGGGTGGGTGGCACTGGACATTCAGATTCCCTGGAGCCGCCTTCGGCGTGAGATGTATGTTCCATTCAATGCCATTGCCACTGCCACTCTGGCTGACCTTGTGCTGCTATCGATTTCTGAAATTGCATAAAAAATAGCCCAAAAAAAAGTGAAAATGAGAATAAAATAAAAAAAAAAGCAGACAGCAGAGGCAAAAATCAAGTGAACTGCACACAAGTGAAGGTTAAACAATTTTCTATGGCACGGACGCTGTTCTTTGTTTGCTGCGCTGCGCGACAACAATAAGAATAACGGCAACAACAACAGCAACAAAAAAATATTCAAGAAATAAAAGAACAACAACTGCGATCAGAGTCCCAGAAGCGCATACATTATTCTTTTGTTGTTTTTCGCTGTTTTCCCTTTTATTTTTCTTTATTGAATTTCAAGCGAAAGCAAAGTCAAGAAATTCGTTTTAATTGCCAGCGTCGCGTTGCGACTGTTTTCTCTCTTTACCAGCAGCTATGGAGAGTCCTTGTGAGTCGGAGAGCTCCCTGGATGGTGGCACAATGCTGCCGCCGAGTCCAGTTTCCCGGGAGCAGCTACAGAAGCGCATCGAGTCGCTGACACAGCAAAATAAGTGAGTGCGCCCAAGGAGTTGTACAGTTCCAAACCTTTTATTTAATTTTCTATTTCGCAGAGTTCTAAAAGCTGAGCTGGACACGTCCAAGACAAAATGCAAAGTGGTGCAGGAGGAGAATCGCTTTTTGAAACAGGCATCTGTTATAATCGTGAGTACTTGCAGTAGACACGTGTGGGCCATCTATAACCAAATGATTTCCATTAATTGACAGCAAGCCAAGGCGGAACAGGAGGAAGAGTACATTTCCAACACGTTGTTGAAGAAAATCCAAGCACTTAAGAAGGAAAAGGAGACCCTGGCGCATCACTACGAGCGCGAGGAAGAGTGCCTCACGAACGACTTGTCTCGCAAACTGGATCAGCTGCGCCAGGAGAAGTGCAAGCTAGAGCAGACGCTGGAGCAGGAGCAGGAGTGCTTGGTGAACAAGCTGATGCGCAAAATCGAAAAACTGCAAGCGGAAACAGATAACAAGCAGACCAATCTCGAGCAGCTGCGTCGCGAAATGGTTGAGCTGGAGAACACACTCGAACAGGAACAGGAGGCGCTGGTCAACAAACTGTGGAAGCGCATGGACAAGTTGGAGACGGAGAAGCGCTCACTGCAAATAAAACTTGATCAGCCGGTCTCTGATCCGACAACGCCACGTGATATCACCAATAATGCCAATGGCGACACCGCCACCAATCTGAGCGCACACATCCAGACGTTGCGCTCCGAGGTGCTGCGTCTGCGCGCCAATCTCGCTACCGCCCAAAAGGAGGAGAAGTCCATTAGGGAGGAGAACGCCAGGCTGCAGCGCAAACTCAAACAGGAGGTGGAACGACGTGAGGCTCTGTGCCGCCATCTCTCCGAATCGGAGTCGTCGCTAGAAATGGACGAGGAGCGCTTTTACAATGAGAATCTTATGGCTGGCGGCCCGACGGCTGCCGCAGCTGTAAATGCTCAACGACAGCGCACCATTAGCAGTCCCGTTTCGCACAGTCCCTCAAGCAGTCGTCCCCTTAGTCCCGGAACGGCCGGTCAGAACCGTTGCTATGCCTGCGGGCAACTTGTGGTAAGCACGATTACAATGTGATATCCGGACAGACATATTAACAAAATATATAAACTTTATAGAATCGTCGCGCCAGCGAGCGCTTCATCAAGCCAGCACTGCCTACGCCCATGCTGGGCCTAAACACTTCCGCACCGAATGTGTTAACCACCGCAAATCCATTGATGGCCACCGGACCCGCTGGCATCTATGGCGGCAACACAACTGGCGCTGGCGCTGGTGCTGGTACTGGCGTTGGTGTTGGCGGTGGTATGGGCGGCTTTCTATCGAATCTTAGCAGCGAACGACTGAGCTTAGGTGGTGGATTAACGCAGGGAACGGCACATAATGCCGGCGGCGGTGCTGGCACTTTCGTTGCCGGCGGCATCTTATCGTTGAATAACCAGTTAACGGGCACATCCAGCAGCGCCTCGTCCTCGTCGTCCAACTTGATGATGAACAATTCGTCCAGCGGTAATTTGGTCAACAGCAGCAGCAACTCATCCCTTTCGGCTTTTACGCCCACCAATCAACCAAGTGGTGCGGCCACGGCGTTTATACAGCCGGCCAGTCCCATGGATACTTCCACATGCAAGGAATAGTTAGCTCTGTGGCCAACATATTTTCTCTCCCACGCTCCACACTCACAGACAACACACACCACACACACGTACACTTACACACGCATACTTACATATACAGGCACGCAAGCAAGCAACCAGTTTAACAAAGTATAAAACACTAAAACCATTATGTAAGCTTCTCTCTATGGAGCGGCTCAAAGTCGCATCATTTATTTCTATTTGATATCAAAATCTCTTATAGTTATTGCGACAAACGTAAACACTTTCAATTATCTACGGTATTCCTACACATCGCTGGTGGCAGGAATTATAAATACTTAGCATTAATGTCTAAGAATGAAATGTTTTTTTTTTTTACTTTTGATCAGTTAAACTAGAAATGAAGAATAGAAAGAAAAAAGCAGAAAGCAACAGCATATGTAAAACCAATTTCCCACTTTTTCCTCGCATGTATGTGGGTCTTAAATTTTTTGAGTATGTTTATGTAAGTCAACAAATAAAGTTCAACAATTAAAATTTATCAAATTATATAAGTGGCTTAACTAAATTTGTCACTACCTTGAATCAGTTGTTTAAATTAAATTTAAAACTCGAATTTTATTCTCTAAATGTGATACAAGTTTGAAAATAACAGCCAATAAAATGGGATAATAACGATAAGTTTTCGATAATACCATTAACATAGTATGTTAGACTTAACAGTAACTTAAAAGTTCATTTGAGCAGCCCCAGTTCATTTGAGCAATAACAGCTCTTCAAGCATAAGTTTGACATGTAGACGCGGTGGTTCCTGTTAACGTATTAACATTAAAGAAGAATAACATTTGTTGTTGTTTTGCCGTCGGAGTAGCATGCACGTCGCGCGTCTAATGAAAAAATAATAATTTGTTTGAAAAATAAAACGACAACTAAATGCGCATACGTATATATTGCTTGTGGGTTTCAACAATATTCGGTATATATGTACATGCATCAAACAGCAAATACACATCTGATTTGTGGCGAACGTGTGTGTGTGTGTGTGTGGGCGCGCAAAATCGTTAATTATTTTGATTAAAAGTGGAGAAAATAAATGCAGAATTTGTGTATGCTTGCTTGTGAAATTGGCAGAGCCCGCCGCTTCCGTCCAACCCGCGCCGGACGACTTTCGCGCAAATAAACACAAAAATAGCAATATTCAATCCAAAGAACAGCGCGCGCGTGTGTATTTTGGCTAAGACAGGAAGAGATCATTTGCCAAAAAGAGCAAGCAGCATTCGTGCACATGTGTGTGAATGTCTGTTAAAGTTGCATGTGTGTGTGTGTGTGCATACAAGTAAATATAAATAAAAAGAAAAGTGCAAAGCGAAAGTTCAATTGTGTAAAATCTTGAGTGTGCGTCAAGCGTTTATTTAGCTTTTTTATTTGCTTGTATTGGTGCGTCTCGGACAGCGCGCGTGTTAGACAAATAACGGCACTTGCAACTGCCGCCGCCACAGCTCTCCAGACGCGAGACACATGCACAGAAACAACAGCAGCAGCAACAACAACAACAACAACAGCAACAACGCAAAGAAAAAGAGCTGCAAAACTAAAGGCAAACGGAAAAGCAAAAGGCAGAGCAATTGTTTCAAGTGAATTGCAATAATTTGTGTTGGCTGGCCAGATGTGTTTAATAAATGATTGCGATTGCGCCAGTTGTATATTATTATGGCCTTGTTGAACAAACTGTTCTTTCCGTCGGTACCAGCGCCAACCGCAGCAGCAGCACCCACGCAAGCGACGCCATCGGCAGCGCCACCGCAGTACTCTGCGCCCCAACAAACAACCCCAACAACAACGACAGCGCAAGCAACGCTAAATTATGGCCAAACAACAGTAGCGGAGGCGGCATCACGTACACACGCCTCTGCCGGCAACAATAGTTCGTCGTCCGCAAAAGCTACGCAAACGTCCAGAAATTATCTAAGGTAAGTGTTTGTCGTAGAGTGTGTTTGTATGTAAACGTACACATATGCACATACATATGAATACGTTTAAGTGTTGTTGATCGGCACGTGTCGTGATAGCTACACTCATCACGCACCCATCTCTAACGGCTGTCGCTAATGTCGCCCAGCACCTGGCATTAAGTCGTCCGTTAAAGGACGTCGAAAACAAAGGCGCACAACCCCTGTGGCTGTGAGGCAGCTGCACATGCAATCAGCGTGTGGGCAAAAAAAAAAAAAATACAAAAACAAAAGCTATGCACATGTATTGGAACGATAGCATTTCCATTGGCTTTGCCTAGCCTTTGTGACTGGCAGTTCGCGACGCTCTTTATCTCTTCCTCTTTGTGCCTCGTACGCAAATTGGCGAACGTAAATGGGGACAATAACCCAACAAACATTTTGGCAAATGTTTCGATATTTGTCACGTACGCCAAAATGCAATGCTGCGCGGCCCCATCTCTGCATATGCCTATCTATGTGTCTGTGTGTGTGTGTGTGGTCTGATATCTGTTGTGTGGTGCTGTTGGAAGTCAAAGTGCAAATCAAAGGTGCGCCCCCAGCCAACGACACTATAACCAGCCCGCGACTGCGCTGTTGCTCTCCATTCGCCCCACTAATTTCGCCTCGGCTAGTTTCGCTTCGTTTGTAGAAACGAGCTCTCAGACAGCCACTCTCGCGCTCTCTTCCGATCAACAACGTCGTTGGGGTAACGTAGGCGTCTGCATGTGTGTGTGAGTATGATTGTGTTGGCATTGGTGGCAGCGAGACGGCTGCGGCAACGGCGGACGTCAGGCGCAAATGTAAATAAAAACGAATCACATGACTTGCTAATCGGCGTTCACAGTCGCTGCCTGCTCTCGTGATTATTATGTCATACACATTTTGTTGTTGGCTTCGCCGCAATTGGGTGAGGTATGTGCATGGCTGAGTGTGTGTGTGTATAAATACCCTTAAAGCGAAGGATATTTAAAATTGGACAGATTTGTCGAGTATAGGTTTATTCTTAGACAACATAATAGAAAGATAGGGTATCTAGTCTTCGCTCCGGTGCGTCACATGCATTGCTCTGTTGTTTTGCTGTTAATTCATTTAATTATTATTTATTACTGTTTATTTACTTATATATTATATGCTGAACTGTGCGCGTTAACAATGTTGATTTTTGACGCTTGCACCCGCCGTCAACGGTTCTGATTGCGGTCTCTCTTTGTATGTTTGTATGCATATTTGTTTATTTGTTTGCTTATTGATTGTGCGTTAGTGTGAGTGTGACTCGTTCGATCAATAGCAGCAGCAGCAGCAGCCACAACAACAACAACAATCATAATAATAATAACAACAGCTATTTCGATTGTTCACTTACAATTTGCATTTCCCATTCAGTTCACAATGTGCGCGAATCGTTTGCGCAGCGATTTCTGTTAAATCGATTACCGCGATCAGCACACATGCACGCGTATGTGTGTGCGTGTGTGTGTGTGTGTGAAGGGGGCTGGGGCGGGGTGGTTTAATGGCCTAAATGCCCGATAAGGCGCGGAATATATAGCATATATCATCAGCATTTTGGCACTTTCAAGTGTGTATTGGCCAATTCGTGGCAACAGGGCAGGCGCACACACACACACACACACGCACGCTCACACATATGCGTGTGTGTGCACATGTATTTATGGCCATTACAGTCGCACTCTCTCGCACTCAGCTGTTGCTGCTCTCTCCCTTGTTCGCCATCACGTGATAAACTTTTCACTCTGCTAATTAAACGCGAGGTTTTTGCACTTTGCTAAAATGTAAACTTCAAAGCGTTGGCAGTTAAAACTCATTGAGAATTTCAGCTGCTGCTGCTGCTGCTGCTGCTTCTCCCTGCTCTGGTGGGTGGAGTATGGCATATTAACATTGTGGTAGGTCAGGTTTTGGCCGCTGTAAACCAAATAAAATTGTGTTTGCTTTTGCTGACAGTTAACGCTAATTTATTAAATTGTTTATATGGGCGACACGCTTGGGTAAATTTCCATCAACTTCGGGCGCGTGTCTGTGTGTCTATGTGTGTGTGTGTGCTTTGTTATCGTTCATTTCCATTTTGGCCTGCGACTAAATTCTTTAGTAAATGCTCCTCTTTTTTTTATCACTCACTTTATCTCGTATAGTAAGTGTGCGATCGTCATTATTATAATAATTATTATTATAAAACTGGCTAAAACTGTGTATTTACTTAGCTGGCAAATGTCTGCCATCCGGCCGGCTAACCGGCCGCTCCCCTCACACTGAATCATGGCCAAGTCGTGTCCATATTTAGACATTCGCTGACTGGCTAGCCAGCTGGTCACATGACTACACAGACCCGCATTCAATATGCGAAATTTAGGAGTTTGCGTGCGGGCAAAAAAAAAAAATATAAATAAATAAATTGGTAAAACCAAAAACAGCGGCGCATCATGTATTTGAAAAGCGTCGAAACCCCTAACCCACATAGCCAAATCATTTGACAGACACACATTCTCATAAACTTATATATGTGTGCTTAGTTTTTAGCACGTGGTTAATAATTTTCGATAAATTGATATATATATATATATATATATTATTTATTTTTGGTGGGATTTTCAATGTTTACACAGTGAGTCGCCAGCTTTCACACGAACAGATCAGCGGAGCACGTGGCCATACATATCTCTATATATGACGATGTCTATGCCCCAATTAGCACTCGATTGTGGAAATTTTATGCCAACAATCGTATTCATATACTCATATTGTGTCTGCATATGGTATTGGGGGGGATCGTGTGAAATAGTCGATTTATTTGATTGCTAATCAAAATCGGACAATGCGCCGTTGTCATCGTCTCCTTCACACATAAATAAATCAATCTACAAATGTTATAAATAATTTGGTTTCGAATCTTTTTTGTGGCTAGCCGAGTGCCAAAATTGATTGTAAATTGGAAATTCATTAAACTTGATAAGTGTGCGCGAATTGCTTTAACAAATACACACACACACACACACACACACATGGCAAGACATCAATCATTAGCGCTTCACTTCTGCCATATGCCAAATGCGAACGTAATCCCCCTGCTTATGTGGTATAAATATCGTGATTTACATGGCCCATTACGAGATCATCTAATTTGCCGCTGGGCGCCCAACTGTCTGGTCACTGCCGGACCCTTCGGCCACATATCACATTTCACACGGTGTGTATTTGTTAGGGAGTCATTTTTATTTGTTAACTTATTTTTTATTTTTGTGCACCTTGAGCCAACACATTTGCTTCGCAGCAGCCTCGTGTCTTAGTGCAAACAGTCACCCTGCCTCTATTATCAGTGGGTATATGCGCCTTAAGCGAGTGTGTGCGCGTGTGTGTGTGTGTGTGTGTGTGTGTGTGTGTGTATTTACAAGTCTCGGTCTCGCCATCAGTAAATATGAACCTATAAATGGCCTATAGATCCTTGATTGACTTAAATTATACCCCAAGCAGGCAGTCGCTGAATAAAGCGGTACCCTAAGCGGCTTAAAGCTCTTTAAAAAAATGGTAATGGGATTAGATAATTTATAACTATAATCAAAATATGTGCTTTAAAGCGGCTTAAAGTTCTATGCGAAAGCTGCGATTCAATAAGCGCTCGCGCTCTCCCTCTTATATGATTAAGAGCAGAATATGTGCTTTCAAAAGCTTCTGAAAGCTCTGACATGATTTAAAGCGTAGTATAAATAGAATATATAAATCATGGTTCGGTTTAGGCCAACTTACAGTTGCCAAATTCAGCTCTGGCTTTTCAACTAATATGGCCCAGTTGGGCCTGCTGCATTTTACAGAGTATAATCACATTTAAATGCCAACGCTGTCGACTTTGCCACTGTGGCTTCATGTGTGAAGTCTCGTGGTCTGCCAAGTCATATGAGTGAGTCGTCGCAGTTGTTGTTGTTGCTGTTGTTGTTGCTGTTGTTGTTTTAGGGGACTGATAGCTGCGTTGTCTACTGTCGTCGTCGTTGTAGTTGCTGCTGCTGCTAATTATCAGTTAACAAAATTGCTTTTGCTTTTCAACAAGCAACGTCAAATTAGACATAATGCCCAAATGTAGAAAGTGCTGCTGTCAGCTGTAAATAAAAGTGCTAAGCACCGGCCCGGCCTGGCCCGGCCCGGCCCGGCCACGTCAAGTTGTACTTCTGTTTAGACACGCATATCTCTGACATATAAATCAATTCCGACAATCAATGCGATATGTTTACATTTCGATTTGAGGAATTCGGTACTTGAAATTTGTGACTAGCGCCAACTTCAAGGAATTATAAATATTGCAATTGCACAATTCAATAAGAAATACATTTAATTCTAATAGCGAATTCGGCTTAAAAGTATTTGCTCAGATTAATTACTTGGTATTCGGTATTGTTTGTAGCCAGATGGTCTCTGGCTGCAAAGCTGATATTGTTTTGTTATTACTTTGTGTTTCGATACGAAGAAAATGTATTTCTTATCGTTAGTTTAGTTAATATATCAATGTCAACATGTGCTATTGCTCAAGAAAAATCAGAAAATGTTTTGACCCCTTTTTCAGTCATTTACAAATTGCTGTTCAGCTAAAATAACATATGCATGCTAAGCAACTGTTAACGAAAGGTTAACACTCGTATGTTATTGTGAAATATTAGAAAGAACAGGAAATGTGAGTGCTCAATAGCTCGCCTCTGTTACTTGTATGTTAGTATGTTAACATAAAGTTGCTAATGTTAGCGTACTGTTAGCGAATGCTTAGAAAGGTAAACTAGAGTTATGTGACAATTGATGCTTTTCAGAAGGCTAATGAGATATGATATGACATTTACAGCTTGCCAGATATGAAATGACATTTACATCTGGGCATGATTAATAGACTACGCTCCTTATAAGACTTTAAAAATGATCAATAGACCTTCAACAATTCTTGAAGAGTTGCCAGACTTGCGATGTTTCCATCTAGACATTCAAAGACTTTGAAAGCGTTACGAGACTTTAGATTTGTGCTTTTAAGGCTTTTCGCCAAGGCATTTAGACTTAATCAATACCCTTTCAGACTCAGGATAGTTGCATTTAGACCTTATCAACAGACTTTCGCTGCTTCTAAGACTCTTGAAGAGCGCCCAGACTTGAGATATTTACTTCTAGACATGATCAATAGACTTTCTCCGTTTTCAGCACGTTTCAACAAGTACCTAAATCATTATTCAGAAACTTTGCTTAGTTTCGTCATCTCCAAGTTGATTCATTCTGTACACAAATCCAACGTCACATGATCACAGGTAAGGTGGCAACTCCCCTCGGACGTCGCTCCCCCACCTGTGCGCACCTGCTCGTTTGCCTAACTGGTTTATGATTTCTACGCTTCTGGTTTGCGTTTCTCACTCTTTTGCTCTGTTGTCTTTTTAGTGGTTCAATTTAAGTTTTATTCATTAATCAATTGGGGGCGCGTGTCTGTAAGTGCGCGCAAGTGTGTGTGTGTGTGTGTGTGTGTGTGTGTGTGTGTGTGTGTGTGTGTGTGTGTGTGCCATTCATTGTTTGCGTTGATTTTTATTTATATTTGCTCTGTTTCAAGTGTCACTTGGCAATCAGTCGTCGTCGTCGTCGTCGTCGTCATTTGCACATTTGTTTGCCAGATACATTTCTCGTGTTATTGTGGCTATTACCTGGCCCACTCTGCATGGGGACATGACAACGTTGGCAATTACCGAAAGCAACAACAACAACAACAGCAACAGAAGCGGCAACAAAGCCTTTTGCCGATTTGCTTTGAACTTGACATTCGATTATTTGCGCACTTGAATGGGCTGTGCTTGCGGGGGTGAAGGTCAACGTTATCTTTACTTATATATGTATACAAATGCATGTATTTAAATGTGCATGTGTGTGTGTGTGTGTGTGTGTGTGCACACACAATAGGTGTATATATATATAATATACATGCTCAAAATGGGCTGCATCTCATGATAATGATAGTCAATTTGCCGTAGCTTGCAAACAAAAAGAAAAAAGGCACAGCTAGAAGTCGAGAGTGGCAGTTGTGTAGATATCCTGTAAACTGTGACAAACATTCAAATTACCTTCAATACATACATACATACATACTTACATGACTGTTAAGCTTAATGATCTTTAAATTATAATTTTATCGATATTAATCGATATGCATATGGGGTAAAATATCGGAAAGAAAGAGATTAACCCGTTTTGTGCATGGTCACACTTTTGCAAATCTGCTCAGCTCTAGCTGTTTGCAGAATCGAAGGGTTATGGCTGCACCGAGTCGGTTCCTCTTCCTGATGATGTATGCAAATAAAGTTTACCCTCATCGATGACTTTTTCGGGTCCTGTAACTATTAAAGTCGAAGTCCTCTGCCTGTTACATAAATTTGCACAATTGCAATATACTGTTGCCCATTTTTAATGGGTATAGGGTGGAAAATATAACAAAATATACCAAACGAAATTGTGCGCTGCCGACGCTGGCGTCGCTGCCGGCAGCAGCAGCAGCAGCTTGTTGTCATTTTCATTGTCGCTCGTTGGCGTTGGCAGCGACGCCATCGTCGCCATCGTTGGTTGGTTTGGTCATGTGACTTGTTGTATGGAGCAACTGGTTGTTGTTGTTGTTGCTGCTGTTGCTGCTGTTTCTGCTTTGTTGTAGTCGCTTTGGAAATCTGTTTTTATTTGCACGCTCTCTTTCACACACACACACACACACACACACACACGAGGAGAGTCCATGCTGTGTAATATGATTAACAGATGTTGCCGCTTGATTTGATTATGCCCGCCAATTGCGGCTATATATAGTGACATATACAGTTATGTATGTATATGTATGTGTGGTATATTCAAACTAAATCCAAAGGGCTAATACAGTACATAATTCAAGCTCTAGCTGATAACCAGAAGCATATCAATCAAAATTATTGTTCAGCTGCCCCTGCCCCATTGCCTTGGCCCAAAGACGTCGACGTTGACGGCGACGGTGGCGCGGGGCAGCGCGGGGCAGAGCGACGCAATCTGCTCAAGTGGCCACTGGCCCAGAGTAGCTCTCCAAACATGAATACACATACATATACACACACACGTATATGAGTTCATGTTTTTCTTTGCATGTATTTGCTTAGTAAGTATTGTTGCCTTGTTTTTCATTGTTTTTTTTTTTGTTGGTTTGTTGCTCTCTTTTGTTTTGCTTGCGTAGCTGAAAAAAGCATGTGATCCCAGCGTATGCCAAGAAGCAGAAGGCAAGATCACAGCATGAACACAAGAGCAAGAGCGAGAGCGAGAGCGAGATAGCAGTAAAAGCTGTTTCGCATGCATCTGCACCGAAGCCAAAGATACCCTTGCACAAAGCTTAAGTCAACAAAAAAAAAAAAAAAAAACAACAAACACTTGTAAATAACACGAGTAACAACAACAGCCTTGGACCTGGGTTCGATTACCCTGTGCAAGGCGGCTAATCGCATTCCGTGGAGAAGAGTGCATCGAACGACGAAGACGACCCTGAGATACCCTAGAAAATTGATTTTAATAATCGCATAGCGCGCACTTTCCAACTATCTATAATCTACAAGCACAAGAAAAAGGTCGCCAACAACTTTTTTTTCGCTGCCTTTCATTTAAACTTTAAATTTCACAATTGGCTTACGATTTATAATCTGCTGACACAACTGGAACGTACCTGATAATTGATAATTAGCCTAGGCTGGCCATAAATATGGTTTGGGTTGGGTGCGCCTTGATATAGGATCGTTTCGCATAGGAAATTTATAACCTGAACCTGGAGGTTTCTTCGTCAGATTTCCTTATTAATCTTTCAATAGAATATCTTCATTTTTTTATGAAGCTCCGAGATATCATCTAAATTTATAAATAAAAAAAAAAGTGCCAACTGATATCTAAGAGCTCTCTGTATACGATTGTCATGGCCTTAGACTGATAAGGTATATATATATATATATATTCTTTAATCAATTGGATCGCATATAATCCACCCTTTGTTATAAATAAATGAAAACCAATTGCAAAAAAAAACTCAACTGAATGAAAGTACGTAGACCCTGCTGATAAGTCCAAAATTTAGCGATCGTACGATAATTATTTGTGCACATTATTATTATTATTTTTTTTCTCTGATCGACGCCAGGTGACAGTTGACAGGTCAGTGGCAGGTCCATCGCTCAAAGCACGTAGACCGGAAGTCTATTGGCCCCCACTTTGTGGTCGGGTGCAAGGTCTAACCGTAATTGACAAGCTTTGAGCGCCAGCCGATCTCTCCCTCTCTCGCTCTAGCTAATCCATCACGAATGTCGGAAAGTCTTTGCCGTATTATATTCAACACTCACAAGATATTAACACATCACCCGACAAGACAAAATAATAATAAGTAGACGGGGCCACATGTGATGCTCTGTCAGTGCGTCGCAGCTGGACGGGAATCATGTGAGCTTGCGCTCGCTCCTCAATTGATGCCCCCGTGGCCCGTGCCCGTGCCCCAGGTGCCGTGTGCCTCATGAGGCAGTAGTTGGCCCGCGTAGTCGCAGACGTTGCCTATCTGCATAAATATATCTCTCTCTATATATATATATAAATTGACTGTGTATTTGTAAGATATAAGTGTGTGTATATATATCGATCATGCGAGTACTTGTTCGTACTCATATTCATACGGAGTGGGCAGGAGAGGAAGGGGCGAGATGGGGGGGAGGAGGGCATCGCTACTCGTTTGTTTATCGTCGTTTATTTAGTCGACACTTTTTGAACGGGACGATCCATTCCGATCCGATCCGATGCGATGCGATGCGATTCAATTCCGATTCCGATTCCGATTCCGATTCTGTTACGATTCGTAACGCCTTGAACTTCATTTGGCGTCTAGCATCGCGGCCATAAACATTGTTTTCCATTGTGAGCGCGATCATACGTGTTTTTTTCTTTTTTCTACTTCTATTTGGTCTATTTTGCAAATGCACACAGATTCGTAACGGTATCCAGTTTGTGTTAACAGTTGATAATCAATCGATATTTATCGATCTCGAGCGTCGCTTTATTGAGCATATCCGCATGCATACGGCGCCGTTTAAGCATAGGTAAGCCTCCAGCTGGAGTCCGGCCTCAATTATCAAATTGCCGGACTTTTAGGTCTTTAAGTACAAACGGGCCGACCAATGCCCGTGTGTGTGTGGATGTGGGGCGCTGGCACACACACACACACACACACACACACTCTAACATTCTCCGGCCAGACTCGTGATCCAGCCGGGCCCACTAACTAATCTATGTATGTGTACACAAAAATTTCCCCCGTCTTATCGCGTTGGCATAAAACAAAATGAAGCAATAAAACACGTCGCGCCCGCCTCCACCAGAGCAACCATCTCCTCCCCGTGCCAGCCCGCCCGTAGCTCCAGTCATAAAGCATGCACACTGAAAAATTCGTTAATTATAGCGCTAATTTAGGCAGTTGGCGTATTTTCAATTTAGCGCTACTTATTGTTAGACGAGCCATTTATAAACCCACTAAAAATAAATTAGCTCAAATCTGCGACGTTCACATTCAAGTGGATGTGACGAAATAACTGGAAACCTTAAACCAAACGTATTCCGTGTGTTAAAACACGCTTCCATTGGGCGTAAATAATCCAAAAAGTGCCCAAAGTTCAAGCCAATTAACGATAATACGAATCGGATCGATCTTATCGCTTTGCTATTCGGTAGCATCGTAAAAACCTTTGTTGGCAACCATCGAAATAAGATAAACTAAAATAAAAGCGAAAACCATTCGATGACGCGCGCGGGCATTCGGGGTGCATTCGATGGCTCGTCATGAGTAATCGTCACGTGCCGAATGATTCTATTCTATTTATAAGGCGCGCACACAAGTTACCCAAATGATCCGCTCGACAATGAATAGCGCAAAGATGTGCGCATTATACACAAATTGCCGTCGTTCGAGTACAGAGGCTGAGACTGAAGGAGAGAGAGACTGAGAGAAAGACTGAGAGTTTGAGAGAGAGACTGAATTAGAGACAGGGACAGGGACTGAGATAGAGACTGAAACTGGGTCAGGGTCTGAAGAGAGATTGAGATAGAGGCTAACACTGGGTCAGGGGCTGAGACAGGGACTGAAAGAGAGACTGAGACTGAGATAAAGCTTGAGAGAGAGAGAGAGAGAGAGAGAGAGAGAGAGAGACTGACACAGAGACTGAGACAGGGACTGAGATAGACTGATACTCAAGGAGAATCTGAGAAAGAGACTGAGATTGAGACTGAGAGAGAAACTGAGATTGAGACAGAGACGGGGACTGATATAGAGAGTGAGACAGGGTCTGAGATAAAGACTGAGAGAGAGACAGGGATAGGGATTGTAATAGGGAGATAGAGATAGAGACTGAGACAGGGACAGAGACTGAGACTGAGACTTGCAGAGAGCTAGAGATAGAAAGAGCGATTGAGATTGAGAGGGAGACTGAGAGAAAGACAGAGAGAGACAGAGACAGGCATTGAGACAGGGACAGAGAAATTGTTTATTGAAGGGGCGCATCTGAGTCACAGATCACATTGTGATCAACAGCTTGGAAATCACATGATAGCATTGAGCTCAACTTAACATCAACATCAACAAGATATTTGCATCAAATCTTAGTATTTACTTTTCCCGAACCCTAAGCTGTATTCGTAAATATTCTATTTTGAATATAAATATAATAATATTAATATTATATTATATATAATAAATTTAATGTTAAATATTTCTAATCGCATATTTTGCATATTTTGCTATACTCAAAATTTTTTTTGGCTTAAAATGAAAAAACTTTTGTTTGGCAATTCAGCTCTAAGCCTTAAACAATTTGGATTTATCTAATCATATGTATCCATCACAAATGATTAGATAAATGTTCGGCGCAGATCTAATTTAGCCCGCGACTTCTATATGAAAATATTTATGGCTAGCAATATTCTCAGTAGAACGGGCAACAAAAGATAAAAAATTGTAATATTTCATTTTTAAAAATTTGCAAATGTTATACGTGCATTGAACCAGCGACTTTACTTGTTGGGCTTGCAGCCCTGTTTAATATAAATATTTGTATAATTTATTAAAAAAATGAGCTCAAGAAGATGCACTCACCCCATCCTTATGTGGCCTGGCTTGAATTGACATTTAATTCCTGTGTTTCTCCTTCTCTCTCTCTCTCCTTCTCTCTCTCTGTTTTCGCTTTGCAGCCAATTCCCCTTCGATGCGAGCCAGGTGCGCGTCCTGCTCTACAGAGAGGACGACAGTCACGGCAGGCGTCTGCTCTTCGACTCGCATGCCCTGCAGAAGGTGACGCTGAAGGAATCCAACAGCAGCGGTAGCTCAGGCGGCAAGTTCCTCAAGAATGACAAGTACACATCGTTGCAGAATGGCAAGATTCAGGCCAAGGCACATTCCAACAACAACGGCAGCAATCTGATCGAAGTGTGCCCGGAATATGGCTACAAGGTGAGCGGCTGCCTTCCAATTCCAATCGGAACCCCAACTCCAGCTTCTTAGGTTAATCTCGACTCGTTTCTTGTGCAGCACAATCGTCCGACGGGCGCGGATATTACGCCCATTGGCGAGATGGTCTTCGGCTCGCTGGCCATGTCCTTCTGCGGCACCGCGCTCAAGGTGCACTGGCTGCCGCAGCCGGCGCGCATACTCTGCTCCCAGGTGTACCTGACGCCTCATGGCAATGGCAGCGTGGGCACGGGAACGGGAGCCGGCGGCACGGGCAGCCACTCGCCCTATTCCACGCTCTCGATGAACAGTCTGACGCCGCGCAGTTCGATTTGCAGCGAGCACGGCTCCATGGACGGGCTGTCCATGAACTCCTTCTCTATGCCGTTCAGCGTCAGCGTCGGCAGGCACATGAGTCTGACGCCGCCGCTGGATGTGCCGACGCCGGCGCCGGCGCCGGATCAACAATCGCTGTCCATTGCGGACAGCGGGCCGCGCTTCTCCTCCACGTACAGCAATGCCACCGATTCGGGCTACTCGGCCAGCGCCAGCGGCAGCGGAAGTGGGAGTGGCACCGGCGGCGCCTATTCCAGCGGGGATCAGTGGTCGTATCAGTATTCCACGCGCAGCAGCTTCGGCAGCGTGCTCTCCGACCAGTCGGAGGCCATGCGCAAGCTCAGCCTGGACGATTGGGCCTTCTATGCCAGCTCGCCGCATCTGGATGAGTTCGCCAGCGATGGCTGCCTGCAGCGCCGAATCTCGCGCAATCTGCGCACCTCCTTCGAGTACGAGCATTCCAAGAACGATTTTATTGGCTTCTTCAGCGACAACTACGCCGGCAACAGTGCCCCGCCCAATGGCGGCAATCCCACTGGCGCTGGCGTCGCCACCGGCGGCAGCGAGGGAGGCGGCATGGCTCCGCCTCAGTACAGGCGCGCCAGCTACTGTGCGAACGAGTCGCGCAGCAATCCGGAGATGGGACGCCGCCAGGCGAACCTAAGACGTCGTCCGAAGCTCGGCCTGGCCGTGTGCATTACCATGAGCGAGTCCTTCGAGGAGGAAATGGAGCTCTTTTGCAGCGAGCACATTGCGCTGCTCGAGTCCATGCTGAGTCGTCTGCGGGCCAGCACGGAGCACGCTTACATCAATCACAAGAACTTTCTGCAGGTGCGTTCCCCCTGGCTGATCACATATGTCGTTTATACTATATTTTCGCCTTTTGCTCCTGCAGATCATGTTCCAGGCCTGGCAGGATGCGCAGCGTTGGTTCAGCGATCTGTTTACGGCGCCGCGCATCAAGACGCCCGTCTGGCTGAGCATCACCACGAGCGGCAGCAAGTACTCCAAGACCGTGGCCGAGCGCTTCATGAAGGAGCTGTGCGATCTGCTCTCCTTTGCGGACACCAAGGACTCCAACTTGTAAGCGTTCACTTCTTTCGTCCTTTTCCTTTGGTCTAAACTCTTGTTGTTGCCTTGCAGCTTCATTAGCACCATGCTGACGGGCATACTCACGTATCATCTGGGCTGGGTGGCCACCGTGTCGGCATTCAATAGCTCCAGCTCGCGTCGCTGCACTGCATCCGCCTCGTCGGCGGCCATTGAACGGCGCGCCAAGCTGCTGCAGGTCTCGCAGAAGCATCCGTACAATGCGCTCTGGGCACAGCTGGGCGATCTGTATGGCGCCATCGGCATGCCGCCCAAGCTGGCGCGCACCATCATCTACGGCTCGGAGAAGATGTGGGTGGACAAGCTGCTCAACGTGCTCACCTATTTCATACGCTGCAGCGAGGTGCGACGCGCCGCCAAGCGGGAGGACTTCAACAAGCAGCTCATCAACGAACTGGTCATCAGCCAGAGCGGCCAGGAGCGGCACAAGAGTCCGCCCGCCATGCGGCGACGTACTGCGGCAGCTGGCCTTGGCCTCAGCCGCACCACAACCTGCAAGCAGAATCTGAATGCCATTGTGGACGATGCGGAGCAGGACGAACTGAGCAGCGGGGATGAGGAGCTGGAGGAGCTGGAGCTAGAGCAGCAGCAGCAGGAGGAGGATGCCAAGTTGATTGGCACACTGAAGAAGAACGAGATTCCCACGGTGCTGGCATTCCGCGACTCGCACTTTGTGCAGCAGGAGCTGCGCATTGGCAACTACCTCATGGACACGGGCATCGAGAAGAAGACGCTGCTGGCGCGCCAGGCCCAAAAGTACTTTCGCACCGGCAAGGATGGGCGCATACGTTTGACTGTGACCACGCCGGAGAACGTAGAGTTGTGCATGGAGGAGGACTCGAATGCCGGCTCTGTCGGCACCGGCGGCAGCATTGATGACGGCGCCATCGAAGCCCTCGAGTTCGATGAGAGCCGAACAGCTGCAACAGCAGCAACGGAAACGGAGCAGAATCCGGCGTTGCCCTGCAAGAAGAACTTCTTCTGGAACATTGTGCCCACGACGGGTGTCAAGGAGGGCTTCAGTCTCAGCGATCTGGCCAAGCTGCAGCAGGGCGTCAAAATGATAAATCGCAAACTGGAGCGCCGCAGCAGCAGTTACTCCGTGGAGAACGAGCCCCCACCGTGCGTCGGCAACGAGTCGCTGGAACAACTGGGAGCGGATCGCCGTGTCTCGCATTTGTCGCTCTCGGATCTGATCACACAGAACAGCATGGGCAAGAGCGATCGGATGACGTGGGGCATTGAGCCCATCAAGGAGAATGTTAGTCTCGAGGAGCAAATCCACTTTGATCTCTGCCAGAAACTCATCGAACGGGAGCACGGCATCTGCCGCCAGACCTCGGCGGACAATGGCAACGGCGTTGTTTTCGTTCTGGGCGACAACGAGCCGCTGATAAATCTCAAGAAGAGCAACGAGGATCTCACCGATGACGCCAAGCCCTCAATGCTGTGCGCCCTGCACCAGCGCACCCATGACGCCAGCATGGCCAACAAGAAGCACTCGGGCATGAAGTTCAACTTTCAGCAATATCCGCAGATTGCGACGAACTACATGAAGAGCAAGAACCTGCTCATGTCCAACTATGATCTGCTGATGGACAAGGTCAGCAAACTGGAGGCCAGCGAATCCCTCAAGTCTAGTGACAGCAGCGTCACCCTGCAGCAGCAGCAGCAGCAACTGGCGGCCAGCAGCAGCTCCACAATTTCGCCAGCGGCTGTGGGCAGCGAACGCTGCATCGTGTGCAACAGCGGAGGCGCGCTCAGCGGAGGAGCCACATACCAGACGCCCTCCAATGCCACTGAACTGGAGTTTGAGACGGATGAGGTGCACTGCTACAACGAGAGCAGCAACAGCTCCAGCGCCTTGCAGCCGGTCAACTCAGCTGCCTCCATCGATACGCTGAAGTCGATGCCGGAGCCGGCGTCCACGCCCAGCTATACGCGACGGGCCCAGGCGAAGCGTGTGCCCTCCCAGCGCAGCTCCGTCTCATCGGTGGCCGCAAAGTGTGCGGCTGTCAATGAGTCGCAGCAGATGCTGAAGCTGCCCGTGCCGGGCATCAAGGAGCTGCCGCAGGAGGATGAGCCACCCGGCGACAAGCTGCGCGCCGGTTTCATTCCATCGCTGATGCTGAGCGTCAGCGATCACTACGTCTCCGACATGGTGCTCCAGGTGAGGCAAACTCGAAACTTAATAAAACCAAGTGCATGGCTAACAAATATTTCTTGCAGGGCACCTGTGCACCGCCCTTTAAGTGGGAAATGAATCTGCGCGAGGATCTGGCGCTGGCCGCACGTTCCGCCTCGCTTATCTCACAGCCGGCGGAGAATATTGCCATTGTGGCGGACATGGATAAGTGGGATGTGCGCCTAATCTCATCACAGTCACAGCAGTTCCCCTATGCAGGCGGTCAGAGTTCGCCGGTGGGCATGTCCCAGCTGGTTTCCAGCATGCTCGAGACTGTCCAGGCCATGCACGCCGGCGGCATACCCGCTTACGACGTAAGTGCTTCTCAATATAATTATATAAATTGTTTAAGCTAATCAGAATTTGTATCCAATTGCAGTGCCTGTCCTTTCTGGAGTCGAAGCTGCAGGAGATCTATATGCAATCGGAAACATTGGCTGCATTTCTGCTCGAAACGGATCCCTGCCGCCTGGGCGACATTACGACACCGCTGCAGCTCTCCGAGAATGATGTGCCGCTGCTGCTGTCCATCGCCTACATCCATACGCCCAAGATTAGTCGCAAGTGCGGCATCAGCTTCAGATGACAAACGCGTCTCGACCGGACCAATAACAATCATTGCCAAAACATAATTAAGAGCCAGTTCATCAAGCTTCATCCTCTCACGCATCATCCAAAGCGAAACAAGCGAAATACTCCAGCGAATTTTCATTTCACTGACTTTGTGATATATATATATATCTATTTATATGAATAATAGCGTGTAGTAAAAGCAGGTTACGTTAGTTAGGGCATACGGCAGCTTAACATAACAAACAATTAAACAAACAAACACTCATACTCTATAGAAGTCGCACCTGTCATCCATTATGGCATTAATATTAACATTTATAATTATATACCAAACCATCATATAACGATTTAATTTAGGGAACCCACTCATCGCAGTCACATGAAGAAGTATTGTAAATTATTTGATTTAGATTTAGTTAGCATGATTGTGTGCACGATTTAGTAGCACTCGAGGCTGCTATCGATCGATCGACCATTGTATCATGTGCTCGAGCTACTCGTAGTGTTTGCATTAGATTTAATAATTTATGACAGCAATAATCTATTAATTGATTTAATTATATTGTTCACCATACACTACGTATACGTTAGTTTATACTGAGTAAGGTAGGGGAGCATCGGGTTAGCATTCGAGGATTAACTACACGTACATAAACACATGTATACCCAAGCAATGCTTAAGGTCGCATAAAAACTATTGAAAAAAATACAAACTGTAAAATCAAAAAACAAATATTGTGCCTGCCTTTAACTGGTAAAAATGAGTCCAAAAAGCCGAATCTTCCAAAATCGGCCTTCAAAAATCTTAAAACTCGAATATCTCGTGTAAATTAAGTCCGATTTCGGAATGATATGGCTTGTTAGACTCGTACAGATCCGGACTATCGATTGGCGTCCAAAAAATCCACATTCTAAGACTTGACCAGATTTCGAAAAATAGCAAGGGGTTACATCACGTTTTTGGCTTAAAATGGGATTTCTTCCAAATTTGAAAAACTTGGATTCTATTTGATTCTATGGAGCTCCACGAGTCCGAAAATGCTAATCTTTTCAAGATCGGACTTCATTTGGCCAAGATATGGCCATTTTTAGGGTTTTTGAAAATTTTTAAAACTTGAATATCTCGTGTAAATTAAGTCAGATTTCGGAATGATATGGCTTGTTAGACTCGTACAGATCCCGACTATCGATTGGCGTCCAAAAATCCACATTCTAAGACTTGACCAGATTTCGAAAAATAGCAAGGGGTTACATCACGTTTTTAGCTTAAAATGGGATTTCTTCCAAATTTGAAAAACTTGGATTCTATTTGATTCTATGGAGCTCCACGAGTCCGAAAATGCTAATCTTTTCAAAATCGGACTTCATTTGGCCAAGATATGGCCATTTTTAGGGTTTTTGAAAATGTTTAAAACTTGAATATCTCGTGTAAATTAAGTCAGATTTTGGAATGATATGGCTTGTTAGACTCGTACAGATTCCGACTAACGATTGGCATCCAAAAATCCACATTCTTAGACTTGACCAAATTTCGAAAAATAGCAAGGGGTTGTTACATCACGCTTTTAGCTTAAAATGGGATTTCTTCCAAATTTGAAAAACTTGGATTCTATTTGATTCTATGGAGCTCCACGAGTCCGAAAATGCTAATCTTTTCAAGATCGGACTTCATTTGGCCAAGATATGGCCATTTTTAGGGTTTTTGAAAATTTTTAAAACTTGAATATCTCGTGTAAATTAAGTCAGATTTCGGAATGATATGGCTTGTTAGACTCGTACAGATCCCGACTATCGATTGGCGTCCAAAAATCCACATTCTAAGACTTGACCAGATTTCGAAAAATAGCAAGGGGTTACATCACGTTTTTAGCTTAAAATGGGATTTCTTCCAAATTTGAAAAACTTGGATTCTATTTGATTTTATGGAGCTCCACGAGTCCGAAAATGCTAATCTTTTCAAGATCGGACTACATTTGGCCAAGATATGGCCATTTTTAGGGTTTTTGAAAATGTTTAAAACTTGAATATCTCGTGTAAATTAAGTCAGATTTCGGAATGATATGGCTTGTTAGACTCGTACAGATCCCGACTATCGATTGGCGTCCAAAAATCCACATTCTAAGACTTGACCAGATTTCGAAAAATAGCAAGGGGTTAGAAAAACTTGGATTCTATTTGATTCTATGGAGCTCCACGAGTCCGAAAATGCACATCTTTTCAAAATCGGACTTCATTTGGCAAAGATATGGCCATTTTTTCAAGTTTTATGAATCCACAGATTTCGTTGCATGCTTTTAGGTTGCGGACTTTAAACATTTTGCTGATTACTTTCAGGCCAATCTTATAGTTATTATATTATAATTTATTTTGTAACATGCATATATTTATATATAATTGTAATTCACATAACTAACTAGCATGCATAAATATACCGATTGCGTTTGAATCGTTTACAACTAGTGCTCATAATATATGTATATATATAGAAAGGGGCAGCAATTGTTTATGATTTTCTTTGTTTGCCTTTAAACAAATACATAATTAATTAATTATCACATTTCCTAAATTGTTGTATATATGTACTTATACAAATTGTATCTTTTGATGGACTATAATATTTGAATACTCGGCCAACTATGAGTGGCCGGTTGGGAGATGGCGAAGGCGAGAATCATTTGCCCTTTTGCGCCTCCAGGTAGGTGGCGGTAAAGGTAAGCAGGCGATGGCGCTGCTTCAGATTGCGGGCGCGTACATGGGACGAGTTCAGCTCCTCCGTGTAGCTGCCGGGGAACCAGCCGACGGCGCCGTCCCTGATGCGTTCGCCCTGGTACCAGCCTGGTTAACAGAAAAAGGGGAAAACGTAATTGGAATCTGTGAAAGAGTACGAAAACGGAGCAGACACACCATCAGGCAGCTTGCGTGAGACGTTTACCACGTCGCCCAGCTCCAGCTGTAGCACATCTGGCTCATCAGATTCGTAGCTGTGCTTGGCAATGACCTGCGGACAGTCCCAGGACTCGTACAATTTCTCGCCAGGTGTTTCCGCCTCCGGTGGACGCATAGCCTCCAGCCAGCGCTGCTGATCGGACACCGAGGGACAGGACAGCACCTGAACGAAGGCAGAAGGAATTTGCATTAGTTTATGCTCAATTTGGAAGCAAAGCAATCGGGACTCTTACAAGTTCTATGGTCTTGCGCTCGTGGTTCTCTAGCAGCGTCATCAGCATGAGATTTTTACTAGTCGGATCCTTGATGTCTTTGGTGGGCAGCTGGGGCAGTGAGTCGCCCGACGCCAGGGTCAGCATGCTGCGGGGGCAGTAGTCGAACACCGTGAAGTTGGACTCGCCCTTGCGCTTGCAGAGCACCAGCAGGTCGGAGAAGAGGAACGCATAGATGCTGGACTTGGTGAAGCGTTTGCCGAACGTCAGCTTGGCATCGTCGCCGCGCCACATCAGATGCGTCAGCTCGCCCCGTTTGACCAGGAAACGCGGTTTGGCGCCCTGCTTGGGCACGCCCACTGGCACTATGGCCAGAGCGCGTATATGGGCGGGGAACTCGAGCTGCTTGGAGATGCGCTCCAGTTCATAGGCCTGCTCACAGCGATTGGCCGCCTCGTTGCACTGCGCAACAATCTTCTGGACGAGCGCCAGCGTCAGCTTCCAGCTCTCGTACTCGTCGGCATTGTGCGGCGACTCCTTGCTAAACACTGCATCGATGAGCAGCGGCAGCCGCGTGATCCGCTGCATGGGCAGCATGAGGAACGAGTGCAGATTGAGGCCACAGCAGCTGGGACTGGCTTCGAGCTTCTCCAGCTGCTGCTGGAAGGCGCCGCTCTTCGCCTCCTTGAGGCGACGCAGCGTGCGATCCATGCGGCCCTGGTGCTCGCAGAACGTGATGTACACATGGAAATGCCGTTCGGCAATCTCGTAGATGCAGCGGCTCAGCCCCAGCAGCATGATGTTGTTTTGCCAGCAGCACTCCAGCTCGGTGAGCAGACGCTCCGAGCATTCGTGCACGGGCACAATGTAGGAGAAGAGCGCCTTGCGGTCGCGCGTGCTCAGCACGGAGCTGTCGCAGAAGGCGGCATTGTTCATGAAATGACGTCGCAGCAGATTCAGGGACTTCAGGTAGCTCGCCTCCGAGGTCATGATCTCGAACTTGGCCTCCTGCAGGCCGCGCTCCCGGGGCGTCAACGTGGCTGCAAGCAAGATGATATAGAAACCACAGTTGGAATAACATTTTAGCTACTCACGCAAGATGCAGGAATGGATGACCTCGGGTATTTCGCTCCAGAGCGTGCGGGATGGCCCATTCTTAGGCTCGACCAGCTGCAGAGCGCTGGGACGCGTCTTCCGCTGCGTCGGCTGCGCCTTGGTGTGGCCAATCTCCTCGTAGCCATCCGTGGAGCCCTCCTGCGCCTCCAGGTCGCGCGTAATGGACTGCAAGCGATTAAAAGTTTAGAGAAATGCTTCTTTGGGGCAGGAAGGGGATACTCTTACCTCCAGCTTGGCGGCGCTGTAGACCTGGTAGAGGGGCTCGTTGTCGAACAAACTGTGCGGCTGCAGCTCATCGCCCAGGCCCGCCTCGTTGCCCGTAGAGACGCCGGAGCTGCCGCTCGAGCTGGCCACGGATATGCCGCTGGTCTGGTAGAGACCTGACTCTGCATACCACGAGCTGCCGCCACCATTGGCACTGGGCGTGGGCGTGGTCAGCTCAGCTGTGCTTGCTGTTGTTGTTGTTGTTGTTGTAGTTGATTGCTTGAAGACGCCGCATTCGGCATACCAGGAGGTGGGTGAATGTGCCTCCTGTTGTGCTCTATTGCCGCGCATCTCGACCGCCACCGGCGGTGGCGGAGGCGGCGGCTCGTGTGGACGCACGCCAATTGTGGTGCGGCGCCGGAGTGCCTTGGCCTCCTTTTTGGTTTTGCGTGCGACCGTTGAGAACTTGTGCGCCTCGACATCGCCGGGCGTCGCAGGCATCACGACGGGCAGGTCTCCGGAGGAGGCCTTCTCCGAGAAGCCCGAGTCCAGCTCGCCGGAGCCGTGCTGCGCCTGCTGCAGCGCCAGCAGCTGCTGCTGCGACGGCGGATCCTCGATATAGAAGGTGCTGCGCGTCGGCGTCAGCGCCGACAGCTGTTTGGTATCGAAGGAGTTGCCCACCAGGCTCTTGCGCAGACGCGAGCGCAGGCTCTTGCCATTCTTTGGCTTGGCTCGCAGCAGGCTGCCAGCCGAGGCGGGCTGCTGCAGCTGCTCCTGCGGACTCTGGCTGGCCAGCAGATTGCGCTCGGAGCTGCTCAGCGAACGGGCGGGAGTCTCGTACTGCTCCTGCTTGCTTCTGCTGCGGCACTCCACATAGAACTGGGAGCCGGAGCTGCTGTTCTCGTAGAGCTTCTGCTGACTGCCCTTGGGCGACTTCTTGCTGGAGATGAAGTCCTTGAATTTGCGCACAATCGCATACACTTGATTCTGCGGCGCCGGCGGCTCCGGCAGGCGATGATTGCGCATGTCCACGCCGCTGTCATTGTGCTGCCAAAGAAATGGAAGATTAGTTGCAACTACCTGAGCTGCACTTGGTCTACTCCACTTACGTGTTGCAAGCGCTGTTCGGGCTCCGTGTGCTCATCGCTGTCCGTCTCGAAGGAATCGTAGTCATCCGAGTTGCTCTGATGCTGGCCCAGCGCCTGCGCCGACGCCGAATGCTGCTTGCCGCGTCGCTGCGAAACCCGATGCTGACCCGGCGGCAGCTGCGTCGAGTGCCGTTTGTTGCCCAACGGCGCCAGCGTCTCGTAATAGTGATCCGAGTCATCTGTGGCAAAAAAATGTGACGAGATTGGCATTAGGCTTATATCAAGGGCAACTCTCTGAACTCTCTGCTCCTGCTGCTGTCCAAACGAACCTACAAAGCTGCTGACCACCATGGACTCCCTGCCCTGCTCCACATAGCTGACGCGCAGCACGCTCTGATGCAGCGGCAGGCGACGTTGGCGCTGCCGCGCCCGCTGACTGATGGCCGCCGCCTCGTTCTGATAGATGGGCTCCGGCTCGGACGGAGCCTGGCTCGCACTGTGCTCCGCACTTGGCTCGGCATTTAGGTAGACACTGCTCGTCGGGCACGTGACGCTGACTTCGCCTGCGGCACGTGGCCGTCGCTTGCGTGGCAACGTGACCAGCTGCCCATTGCTGTGGGCGTGGCTACTGTTACTGCTCAGGCTGCCCGTGCAGCTGAGGCGTTGACTGTGATTGCCGCTGGTTGCCATCGCAGCATATTTTAGTCATTCAACTTGGACGTTCTCCTATCGACTGCACTAAACGATTTCTAAGAATTAATTCAAGTTGTTGCCCCTCTTGTTGTTGTTGCTGTTCGCTGAACTCTTGAACCCCCAACTTCGTTTTCAATTAAAAGCAATTAACGTACGTGCCACACAATAAATTTTGCTGCATTTTTATTAGAGGGAAGCATTTCCGACTCTACAGGGTAAGCAAATATATTCCCGATCAAAAGACTGAGCTGAGCCACAAAAGGGCTGCCACAGTTGAGATCTGTCAGATCGGACTATGGAGACCGAAGGCATGGGGAAGCACAGCAAAGCGTCTCATGTCTAGCTCTGGGTTCAGGGTAGAACACAAGTCGACTCTGGAATTCTCTTATTTGCATTTTGTCTGTGTCAACTACGTTCAACTTTCATTTGCTGTGCTCCAACTCAAGGAATGCAGCTTCAGCAAATGACAATGGCAAATTGGCTTTCAGGTTTTGTGTTAAAACAAACAATAACATTTGCCAAATGTTTAAACGAAATACCCAAGTTTATAGCTAATTTAGGAAGTCCAAAAAGTCATGATAAATACAAGTTTCATAAATGCACATCTTGCCGCAACTCCATAAACGACCCTCGCTAATTAAGCGAGTCTTTCAAGTGTCACAATATTATTTTGCCTAAAAACGAACAAAACGCGGCGTATGCGCGATTTTTGACTGCGCAGCGACATGCAAAATAGCGCAAAATTTAAAACAAAATCACGCTTGAATGCAGACAAAGTCGAAAATAATAGAAGCAGCAGGTACAAATGTGTGTAATTAACACACACACACACACACAAAAAGGCGCCCAAATAAAAGCGACAGACTAGATAAAAGCAGAGCACACACACACACACACACACACACACACACACGCGCGCACACGCATGTATATTACGTATACGCAGCGAAGCGAACCGGTTCGACAGAGATAATAAAACAGAGTTGCCATATAAGGCTAAATCTGCTCAAAAATGGCATATATAAAGAGAGAGAGGGAGGGAGGATATAGAGAGCGAGGAGGGAGCGGGAACGAGCATAATGAAACACGATATTTTTGTTGACTGACCAAAGCGGCACTTGTTGCGCGTGGGACGCAACTTGTTTAGCTTGTTGCCCGCTTTCAGAATGTGCCACAAGCCAATTTTATATAAAAAAAAAAATAAACGAAAAAAATCAGCAAGGTTCTGTGAAATGCTGTACATTAAATCTAACTTGCGTGTACGAAAAAAGTAGCAAGAATCGAGTTAAGAACATTTTTCAAGAGATACGATTTTAAGATTAACAGTTCTTGCAATCAAATTAAATTTAACTTTTTCCGTTAACATATTGTAAACAGTGTTAGTTAATGTCAACTTTCGAAAGGCAACAGCTACAACTTCTAGTGTTGTAAAACATAAGTAGAAGAAGTTGTAAAAAAGTGGAGCTGGGCACTCTGGGAAAAGAAGAAGAGAATGCGCAGGTTATGAAATAAAGATTTCAATATTGAAGCTTTTTGGTTTAGAATGAATAACAAAATAAAAAATGATTTTTTACACGCCATTTTGTTGATCTCTTGGCTTACACATAAATCTTAAAAAAATGTTAATATAAAATTTAAGGCTTATTCGGCAAAATTGTTTAAAGTGCACGTAAAACTGAATTTGAAATTGCAAATTATTCAACAGTCAAAACTTTCCCGAACAAATTCTCATTTCAATAAGGCAACTTTTTCGATTTTCCGCTTTGCTGTTTGCTTCAATAAACAAACTCATATATGATTTTGCACAGTGTATTGCGTGATGCGGAAATGTTGCCTGTAGCTTTTGGCTCTTTTGTTGGGCCTTTTTGGCCAACTCTCTGGCATTTGCGTGTGGGCCACACGCAAAGAAAACTGTGCGTCTAGAGTCTAGACGAGATACAGATACAATTATGTGCACATGTGTGTGTGTGTGCGTTGCAATTACTGTAAATCCGAGACGATTGTTTATAATTACAAGAATACAATTTCTTAGCCTTGGCAAAGTGCACAACAAGCGCTCTATCTCGCACTTTATCGCTCGCTCGCTCGCTCTCTCTCTCTCTCCCTCTCTCTTTCTCTCTGTTTTAATTATTTTCAATTCCAATGCCGAATCGAAATGCAGCTGAACCCCGTTCCGGGTGCTGGCAGTGCAGAGTGAAGTGATGAGGGGGGGGGATCATTGATTGATTGATGGATTGACGCATTGAGGGTAAACTTATTAATTGCCAAACGATGTCATTGTCTGCCGGTTATCAGAGTCGCAGATAGAAACCGTTTGGCTTAATCTGCGGCTCTCACGTATGTGCCAGCTTTTCCGACAAGAAACATCGTCAATTTCCATTGCGCGCTTTTCCGCCAATGCGTGCAATTGTGTGTACTTTAAGGTTGTGTGTAGTTTTTCATGACACTTTCGCTTTTTTTTGTTTTTGTTTTCGTTTTAAAACATCGCGTGTTGTTGAAAAGCGAACGTGCCCTGGGTAAAAGTTGAGCTGAGAATTAACAGTTAACATTGCGAGGTCGGGCTTTTCACTAAATGCGCCCGCAGCCCAATTACGCACTTAACAATTGAAATTGTTTTTCATGCATTTAACAGTTTTGGGCCTGTTGCATTTGATTGCCAATTGGCTGCGTCGCTGCGCTGCCAGCGTTCAGTGAACTTTTTGCGTCGGCCATTTTGCAAAAGCTCTTTATGGTTTGATATTTTCATTTATATTTGTAAATTTTTTTTTATGTGCTCCTCTTTTGGATGCACACACATAATTATTGCACACGATTACGTTTGATTTTGCAATTTCGCACGCTTTTGCATTTGCCTATTCCACTTTTTACTATTTACTATTTCTTCTCTTTTTTTTTTATATCTTATTTGTATTTCGCTCAGTCATTGCATTGCGAGTTCCTTAAGCTGTTCATCTTGTGTGTGTGTGTGTGTGTGTGTTTTTTAACAGCTCTTAACTTCTTCAAGGTTGTGCGCTTTTGAGCGCTTTATAGTGTTTCTAGACTGGTTTTCGCTTAACAATTTCGTCATCTCTCAAAGCAGCAACAACAATAACGGTGAAACATGAAGCTTTAGGTTGACGCTCATTGCGGGCGTAGGGCAAGCGGGCGGAGGGGGCGAACGGGTGGGCTGTGTTCAATTTCGGTTTCAGTTCGTGACGTCTCGCTGCCTTTGCATAAAAGTACAAAACAACAACAGCAACAACAACAACAACAACAGCAGCAGCGTGCAATAATTCAAAACTAGCTGCGACGCCCGCTGCGCAGTCGAAGCTGGCGTCTGACGCTGGGGTCGTCTGCTAATTTTGCATGCACCGCATGCATTTCTCTTATAATATGCTTTTCTTTTTCACTTTTCACTAAGTTGCGCGCGCACGCATAACCACATCAAAAGCAACAAACAATATATATGAAAATATTGTTAAATATTGGCTAAGGTTTTTTTCACATTTAACACACATTAATTCCACTGGCGGCTGGGCGACTTTACGACAGGCAGCGTCCGCGAGACGAACCGAACGTATGAACTGACGCGCAGAGACTGTGCAGCTGCTGGAAGAGACAGAGAGAGAGAGAGAGAGAGAGAGAGAGACTCGGCCGATGAGCGAGTGACTTTGCGAGTGTGTGTTGCTGTGAGAGACAGCAACAGCGTTGTTGTTGCTGCTGGCAGCTGTGGTATGAAAATTGCACAGCAACAACAAGGCAATAAGCTCGCCCGTCCAGTTTATGGGCATTGTTTACGTGCGCTCACAACATGTTGTTGCCTTGTGTGGAACCTGTCGCGCGCAGGCGGCAGGCGCCAATTGCAATTGCAATTCCAATTTTCGCTGCTTGTGTGAGAAATGTGCGCGCAGCGCTTACTCACTTCATCTGTGTGCTTGTGGGTGTGTGTAAGTGTGTGCGCACTCATTTGCGCGTTGTTGTTGTTGCTATTCTGTTTACTCTCATTTGCATTGGGCATAATTAACTGTAAACTTTGTCGCCGTCGTCGTCGTCGCTGTCTTGTTAGTTTCAATTTCGTTTGGCATTGTTTACTTTTGGCATTTCATTTCATTTGGTCGCAGCGCCTAAGGCAACACTTTTAACTACCTTGACTTGGGCATCATTACGGCACACTTATCAACAAAATTAAGTGTCACTGATGGAGCCAAACAGCATTAATTATAAGTATATAATTAAAGCAATTTAAATGTCAAGTTTGCAAAGTGGATTCCATGTGGTACGCAAGTTTAGCACGGACCCAAACCAGCGCGCAGCAGGCGCTGCAAGCTCGACTTAAAAGCTCGACTGTCTTTGTATGTAAAAGCTTTCATTTTGGTTGCAGCACATTTGTTTATATAGGAAATCATTTGGCAAGGTAAATAACATTTGAAATAGAGCAACAAAGAGGAGCTAAATAAACAAAGAATATGGCAAAACGTTCTTTGTGCAAATTTAGTTGAGGCACAAGAAATGTAAGAGTCGAGTGTGGGCGACTCGAAGATACCCTATATAGTGCGCGGAGGATCGACTCAGCTTCTTTTCTTCTTATCAAGGATAAGTATTCTCTATAGGATCTTATATGCTGCCTACTGCCTGTTACATGCATTTGCACACAACCAATATACCCCATTGCTCTATCAATTGATATAGGGTATACTTAGAAGACAATGTCTATTTACGTGCATATGTATGCATATCTAGATCTCACAAAGTCTGGGAAAAAAATCTATATTCAGCACTGTGAGCTGTCTGTGCGCTATCTAATCCAGATATTGCATAACCCATAGAGTCTTATTTTTATTCATATTTGTTTAGCTTACCCTCGATGCAGCTCTTCGCCTTGTTTTGTTGCAGTCTTTTGTCTCTGATGCGTTTCGACCAATCCGGGCTGCGAACACGATGCTGCTTGAAGCGTTCCCGTACGCTATAAATTAAACAGATTAAAAACCCAATATAATTAAACGAATATTTAGAGTAATTAATTAATTAGTTAATACAGTTATCGTTAGTACTTCATAGCGATCGATCAAGTCAGGTCTTCAGACCTGGACGCCTCACTTCGGACTGTCTGTCGAAGGGGTTCGGCTTCCTTGAGGTTCGCTCTCTATTATCAGAGACCCTCAATATCGAGTGGGTTGCCCAAGCAGGCCGCCCATCTTATCGACTGATAACAGATGGAATTGTAGGTCAGCCAATTAATATGGGGCGTGGGTGGTTGGGTGTGTTGCCTGTCAACAAACTGAATTTGTTCTGCTGTCGCAATGTCTTAAGAATATTTCATTAAGTCAGCTAAGAACTGGGGGAAATGTTAATAACTTTGTGCCATTTACAACACTGAAAATGTTAAGAAAACTTTGGAAATGATCATGACTGGACAATTTGCTAATTACTAAGAAATGTCTTGTCTTGAGTTTCCCAATAATTAAACGAATGGGTACATAATTCTGTAATGGTGAAGTTACTGGAAGATGTGTATGTGGAGCAGAGAGCTTTAATCGAGAGAACTCGTTAGGCAAATACCCTGTACTTAGTTTATTACTAACTCACATTCTGAAAAATATTTGCTAACTACAACTCACATTCAATTAACTGGAAAGTGAATGCGTGACAGACAGAGAGAGGAGAGAGAGGAAAACAGAAATTCATTGAATATAGGGTAAGAGAGGGAAATGGAGCGAATAAGCGATTGAGTAAAAGGGAATGCTACTTCTCTATGCGATTTTCATAAATTCAGCTTATGTAAACAGATATTGATAATTACAAGAAGTGCTCTAGATGCTGATACACTTACTACTGATTTGAGATATTCCAACTTTTATCAGTTAGCCCCAAATATGAATTCAAATTTCAGGGAAAGGGAATGCTACCTCTCTATGCGATTTTCATAAATGCAGTTTATATATACAGATATTGATAATTACAAATATAAGAGAAGCCCAATGAGAGCGAGGCTGAGAAAGAAAGAGAGAGTAAAAGAGAGGTCCCCTTGAGAAGAACAGAAGAAGAAGTGCTCTAGATGCTAATACACTTACTACTGAGTTGAGATATTCCAACTTTTATCAGTTAGCCCCAAATATGTATTCAAATTTCAGGGAAAGGTATTTCCTTTTCAAACTAAATTGGTTTTTGATCACAATCGAATGCTAAATGACTCAGAATTGTGATGTTTTACACGCCCGATTGTATTCGTAATTTATATATAGACTTATATATATACCTAATCTCGATTGATTTGTATCTTATCAGCCAGACTGTATACGAAAGCACGCAAAAAGGTATTTTAAAAACGAATTGCAATTGCACAACTAGGTAAAAGCAGGAAAATCAAAGGTTAGTCAATCAACGGGCTGATCTCGGTTCAGGGTCTCTCGGCTCTGACAACAATTGGAGCTTAGCCTGAATTCTGTTGAGCATTTAGTTTGGATTTTGCGTTTCGCCTTGGCTATTAATCGCCTTTGATTCGATTTTCTATATGCTGAGCCGGCGCAAACGTCGAGAGCTGAACGAGTTCTACGTTGTCTTCCAGCTGCCTTGACCCGCTTTCTCTCCAGGCATTATTTATTTATGCATTTTAATTATGATATTTTCTGGAAATGTGAAGCGTGTCGCAATTTTCGGGCAACCCTCGACGTGCAGCCCGACAGCAAATTGAATGCGATTGCCAACAAGCCGCAGTTGCCGATAAGATAAGCCAAATCCAAACAAACCTTATCAGCAATCTACGCAGAATTTCTTATCGCAATCACCTTTCCCCCGCCCGACCCCGCCCCCGCCCCCGCCCCTTTACTTACACAACGAACTGCGCCTCGCTGGTGGCAGACGCCGCTGCCGTCGCCTCTCCGTCGGATATGTCCACCCAGGCATCGCTGTTGTCGCTGGAGCCGGCTATCGAGGAGCGTTTGTCGCACTGTTTGCCCGCCCCTCCGCCGCCGACGATGCCGGCGCCGCTGCTGCCGGCGCTGCCGGCGCCGCTGCTGGCCAAGGAGCTGCGGCAGCCGACGCTGGCGCTGCCGTAGAGCACGCCTGCAGCTAGCGAGGATTCATAGAGACTGTTCGTGCGATGATCCGAGGCGAGCGTCAGCGTGGAGCCGCTGCTGGACAGCTGCACGCCGGACGCAGTTGAGCCCGCGACCACGCCCACACCCGCTGCCACGACCACACCCACTGCAGGTGCAGGTGAATTCTTGCTCTTGCGATAGTTGGAGATGCTCTCGTAGCAATTGGAGCTCAACGAGATGGCGTCCGTACAGCCCTTGATGGTGTCATAGATGTTCTCCTCATCCTCATCCGTGGAGGCGGGCCCGGCGCACGCTTTGCCGGCCAAGCGACTCGGCTGCGCGGGCTTGGCGGGCGCGGGTCGCAGGATTAGCGGCGACTTGGGCAGCACACGCTTTGGCTTGGGCAGCTCCGGCAGCTCGTCGCGCGTATTCCGGCCCAGTGTGCCGGTGCTTAATGTTGTTGTTGTAGTCGGAGTTGTTGTGGGCGTGGCAAAGGCTTCGTAGTCATCGCTGTTGCTGTTCCGCGTGGAGCCCGCAATGGACTCGTAGCCCTCCAGCCAGTTGCTGTTGCCTGTGGGCGTGGCCGGAGTTGGCACAGCTGTTGCCTCCTCCACAGTTTGATAGATGTCCTCCACTGGGAGCTGGATTGCGTCCGGCTCCTTAAGCATTTGGCTTGTTAACTTAAACAGGCTCGACGCCTGCGGCTCAGTCTTGATCTCCATTGTGGGCGTGATGGGCTCATACATGGGTTCCTCCTCCGGCTCGGCCTGCAGCTGCCGCCTCGACTGCTGCTCCAGCTTCTGCTCGAGCTGCTGCTGCTGCACTTCCTCGGCGGCCAGTTGTTTCTGCTCCATGATCATCTGCTCGCCCTCAATGGCATTCACCAGGGTCACGTTCACCGCCTGGTTGAGCAGCAGCTGGTTGTTGGAGATCTGCTTGTTGGCCGCCTGGTAGATGAACGAGCTGTTGGGCAGCAGGCGCTGCTCAAAGTCATCGTTGGCCGCCAGCAACAGTTCCCCGTCCGCCGTTTTGGCCGGCGGATCCGCGAGTATTTTCAGCTTCTGGTCGAGCACCTCGAGTGCGGCCAGGATCTTGGCGTCCGCCTCCACGCAGGGTGAGGGCAGTGGCTCCGGCTTCGGCTCCAGCTCCGGCTCCTTCTGCTCAGCTGCTGTTTTGTGGGGCGAAGGCGTTGCGGATTTCTTGCCGCCTTTGGCAAAGGGCAGGAAGCGCAGCTTCTCGTAGATCGTGGCATATTTGTGCTTGCGCTGCTTCTGCCGCTCCTCTGCCGCCGCCGCGCTGTCCGCATCATCCAGCTCATCGTCGGCGGGCAGCGTCTGAGTCAGCGCTGAGTCAGCGGGCTTTGGTTTTGTAGCATCATCCGCGTCCACATCCGATTGCACACCTTCGTCCGTGCTGGCATGCAGCTCCACTGGAGTCTTGGCCAGCTCCTCGCGCACCACCGCCAGCTCCTGTTCCACCGCCTTCTGTTCCCGCTGCTCGCGCTGCTGCTGCTGGCTGCGGGCACGCTTGCTGCGCATCTGCTTGCTGAGGCTGAGCGTGCTGGGTCTTTGGCTCATTTGCTCCTGATGCTTGCGCAGCAGCAGCTGCTGCGGCTTGAGCGGCACCGCTGGCTTCTCCAGCTTCTCGAACTTCTTGATGTTGCGCTGCACCATGGAACTGCGCATCGATTGCGCCGCCTGCTCCGATTGCACCTGCTCCGATTGCGCCTGCTGCACGGCTGGCTTCTCCACGATCTTGTAGACATGAGCGCCACGCGCCAGCCAGACGCCATTGTTGCGCTTCACCTGCTCCAGCAGGCGGGCATCCTTTTGTATGATCTCATTGAACTGCTGCGTCAGCTGGCGCACCACGCCCGACGTCGAGCCGGAGGCGGAGGCGTGGCCAGACTCTGCGCCCTGGCTGTGACTGTGACTATGGCTGTGGCTGGACATGCGGCGCGGCGTGTGGTGCTGATGGAATGATTTGCCCGCATGTGTTTTGAAGCTGTATTTGCGACGCGTGCCCGCAGCGCGTGACGTCACGGTCGCGGCGGTGCTTGTCGTGGTATTGGAATTTATGGAATTCACCGTCTGCAGCGACTCGCTGCTGCCGCCATCGAAGCTCGTCGCGCTCAAACTAATGCGAATCGCCGACGTTCCAGCTGCTGCTTGCTCACGTCTAGCGCTGATAAGATTCACCTGGCCCCGCTCACGCTCCCGCTCCCTCTCCCTCTCCCGCTCGCAGTCATGCTCATTATCTGATAGACTGCGCTCGTGCTCCGTTCTGCACTTGCTCACGATGTCCTCACGTTTTGGCCACTGCAAACGCTCGCCCGCCGCGCCGCCCGCCTTAACTGCGGGAAAAGTCGCGCTCGCGTTTGCAGTCGCGTCGCTGCCGCGTCGCAGCTTATTTTGCATTTTGGCCTGTTCGGCGTTTTTGTACTTGTAGAAGTTATCTTTGTCACGTTGGAGTTGCTGTGGCGGTGACGTCAACGGCGGCGCCTCTTGCAGATTGTGCAAGCTAGCGGCGCGTTTTGCGCGCGTTTCGTGCGCGTTCGTCAGGCTGGGCCAATCGCGCGCGTTATTAAACGCATTCACCAAACAGCTAACCGACTTGTTTAGCTTCCGCAACGTGCCCAGCCCCTGCACCTGAACCCGTTGCTGTTGATGGGCAGCGGCTGCCTCCTCGCTGGCGCTGCTGATGCGCTTGCTCCAGAGCAGACGCAGCGTTTGGACGCCGCGGAAATCGCGAAATGCTCGCGTTTCACAATTGCAACTGTTGTTGTTGTTGTTGCCTCGATTGTAATTATCGTTGAGTCTATCGTTTTGGTTATCGTTATCGTTCGATTTATCGCTTGCACTTGCACTTTTCACCAGCCAACCGAGTATTGTCTTTTCTTTACGCGGCGACGTCTTTGTTGTTGTTGTTGTTGTTGCGTTTCCATTGAGATCGCAGCGAGCTGCTGCCGCATCGAGATGCGCACCAGATGAGGTCGCCATGACGTCCGCTGACAACTGCATGGCTGTGATTATGTCTGTCTTGGCCGGCGACCAATGGCCAATTCACATGGAAGCTGCCGCCTCGAGGCCTAAAAAAAAAACAGAGAGAGAGAGCGAGCATTAGTTAAAGCGAGACAGCAGCTGCACGGAGAAAGCGCATAAAAATCGTTGAAATATCTCCAAATCGAGTGGCCAAACTCTTCACGTATGCAAATTGTGTGCGGCTCAAGCATAAAGTTGGCTCGAAAGGGGGAGGCTGCGCGGCAATTAACGTGGCATGCTTTGTGCACACAATGCGACGAGGCAGGCTCATATGGAACAGATGCGGCAGGAAATGAGCCACTCGGCTGCTCAAACAGCCAACGAAAATAAAATATAAAGTGGGGCTTAAACACAGAAGCGCTTTAATAAGTGGCCTATAAATATTGATAAAAGATAATAACAATCGAAGGCTGAGTCAAATTAAAAAGAAATTTATTATGAATAAGCCCCGAGAAGAAGATAAGATATTATTGTTGTTCAAATTGCACGGATTGCATTGCGTATTGGTTTCGAGCAATATTTTTATATTTCTATAAATATTTATATGTTTAATTAATTATTTAAGCAGAACATAATCGTGTTATTTTCCATCTTCGTATAGAGTAAAGAGTTCTATGTTAGTTCTCTGCAATGTTTGTCTCTCAAAAAAAAGGAAAATTTTTATTCTCGTTTCTCCAATAAAGATCTTCAACTTTGACATACAAAATGCCAAGCAAATGGAAACAAATCTTTAATTCTTACAGTTTTAGAGTCACAGCTTGAAGGCTGTTGTAAAATTAAAGCTAAAGCGTGTTGCCAAATTTTGCCTGCACATGCGAATGAAACAACGCTGCGTATGCGCAATTTTTGGCAACAGTTGAACCCAAGACAATATAAAATGTAAGTCTTTATATTGTCGTTGGTTGAATCAAACTAAGCTGTGCTTATGCCACATTTACCTGGTTTTAGTTGCACACACACTCACACACACTCGCACACACACGCTGTGCGCGCACAACATTGCGTATGCGTGATATGCTTTTTTGGCAACTCGATCTTATCGACAGCTCTGCGCGCAGTTAACAATATATATATAGAAAAATATAATAAAATGCTTGCCCAAGTGCCGCACACGTTGCTGCCAGCAGCTGCCCCGCCCACCGCTGCGTCTGTCCGCCTCTGCGGCTCGACCCGCGCACGTTTTTGTCACACACAAATGCCAATTATAATGAGCGATTACATAAAAAGCAAAAATTTCTTTCCTCTGTCGTAAAAATAGTTGTGTTTTTTTTTAAGCCGCTTTTGTTAGCTTTTGTCGTAGCTTCTGTGAGAGCCCCTCAGCTCCCCTCTACCCATTCTCCACCTTCTCTTGTGGCAATGCCAGCTGCTTGTCAGCACTTGCGATGAACGCGTTGCGAATAACAAAATAATTTTGCGCTATGGCAAATGGTATTTAAACAAAATATTAAATACGAGCCAGGCACAGACACAGACACACACACACACGCACACATATGTACACACTTGCAATGTAAATAAGAAGCTAAAAATTGTTGATTACGCAAACGTTTATTAGCCACATTTTCCATTTTGCCGGCTTCATTTGGGCCTATAGAAAAACCTATTTGACATCAAATATCATGTTTATTGAGTGTGAAAACAAATAAATATTTTATGAAAATTTCATAGACAAATTAACTGTGTGTATTCCCATGCCTGTACACATACATACACATATGCACATATGCACATATATAAATATCGATTCCGATCTTTGCCTGGGAATTTCGAAGATCTAATGAAATTCTGTCCATACATTTGCATTGGCCAGAAAAGACACCAAAATTATTTGGAATTAGCATGCAAAATCAACTGAAATTGAATTAGTTTATAAATCTTTGATGGCGCGTCGCATTTAAATTGATTTTGAAGCGTTAGTCGATGCCATTTTTGAACGCGAGACGCCAATGTCACACGGCTGAAAACTAAGGCCAGGTTAACAACTTTTTGGCCCGGCCAATACACAATGAAACAGAAAACAACAACAAAAGCAACAACAAAATGCTTTGCATATTTTAAACTGCGGCAATAAACGAAAATGGAATATGTAAACAATGCGAATGCATCAAGTTATGGGAATGAAAACAAAAGTCTGGCAAATCTCTAAAGCGACTCTCACTCTATATGGAGAGCTGCACCTGCAGCTGTGACACCTTTTCTATATATTTAAATACCCTGCAAGCATTTGAATAGCCACAGAGTAGGCCATGCTTACGCCGAGGCTAAGTTGGAGAGCTGACACTTCTGGATTGATAAATTATATGGCAACAAGTTCGCTGTGCTTCGAACCAGCAACTTTTCTTTTGCGGGCAGATCAGACAAATTGTTTTTAATAACATCTTGTTCTTAAGCGCATTTAAAGTTAGGATTTTCGATTAAACTACTTTAAAGGGGCAAAAGTTATATCATGTTAGCCTATCAGAATCGAAATTAAATAATAAGTATATATATTTATGTATGTATATTTAATGCTTAGGGCAAATCTTACCTTTATATGGCAACTTTTCCCCAAAGAATCGTATATGCATACATAAATATATGTACTTATTCTCATCGACTTTTCTACAGGCTGACTTCTCATATAATCGATTTGATGCCATATTGAAGCGGCCTACAGGGTATCTGCTGGCCGACTCCTCTAACCTTGGGCTAATTTATTTCATAGCAATGCATTTGCATTTGTCAGTTGCATGGAAATGCCTTTCGAAAAGATGCACCGCCAGCTGGGCCCATAAACAGACGCAAGATGGCTTATATTTATTGAGACATCCGTTTGCAATATAAGTATATATAAAAAAAAACTGGTCATAATTTTAGTGAGATTTTTACAGTTAGTTGCATTGACAAATTCACGTTAAGGTGAAAGTGACAAAGTTAATAAACACAACGAAAACAGCGTCAACTTGAAGCCCAACACAAATAGCTAGCTGCAGCTAGCCTAATGTCTGGCCAATGACAGTTATCATTGTTCGAGTAGAACCGTCGATTGGACACGCAATGGCTAAGACAAGAAGAAGAAGAAGAAGAAATGGCCCGATAAGCTGCTGCTGAATGCGAATGAATGCGGAAGACGCGGCGCGATAAATTGGAATTATTCACCAAAGCGATAAACGATAAATGCATTGAAATTTCTAGAAATTAATTCAATGAGAATTTATGTAGATATTTATGTGTAGCTAAATAGAAATAAGAAGAAGAAGAGACATCCCATTAGAAATGTGAAAGTTTACTTTTCTTTTTCTTTGCGGCCTTTTGTTTTTAGTCGCTTTGACTATTTCGGCGGCAAGCTAATGAACTGTCTCGGCAAAAGATTTAGTGAAAATTTCGTCACGATCTTAAGAAGCGTTTTTAATGAGCCACCAAATTGCCTGATAATGAATTCCATTTATTTTATTTTTTCTTTTGTTTTTGTGTGTGTGTATTACGGAAGGGGAAAATCAAACACTTATGTTTAAGAAACTAACTTTAATCGATTATTAATTGCATTAGATTGGAATTCCTCCAATTTATAAATAAAGCTGTTAACAATGTTAACATTAGCAGAGCGTGTCTTCAATTGAAAAGTCAATTGGTTAACAGAGTTAACATTAACAGAGCATGCATCCAAGTGAAAAGGAAAGCTGTTAACAGAGTTGACCCTAACAGATCATGCCTCTATTTGGAAACTAAATATGTTAACAATGTTAACATGAACAGAACGTGTTATTCATATACATCATACACGATTGACATATAAGATTTCTACTATAAGAGCGCAATATAATGCAATCCGTATAAAAAGTATTTTTAAGGCTTTATATAATAAAAAGTGAATATTCCATATAATACACTCCAAGGCCAAAAACAAGCTGGGCATGACAATATATATCCGTTGCCCTTCACACAAACTTTTAAAGAATCTATATGAAATCTCAATAGAAACGTGTTTCACATATTTTAACCATTTGGGGTGGAATTGAACCACAAATCATGACGGGTGGAAAATGGGTGAAAAAGGGATGTTGAAATTGTAAAAAAGCAGCAGTACGTTGGTTAATTCTGCAGTAAATTAAACTGAACTTACTCAATTTAAATAAACCGAATTTTCTACATTTATTAATGTGATTTTATTTGCCGATAAACACATTTACATCACACTTAACACATGCCAGAGCAAATCACAAGGACCTTTGACTGAAATGTATTTATTGTCTTATGTTTTGAGCTTGCATTTGGTATTTTGTTATGCCGGTTGCCTGGGCAACAAATCCATTGCATGCAACCACCCGAGCCGCATGAAAGGCGCCTCAACCAACCCCTAGAAATGGCAGAAATTCAACCCTAACTAAGTCAATGCCACACGTTGGGGCTGGTCAACACGGCGTATGCTTTGCAACACATTAAACAAGCGTAAACAAATAACAAACAAAAATATATACATATATTGAGGTGGAAGTCTTGGGTCGATAGTTTTCATAGTGCCCACTCGAGGGTTTGTTTCTATTTGCATGACATATGCCCATTCGGTCTGTCCATCTGTCAGTCTGTCCGTCCGTCTGTCTGTGGCTCCCTTTGTGCGAATTATTGAAGTGCCTGCTTTGTATTTGCGTTATTCGTGTCCGTTTTCAGTCTTCATTCATCCAACTCATGTTTGCCATTTCGCCTAGCTAAAGGCAAATTCAATTAACTAAATTAATGCACATATACTATATACGGAAGAATATTGAATGGATTATAATATTCTCAAAAGTTATATACCAAATTTCCCCTCTCCAGCTTTTGTAGCCTCTGAGATCCATGAGACAGCAGCTTGTGTCTATTTTCGACATAGTATAAAATACTGTATATATCTTAAAACTAAAAGATATTACTCATTAATCATATTCCAGTTCAATCAGGTCTAGGGCTAGAGCTTTGGTTCGAACCAGTTACCTTTTTTTGGCTGGCAAGTAAACTCAACTTGAAGCCCTATACAAATAGCAAATAACCTAATGTCTGACTAATGAAATTGTTAAAATCTTCAAATTATTAGCTAATACTTATTAACCCTTCTTCCAGTTATAATATACCAAATTTGCCAACTCTAGCTCTTCTAGGTTCCATCTGACTTTTTCTAATGTGCACATACATATTTGTACATATTTTTTAACACCTCTATAAAATGAGTCTACCTACCAAATTTCGTAACTGCAGCTATGTTGATTTCAGAGTTCGCTGAGTACGCAATGTGGAACAAGGGAATTCGGGGTTGATTAAAGCTCGTGCGCATTAGATAAGCATAAAAAACTTCTTGCACAGAACCGCATTTCGAAATTATTATAGCTTCTATATAAATGCACCTACAAATATATATATATACATATATATATATATATATATATATATTTACCTTTTAACTGATAAAGGCCGCTGAGCATTAGTCACTTTGGGTTTGTTTGGGCCACGCATATGGTGCACTACATTAACTAATTAGTCAGATTTGTTATAATATTAACAGTTCGACTTTTGGCCAATACCAATGCAGCTTATCTGCTGTCAAAGTTTTGGCAGCAAATCAATTTCTGCCGCTGACTTGGACCCAGAGGCATTTCTATATCTATATAATATATATACTATGAAGCTAATGCACTTGTATGCATATTAACTGCATTCCAAGCTTTGTGGCAACTCTCACAGACTGCAAAGAACCGCAAAAAAAAAGCGTCAGGTGTGTAGAGGTGTGTTGGGAGGAGGAGGAGGAGGGTAGGTTGTTGCCAAGTAGCCGCTGAAGGTAGTCTGGGAGACCGCATAAAGCACAGAGGCGTGTAATTAGCGTGCAGCATTGGCAAACTAAAGTTATTGTTGCTTCTTGTTGTGTTGTTATACCCTACATTCGAGGCTATTTTCATTTTGTGATGAACTGTGTGACGCATAGAAGAAGATGACGCAAAGGCCGTAAAGTTTATATATCTAAGATATATTTAAAATTTGCTCTAGAAAGATTTGATTGTTTTTTTTATATATATCAAGTAAGTTAATAATAACTTTACTGGAGATCGTATAATATTAACACGATCCTACCCATTTATATCTCTATATATATAAAACATTACTAAATCAAATAGCTCCTTTAGAAGCCGTCGCTCGGGAATAATTTTGTATAAAAACGTCTTTGCCAGGGTATTTAAGCTTCGGCATGCCGAAGTTAGCTGTTCTTCCTTTTTTTTGTTGTTTCATTTTGTTTTTTTTTGTCTCTCTGTGCTTCACATGAGCACAATTAACGGTAGCTGCGCCGCTTAACCGTAAGATGAGCCATCTCAGCTGTAGGCACAACATGGCCAGCATTAGCCATAGGCCAGGCGCAGAGGTCAGTTCTGAGGCCAAACAGACAACAAAAAGAACAAAAAAAAACAAAAAAAAAACGTCAAAGCTAAGCAGTTTACAGTTAAAGAACAGAAGAAAAAAAAGAGCAAAACCAAAAAGCAAAAGCCGCATTGCATTTAATTACCATTAAGTCGGGCCACAGCTGTATGAGCAGAAGAAGAAGCAGCAGCAGATGTCATACATATATAATCCACAGCGCGGTAGAAAAAGAGAACATGCAAAAAAAAAAGATAACACTTTGCAGGCGCTCGAATTGGCAGGCTTGGCAGGCCCCACACACACACACAAACACACGCACAGCCTGTTCTTGGTGAAATTTTTGTGCAGAAGCTGCTGCTGCTGTTGTTGTTGTTGTTGTTGTAACTATTTTTATATGTGGGCTTTAGCCAAGTGGTTTGGCTAGATTCTTGGCTTAATTTGATTTTGTGGGCGTTTCACTTTTGCCAGCCACTTTCGTTTCACCTTACACACACACACGCATACACAGCCCAAATGTGTGTGCCAAATTGTGATTACTTTGATTAATGCACAACATATCTATTTTTTGTTTTTTACCAAACACAAGAGACGACATTAACACAAGTGAAGAGCTTAGGCGCGCGCGCAGCTCATGACAGCGAACACACACACGTACAACGAGAGAGCGAGACACAAGCGACCGTCCCGTCGAACGACTGCGAGGCAACTGAATAGCTGAGCCGAGGTGGTCGCTGTACGAGCTGCGACGTAAGCAGCGACGTCGCTGCCAGCTGCGCTGCGACAGCATCGATGGCTTCGCTTGCGTCGCGCCGTTTCGCATTCCTGTGCATTGGCTGCATTTTGTTCTGATTCTTATGCTGCTCTGCTTGCTGCTGGCTGCGCTGCATTTCTCCACAAGTATGCGATGCATGCAACGCCACCGCCGCCGCCGCCGCCTTCGTCTTCGTCAACGACCCACAAAAGCGGCTGCCGACTTGGGTGAAGCTGCGCGCGCTGGCGGATGCAAGTTGCAAGTTGCAAGTTGAAGTCACTTAAACAGCGCCTGTTCTTTGTGGCAGCAGCGTTCATTGGCATTTGGCTTGTGGGCAGCGGCGTTTTAATTAGCTAAACAAATTTTTAATTAAGACGCTGGCCACTCTAATTGATTTAAAGCCTGTTGCCTTCTCACTTGCACACCTCATCTCAGGCCTGTGGAATGGTCTGCACAATTGGCGTAAATCCCATTAGAGACGCGCACGGAAACAAGTTTTGGCTTTAGTTTTGGTTTTGCTTTTCGTTTGTGACGAAAGCCAAACACCAAAAAAATGCACACACACACACACACACACACACTCACATGCGCGCGCTGAAGACCCGATAAAAACAAATAACACAACAACAAAAACTCAATACCCGTTCGAGTCGCAAGTTCTTGCCAAGTTCAACGAACAACAGCACAAAGCAAACGGCGCACAAAAACAAAAACACAAGAAAGCGCAAAGGCAATTTAACATTTTACTGCTTTTGCTGTTTGTTTCGATGTGTGTGCGTGTGTGCGAGCGAGACGCATTTCAAGCGCGCTGTTTAGGGTGACCATGCAGCGCTGTTAAAGTTATTATGGTGGCCAAAATATTGGAATGCATTTAACAGCCGCTTATCAGCAACAATGCCGCGCATCAAACTGTGTCTGTGTTCAAAAACAAAAACCAAGACAATGCCAACGAGCTGTGCGAACATTTCGCAAGCCCCAAACTGCGGCGACCCGCAAACCTGGTTTTCATTTTCATTCAATTCAAAATGCAGCGCACAAAAAAAAAGGCGGCAACAACAAGCCAAACATGGGCCTGTCAGCGGCTGCAACCCAATGCAACAGGTGGACTGGCGAAGGGGGGAGAGGGGCAGGTAGGGGACACAGTTTCATCTGCCACAGCGTCTATTTATGAGCCAACAGCAATGTGGCAAGCGGCAAACGACAGTAGCATTGCATTTGCCCCACACTTGTTGCCCCGCCCCCTTGCTGCGGCTCACGTGTAATTTGCATCAGGTGGGCGCTCCAACTGTGCCACGCCCCGTTGCCCACTCGCAGCAGTTGCTCCACGCGCACATTAAGAGAGAGAGAGAGAAGAAAAAAAAAACACTGTAATTATCGACACAATTTTCGACTGACGAAATACTACGAACACGCGTACCCTGGCTAGAAATAAGCAGCTTCCCTTTCCTCCACTGCTAAAGTGGGCCTCTATATACCCTATTCCTATGGGGTTTATCGCATTTAGTATCTCTCTACTAAGACGATCTCTTAAGCCTTTGAATCAGAAACAAAGGAGCTTGAATATCATGCCCAGAAAATATGTTGTCGATGTCTATCGATAAATAAACAATAAATCGATAAATATCGATTTTTAATCGCATTTGTTTTACCAAATCTCGGAGTATCTCTTAAATCTAGATATATTTTTGACTTCCGGAATACCTAACCTTAAGTCCCACTCCAAAATTATACAGGGTATCTGCTAGTTCACAATAAATATATGCCCTATTCTCTTAAATCGATAAATATCGATATCTTAACAACCTATTTAATATATTCCAGAGCTTATAAGAGGGTATCTTTCACTTCTGGAATACCTAAACGCAAATCCGACATCAATATTGTTTGGGATATTTACAAGTTTTTTAGATATCTGCCTCATTTTCTTAAAACCGATAATTATCGATTTCCAAGCATATCTCGGAGCTCATAAGAGCTAGTTATATCTTGCTGGCATACCTAACCTCAAAACGCGATTCTAAAATTAAACAGAGCATCTACTAGTCGGGCATACTCTACAACAGCACGCTGACTTGCTATAAGATATTTGTCTATTTGTTAAATTTCCCACAAGTTTTCTATACTTCAGACATTTTTAGTGCAGGGTATTTGGGATTCGGTGCGTTTTGGCGCATAATTTCTAGCGCCAACTTCTTTGGTCTAGTTAGTTTCTGGCAGAACTCATTTGGCGGCTGATGTCAGAGACTTTGAGATTTGAGAGCGAGACGACTTTCCAAATGTCGCATGCAATGGAAATGGAAATGGAAAGGGGGATGGAAATGCAAGTGGAAATATGAAATCTGATAGCTCAAATTCGTAATGGCAAATTTTCACTTGTAGCTCAGTTCTCCGTTCTTGCCGACCTTGCCCCCCCCTCCGGGAGAGGGGGTCTAATTTGAACGTGATCTGCGTCGAATGCGCAGCGAGACCGTGCCACGTACTTCACGCGGTCGTCGCTCGATGATTCGTGATTAATCAGTTAACTCTGGCCAAACCATATCGCAACAGGTAAATCGAGAGGAAAGTCGGCAAATGCCAAATATCAGCTAACGAGCGCGTGGGGCTAACTTAACGAGGGAAACAAAATCAAAAGCAAAAGCAAAAAGGTTTCAATCAGACGTCACAGGGAATTTAATAGCTGAGTAAGCAACTGGCAACAAGCTGAGTCAGCCTGACCAGCAAATACCCTATACCCTTATAATAATATAAAATTTTGATGATAACATTTCTTTTCTAGACGCCGGTTTGATCCTTCGATCGTGTGCTGTGTATCAAAGGTTTACAGCTGGATTTGAACCGGACACCTCTCGCTTGGCGGTTCGATTCTCGAACACATAAGCCTCGCAGGCTCCTGAACAGTTTCTTGTATGCATTTTCTACTCAAAGTAAGATTTGTTTGGAAAGTATTCGTAGTTTATCTCGCAAAAGCTAAGATACATTTTAAGTTACGGAACGAATCAAATTTCTAAAGCCCTAACCGAATAAAAGAGTATTCGAATTTTATAATGAAATGTGTCTAGAAGACATCTTCGACCTCATAAGTTGTATATATACTCTAGATCTGCTTCGAAATGTATCTATATATATTACGCCTCGAGCTTAAAGATATCTGCATGGATCCAAAGATCTCAGACAGATCGAATCACTATATCATAGAGCTATCATAGAATTAACAATTCTTTTGTGATTCAAGTTAATCTCAATCAAACTTGATATTCGTGTTGCTCACAAAGCCTCAAGCCAAGGGTATTCAAACTTCGGCGTGCTGAAGATAGCAACTATTTTAGTATTTTACGGGCTACTCATGTAGGTTCAAGGTTCGATTCATATGCATATGAATAACATTTGAGCCAAATTGTGAATAGTTGAAACTGAACAATACCCTCTCCAAGCACACGCTCTTCTAGATTAGAGGACAACAACAGAAAGAAAAAAAAAACCTGAGCTCATCTTTGGCAAACTTGGCGTTGATTGAACTCTCTGGGCCACATTTTGGGACGGCGAGTCGCCCACGAGCCCGACACCGTTTCGCAGCTGCCAAAATGTACAACATTGAACTATATAGAATGCCATAAACATGTTCAATGTGAAATCAGTGTCGCACGACTTGCAACAACCAAATGCCAAATGCATAACAATGAGCGGAGAAACAAAACAAAAAATCGATGCGGAATTTCACAAAATTCGAACATAAATTGGCAACTGCGAAAAAGAATAAAAACGGGCGATGATCAATAACTGATCACTGATCACTGATCACTGATCACCGATCACTGTTCAGCGAAACACTTGCGATGTCAGAAACTAGTTGAAATTCGCGGCAATTACGTGTTTTTCCAGCTAAAGACATATGCATTTAGTTAAGGAGAGGGGCAGTGAGTGGGGGGGGGGGGGGGGGGGGGGGGGGGCTAAAAAACTGCTGATGTGAAATGTTTTAAACATTCGCAGGCAAAGTTCATTGGCTGGCGCAACAAATGCATTGCCAGCCACAATTTGCCAGGCATCCAAAATTGTGGAGAGCGCGCCGAACGGCCGACACGTGCGTGGCGACAGACTTTTGTGCGGCACTGTAATCGAACGGGTTTGGTAGCGTCAGCTCTTGGGTCCAGCATGGTCCACTTGACACTTTCTTCGGCATGTGCCGCATGAGTCAGAGCCACAGGAATGCCCCTCAAAGCAGCATACCACAAAGTAAAAAATCAAACTAAAACCGAGCGAGAAAAAAAACCGGGTCAGTTTGGATTGGGATCTACACTCAGCTAAAGAACCTCATATATTCCCAAATTTACAATCGCCAAGCTCGGGGAAAAAACATAAACTCAACGGAATTATTATAAAACACATTTGGTACAGATTACTCAGTCTTTAATTTACCAGAACTAAGCTAGATTATTATAGAGCACATTTCTTACATATCATGCTGTCTTTTATCTTAACTCAGGAAAATGCAATGAATCTGACATTTTCAAACAGAAAAATGAAGTAAAGCGAAATGTTTCGCATTCTTATAGACCACATTTGTTACATATCATCTTGTCTTTAATCTTAACTCAAATCAACTGAAACTGAATTCTTCTTGACGCTGTTCTACATGGAATATGTAATAAATTTTGTTTTGTCTTTAATCTTAACTTTCGCATACGCGTACGTGCTTTGACTTACTTTTAATTTATTGTTAAATTAAAACCATATTGTTTATGTGGCTTGCATAAAATTCTTTAAATTAATACAGTCTGGTTAAGGTCTGAATCTAATGCAAAGGTTGTGTGTGTAACAGAGAGAAGAAATCATCTCCAACCCTATAAGGTATATATATATATTCCTGGTCAACTGAGTCGACTTAGCCATCTCAGAACCTGCAAGAGCTAGACACCTGAGACTCTTAAACTTAGCTTTTCTCAGAGCCCGCTCAGTATGAATTTGTTTCCCACAATCGATAGCTAGCCCCGTTTCCAAGCAATCGATCAAAATCGCTATCGAAATCTTGTTTTTTGAGCAAATCTCTAAAGTTTTAAGGGCTACTCTCAACAAATTTAAACTGTAGCCTCTAGAAAAGTATCTTTAATTTTTATATACCCTAATCAGACAGATCCGACTAGAGCCCTCTAACTTTCATAGCTTTTAAAACTTTAGACACCCTATTTTTTCCAGTGTATCGTTAGCATAAACCCAATTTGATCTTAAACTGAACGTTGAGTCAGCACGCCCACCTACAAATTATGTGCATCTGTGAGATACGATAAAGAAAAACTATGAATTGTTCGTGTTACGAACAATTATCCGAATACTTTGGGCCAAGACCCACCCACCCACGTTGTGGCCAAATTATGCGGCGGGCAAACGTAACAATAATGCTGGCATATCTGGTAACAAATTGTTATGCAAATCATGAGCTAAATAATAATAAAGTTAATAATAATAACAATAATATGTAGAAGAAGCTGTGTGCACACGAGCTGTTCCCATTCGCATTGGCTTTCATCGCCCGATGGAAATGGAAAGTGTTTTATTTTCATCTCAACTCTCTCGGCAGATGTTGTCAACTTGTGTGTACTATATAATTTGTGTGCATAACTATATTATTATGGTTAAATTTTCATAGCTGCAAACGGAAACCTGGCGAATGGGTTTATTACAGAATTACATTGACATTACCAGACACATCAACTGGCCAGTTAAGGCACTCGACTCGACTCTTGTCTCTCTTGCACATATTTGCCATAATGCTTAGCTTGTTTTAAATGAGACAGGAAGAAATTGTTGTGTGCACAACACAACACACTCGGCTACAAACTTTACAAAACTTACGTGTTCGCACGCAATAAACCTATCGCTGTCTAAACTTGCGGAGTCGCTCTTCTATGCGATTTTCATGCCCTCAATTATCTTATACTTTATACACTCTTGCTTCCATCTCTCTTCTATAATATATATTTCTTAAATTTTTTCGTGTCTCACTCTCATTTTATTCCTTTTTCCTCGCCCTCGTACTTTCGCTCCTCTCGCCTCCTCTCAGTCTGATATATAAGCCTGACAGAAAGTCGACCTTTTAAGAAAGTTGTTTTAACTCTCTCAATTCCTTTGATACATTGTGCTTATACTCAATTTCTGTCTCTTACTTCATCTCCTCCTTCCCACTGCCTATCTCTACATAATTTCATAGTCGCCCTTCTATGCGATTTTCATAAATGACAGTCTTCATTTCTTCTGCCTCTATATTTCTCTCTCTCTCTCTCTCTCTTTTTGTTCATCTTTTCATAGTCGCCCTTCTATGCGATTTTCATAAATTCGAGTAAATGTTTTTATAGGTAATGTTTATACAATTTAGTTTAAAGTCTCCTCTTAGCTCGTACTATTGTTGCACAGTGTAATCAAATATGCAACTTTAACCATCACAAGTGAACTTTTAAATTACTTAAGACAATAAACAACGAGCAAGTGCTTCTGAGAAGCGTCCAAAGGGTGTGGGGAGAGCATTACAAATATGTATGTGAAAACACCTCGACAAAAAGTGGCGAGATTTCCGCAATTGCTCAACTGGACAACTGATCAGCTTAACTGATCAGCTCAGCTGATCATCTGAGCTGATCTATTGCGGGCAGACGAGCCGCAAAACTTTCGTCGAAACGCGTTGCCAACCTTTATTTGTCTTTAGCAGCTTTCTAAAATCAAGTAAATTGCCAAAGAAGGGCGTAAAAAGCCAGAATAAACAAACAAATCAATTTGTTGTTGTTTCTACAAATGTGTGCCTCTCTCTATCTCATGGATTACTCAAATAACAGTGCGTAATAAGTGGCTCAGATAAACGCAGAGCAAATCTGAAAAACAAATACAATTTGCATGAATCAGAGAGTTTCCATTGACATGCGTTTCCAGCGGAGGCAGCGACAAACGGACTTAGATATGCACACACACACACACAGCTATATATATATGTGTGTGTGTGTGTGTATTTCTGAGAAAACGTTCGTCCGATAAGAGCAGCTATAGCGCACTTTTATCGGCATAATGCAATAAAAAAAAAAGGTCGCTCATTCCAATTGGAGTATTCTTAAAAATAAACGGAACAGCATTTCCTTTGTTAAAATTATTATGTTTATCCCCACTTTGAAAATAAACCTACCCTATCCACATCGCTTATAATTTTTATAGCTCTGATTTAGTCATTAATAATGTCAACAAACATATTTAACTATAAAATGTTCTTAATAAAAAGTTGAATTTTCTTTTTTAATTATAAAAGCTTTGTCTTATCAATGCACTTACATTTTGAGGCGTTTCGTAACACCGATTTTTTGATTGACACAATAACAAAACAAAACACTCTATTTGGTCAGAGGCGACTCTTTGTGTCGGATCTGTTATATAAACTGATCTAATTATGCGACTTCTTTTCATATACAAATCGAGCGCGCATTATGTATTTATATTTAAGGCAAACGCTTTGCTATGCGAATTCGTATGCACTTTCCCGTTGCCGGCTGAGCAGCTGTTGCTGTTGCTGTGGCACTTGCCACATTTTGTGGCGCACACTTTTACTTTTGTTTTAATTGCCAGCGCCCCACAATCGATCAATCACAACGCGGTTGCACAATGCCAATTGGTTTCGATAACAAACCGACACCGAAAACGACACCGAATCGGAATCCGAATACAATTGCGACCCGTTTCGTTTGCTGGTTTATTGCTTTCTTACGATCGCGTCCGCGGGCACAACAAGACTGAAAAGTGAGCGAGACCTAAAGTTAAAGCAGCGCGCATGCTGCCGACGTCAGCGACACGAAGCTTGCAGCTGAAGCTTTGATGCCGAGGAGGTCAGAGCGCACGAAGCGACCATACAAAAGAAATGGACTGGAGAGCAGCATTGAAAAGCTTGAACTGCAGCCAATTAGTCTGACGCCTCGCAAGAGCTTTCAGGCGAACTGCGCTGCGCTGCAGGCTAAATAATGCGCGCAGCAACAACTGCGCATCACAGGGTGTTCCCTTTGCGCAGCTAACACAACAGCCAATTAGCATGCAGCCGGGCAAGAGCTTTTGCGTGAAGTTCTTTCAAGCGTTGCGCAGGGCTGTTCACCAGGCAACGGTAAATATTGCTAACTGTGCCCATTTTTGGCAAGAAAAAAAAAACAACAACTTGTGTCAATAAAAAAGCAAATAAAGAATTCAAAACAGGTTATGGCCGCAAATTTAACAACTTACATGGAGCTGGTTTTGTTTTTGTTTTCTATCGCCCAAGGCGTTCCGATCAGCACAAAACGAGAAATGCTGCGCTCATTAGAAAGTAAAGTAAAACGCTCGAAGATGTTCAATGAAATTGCTGTGTGCGTGTGTGTGTGTATGTGTGCCCATCGGCCAGTGCTGCCCATCTGCGTGAAAATTGGCCAAAAGTGAACGTTTTACTTGCCCAATTTGTGCTGTCCAAGTTGTCAGACAGGAAGATGGACGTCGCAGGCGGCAGAGGAACACAACATGATGTGAAAGTGCTGCGAAAAGAGAAAAAGAATAGGCTAGAATGGCAGGGAAAATGGAAAATGCACTGCGTCACTTCCTATGATAAACTAGGCGGGCCGGGCAAAAAAAAAAAAACAGCTAAGGCCAATTCAGAGCGAAGTTGTAAAACTTGTTTGAATTGGCTTTAAACTTGGCCCAGAAATAAACTTAACAATTTACAAAGGAAACACAGCAAAATAACTAAAAACTAAGTAAATGCTTGAGCTTATTAGATAATCCATTCAGGGTTACTTTTTATCTACGAATTCTAGTTTTAGCTTATCTTAAGCTAAGTGAGTAATTTCTTGACATGTAAACCCATTCAAAGATCTTATGTGTAGGCTTATTTGTGTATATACTTTATTCATAAACCGATTTATACATACTCTTCTTTTTGTTAGTAAATTTTAACTTGTTGTTAACATGCTACTTACTTTTTAACTTTTAGCAAATTTTATCGCTGACGCAAAGTGAGTTATTTTATTTTTAGCATTAGAAATATTAAAAGTTGAGTTCTTGACACACACATACTCATACTCTTTCATTAGTTGCGGGTCGTTAGTTAGTCAAAGTTTTAACTATTCAATAAGTTTTGTTGGAAAAGTTGTATGCCTAAGTTTTCAATTATCACTCTACGTTCAATATCATATATTGGTGCGAGAAAAGGGTGCATTATGTTATATGGATACTATAACATTTGATAGACATTATAAATTATAGCACAAGTGCTGCAAATCGTGCAGAGGGGATTCTTTTCATTTTTTTTGGTTTAATGTAAAAAGGTAATCCAACAAAAAATATATGTATATATCTGTATCGCATATCGTATATATCGTTTAATTCTAAGTACATTCAAAAATTGTGACAGTATAAATACTTAAAGCATTCCCATTACATTTGTTGATACACTTTATAATATAACCGATGCAAAATAGTCGCAACATCCCTGATAAATATTGTTGTTCCGCCCCTTTGATTAGTCAACTAATTCTTGTATATGTCGGCGCATATATATATATATATATATGTTTATATATATACTTTTATTTAAACAAAGGCAAACAAAAACACTTAATGATTTCTTTCTTTTGCGTTTTGCAACAAGGACTTGCAATTCATAAGTTGTTGAGATGGTTAATTAATATATAATACAATAAAATAAATATTAAGCATAAAAGTAAAATAAAATTACATTCATTTTGAAAATGTTTTTGCTTTCTATATATATGTTTGCGAGTGTGTGTTGTGTGTGTGTGTGTTTTGTATTTTATCTACTAGAATTTGAATTCTTTACTTTAAAGATTTACTGTGATTGGATTTCAGTTGTTGTTTTTGTTTGTTTGTTGTATTTGTTTTAACGCTAAACACTAAACATTTCGTGTTCTTGTTGGATTTTGCTCATCATTTTCATCAATTTCACTAAACTAATATTTAAAATTTCATTACTTTCACACAATGCACTTAACAATTTCGTCAGAAATAAATCGTATCAAAGAGTCTGTCTGCATACGTTTCTATTACAAAATATATATAATCATAATTAATATTCATTTCAACTCCATCTGCTTCCTGCTCTTCGGTTTCTTCATAATCATCATGCCAGCCAAATATCCCAGTTGACGCCTTAAGTTGAAATCGCATCGTTGAGCAACGCGTTCAGCTCCCGAATGTGCTGGGCCTTGGATCCGGTGGCCGTGGAGGCGCCACAAGCGCGTCCAGTATAGCTGCAGATAGTCAGGATTGCAGGATTATATTAATCAATATTATTTGGCCATTTGAGCACAATCAAAAGTGAGTACACATAACATTTTTTTTTTTTTTTGACTATTTGATTTGATTAGACAACATGCACTTAATATTATAGTTAGCTGATAGTTCAGTTAGTCAGGCATGTTCCATGAAATGAGTCTTAGCCAGTATTAGAAATTATGCGTAAACAAGAATGCAGCGTACTTCGATAGCCAGGGGCAGAACTAGGATAATCCCCTAGGATAACACAAGGACAGAAGTTGTGAACAGGACACCAAAACCCAAATCTTAATAAAAATTGATAATGCATGTTGGTGTAATTCATGAATATTCAAATAAAACCTGTTTGGTCTACAAGGAGTTTCTTTCCCATTGAGATCTTAATGTAAGCAGCTGGAATGAAGTAAGGTCTGTCTTTTGGGTTCTCAAAGAAAAGGCGATCTTTAAGATTGTTTTCTGTAGTGTATATGTATTCGGTGGTGTATGTTTGTTTGTTTTGGTTAAAAGACAAACATTGAACAAACATACAAAACGAAACGTTCCTGGATCAGTAGGGTTTACGTACTTGGTTGAGTTCGTAATATCAGTAAAAAAAAAAAAACAAGGAAAACAAAAGAAAACACATACAAAAAATGCGCGTGCGACGAACAGAAATTAAAATGAATTAAAACAAAAATAGTTGCATTAAGATAAGAAAGTTCGATAGTGGAAGGTATTAATAGAGAGCGAAAGATTGGATTAGTTTTGGCTTATGACAGAGTATCGGAGTCGTATAGCCTATGAATTCGATGTGTGGAACCCATAAAAATCAACAGACATGCCAAATAGCGCTCGAATGAGAACAACAGAAACAAACAAGAAACGCAAATTGGTAATGTGTTTAAAATTAAAATGCAGTCTCCCAAAAATTGGAGGGGGGGCAGAGACGAAGCAAACATAGAAATGAACAAGATTAATTGGGAGCTGTTCGAATTTAGGCTTCAGATACAGATAGATAGAGAGAGAGAGAGAGAGAGAGAGTTATGTTGCAGATAGATAGATAGTTGGTTGCTGATTTAGATAGATCGTAGATAGTTTTAGATTTAGATTTAGATAGTTATAGTTAGGTAGTTAGGTAGGTAGTTCAATTGACGCGCAGATCGAGTATGCAGGTAGTATTACGAGATATCTTTGATTTGCTGCCCTCTCACCTAATTTTACGTCCGGTTTTTGTCTTGCGCACGCCCGGCGCGGCCGCATCGCCCGCGGGCCTATTGAAATCGTGACGTACGTTCTTTAAATCGAAATGCTTGGCGGCATTGAACTCGCCCGTGGCGCTTGTCGCCGTTGCAACGGTATCACCTTTATCGCTGGCAAACATGCGACTTAGCCACGGTTTCGATTTTTTGTCGGAGTTAGAATCGGAATCGGTATCGGATTCGTGATTAGTATTATCAGTGGTAGTAGTAGTAGTTGTATTGGAGAAGGTGGATTGTTCATCGCTTTGGCTGTAACAATAACACATACACAGAGAGAGAAGAGAGAAAGAGAGAGAGAGAGGACAAGTTTTTGGTTTGATTTTGCTTGGTTTTTTTTTTTTTTTTTTTTTTTTAATTGGATATTACGTATTTGAATTACTTTGCCAATTGGTACTTAAACAAACGGATAGGATAAGGATAATTCAAGGAACAAAACATTCTTGATACTCAACAACATCATTAGTTAAGTAAAACAAATTAACAAAACTAAACGATAATCGTTCGAGATAAATCAAAAATCAAAGATCATTAAAAAGCCATGCAAATTATAATATATGATATGATGTGTGCGAGTGTGTGTATCTGTGTGTGCGCGCGCGTGTGTGTGTGTGTGTGTGTGTATGCGTTGTCTGGTCGGTTCACATGAAGCCAATTCGTGCTAATGAACTAGTTCACTTGCGGAACACTTTCGAAATGCAACAATTTTGGATAAGTTTATGGAAATGTCTGCGGGACTCAAACATTCGTCAATTGTAGAGGTGTGCGACTGTGTGTTGTGTGTGTGTGTGTGTGTGTGAAAAAGAGATCTAAGACTAAGGCTTTTCCCGGAGAAATAGCGAGCGAGCGACAGAGAGAGAGAGAGAGAGAGAGAGAGAGAGAACGATCGCAAGTAGAAAGACTCTGGGCACGCTAAGGTTTTTAAAATAAAATTAGTAAAAGCTGGAAAAAAGATTAGCTAAAGCGATGACAGGTGCTGAGTGCGATGAGAGTGAGTTAAATATTAAAAAACAAATGTGATATTAAGGCAAGAACTGGAAACTCAGTAAAGAGAGAGAGAACCAAAAAAAAAAAAAACGGAGTGCCAGAATGCACAGTAAGAAAGTTAGAAGAGTGACTAATAAATAATAGAGTGCATTAAGTGCAGTTGAATTAAAATAATTAAACTTAAGTCACAGAAAACCAACGTAAAAGAAAAAACTGCAGAGAGCAGCTAACAAATCCAGAGAGAAAAATTGAGAGAGAGAGAGAGTAAAGAGATTGCGACTTGTTGTGGCATGGGGCGGATTTCTGTGTTTCTCTTGGTATTGCTTGGATAGAAACTTAATAGTTAGCACGCACCTGATATCACGGCTGTGGTTGAGAGCGGTGAGGAAACGCGGCTGGACATAGGTCCAGCAGCCCTGGTTCTTGTGCTCCTCCTGTGCCCAGACGAGCTCGGCGTTCTTGTACAGATTTGCCTGCTCCTTGACCAGATCGAAGGGGAACGGCGACACCTGCAAATGTTAAAAATGCATTTAAATGCAAATTGATGAATAACTTAATGATAGGCGCACCTGCTCCACGCGCACAATGGCAATATCCTTCTCCAACTGCTTCTCGGTACGCGCCTTGGTCAGATCGTAGTAAACGCGACCCGTGCAGAAGACAACCTTCTTCACATTGCTGGCATTGTCAGCAGCTGGTCCGCGGTCGGGTATGATGCGCAGGAACTCGCTGCCCTCGCTCATCTCGCTGAAGGGGCTCTTGGCCTCCGGGTGACGCAACAGCGACTTGGGCGTGCACAGAATCAATGGCTTGCGGAAGGGCAAGGCGATTTGGCGACGCAAAATATGATAGTAGTTCGCAGGCGTCGTGCAGTTGGCCACAATCCAGTTGATGTCGTGCAGCTGTCTGATCGCAAACTCGTCCGACTCGGGTGGGAAGTAGTCGGGATCATCAGAGCTCATCTGCAGGAAACGCTCGAGGCGACACGACGAATGCTCCGGGCCCATGCCCTCCATGCCATGGGGCAACAGCATGACTAGACCAGATTGACGCACCCATTTCGATTGACCGCTGGAGATGAACTGATCGATGATGGCCTGCGCCGTGTTGCTGAAGTCACCGAATTGCGCCTCCCACAAGACCAAAGCATTGGGATTGGTCATGGAGTAGCCATGCTCGAAGCCCAGCACAGCGTACTCGGACAGCGAGCTGTTCGAGACAGAGTAGGGCGCCTGATCCGGATACATGTGTTGCAGCGAATTGTAGGTGGCCTTGTCCACCAGCTGATGGTGCAGCACATGATGACGATGCGAGAAAGTGCCACGCTCGACATCCTGACCAGAGAGGCGCACATGGATGCCCTCCTTCAGCAGGGAGCCAAAGGCCATGGCCTCGCCCAAGGCCCAATCGGCGACCTTCTCATCAACCATGGCCTTGCGAGCGGCCAAAACGCGCATGAGACCCCTGCGCGAAAGATAATTAGTTTGTGGATTAGTTGGACCAAGTTAGCTGGCACCGCGGTTGGCTACTCACTTGTGAATGACAAATTCAGCGGCATTTGGTGGTGGCGACGAGAAACGGTTGCCAATGTGAATCAGAGTCTCCTCCTTGACACCAGTGGGCGCGACCTTCAGTGGATCCTTGCCCTCAAAGAAACCAGACCAGGGCGAATCCAACCAATCCTTGTACTTGACGTGCGTCTCGGTCTTGGCTAACGCAAACGCCTCCTCGCAAATGTTCTCGTACTTGGCGGCCACAGATTTGACCTCCTCGCCGGTGACGGTGCCCTCGGCAATCAGTTTATCAGCATACAGATCCAAGCAGTTCTTGTGCTTGCGAATCTTCTGGTACATAAGCGGCTGCGTGAACATCGGCTCGTCGATCTCATTGTGTCCGTTGCGACGATAGCCAACCAAATCAATGACACAATCCTTGTGGAAGGTAGCACGCCACTCGGCAGCCACCTTGCAGACATGCATCACGGCCTCCGGATCGTCAGCATTGACGTGGAAGATGGGCGCATTGACGACACGCGCCACGTCCGTGCAGTACGGCGAGGAGCGCGAGAAACGTGGATCGGTGGTGAAGCCAATTTGATTATTGGCCACCACATGGATGGTGCCGTGCGTCGTGTAGTCGGGCAGATCCGACAAGTGCATCGTCTCATAGACAACACCCTGGCCGCAGAAGGCGGCATCTCCGTGAATGAGTATGGACATCACCTTCTTGCCCTCCTGATCGCCACGATAGAATTGCTCAGCGCGTGTCTTGCCCTGGACAACAGGATCAACGGCCTCCAAGTGAGAGGGATTGGCCACAACGGCCAGACGAATGTTCTTGTTGGTCACGCGATTTAAGCGTTCAATATATGTGCCCAGATGGTACTTGACATCACCGGAGCCCTAAAACATGGAGAAGACTTCAAGTTTACCGCTAAATATTAGAGGGTATTAAGGACTTACATCGTCAGCGGCCTCCAAGCCAGCAAACTGGGTAAAGATTTGATTCAATGGCTTGCGGCAGACATTAGCAAGAGTGTTGAGGCGTCCACGATGTGGCATGCCCATGATGACAGACTCCACGCCCAGCTCGGTGGACACATCAATGATTTCCTTCAAGGCCGGAATCATAATCTCACAACCCTCGAGACCAAAACGCTTCTCCGATGAGTATTTCTTGGCCAAGAAGGCCTCAAAACCTGTGGCACGTGTCAAACGTGCCAGAATCAGGCGCTTCTCCTCTGGCGTAAAGTTGAGCACGCCCGGCGTCTCGAAACGCTTGCGAATCCAGTTGCACTGCTCCAAAGAGTTGATAAACATGAACTCCACGCCAATTTTATTGCAATAAACATTCTCCAGACGGTTCAGAATTTCCCTTAAAAAAGAGTTGGAATGCAAAAGTTAATAACTAGTTTCACGAGCTGGCTAATGGTTGACTTACTTGAGGGGCAAAGAAGCCTCATCGCCTCCAATGAATGTGGTGCTGGGCAGCTTGAACTGACGCTCCATGTCCTGCTCGCCTGTTATTTCGGATTTGGGTGTGTGTTTTTTTTTTTTGTAAAGGAAACTATTAGTATTTGTGCTTGGTATGTGGTTTTCTTTAAATGATGCTGATTAGTTTTTGTAAGCGATTTGAAATTCGGAGTGTAATGATTGTGGTCTGTAAATTGTGCACTATATAAATATGAGTACAGATGCGTGCTGATCTGTCTCGTATATAGTTTTTTTATATATATATATAAATTTAAAAAGTTCTCTTCTTGTTCTTTGTTCTGAGGGGAATTTTATACACACACACACACATATATATATGCATCTGAATAACACCAAGGCATGCAATACATCTTGCCTATTCAATAGTTAATCAACATTTGCTTCGATTATTTCTCTTTTATTATCTTTCTGTCAGCGACATTTTTAATGCCATGTGTAAATTATTGTTTTCTTCTTACAACAACAAATAGCAAATTGTTTTTGGTTTTCTCTTGTTTACTATGCAAATAGCAATTGACGACATGCAATCTAATCGGAAACTCAAGATGGAAAAGAAGAAAATAATAAACTGGAAAAACAATAGTTTTGCATGACAATGGGAACAACAAAAAAATAAAAACAATGTTTGATAAATTATACAAGACTGTACTCTTCAATAGATATATAATTAAATTTAATTATAGATGGATATTTACTTGGTTCTTTATATCGGAGAGGGTTTTTTTTTTATACATTTAAATTGGGTTTTTTTTTGTTTGATTGTGTGCATGAAAGGTACAAAATGGGGGTTACTAGTACAAAACAAAGTAGTATTGGCGGGTTTTATATACATATATATATAAATAGTACGAAAAAAAAAACGGAACAAAACACAAGTTAAGAAACCAAAAGACAATGATTCGTACTGTTGTGGCATGTGTTGGTTCTGGGGGCGTTTAGGGCATGCGCCACACCCACTTTTTTTATTTGTTTGTTTGTGTGTGTTTGTTTATTAACAACTGCAGCCTCTAAGCTTACTTACCAAAACTGAAATTAGCGTAAATGGATTTCGTCGAGGTGTTGCCAGGCAAATCTGGTGTATTAATTTCGAGTGGGTCGAGGTGAGCAATATTATGTCCTCGAATCTAACGTGTGTGTCAGTATTGTGTGTGGTTGGTGTAGGTTGTGGTTGTGTGTTGTTGTTGTTGTTGTGTGTTGGTTACAAAGTATTACATATTAACAATGTTTTGTTTATGTATATTTTTGTCGTTGTTGTTGTTTAATTTGCACAATACACACATAATACCAGAGAGAGAAAGAGAATTTGGATTTGAATTTTTAACGTTGTTTATATGATTTGACGAATTGCGTTTTGATTGCAGTTTTTTTTTTTTTTTTTTTTTTAAATATATGTATATATATTTTTTTTTTTTTGGGGACAGGTTAGGAAGCATTTAAACATAAAAATAAATGAAAAAAAAAGAAGAAAAATTAATAAGTTTTATAGCATAAACGAAATCAATTAAATTGTATATAAAACAGCAACAAAAAAAGCACAAAGAAAGCAGCATTAGAGCGACAAATAATTTGTTTAATTGAGATGAGCTTGTTCTTAGTTATTACCGGGTTTACAGACTGATTAAATAGAACGTTGAAAGCAATTGGAACAAAACGCTTTGGTGCACTAGGAGAACAGATATAGATATAAAAGTTCGTGAAAGCCAAACACCGATAGTTACTTACACTTATGAGAACGTATTTCAACTAAAGAAAACTCACTAACTTAAGTTCTAGAAAAGGTAAATATTGGTCAATAACTATTATTGCCTGCCTGTGCCTCTCATCAACTCCGAATTTCATGTAATATATAAGTATATTATCAAAATGGGTGGGTTAAAAAGGCTTCAAAGCGCTAAAACGATTACAACTGTATTTTTTTTTTGCGTATGCGTGTTGTGTGTAAATGATATTGGATGGGTGCAACTGAAGGGCGGGGGTGTCTATGTTAAATGTGAACAGGTGTTTTTTTTTTTTTTTGTTTAAGAGTTTTGCAAAAAAGGAATTTACCAAACAAAAACCCAGAATGCTGCCGGAGCACATCCTCATTAGCGCGACGTGCAAGACCATCCTTGCAAACGGTTTTTTCGCGTGTTAAAATTCCAAGCGGATCCAGATCAGATGCCAAATGACCACGTGACTATATATAGTACATATATATCCATATATATATATATATTTATAATTATATATATATATATAAATAGTTTTGATTATACACACATGTAGAGTATATATTTTTGAATATTAACATGGTTATTATGTTGTTCATGTTTCAGATTAAGATTTAGCTAGCTACCCATTGAGAATCAAAAGATATTGAAAGAAATTAATGCGGTGCAAGGAAATAAAGCAAAGTGAAGACAGTTTGCGGCTACATAAACCAGATAGATCATCATGTCTTAAACAGCTGTAGAAACTGTGCTAAATTAATGACAAAACGTAAAAGGTTAAAGTCCTGAGAGCAGCTACTTTTGAAAAAGATCGCAATGATAAAGTAACTAGATGAAGCTACTCATGAATGCCCGAGTGCTTAACTTTCCAAACAAACTAATTGTACACATACTAGAAAGAAAAACTACAATGTAAACAATAAACGCATGGTGGAAAGGTGTGGAGCGTGTGGGGCATTGGATTGTTACACTAAACATATAAAAACATAAAAAGATTTCGAAGCTAGTCGTGTGTGATCTGAACTTTTGCTTTTATGGAGAACACAAAAAGGGGGGCAGCTCTAATGAAACCATAAACATAAGCATTAAATAGAAACCTAAATGAAATAACAAAAAATCAATATATATATATAACAACATAATGTACGAACGAAACAAACGAAAAGCGCCAACAGATAGTACGCTTTGCGGCTGCAATCTCAACTGTTCAACTCTATTTGGGGCGGGCGGGAAAGCGAGGAAGCGCTATGGACCCAGCAAAAGCATACCTGATAGCTGCGGATGATGGCCTGCACGGCCAGATGATCATCAATGGTCTTGGAGTCGGGCGCAGCGCTGACAGCGCCGCCCAAATTGAAAGCCGACAGCGGCAGCGTGTTCGCCTGCACGGGCGCCAAATTGGGCGGGCTCACGTACGAGTTGCTGCGGAAGTATGCATCCCAGGACTGTAAATAATCACATATATCAATTCAATAGGAATTAAATATTCATATATATATACATATATAGATATGCATGCATTGGGGAGTTCAACAACCTGGCCATATATAGAGTTAAACTTGTTTTTTCTTTTTTGGCAACGAGTTTCTAAGAATTATTTGACTTCAATAAGTTTTCTGACCTACATAAACCAAAAACGACTTAAAACTTTATCAGCTAGTTTTTGGTTGTTTTTTTTTTTTAACAAATTTCGAAAGGCCCTTAAAACTGGACCATAAACGATTTGGCTTGGCGAGGCAACAAATGTTACTTTCAATTCGAGCAAAAGGCATTTAAACCTGTTTTTTTTTTTAAGGCCAACAAACACGTTTAATTAACGCTGCGAGGCAATTGAACTGCCCCGTTTTTGAAATTAGCTGCGCACTTACGGTATGCACAGAGCTGGGGTCACGCAGCCAGGCATTGTACATCTCCTCCACGTAGGATGCGGTGCTGCCATTGGCGAAAGGCTCGGCGGCTGCCGAATTGTAGGTGCGCACGGCTGCAGCGGCGGTGGCCTTGATCAGCTGCTTGAATATTGAATGCGTTTAGTTTCTAATATAAACTCAATAAATATATTCGCTTACCTTTTGACTGCTGTTGCTGCTGAGCAGCCATGTGGCAAAGTTTTTGTGCGCCATGGGCGATAACGCCAGACTAAAGGCCGTGTGTGCTCTATGCATTTTGTAGCTTTACAAAATATAACTGCAAAAGCGAAATAAACAGAATATTAAGTTAAATATATATATATATAGACAATTAAGAGGCAGGCAGTCTGAATGTGTGCCCCTTTCTCTCTCTCTCTCTCTGTGTATCGAAAGGCCAATTACAGACTGAGACGTTGATTGTTGACAAATATGTAGCCTAGTGTAAATAGTTGTTGTTGTGTTTGGACAAGTGGCACGCAGTCAGGGCGGGAGACAGCAGCAACGCCTTCGCTTTTGTAATCGCCTGATAAGATAATGCAGTCGCGTTATACAAGTGACACACACACACACACACACACACACACACCCATGCACTTAAGCATATTTTGTTTGCTTTTACGTCATGGACAAAAAGTCTCAAAATTGATTGCAACTTGTTGCCAACTAACGATGATTATGAAATAAACAAGTTAGCGGGCCACCGATTAGCATAAATATACATACATATGCATGCATGTAACTCTACGTCTGTGTGTGTGTGTGTGTGAAGTTATCTTTAAGTCTAGCCCAGACCAGACCGGGACAACAACTGAGACAGCTTCCTTCCCTCGGACGCAGGCACGTGACCCACGAACTGATCGTTGATGACGTCAAAAAATTGACGTCGGTTGCCGCACGACGTTTCGCCTTCGCCTTTTTGATTGTTTGCCAAAAACTCATTTGCACAGTGGTGAAATGTGTGTATATGTATATGTGCACATATATATATCAACTTAAACGCATACACATACATACACACATATGTATATATATGCATGTATTATATATGCTGCTGTAGATTATGGCTTATTTGTGCTTGTTTTCTATTTTGTTTTTGTTTTTGTTTTATTTGTTTTTTTGGTGTGCTGCGCAATTGTCAGCCTGACTTTAATGATTTCGTATACCTGTATTTGCTCGCACACAACAATCAGAGCTCGTTGCTTTATTTGTCTGGAGTTGATTAAACCTGAGCAAATCTGATAAACTGAAATATCAGCCCAGACACAATCTAAACTCAAGTCATAAAAGATTGTCAAAAATTTCTGAAAGCTGCATTGAACACACAGACTTTAATTAATTCATGAAATTTTTTGGTCTTGATAAGCCAAGCCAGCGCGTGCGTCTGCCAATGTTATGAAATGGCACGCCCTACGCAAAAGGCGTGGCAAGGCACCAGAGAACAGGTCACATGCGCTTATCAGCGACGCGTGGACTGACTCGGGATCTGTGTCTGGGCGAACGCCACGAATTTAATCACTGATCAGCCACTCGAATTTGTCAGTTCTACACACACACACACACACACACACACACACACACACACACACACACATACGTACAAGCATATGTATATGTGGGTTAAAGTGAAGTACCCAAACACGCACACACACACACTCATGTGTGAAAACCGGTTTGGAGCAACGGTCACTAAACGCTTGTCATACATGCGCAGGGGGAGGGGGGTGGGGGTTTCTTTGAAAGTGCAGCGATTACAACAGCAACAAATTGAACAATTCAATTTAATTAGTTGGCCGTCGGCAGCATAGCTGCGTCTCTTTCTAGCATTTGGCTGTTTGCGCTTGCGTTTGTGTGTTTGTGCCGTTATTTATCTGTTTGCTTCTTTTGCTTTATTTTTCTCACAAACTGTTTTTCTTTTCTTTTTTTTCTTTCTTCTCTTCTTTGCAATTATTTTTTTTCTGCCCCGCGCAAACAACGTCGACGTCGGCGCTTTGGTTACGAAAACAGATTACATAAGTGCAAAAAAAGTAAAAAATAACATAAAAACTCGCGTGAGTGTTCGGCCAGCATTATAGAATTCTGTCATAATATTTTTTTTTTAATTATAGCTTAACAATATATATATTTTTTTGCCAATTAAGATTATATGTTGTGTTTTAATGACAATTTAATGCCACATTTCCGCACGAGGGTTTTCAGTGTATTTGCTGGGAAATTTACAAATATTTTTTTTTGATTACTGCACTGTTCCCAAAAAGAAACGGTGCATAACTTAAATAGTTGCCATTGGAAAAACGAACCGAATATATAGGTACTCGTCACGTCGTATCTTACAGATACGCTGCCAAACGGTTTGTTCGTGTTGAGTGCTACGCGTCGACTGAACGTTGCGGCGCAGAGCACCCGAAAGATTACCCGACCCCGATCGGTCGAACGGCTGTGTGCAGCGTTCAGAGTAGAAAATATAAAAAACAAATACACAAAACAATACACACAACTTTTTTTTTTTTTTTTTTTTAGAAATCGAATTGAATTTGTTGTTGCTTTTGTTTCGTGTACGTTGAACGAAACGTTGAAAAACAAAATGTGCGATAAAAAGGCACATGACAACGCACAATATACATTGCGCTGAGACACTTGGCTAGATAAAAATACGTACGTACATGCGTATGTGTGTGCGTGTGTGAGCTGAGCAAAAGGGGCCAAGCGCATACTGATAACAATCACTTATCGTGCTTTATGCGGTTATCACATATTTTACAGACGTGCCTGCTTGTGTTTCTGTCTGTGTGTTTAGGCTACATTTTTGGCTGGAGATTTCATTTACAGCTATTTCAAAGTCCGTTCTATGGTCAAATAAAATTTGACAGTGTTCGTCATTGCTTTTTAAATATGCCGCCCACACAGCGAGTGCGAAAGAGACGAGAGAGCTTTCCATAATGCAGGCATATGACTCAGTACAGGTTATATACACATTCATACTCAAGCATGTATTGTCGGACTTGCTAATCAATATACATTTCAAGTTCAAACACGCGCAATTTATCAGCTGCTCTATTGGAAATGGGCAAAAATTCAAATTAGCCAAGACACAAACCAGTTGGGTAGGCCAAATGCAGCTGCAGCCGCAAGTGGAGACTAGACGAGCCCCCTAAAAGCCGCAGAAAAACTGTGCTGTGGAGACTACAAAAGAAGAAATCGAAAATGCAAAAACAACTTCAGTTGAAGTGGACGACACACATTCACACACACACACATGCAAACAAGCATTTGTAGTTTGGAAGACCGCGTGCGTTCATTGAGCAGCAACAACTAGAGTTGAGTCTGTGACTTGGCTGTGACTAATCACTTTGCTGGGTGCAATACCTGTTGCTCGATAAACAGTGACAGCTAGAGAATATCACAGCATTGTTGCGCGTCTCGAACTTAGGGGAACTTTCGGAATACAAAAATGCTGGCAATGCGGCCGCTCTTTACGCAGAAACGAAGCAACAACAACAACAACACAACGAACGCAAGCGCTGATGTTGTATGATTCACGGGCACAAAAAGCACACGCGGCACTGGGCGAAACGCAGAATTGCGTCATCATTGCAATATTGAGAGACGACATTAACTAAAGCATGTGACGTAGCGTGGCCGGCAGCCGCAGACGACGCAATTTTAATGAATTGAGAAATTTCACTTTTCTAGATTTCAGACAAGCGCAGGCGCATTAAGCAGACGCCCACTTGCATTATATAAGCCATCAAATTGAGGGCCAAGGAAAATTGTTATTTAAGCTGGAACATTGCACTTGAAATTGCGGGTTTTTCATTCGTTTTCACTGGTTTAACGCGTTTACAGCAAATAACTTTTAAAGTAGTTGTAGTTTTACAGTTATTCCACGAATTTGACCTCAATTGGAAGATGGCCATATTTGAATCATAATTGAAAATGTACTTAAAGCACCTGATATATGTGACAATAATACAACTATGCTAATGTTTTGTACTGTATATATCACTAGTTATTTACACTTTGTTAATAATTAAAATTATTACTTTTTTCGTGCGCTCCAACTCCAAACTCGCGTTCCAACTCGCGGCCCAAAGTGACCGTAAGCAGTTTATATGAATTATACCGCATGCAAATTTATCGATTTAATACTAGAAAAACGGCCACACTGTGCTTGCTTTGAATAATTGGCGCCCTTTGCATAAGTTTTTCTGCTAAACAAACGATTTCAATTTATACACACACACTCTGAGTTTCATTTAAAATAATGGCGTTTAGTTCAAAATTACTATTTATGCGCTTTACAGTTACAACAATGGTTGTTTAAAATTTGCATCGGGTGACAGCTCTGCGGCAAACATATGCAAACAAAGCAGTGTGGCGCCATCTTAGGTCAAATTTGTAAAGCCATTGCTTGGTTGTGAAAACAAACAATAGATGGCGCAAACGTAGTAATAAAAATCTTAAAGCAACAATAAATAAGGATGTTTTTATTATAGCCCCAACTAATACTAGCTATATTGATCCAGGCAATAGCCTGTTATCTGATCCGATATGCAGTCGAACACATCAAATGCCAAGTCACAGCTTTCGCCTTTCTGCGGCAGCTGCCGGCGATTTACTTGGTATTTGGTGGTCATGGCCCGCAGACAGAGATTAACCGAACGTAATGTGGCCATAAAGAAGCCGTGCTCGTGAACACCCTCCGAATAAAAGCCGACCAGGCCGTCCAGTGTCGGCCAGCCATTCTTGTCAATGGCGTTGTTCCTCGCATAGACGCAGTGCAGCAGACACTGAAAATGGAAAATGGCCAAAGAAAAACAAAAAACAATCAAAAATGTATTCGTTGGGGGCATTCAATTTGCTGATGCATAAAAAGCAGTTAATGTGTATTAAATGCAAACATAAAATGCACTTTTCAGTCATAAAACTTGGCTTGTTGTGTGTGAAAAAAAAAATTGTACTTGTGACTGCGAATGCAACGGCAACTGCGCTTTTCTTTCAATTGTCTCGCAAAAATCGCAGCCCTGACTTTTGCATTGGGCGAGCGGAGGTGCGGTGCATTTTGTATACTCTGTTCAGAATGAGAAGCAATGAGTATATTGGCTTTCATCTAGTTGAACGTGGAGATTCCCTATTTCCCAGTCACAGTTTTAGAGTCAGTTTTTTCCCAAGGCATTCCCAACCCCACCCGTCTTGACACAAAATTAGATATCCACACAGTTTAAAAGCAACTGAATTCTTCCTACAGTTTTACAGTCACCACGAGCAATTCCAATGTCAAACAGTTTGAATGACATTGCAAAGCAACGTTTACAGTCTTAGAATCACTTGAATATTTGAATCTCCCATTTCCACATATCCTAGTCGCACAGTTTGAAAGCCATTGCTTTGGATTTACAGTCTTAGAGTCACTTTAACATTGAAAACTCTATTTCTAAATATTGCAAAGAGCAAAACTTCATAAGGTCGTACAGTTTGAAAGCCACCGACAGGCTTAGAGTCACCATTGCACTAATCAAGCATCTAGCCAAGAGTTTTAAGCGGTTTTCCGACTCTTAACAGAGCATTGCACAGTCGGTTAAGCCCGACTTCAGCATTCTTACGTGTTTTTTAATTGCACACGCCAAATCAATGGCAGGCGCCGTGGCAACAGCCCAAAGTCGACGCAGCGTTTGTTGCACCTCTCCGGGGCTGGGCTGCCATTGAACTTAATTGCAGACAGATCTTTGGGCGGCGGTACTGGGGAGTCGGGTTGGAGCTACTTACGCCCGCAATGCGCTTGTCTTCCAGCGGCACCAGCGTCGGGTGATAGATGCCCGCACTGGCCACATCCAGACGCTTCAGGCTGCGCACCAGGCGCGCCATGCGACGCCGCGGCTCCGGCTCATCGTAGACAATATACTCGTAGCGGCTGGCATTGGGTGGCGCCTCGTGGCTTGTCTGCTGCAGCACGGGCGGCCACTGAAGCGACTCAATGAACTCCACGCCGTCGTCGGCATTCAGCGTGGGCTGCTCCTGCTGCACCTGCTCCTTGAGTATTTGGTATGCCTCTGCAGTTAGAGGAAATTTCATGTAGAATTGTTGCACTGCGGCAGCTTACAAACCATTTACCATTGACCAGCTTATTCTTGACCTCATCCTGACAGTCGCCGATGACGGACTCGACGCGTCTGGCGGTGCGCGGCGGATTCAAGCAGCGCGCCTTCTTCGTGCCATAGCCCATGGCTTCCATGGATGTGATAACACACAAGAAAATATGCAAAAGTTGTGTAATTCTCATTTTGATTGATGCGCTCGCAACGAACCGCACGGATTGGCCAACGACAATTGAATGGAGTTTGCCAAAGTTTTCAAATGAAAACGAAAGCAATTTCACTTTCCATCAAATGGCAGGATTTTTGCCAATGCTGTTGGCCTTCCTCTCCAGCTCGTCGTTGTGTGGCTGTTGTTGGCAGTGAAAACGCATATGAATTTCCAGTTTTAAGCTCTATGGGTATGTGGTTCAATGGCAACAACAACAACAGCAGCAACAACAACAACAGCGACAGCAACAACTGGTTGCACATTTCCCATGCGTGCAATTGCCTCCAAGTCAGCCAGAAACTTGTCCTTACGTCTAATAATACAATTCAATTGTGCCAGTGGCGTCGCTTGTTTCAATTCCATTGTCACATATCTGCACATATCACATTTCATTTCATTCCATTTCATTTCATTTCATTTGAATGTCTCAGCCCTGCTCCATTTGGCTGCACAATTGGTCTTCCGCATTTTTGTTGTTGCTGCTACTAAATCTAATAAAATTAGCATATTAACTAAAGTAAAGTAAACTTAATCAAGATATGATATTCATATTCATATGCGGCACACACACACACACACATGCACACACACACGGGTCAGATAAATCAAAGGCAGCCAAGCGATGGGCAAGTTTGTGGCTTAAGTCTTTCGTTCTAGCTGCGCCCACAGCTCAATGTTCTAATCAAAATGTTTGACATATTTTCTGCTGCTCATTGTAAGACGAGAACAATGGCCAATAACCTGGTCGGGCCGGGCCTGGTCTGGCTGTATTCTGCACTCGCTAATTGGGCTCATTAAAAAGGTTGGAAATCTTTTGGGCCACATCCTAGGCGGAAATTGTGGCCGCTGAGAGAACAGAGAACAGAGAACGGCAACTCTTCCTCAGCCGCCGCGTAATTGCCTTTAATTGCATAATGCAGCGCGGCCAAGACAAACCAAATTGCAGCTAAGACACTGACCTAGACTCCGGAGCGCGGCAAATTTATAATAGCCAAAGCCGATGCTGATGATGATGCTGATGATGGGGGGCGGTTAACGGTGCCTGCTGCTGTTAGATTTTGAATGGGGGCGTGTCGCATTGGTAATTGCCGCACGAGAGTTCAATGCACAGGAAATTTGCGCGATGTCATAGATCACGCGCTGGAAAATTGTCAACAATGCGGCTGCAACAGGAAGCGAAACACGACGACAGCAGCAACAGCTTCAACTAATTGACAGACAGCTGCTGCTGCTGCTGCTGCCTCTGCTGTTGGCAGCCACGACTTTTTCCACTCCTGTTCTGTTTGCAATTTACTGAACAAGGAGCCCGTCCAGACATTGTTGGCCATGGCGCAACATGCAGCATGCAGCTAGAACAACAAACAGTCACTTGCGTGTCCATCATTAGAACAAATTCTCTCACCTGCCCCACGTGCCCGACCGCCCGATTGCCCTCTCTATAACTCTATCTCTGTCTCTCTCACTCGCTAGCTGAACATCTCTTGTAACGCAATTTGCACACAAATGTTGTTTCATCTTCGTGGCTGCCACTTTGGTGGGTGGTCAGGTGAGACAAGTGGCAGCTGCTTCTGCTGCTGCTGCTGCTGCTGCCGAGCCGAACTGAAAAGCTGGCCACCGTTCGCTGACTCGCCTGAGAATCGTATTTAAATACGAAGGTCTAACGCTTGGGCGCATTCAGTCGCCAGCTCCTCAGTCGCCGCGTTGTTCTTGCCGCCAGCCAAACGCCTCGATTCCGTGATCCGCTTGTGTATTGATACGTGTGTCCACTGTGTACTGCTTGTTGCCTGTAGCTCTGTGTGTTTTAGTGTGTGTGTTAGTGTGTGTGTGTGTGCAGGATGCTCCTCTAATTGGACAGACACAAGTCGTTTAGCACAGGCATTTAAATTGAGAATTTATGGAAATGTTGCGCCTGCTTTGGCTTTTATGCGCTGCATTTGGCCAACTTGGTGCTCCCGTGTTTGCCGAAATCGAATATAATACCATTAATGCGGACGGATCGTTTCAATTTCGGTATAATTATTGAAGCTATAATTGTGAACTGACTTGCTGCAGTTTATCATAAAGATTCAACAAAGGCTTTGCTTGATGAAAAGCAGAGCTAGGAAAAAAGCGCTTAACAAACAATTATATTAAACGTGAAGCTCTTAGGGACACCTACTAGCAAATATGCTAAAGATGACAACTATGCAGTTCTATAATTTAATCAGAACATGACATTAGCTGCTTTCAAATTCAAGCCTAAAAGTCTTTAAATATGAACTCTAAATATAGAGCAAACAATTTTAACAAATATGCCTTTGCTTAAGACCACAGAGCAAATATACATATTTTTATTTTTTAAAGTTTAGAATATATACTAAAATATTGAATATTGTTGCTAGCTGGCAAATATTGCTGCTTAACCAAGAAAAAACCTAGAGCCAAACACTAGGCAGAGATTTGAACCAATGTCCTTCCCTTGCAAATGGTTAAAAAACTTGCTTACTCAGACAAATGGCAAAAGGATTTTATGTAAATTTACTGTAGAGCATTAAAAACCCAATAAAATATGTCGTCATAAAAAAAAGGAGCACAACAAATTTAGATAGTTATTAGAAGAGGAAGCTCGAACGTAGCTAGAATATTATTTTTTATATTTATATAATTTTATTATAGTTTTATTTTGATTTAATTAATAATTATATTTGATTTTTAATTAGATTTTTTTTTATAACTTAATTTCATATTTATTCATTGAAAGAAGATCAAGATAAAAAAAGATCCTTTCGAAGAGGAGACTCGAACACAGCTAGATTTTCTATTATATTAATTAGTCTATTTTTTTTTATTATTTTAATAAAGTTTGTCAAACAAAGGTTAAATCAAGGGGCGAATCTCTGGCCTTCATCCAAGAATCCAGCATTGGCTGGGATGGTTGTGTCTTATGAAGGCTTTGCTTTAGGTTTCCATATATAAAGCTTGATCTGCGTACAGATTGGTTTAATTAACAATTAACACTAAGTAGAATTCGTGAGGCAATCTCAATTAATCAATCAATTAATTATGCTTTAAATTCTAAATTGAACGTTTTACTTATAATTAAAATAAATAATTGAATCAACTGTGTTTTAAACACCTTAACAACAACAACAAGAGTGCGCATCACGCTCTGGCTCCTTTGCCACATTTAACACCTATTTTAATGCCATTTTGCAATGATGACTAACTGTTTCTCTCTCTCTCTCTCTCTCTCCTCTCTGTCTTACCACGCATGGGCAACACGCAATTACTCTTTGGATAGACATGCAAATGATGACATTGGCGGCTACTATCATAGCGCCTCCGGCACTCCAGACAACATCGTGCGAGGTCGTTATGGTTCGCGTAGTCCAGCGAGCGGCCAGATCGAAGAGACCGTCTATACGGCCGGACCACGTGGGTGAGTTAGCCGAACAGAAACAGTTGGCAAGTTAGCCGAAGAGGAAGAGAGTTAACCGCAGGTAGTTGGGTAAAGTGCGGTAGCAAAGTGAGTTATCGGTTCGGTCCGCCTTCCGGCGAGCTCATATATCAGCGCCACTCAAGCGTTACGCGTGTTGAAGGGGGCGTGGGTTGAGGGCGAGGCGGGGCGGGGCGTACTCACAGTCAAAGTTGAAGTCGAAACGGTTCTAACACATGCCAGCTGGAGGCAAGTGGAGGAAGCGGGGGCTGTTTTTGTTGCCTAAACGTTTGTTTTTGCGTCTAGCTTCCATTTCAACTGTTTGTTTTTTTTTTTTTTTTGCAATCTCCGGCAGTTGAGAAAAGAAACAAACAAACAAACAAAAAAAAGCTGTTAACAAATTGTAAGTGAAACATGGCACTCGGAAAATTCATTAAGATGCACAGCATTAGATAAAAGTAGTTTAATTTTTGAATGCAATACGACAGAGCGTGCTGCATCTGTGGCAATAGTAATCAACATTGATGACGTGCGAGATCATCAGATATGGAAGGCAGGCGAGCGATTTTAATAGGCAGCTGGGTAACCCAATCCCGAGAATAAGGTGTTAGCCGTCGATTAGTTCCCAGAGCCGGAGCAATTAGTTGTAATCTTAGCAGCGCAGCTAATTGATCGCCACCTGCTCTCTCATACAGCTTTCGCGTGAATGGGCCGAAAATACATCGCAAAATGGATTTGGCACAGTATCCGGTGCGTCCACGTGGCAGTCCCGATGATCCGCTTGCGGATCCCTACGATGATCCCTCGTACAGCTTCAGCTTCCGCACGCCGGATCAGTCGCGCAGCGAGGAAAACGATGCCACGAACAGAATAAGAGGTGGATAGCCAACAGATTCAACTGGATTCTGCTTATATTTCCTGTTCCTTGTCCCTTTAGGTCTCTACTCCTATCTGGACGATGTGGGCGAGCGGCACAGCGTGCGTTATGCTGCCGGCGCTGGCACCGGCTTTGAGATCTCCAATGCCGTGCCCGACAATCCCGCTAGCGTAGGCTACTCTGGTCCGCTGTACAAGGCACATCCCAAGACGCGTGGCAAGATGTCCGTGCAGCGCGGCCCCGGGGGCACCTACAAGCTGATTGCCGCTGGCCCGGATCATCGACGCGCCGAGAGTCGCGGCTCTGATGGTCTGGTGCGCGGCACTTACTCCTTCCTGGATGACAAGGGCGTGCAGCGCACCGTCGAGTACATAGCTGGTGCGGGCATTGGCTACCGAGTCGTCAACAATCGCGTCGGACCCGGCACTCACATAAATCCCTCCGTGGCGGATTTTCGACTGAGCGATACGGACTTCCGACTGGCCAATGACTTTGGACGGGGCGCGGGCGGCAGCCTGGGTGCAGCCAGCGGCAGAGGCAGCACGGCCAGCCAGGGGGCAGGCTCCGGACCAAGTGGAGGCGGTGCAGGGGGCAGGGGGCGTGCCGGTGATACAGACTACCTAAAGAAAGCAGCTGGGGCCAGGGCTGGGGAGGAAGGCGACAAGGAAACAATAGATGCCAGGAAACAGGGCAATGGTATTGTTGACGATGAAGACGGAGATGACGGTGGATTGATCAGCAGCTCGAGCAGCTCCTCAACGGCTGATCGTGGTAAAGAAGATCGACGAGGCTATGCCGCGGGCAGCTCACAGCGTGGCAGCACCAGATACGACGGGGCAGGTGGCGGGGGAGGAAGAGGCGGAGCAGGAGGAGGAGTTGGCACGAGTCGTCTCAATGCCAGCGGCACACGGAATCGCAACAGGTTTAGTGGCGCAAGCGGTGGAGCCACTTCCGCGGAAGCGGATGGCACAAGCTCGGCCAGCGGTCCGGGCGACAATTACAATCTGAACGACGACGATGTGGGCAGCTCGCTGCCGCCGCTGGTGACCGCCAATCATCGTATATTGGAAATAGATCGGGATCGGGATTGGGTGCAGCGCCATCGCGACTCCACGGTCATCAAGAATGTGGGCAAATGGTATGTGGGCCTGCCGCCCGGCCAGAGTGTGCGCGCCCATGTCCAGAACATTGACATATTGCCGCTGGGCGGTCGTATCACGCTGTCGCCATCGGAGGCGTTGCGCCAGGACGAGATGGCCGAGCTGGCCGCCTCCAGGGAGCACTAGAGAGCGATACCCCGCGCCAGACCTAGCTGTAGTTGTAGTTAAGTAAGCGCTCGCAACTAAGTTAACTGAATCGGTGTCAACTGCGGTCGGGCCGTAACTGTAACCCTATTTATGCTAAATACATGTGTACACCTTCAATACATGCTCCACAAGTGGTTGACATCGATGCCGCACACAGATTGTGGTCGGTTGTTTGCTTATTTAAACAAAGTTTGGGCTGCCTTCAGTTTCAGTCTTTAGGATGATTTGTCGCCGGTTGCACTTGCTCCTCTGTCTAAGCTGCCTTTTGTGTGCGGCGCAAGGCGCACAGGTTTACATGGAGTTCAATGGCCAGAAGTACGCCTACAATACGGATGCAGCTGTCCGAGTGAACGACCTGTCGCCCAACTATGAGCTGCCCGGGCAGCAGTCCAAGCACTGGCCTTACGCTAGAGTTCATCAATTGCCCATCAGCAATCGGCAATGGGATTGGGTGCAACCACAGCATGGACCTCATCAACCTCAGCAGCAGCCCCGCGGCATTGATTTTAGCACGCAGCACATGTCGCATACCCAGCACACGGATGACTCTGGCATTGTGCTGGGTAAGTATTCGTACTATGATGCCGCTGGCTATCACGAGCTCAGCTATAAGGCCGGCGCTGGCATTGGATTCGTGGTCATGGGCGGCAATTTGGCAAAGCCAACGGAACAAACGCATGGACAAACAGTTGCCAGCCTGCATAGTTATTGATCAATTTCTTAGACAATAAAATCTACTGCAGTTAACTGATTTTTTGACATTTCCCTGAACCTGTGCTTGATTTCCAATTCGTCCGTTTCAAGGACTTTCCAACTAACTCGAAACTAGCCCAAAAGCTACGTGCTCTGGCAGCTCAACTAAAGCGGAACATAAATAATACTTGGCTATTCGATTTCTAAAAACATTTTTATGTTTGCCTGAATCAAACTCCGAATTTAATCTAGTTAGCTTTGCAAAGGTTAAAGCAGCATTAAAATTTGCTTATACTGTGTATACACTTGCAGAGGGTATTGTAATTTTGTCATGAAGGACATCTCCGATCCCATAAAGCATATATATTCTATATCAACAGTAATAGCCAAGTTGATATGGCCTTGAGTCTCTGGCCGTCCGTGCTTCTGTCAGTTTCTATGCGAATCAGCCTCTCAGTCTTAAAGCTAACTTCTTTAAACTTTGCATAGGTCCGACTTTCTGTTATAGGCACCGACTGAGTCGGACTACTGTAATATATAGCTGTCATAGGAACGATCGGACGAAGAGTAAGTTTTTGTATGAAAAACTTTTATTGTTTATCAAGATATCTTTTCGATATCGTACAACTGTATTTTATATAGAATATTCGCTTGAGATATGAGTTTTTGTCTGATTCTATTTGCCAAGATATATATTTTCTGTCTTCGAAAATCATTCACGAGCTTCATTTCCCAGTAAAATAATATTAATCCCAAAAAATTTGATAAAAATTGAGAGTTTCAGCGGCAAATCATGCTCAACATGATATTAAATAAACTCTCAAGTTTTTGCTGTGGAATGTAGGAATATAATTTACAACGAGCTATTGCCATATAAAACTAATTTGGTTAAATGAGTAATCGTGGCGCGTGCTGTGTACCCATACCTAAAACGATTTATGCATTTTATAATGCCTAATTGATTTGATGGTTTTTGTGTCTGACAAAACAATTCAACAATTACCGAATTTGTTATGCTGCCGGGCCAGTTGCATCCCAACCTGACCGAACGACTGAAGTTAAACTTTGTCTTGTGGCTGTGGTATTTCTTATATTTCGGGGGAAGGCGCGCGCTTGAAATTTGAAATGTGCGCTGCGTGCCCGAACTTGCTAAATAATTTGAATCGAACGTTGAGCCTTGGCGGCAGCCGCGTGCCCTAAATAAGAAAACAGTGCAAGTTACCAAAAAAAAAAAAAAAAAACTAAATCAACTAAAAAAATAATACTAAAAACAACACAGCGGAGGCTAATAAATAATAAGTTTATGGTATTTTTGTTGTTGTTTTCATTTTGTAGTTTTTAGCAAAATTATTCAAAAGATTTTGTCGCAACCTTTTCATGGCTAGGCAAAGGCAACGTTTCACTCGTTTGACCATAAAATTAGCTTAAGAAGTTTTCATTTGCAGCGCTCGACAACTTTCTATTAGACTGGATTTATTCAAGTACAGCGAATAACATAAAAAAGGTCTGACACGAATCTAACGCATTTTTGAGCCATTTCACAGCGCAAGTTCTCAGCTCAGAGAGCATATATTTTGTCTAGGCCTGGGAACTGGCTGAGGCCAGGCCAGGCCAGCCCAGCTGCATAATTGGGTTGGCATAATTGCATAGGTAATGCCCTCTGCATTAAAGTTCTTCATTATAGTGCAAGCGCACAGAACAATGCCAGCTTCGAAGCGAGAGAGGGAGAGCAAGAGATAGAGAGAGGCAGTGAGAGATCCAGTTATGTGCCTTCATTCTGACGGTTCTGTTCCTGATGCACCCAGTGAAGGTCACACTTAATTGTCCAGGCATAAACATAGCCCAGCTATCAAGTCAACACCAAAGCCAACACCAGGCCCCAGTTCCGTATGCCGTTGTATATTTATATAAATAGGTTTCAAGGTTTCGCATACAGTTGAACTCTTTGGCGCATGCCTGGCCTGCCAGTCCTAGCTGTATTTTTGTTGCTGTTGTTGCTGCATCGATTTGTCGACTTTCGATTAATGTCATTGAAAGTGTGCCTCAGTCCACAGTCTGGGTTTTCTCTGTTCATTTTGTATGCGCCCCTGCATTCGGGCCACCATTAACCCAACTGAAACCATAAATCTTCTGGTGCTCCACTATCCAAAAGCTAAATAATAACAATATGAAAGTTCGCATGCGGCTAGCTAGTTAGGCATTCTAAAAATAGTCCTAAAGACCGCTTAATTAACAGCAATAAAAGCGCAACTGAGCTCGGGTTCGGCAGAGTTATTTAGGTGAGTCTTTGTGGCTGCAAACTAATCTGCTTAAGCTGCACACTTGATGGGCTCTGGAATTATACGCAAATCTGACATTTGTTCACGGAAAATTTAAGAGTTTCGCGTTGTAAATGAATTAAGGGCGCAAGCTGATATATACGCACATAGAATCCCAGCGACTGAGGACACAAAACTTTCTAACATGTTCTACATTGAAAGTGGGCTAAATTTGAATACCATTTCCGCTGACAGCAAGCATTTTGTCAATTAACCGCAGCGTTCATTCATTGAACCATAATCGTGTTCGTGTCTTAAGTCTTTTATATGCATATGTATATATAATTTGGATTATGTTTCAATTTAAGATTCGTTTTCGCAGCGTCAAGCCAATTTGTTCTGCTTAGCCTCCATGTCTTGCCTGCCTGCCCACGCGCGTTCGTGTCTTAAGTCTTTCGTTCTCACTTCACATGTAATTGAGCCTGTTTCAGCAGATAGTGCTCACTCAATCAAAGCTATTGGCTAACGATTAATTAATCAATGTCAGAGCGACTGAACAGTAGCACTTGATGCTATACTGTCAACAATTCCCAGGCTACAAAAAAAAAACACGCAAAACAAAACAATAGAAATCCAAAAACTGTGCAAAAAAACGTGATTTAGTTATGCTCATCTAATGTAGACAAGATTTTAATCAGCCCTGTTAAGCGTGAATGTCAATTTTGGGTGGGTTTGGCCAGGTGCGATATAGGGAAAGAGTACCGCAACTGGGGGGACAAGACAGATGCCCGACAATTGATAAGACACAGCCAAGGCGCATGCGTACGTGCCCCCCACACGCGAGTTTCTCTTAAGCTGTTGCTCTCACTCGCTGGCATACACTGCCTCTCTGTCTCTGTCTCTAGCTGTTGCTCTCTCCCGCTTACAACTGCCCTCGGTCAGGTTGGACATTTCTTTGGGGCCGTCGGCTAATGGAAATGTTATAAAACAGCCGCGCTGGGCACGGGCACGAATCAGTTAATCTTCAGTCGTTGCCTCGTTGGGTTCTAGAGGTGCGTCAAGTGTTTCAGCTTCAGACCGGGAGCTTAGTGCGTGTCTCTGTGTGTGCGTGCTCCTTAAGCCTGTCGTGCTCTGCAGCAAGCAGCAAGCAACAAAAAAACAAATTTCAATAAAAAAAAGCAATTAAACTTTAAAGCACATAAGGATTGGCATTTAACTTGTGTATGTGTGTGTGTGTGTGTTGTGTCCGCTTTCAGCACGAATCTACGCGTGATAACACATCGCCTTTTGTCTCGTTCGCAGTTCAAGGATATATTCCAAGGCTAGACTGCGGCAGCGTTGACAACGAAAAGCATTCTTTAAAATATTAACAGAAAATTACGCGCAAAAATGTGTCTCATTGTTGTAAGTACCAAAAGAAATACCAAAAAGTAAAAATTGAATTTTTTAATTTACAAATCAAAATACAATAAAAAAAAAACTAGTTTAGTTTTTCTTTTTGTGCTGTATGTGACCGCAATTAATCATTTATTAGCGTTGGCTGCCGTTGAAGTCATTAACTGGCGCAAGTTCGTGCCTTAAGTCTTTCGTATATAATTTGCTTTTACGTTCAGACTCAGACTGAAACGCAACTTTCACTGCGCGAATTGGTTGATTCTTTTCGCCAGATTCTTTTGCCGTGAAATTAGCCTGAATTTCATTTGCGGCCCATATGCAAATCTGTCGCACAAAACACGCTCTAAGCTCAAGCCTTATGTGGCTCATCAGAAACCAATTTGTTGGCTGAAGAAAGAGGGAAAAATGGAAGCTTAACTCCATAAATCAGCTATTTAAGAGCATTGTAATCAACGAGTTCTTTTTTTTTTAAATTGAATAAATGCTTTGATATATGTTAATTTACATGGAAAATACGTGTGGGTATTTTGTGTGCTTATAATGAAAAGTGAAAATTAATAAGCAAATCTTCCACTTCTTCTTATTACGCACTGCATTATTCATGTTCTTTTTCAATCAATAAAAAATAACACGCCCTTTTAAAGTACAGGTGCGTCAGCATCCGCTCGCAGGCATGACAAAATTAAGAGTACAACAAAAAGAATATTTAATAAGCGCATGAAAAGCCCAAAAGACATTTTAATTACGAAGCATATTGTAATAGGATAAGAGCATCATTGGTAACCCTAGCCAGGGTATTATAGTGTCACTATCTATGTTAATTATAACAGTACGATAAGTAAATATCGATAAAGAAAAGCGGCTGCAGAGAAGAAGTGGAAGGCAGTCTCTCTACAGTACTAGCAGTAAGAAGACGTGTTGTTAAAAATAAAAAGGCAACCCGAACATAAGTTAAATCAACGAAGAAAATCATACTATTACAATATCAGAAGTGGGATTGACTCAGGAAAAAAAAAAAAAAAAACACAACAAAATGGAAAATATAAATATAAATGACGTGTCAATAGCGACATTGAAAAGTTGGTTGGCATTACTAAATTTGCCAACAGAGGGTACCAAAACTGAGCTGATGGCGAGATTAAATAAGGTACCAGTGGATATCCGAGACGATGCTGCAAAGGAACTTGAAGTTCAACGTAACAAGGAACAGACAATTGAGGCTCAAAATGAGTTGCAAAACATAATGCAACAACAGCGTGACGAAATAGCAAATGGCGCCGAGATGCTGAAATTGATGCGTCTCGAAATTGAAGCGTCTCGAAAATTCCTAGAAGAATTTCAAGTAACGGTGAACCGCAACTCGCACATCGGCGGGAGCGACGGGGGAGAGCAAGAAAGTGAAGTCGGCGATTTATTGCAGCTAGAGGATGGTCACACTGAAGAAAGACCACGGTCGACGGATGGCAACGCTGGTGCAGCTGATTACACTGGAACGGATGGCAACGCTGGTGCAGCTGATCACGCTGGTGCAGCGGGCAACGCTGGGGCAGCTGGAAGGATCGACGAAAGTGGCAACGCTGTCGGAGGCAACTTAAATAATTGCATCCAAACTGGAGCGATGATGTTAGCCAAGGAAATTTTATTAGAATTTACTGGAGAAAGTGAGGTGCGTAAATGGGTAATGCAATTCTTCAATGTGGCCAAGATCTACAGACTAAATGATATGCAACAGCACTTGCTTTGTATAAGCAAATTGAAAGGCGGTGCTTTGAAGTGGTTGCATGCAGACCCTATGCGCATCATTGCTCCGATTGACGAGATGCTAAATCAATTGGTTTTGGCCTTCGGGGGAGGATTTTCGAAGTCGGAACTACGACAGAAGTTCGAGGATCGGGTTTGGAAACCAGATGAGGTGTTCGCCACATATTTTAGCGAAAAAAGCATATTGGCACAGGACATCAACATTGATGTAGAGGAGTTAATGGAGGGTATTATTCGAGGCATACCTTGCGAAAACTTGCGCACTCAAGCTAGTATGCATTGCTTTACCAATCCGGCTCAAATTTTACGTGCGTTTGCAGCTATAAAGTTGCCAATTAAACGGGTACGAAACCATGTAGTGAAACAAACTGCACAGGAAGCACAGGCGGACAAACAACAACGTTGCTACAATTGCAATGTTAAGGGCCATTGGGCCAAAGATTGTTTAAAGCCCAAACGGGAGGCAGGATCTTGCTATGCGTGCGGCTCAAAGGATCATTTAATAGCAGGATGTCCAAATAAAAAGTATGATATGGAAAACAAATATGTAAGATACTTAAGAATTCATTTTAGTAACTCATTTAACAAATCAATAATTGCAGAATGCCTTATAGACTCTGGCAGCCCTATTTCATTTTTAAAGGAAAAGTTTGTGCCATTAAAAGTAAAGCGTATGCCAGATGCAAATTCGTATGTAGGTTTAAATGAAAGTAAATTGAAAAATTTTGGAAAAATTTTATGTTTTATGAAGAAAAAGTTAATAAATGTTTATTTTAATGTTATAATTGTGGCAAATGAGTCTATGAGGTATGACGCTGTGCTTGGTAGAGATTTTATGGATTCTTTTGGTTTAAATATTGATTTAAGAACATTAAAAATTGTGAACGGGCATAAAGTTGATCACCAGAATAATGGTAAAAATGATATCATAGCTACAAGCTACAAAGAAAAACAAAAAAAAGTGGACGATGAAGATATCAAACACGAGCAAAATGAAACTATATTGTTAAATGATAAAATCGTTAATAAGGAAATAGTCAGTAACGAAACTGGTAGTGATGAATTAGTTAGTGAGAAAATTGTTAGTCCGGAAACGCTTGGTGATAAAGTTGGTAGTGATGAGATAGTTAGAAATAAAATAATTAGTGGTGAAATAGTTAGAAATGAAGTGATTGGGATCGAAACTGTTAGTGATGAGATAGTTAGTTATGGAGAGCTTAAGCTCGAACCTGATAGTGAAGAAGTTGTTAGTGATGAAATTATCTATAATCAAACCGGGATTGAAAAAGTGATTATAGAAGATATAGGAAACAGTGCAGTTAAAATTAATAATCATGTTAATGAAGCGCCAGTGAATAGCGAAATCATGGGAGTGTTAGAAGAGAATTTTGAGAAGGATATCTTAACAATAAGTTGGGAAGATTCTAACAAAAGAGAAAATATATATATTTTAAGTGAAGATATTGATTACAGCACAAAGTGTGAATTTGAAAATTTATTTGAAAATACTTATGTAAAAGCGAAAAGGCCAAATCAGCCAAAATTAAGACATGAGTTAAGCATAAGATTAGAAAACGACAAAGTATTTAATTGTACACCTAGGCGGTTATCTTATATGGAAAAAGAAAAGTTGCAAGAATTATTAGACGACTATTTAAAAGATGGAATCATTAGGCCAAGTTGTTCAGAGTATGCATCACCTATAGTACTAGTGAAGAAAAAAACTGGAGACATGAGGTTATGTATTGATTTTAGAAGACTGAACAAAATTATATGTAGAGACAACTACCCGCTACCATTGATCGACGATTTATTAGACAGACTATGCGGAAAAACAGTATTTTCAAAGTTGGATCTAAAAAACGGGTATTTTCATGTTTTTGTTAATGAGCAATCTATTAAATACACTTCATTTGTTACCCCTTTAGGACAATATGAATTTCTTAGGATGCCCATGGGTTTAAAAACTGCGCCACATGTATTTCAAAGATTTGTTAATAACATATTTTGTGATATGATAAAAGATAATAAGGTAATTGTTTACATGGATGATATTATGATAGCAAGTACAAACATAAAGGAACACATGGAGACCTTAAAGGAAGTGTTTATAAGACTGGTGCAAAACAAATTAGAGTTGAAATTAGATAAGTGTGAATTTTTTAAAAGCAGCGTTAAATATTTAGGATTTGTGGTGGATAGTAAAGGCGTTAGGGCTGATGAAAAAGGGTTAGAAGCGGTTAAATCCTTTCCAATACCAAACAAAATTCAGGGAGTACAAAGTTTCCTAGGGTTATGCTCCTACTTCAGGAGGTTCATTTTAAACTTTTCTATATTAGCTAAACCCTTATATGATTTATTGAAAAAAGATAAGAAATTCAAGTTTGGAGAAGAGGAGTTTAAGTGTTTTAATATGTTAAAAGATAAATTGTTAGAGGCGCCAGTACTATCAATATATAATTACAAAGAAGAAATAGAACTACATTGTGATGCCAGCGCAGTGGGATTTGGGGCTGTTTTATTTCAAAAAAAAGAAGATAGGAAATTACACCCGATTTTTTATTTTTCTAAAAGAACAACCGAAGTAGAGTCTAAATATCATAGTTTTGAGTTAGAAACGCTAGCCATCATTTACGCATTACGCAGATTTCGTATATATCTGCAGGGAAAACGATTTAAAATAATGACAGATTGCAACTCTTTAACTTTAACGCTTAACAAAATAGATTTAAATCCGAGAATTGCTAGATGGGCGTTAGAACTACAAAATTACGATTTTGAGTTAGTGCATAGATCGGGCAAGCAAATGCAACATGTGGATGCGTTAAGCAGATGTTATGAGGACATTTTAGTTATTGAATCCAATAGTTTTGAGGACAATTTAGTTATTTGCCAAAGCAAAGATGACAAACTGGTAGATATTAGAAAGATGTTAGAAAAAGAAGAGCACAAGCTATTCGAAATGAGAAATGGGGTCATTTACAGAAAAACAAATGATGGCAGATTAGTTTTTTATGTACCAAAGGATATGGAAGAACATGTACTTTACAAATATCATGATGAGTTGGGACATGCTGGGAGAGATAAGATGATCGATGCCATTGGAAAGAGTTACTGGTTCCCATATATTAAGGAAAAAGCAATAAAGCATATAGGGAATTGTTTAAAATGCATTGCCTTCGCCCCCAAGACGGGTAAGAGTGAAGGACTATTACATAGCATACCGAAAGGAAACAAACCGTGGGAGATGATCCATATAGACCATTATGGACCAATTAATGCAGGAAGGGCTAATAAATATATATTGGCGGTGGTTGACGGATTTTCAAAATTTGTTAGACTATATACAGCAAAGACAACAAGTACGAAAGAAGCGATTAAGGCATTAAAAGATTATTTCAGAGCGTATAGTAGACCTAAGTTCATTGTATCGGACAGAGGGAGTTGTTTTACTGCAAAAGAGTTTGATGAATTTTTAAAAAATGAGGGAGTAACGCATATTAAAATAGCAACGGGTTGTCCGCAAGCAAATGGTCAGGTGGAAAGGTTGAATAGAGACTTGGGTCCGATGATGGCAAAAATGGCGGAGCCAGAAAATGGTTTACATTGGGATGTTATTATAGAAAATGTTGAATATGCAATAAACAACACACAACACAAAAGCATAAAGAAATTTCCAAGCGAAATGTTATTCGGATTACAACAGAAAGGAAAAGTTGTTGATGAATTAAAAGAAAAATTAGAAGAGTTTACACAGGTGAACACGTGTGATAAAAGAAATTTAGAAAATATAAGAAAGAGTGGAGAAATATATCAAAAAGAAGCTCAAATCAGAAATGAAGAGCGGATTAATAAAAAGAAGAAAGTATCAGTAGAATATAAAATAGGTGACTATGTCATGGTAAAAAATTTTGATAGCACACCAGGAGTTTCAAAAAAGTTAATACCAAGATATAAAGGGCCTTATAGTATAGAAAAGATTTTAAAAAATGATAGATACTTGTTAAAGGATGTAGAAGGCTTTCAATTATCTCGCAACCCGTACGTTGGTATCTGGAATAGCCAAAACTTTAAGCATTGGATGCGAAAATAGGCAATAAGCATTAGTTATAAAGATAGATACACATATAAAAGACAGAGATCGGGAGCTCTCTTTGTCAGGATGGCCGAGTTGTAATAGGATAAGAGCATCATTGGTAACCCTAGCCAGGGTATTATAGTGTCACTATCTATGTTAATTATAACAGTACGATAAGTAAATATCGATAAAGAAAAGCGGCTGCAGAGAAGAAGTGGAAGGCAGTCTCTCTACAGTACTAGCAGTAAGAAGACGTGTTGTTAAAAATAAAAAGGCAACCCGAACATAAGTTAAATCAACGAAGAAAATCATACTATTACAATATATAAAATCAATATGCTCCAAGCGTAGGCTAGGCTCTTCCATACGAGCTGATGATAAATGACAGTGAAACATAGTTCTTCGAAATTAATTGAGCGCTAGACACCAGAAACTATTGAAGCTGCCTAACAAGGGAATACTTTGTTAGACCTGACAAAAATACAGCTCTCTATTATGGCCCCATAAAACTAAACATGCAACAGGGTAATCAAAATTCTTGGCTTTCGATTGGACAACATAAATCAAGAGACTTTTAGATGTGGGCCCCGCCTTTTCCTAATATCATCGATCAGCGTTTCAGCTGCAGCTAAACTTAAGACTTCTATTTAAATCATTTGCATTTTGATTTTTTTTGCCCACTCACTCTCTTTCTCCTCTCTCGCTCTGCATGTGGGCCATTAACCCAGTTTGCATGTGGTTGAAACACGCCCAGAACAAACCAAATAATATGTATAATAAATAAACCAGAGCCAAAAGAAAGCAAAGACAAATACAACATGGTCAACAGGGCCGGCTAGATGCAAGCCAAACTTGCAAATACAAAAATTCTTACCAGCTGGTCCAGAGCTCATTTTTGGTAAAAGACAAAAAAAAAAAAAAAGAAAAAAGTTCGCTTAGGCGGAATACCATATATGAGAAATGTTTGTCGCTGGGTCAATGACACGCGACTCCGGCTCAGTGACATTGCGGCTTTTGACAAATGGACGAGCCGTGACTCTGGCTGTGACTGCGGCTGTTTAGCGGGTGACAAGCTAACGGTCCAGCGGGCAGACGGGCAGTCGAGCAGCTCCGGCAGAGATATTGTTGCGTCAATATTGATTTGCAAAAGAGGCGAGCAAATATTTGCCTAAGCACGAGCTGTGTTCGGTTCAGGTTCTCTGGTTCAGGTTCTGGTTCTGTTTCGGGCTCTTGAGATAATTATGCTGAAGTGAAAAGCTGAAAATAGTATGCTTAAATGGGCTTGGCTCTCACTTTTCAGCTGAAGCCTAGCCAAGTTGCTCAGAAATTAGATGCTTGACCGCATTCTTAGACCTTGACATATGCAGCTAGCATGTAGGCACTTGATCTATGTCGCCTGATTAAATAAAACGCATTTTTCTTGCAGCTGACAACGCTTCTACTGGCCGCTTTGGTCGCTGGCCAAGCATCGGATGGCGTCGAGTAAGTAGCTCAACTCTATATAGAAATTTCTATTAACCAACTGCCTTGCCCCGCCTTGCCTTGCCTTGCCTTGCCACAACTAAGTAGAAGTTGCAGCACGCGGCTTTGTATTGTGACTAAAAATATTAAAATTTAAAATAATAAACTGTGACTAAGCCTCTCATTATCAGTACATTGCAAATTCCTAATCCCAACAGCATTAGTTTACTAATAATACCAATACGAAGAGACCAAAAACAAACCTAACTTTCGTTTGCAGAATACAAAAGCAAAGGCTGGTCAAATTTCCCGAGGAGTTTGATCCGAATGTGGCGCCGCCAACGTCCGACAAGGCGGACGAGGCCAAGCGCATACTCGACCAGATTGCCAAGGTGAACGAGGCCTTTGGCTACGTGAAGAAGAGGCCAGAGCCAAAGCTGCCGCCCATACTCGACTCCAGTCAGTATCTGTTTCCCAAGCCCGCCCAGCAGCCTTTCCACGCCCAGCAGCATCATTTCGCGGGCAGCAATGGGCAGACCCTGCTGGAGCCCTCCATACGCGCTGTCAAGCTGACAAGACATGTCTCGGATTCATATAATGTGCCGCCCAAGCTGCGCACAAGCTTAAGTAGCGCCTCCAGCGAGGAACAGCAGCAGAAGCAGCAGCAGCGGCAGCAGCTATATTTCCGGCCCAATCAGGTGCAGCTGCCACAGCCCAGCTCGGAACAGGAGGCAGAGCAGCTGCCCGCCCACTTTGTCATACCCGTGCATCTGTACAAGCTGAACAAGGAGCAGTATTTGAGGGAACATGCACCGCAAGAGTATCGTGTCAAGGGCTACAAGATCATTGGCGATGTGGACAGCTTCTATGGCAAGGCCAAGGCTATGCTGCACGATAAATCCAAGAAGCAGGGCCAGACAACGCCCAAATACCATTTGTTCTTTCTGCCCAGGGAGCTGGCCTTGAACGAGGATGGCACGCCCAAGCGCGGCAAACCGACATCGACAAGCACAACCACGACGAGTGGCACGACCAAGATGCCCACATCGAGCAAGGAATCTCGTTTGGATTCGCGTGAGAAGCAAACGAATAGGCCACAGTCACAGCCTTCACGTATGCCCGCCGTCGTCGCCCCAGATGTCAATGGCAATCGCAAACGGATAAGTGTTGGCAGCACCTCCAAGCCGCTGCGTGGCAGCGGCAAGGATGCGGAACAAGCACTGCCCATTGGCGGCCTGCACGCCAGTTCAGGCAGCATCAAGGTGACCTCTGCACCAAGCCACATTAGCTCGGCAGATCAGTTATCCACATTGCCACCGGCTGGCGGACTGCTGCCCAATCGCAATAGACTGAGTGTCTTCCGCGTGCCCAACGTAAATCTGGCCGAGATGCAAAATCAGACCTCGACAGCTATCAAGAACGCCTTTCAGAATATATTCAAAATGCCCTTCCGCACGCCCGTTGCCACGCCGGGGGCAGCGGCCGCCCAACCAGTTATGCTGCAGAGCGGACCACAACAGACAACTCACCTTCAAAGTAGCGACTCGCTGCAGGATAGCCAGGATGATTACAAGTGGGATGATGAGCGGGAAGGTGCTGGCGACGGCGACAACGATACCGTCGAGCAATTGGAGAACACCGCCGCCGAGCAACAGGATGGCAATGCCGCTGCGGAGAAGCATCTGTTTGCGCACAAAGTCCAGCCACTGATGAACACCATCGGCACAGTGGCCACTGCCCATCAGGACACGCAAAAGCAGGCGTTGCGTGAGGGCGGCATCATTATTCAGCGCCTGAAGGTGCGCAAGGGCGGCATTGCGATCGCGGGGCCCGGAGGCGTGGCTACGGCGGGCAGCGGCGGTACAGCGATTGTGGGCCCCGGCGGCTATGCCCTGACACACCCGCGCAGCCTGACGATTGCAGGGCCCGGCGCCAAAGTCATTTCCATACCTGCCGATGTTGATTTAAAGGATGCACTGCAACGCACAGACGTAGAGGCGAAGAGTTTTCCACGCGAGGGCAAAGTGGTGGCCACTGGACCCACCGTTTACTATGCACCGCCAACAGGCACTTTTACCGCGGACAACGAGGAGGAGCAGGAGTTTGACGCTTAAGTTGCAGTTGCTTTGGCCGGGCTTAACTGTAAACTCAATTAGGAAATTTTAGCAACCCTGTGCCTCGACACCGTTCGATAACTTTCGATAATCGATCTGCAGGGCTGCCAGACAGTTAAGATATGCGGCTGCCGTTAGCTATGTTCGATTTTAAACCTAATGACTGTTAGTATTTTTGTATAGCGCCTAAGTATTGGTAATAAATGTTTGTATTTGTAATTTGAGCATTGCTTTCATATCTGTATGCATATGTATATATTTGAATTTAATTGTTGCCCTGCCACGCCCACTAACATCACAAACAAACGCTTTGCATGCACTGAATGGTTTCATGAGCTTTAAGACTAATCCCAATTTGAGCTGTATATATATTACGACACTAACTGCTATCCTCAACTCTCTTACATTTCCTATGACAACTCCTTTTCCTCAACTATTCTAATCGCAATCTAATCAAGTGCGAGCACGTACTGGCAAACCACAAGCATTGAGACGTGGCCACTGCGCAGTCGACTGCAGCCTTTTTTGAACTATGTGGCGCCAGCTGCGTCACAGAAGTTAACTGCTGCAACAGCTATGGATAATGTTCTGACACCCTATGGAGCCTACCAAGCTACACAGTCGCAGCCAGAGAAGTTTACAGCAGCGAAAGAAACTGAAACTACAAAACAAGCCCAATTTGAAACTCTAACGCCCTATGGCGCCTTGCAAGCCACCACACATGGCAACCTTTTGCTGATAAGCTCACCATACTACGCTGCCTACAGTCTGCCACTTGCTTATGTGGCGCCATCTGTGGACGCATCCGCTGCAACGCCCAGTACAACAACCACCAGCACAGCGAAGCCCGCAACCGCAGATGATATTGAAGTTGCCAAAGAACCAGAAGAAGAAGACACAATTGAAACATTGCAAAAACTGAGATCGAATACACAAACCGACGACGATCTAAAAAGCGATGCCCGCCTACGCGCAGCCGTTAGCCGAATCAATACGGACTATGTGATAGAAGAGATTGTGGCCGTGCCGGGCAAGCATGTGCTGTCGTCCAGCAGCCAGGTCACAGCTGGCGCTCGCTCTGCCAAGCAGCAGTTGAAGAAGGCAACAGCCGCCAAACTGGGCAAGGGCAGCGGCAAACTGCGTTCGCCGCCAGTCAACGTGGAAGCCACGGGACGCACCAGCAGCAGCAGCTCAAGCAATTTTCCACAAATACCCTTCGGCAGCTATTTTCTGCCCTACAGTCCCATACGGGCGCAGGCCATACAGGGACGCAAGCAGGCGGCGCTTATACTTGAGCCGCACTCCAAGGCAGTGGTTGGCAATGGCGGCACAGCCATATCCACGCCCATCTCCAAGGCGCTGCTCAAGAAGGGTGTGCCCACGAACGTGTACTTCAATCCGGAATCGGTGGCCATTGCGGGCGTGGGCGGCAAAGCGCATGCAGCGGCCGACCTGGAACTCGACTTGTTCAACTGAAGTGGCGACTGCCCACTGGAGGCATTTCTCCTCCAGCTAAGTAGTTTAGTGTGTTCCTATGTTAAGAGCAGTTGGGCCTGTCTGTCTATCCCAGCTCTAGGTGTAAATAAAGTTGTAGTAAACTATCTGCCTTTCTTCACTTCGTCTAGTCGCTTTCTAATCCCCCGTAGAAATTGTTGCCCTACTGCTATCCCACGCTTTGTCCATACCGCGCACCACGCACAGTCCCCCACCCTCTCAGGCAAATGCCGCTCTCCATTTCATCATAGCACTATAACCAACTCTATAAACCCTAGACACAGATCGGCTGCGAGAGCAGGCCCGCTGATCTTCGAGGACCAACTGCCCTACTATGGCGGCCTGAGTGGCCAGCTGCTGCTGCTGCAACCGCAGCAGGACGGCAGCATTCGCAGCAGCGTCTTGCAGCGCCAGCAGCAGCCGCAGCTGCGCGGCATTCCACGGGATGCGGACGACACCATTTCCATATCGGCCGCCAGTTTGTCAGCTGTGGCCAACGACATCCCGATCTCGACCAGCGGCAGCAATTTCAATCGCATTCAAGAGGCGGCCGCTCGTCTGGTTGCCATACAGGAGCTGGCCAAGCGGAAGGGCGCCTTCAGCGAGGAGGACAACAAGGTCTATGCCAACAGTCTGCTGGAGCTGGGCCAGGCGGCCACAGCCTTGGCGCTGCTGCAGCAGAATGGGCAGATCAAGGACTTCAGCGTGCTGCTGCAGCCGGAGCTGTTTGGTGCACCACAAAAACAGCCCTCCAATCTGGGCCTGGAGGCCAACAATCCGGCGGAGCAGAAGATCGATGACCACAAGCACGAAGAGGTGACCGAGCAGCAGCTGTCACCCGAAGACATACTGCCACCCAACGATGATCACTTCGAGGATGTCAACGACAGCGTGGCCGTATTGACGCCCAAAAAGGATGCAGCCGTGGCCGAAGCCAAGCCCGTGGGTAAGTGTGTCCAGCCAGTGGTGAGCTTGGACGCATGGATAATCTCTATATACCATTTGCTGCCTTAGGTCTCTCCATAGCCGGCGAGGGCGGCGTCGCCTCCTCCAAGCCCAATGCGGTCGCACTCTCTGGACGCAACGGCCTGGCGGTGGCCTCACCCAAGGCAACAGCCATTGCCGGCGTAACGCCCGAGGAAGCAGCGGCATTTAGCATAACGCTGCCATCACGCAACCAGCTCGTCATCAAGACGCCCAATTCCGCTGGCGACGACTACGACTACGGCGACGTGCCGCTGGCTGTGTCCAGTTTTCCGCGCGTACGCGAGACGCCGCAACGTGCCGACGCTCTGGTGGACAAATGGCGTGTAGCCATTGCCGAGGAGTATGCCGCCAGATCCAGGCAGACGCAGACGCAGCCAAAGCTGGTCATACGAGCTGCGCCCAAGCGGCGTCTGCACCATGAATAGAGAGTGGAGTGGAGAGCGCTGCATCCGCTGCAGCCAAGAACATGATATTTTCTGTGTACATCAAATTGGCAATAAAAAAAATTTGCGTATCAAATTGAATTCGCGGCCATTGAACCGTTTGGATTCAGATTTTCCGTAGCCTGCCAGCAGGCGCAGCAGCAAGGAGGGCGGGAAGCTGGGGGCCAGTTGAGATGCATATCTAATGGGCTGCAGGCTGTGATTACATTTTAGAACGAAATAAATTTTTAGAAAAATAAAAATAAATAAGGGAGTAAAGACAGAGAGCGGAGCCGAGCAACAAGATATAAGATATAAGTACGCAGGCAAGCGCATATCTTGATTAATCTTTTCCGCCAGCAGGCGGTGCAGGCAGGCAGGCAGGCAGGCAGGCTGGCAGCATAAAAATAAATCTAGCCAATGGGCCAGGCGCTGGCCAGCTGGCGGGGGGACCGAGCTAGGCGCAGTTAAATGCAATGCACAATGTATTCAATTTGCACCTGAACCAGTTTCCCAGTTTCTAGCCATGGCCAAAGACGAAGACGAAGACGTAGACGACGCCGAAGCCCAAGTCAGAGACAGAGCCAAAGCCAGTGCCAGGGCTCCCATCATGGTCGTGTGAGCGGCTGTCAATGCGGTTGCTGCTTGACTTCTATTACAATGCAGGTTTAACAAACTCAGCCAGAGCTCACAGCTTGACCAAGACCAAAACCAAAACCAAAACCAAAACCAAGAGCTAGTCCAAGCCGAAGACCAAGAGGCATGCAGCACGTACAACAACATCTACGTTGACCATCTGCCGCAGCCAGAACCTGGTAGCTGTTGGAAACCAGAACCCTCCTGCAAGTGCAAAACGAGTACGAATAGTGAGTGCGAATGTGAGTGTGAGTGTGAGTGCGAATGTGAGTGTGAGTGTGAGTGTATGTGGCATGAGTGCTTGTTATTGTTGTTTTTGTCGCTTTTGCTTAGCCAACTTTGGTCATTTGCCGCCTGCTTTGCGTGTGCTCCTTTTGGCTATCTGGCTGCGCACAGTTCCCCTCTATAACCCCCCATCCCCAGCACTCCTCTTTATTCCTGCGGGAAGCTGCAACATTTTCAGCTTGTTTTTCAGCTTTGTCGTTCTCTTCTTCTTCGTCAACGGGCTGTGATCTCTTTGTTCTTGCGCTAGGTCAGTTAGGCACCGGCACATTATAAAAGGCCCATCGCAGCCAGCATTGGCCACCAGTTTCCTTGAAGTGGTCGCCGTGTCAAGACTGAAGACGTAGACCACCGCCAACCAAACCACACTCAGCCACCACAGTTCTAGCCAAAATTTGTGCCAAGTTCAAGCAGCTCTTGTGCTCCATTTCATATAAGTTAGCTTTGTTTTGTGATCCGGATTAAAGTGCGCTCAGGTTTTTTCGAAAGTCCCACCACACATAGAACTGAGCTAGACGCAGCTGCCATCAGGTAAGTTCACAAATCTTAATGTGCTTTTATGTCAAGAGTTCGTGCCCTAAGCCAACATTTCGCTGAGCGTTTAGAAAGTCATCTGCCACCATAAATTTGGCACGCTGGGCGTGCGTCAGGCATAGGAAAGCGAAAATAAGAACTGAGCTGCTTGTTAAACTCTTTTTACTATTGTCGTTAAATTAAAGAAATTAGCTGTCCCAGTAGCTGATAAAACTGTCTAGATAACTAGAGATCTCTTTGATAGGCACAAATTATAAGTTAATTGAGGACAATTGAAGTAAAGCAAATTTGATCGCAAGTGTTTATAATTATTATTGATATGAAAATGATTTCCAGATGCTAATTAAAATTAAATAAATTGTATTACGTTCTTTTATATAGTTTATATATATTAATACTCCAAAACATATTACGTTTAAATAATCGTGTCTGATTTTTAGAGACCGGAAGCAGTTAAGAATTTAATCGCTGACTAGTTGACTAGCATTATAATTCACTCTTACGCTCAGCCATTTAATATATGTGGTAAATTTAGCCTGTTGAATATTTTTCAATAGATATTTTCTGTTATAAATAATACCATTTGACTTTATTTGCCTATTTTAACAATTATGATAAACAACCACAATCTTATGTCGCCTTTTGCAAGACTATTCAAAATATTTGCTTTCATTAATCATTGGCTTCATTAAGCTGCTGAAAATAATTGAAAACCTCAAATCCGTTGACTATTAGACAGGAAATATCAACACTTCTATCGCCTTTTAATATGAATCTAAGCAGCACATACGACACATGCTAGCTTAAAGAAATCCTTTCCTTGCCCCTTCCTGTATGCTTTTTAGTCACAAAATAGTTTTCAATAAATTATCTTAACATGTAACTGGAGTCTACTCTATTATTATTACATTTGTCATGATAATTGTAATGCGTTGTAGAAAATATCTTCCATATATATATTTATTCTTCTCGGCATTCTATCAATTCTTGTTCAATATCAACAGCCGAGTTGGTCTAGCCATATCCGTTTGTCCGTCTGCCTGCTTCTTTCCAAATGTCCGTTTTTGTGTTGCAGACATAACATATTAAACGTACCAATATGTCATATAGCTGCCATATAAATGAACTGATATGAAGCTCTTATAAATATATATATGTGTATCTATAAAATCTGTATGGAAAGAATCGGTCTAAAAGGGGCAAAAAAGGGTTTTTGTGACGGAAAGATATTCTATTTTTAGATATAATGAACACGCACAGCAATTTTGAGCTCCACAATGCTCGCCCGATACGACGCATGTCTACCAGGATAGTTATTTTTTACATTTGTCTTTAACTTCTGTTAAAAACAACTTTTAGTTCGGCTTGAGCACAAAATTGGTTTCCATTACAATTAGTGGTTGCAATCTTTTCATTTCGCAATTATGTTATGGTAAGCTGAGTTTCCAGAAAACACGCCCTAAGCATTCCACAAACCTCTGAACTATGCGCAACTTCTTCAACGCTGCAATTTCTAAATTGCTTGTAAATGGCAGGAGAACGGAAAGAAAGGGGCGGCAGGGGGGTAACTTTAAATAGAATATGCGCGAGTAATAAAACCTGGGGGGAATTTGATGCCCTCAGATATGATCGGAAAACCAGTTATTAGCCGCGCGCACAATCAAAAGAGTTGGCCAAGAACTTGGCCCCTGGCAATTGTAGCCGGATTGCAGCCAGTCTCGGTGGTACTTTATGTGTACACCAGAAGTGGCTGCTTCGGAGCTTTTCCAAGAGCCAATCAAACAGCAAACCGGTTAATAGTCGCATCCTGTGGCAGACACACACACACACACAAGCAGACAATCGCAATTATAAAGTTTAAATTTAGAATGGACTTTGGTTGGCCAACTATAAATAGCATAGGCCATCGTTGGCCATACCAGTTTGCAGCCCGACGCGGGCCAGGAGCATAGACAACTGCAGCTAAAAAGGCTTTGTTTTATCGCCCCTCCCCCCTCTACTTAGCAACATGTTCATCTTAGCGCTGTTCTGCTTGCTGGCAGTGGGTAGCCAGGCGAAGCCGCTGCAGCCGGTCGTGGAGCCAGCCCAGCATATTGTCATTGTGACGCCGCAGGCGCAGGTGCATCTGGAGCCAGCGTTGCGCTACGTGCATGGCCTGTCGCCACTGGCGCGCGTCTCCGGGCCGCATCATGAGGAGACCATTGTCTATGTGCCTGCTGGCGCAACGGCCTCTGTGGTGCCCACCGTCAGCGATGCCGTGTCCACCGGCCGTGCCAGCAATCCAGCCAAGCAATCCGAGGGTTTCCCCCAGAACATCAATCAAATCCAGCAACAGGCACAGCAGGCCGTTGAGATAGCAAGCGGTCAATTTGGTGAGGCTGCCTCTGCAGCTGCTGCTGCCGGCGCTGGCTTTTTTCCCGGCTTCTTCCCATCCTCCGATGCGAGCAACAAAAACGATGAGAAACTGAAGAGCGAGAAGATCGAACTGATTGAAACACCTGCCAATACCCAACCACTGCTAGCTGCCACCGAGGCGCGTCATTTCTACAGTCTGCCCCAGGTGTATCACACTCCCGTCGTCGATGTGGTGCATGCCCCCGTCTATTCGTGGCCGATTTCAGCCATTCGCGCACGCAGCATTCAAACCGAGGAAGCCCCCATCCAAGCCCTGCAACAGCTGCCCGAGGAGAAGCCAGCGGCAGAGCTGCCAGAGGCTCAGCCATTGCTTAAGGAGCAGAAGCAGCCAGAGCAGTCGGAACAGCCATTGGAGCAGCTGGCACAGACCATCGTTCCTGCAGCCGTCGAGGCCAGTGAATTGAAGGCTGAAATTGCAGCACGTCAGCTGGAGGAAAGCAATGCCATCAAGCCGGAGCAGCCAAGCGCCGAGATTGCCAAGGAGACGCTTAAGGAGGCCATCAAGGAGGCCATTCAGGAATCCAGAAAGGAGGCCATCCAGGAAACCACCAAGGAGGCAATCAAGGAAGCCGCTCTGGAGGCCAAGAAGGAAATCATTCTGGAGGCCAAAAAGGAAGCCATCCAGGAGGCCAGAAAGGAAGCCATCCAGGAAGCCGTCCAAGAGGTCAGAAAGGAAGCTGCCCAGGAGGCCAGAAAGGAAGCCACTCAGGAGGCCAGAAAGGAAGACAGTCAAGAGCCCTACCTAGAGGCCCGCAAGGAGGCCAGCAGCGAGCCCATTCAGGAGCTCATCAAGGAGCCCTTCAAGGAGGCCCTTAAGAGTGCCAGCCTAGATGGCATCAAGCAGCCTCTCAAGGAGGCCAGCAATGAAGCCACCCAGCCAGAACGTGAGTACTCCCTGAATATTACTTGAACTAGTTGTTGATTTTCTTATTTTTTTACTAGCCAAACTGCAGGAGGAGCAGCCACTGATCAAGGCCATTCCCGTTGCCGATGCCGCGGCCTTGCCTGAACCACAGCCGCAGTTGCAGTTGCAGGCACAGGCCGAGGCTCAGCCAGCCATTGCACAGGCGCCAGAGGCCTAAGTAGGCACGACCACAAATGCAATTCAAACACACCATATCAGATCACATCAGACACACACATACACGCACACGCACACTCATACACATATTCTATGGGCAACTTTGGTATTCTACAACTCGATCTGTTCCGTGCCTAGGCTCTGGCCAGGCCGTGGGTTAATACATTTAGTTACTAACACAGTCACAGAGAAACGATTTCCGACTTCCGACATTAATTAACAGCATAAAAGGCGTCAAGAAAATAATAAAAAAAAAAAAGAATTAAATAAAAATAAAACAAAACAAACATCTACATGCATATACGTTCATTCATAGCAAACATCATCGAGAACACGTTCATAATCATCATCATCATTCATTATATTCATAACCATAACAATTGAAAATGTAAAACAGAACAATAAAAAAAGTGAATGTAAAATGTAAAATGCTGCTAACTTTAGTTCACTAGTTGTTTGTGGGGGGGATGAGGCGTAGGTATTAAACAAAAGACTTGGACAACGAACTTGCATATGAGCTTGAAGCTGCGTGCGACTGTATACTGCACAAGCAAGATGATATCAAAAGACTTTGGCAACGAACTTTAACGTGCAATATGGAATGGCAGATGCCTCCAAATATATAAGTATGCACATCTTTTAATCCTTAGTATTCCAGCAGCTAACACTATTCCAGATCAATATAAGCTTTCAGTAAAGTAAGTATTTATTTATATATAACAAGAGAATTGTTGTCTGATTTAGATGCCAAATTAATCTAGAGGCCAAGCCATGTACAAAGAGCTAAGTCTCTTGAAAATCGGTTGAGTTTTGACCTAGCTATGGGAGTGGGAAATTTCGACCTATGTCTAAAACGGATATTTTCCACATGAATTTCGACCAAAAATAATGTTGTCAGATTTGTATGCCAAATTGAACTAGAGGTCAATTCATGGACAAAACGTCAAGCTTTATGAAAATCGGTTGAGATTTGACCGAGTTATGGGAGTGCGAAGTTTCGACCTATGTCCACATAGGATATTTTAGGGTACCTTTTCAACATACATACATACATGCATACATGCATAAAAGTATACATGCATGCATGCAAACAAACATACACGCATTTATACATACATACATGCATTCATACATACATACATACATGCATGCATGTATACATGCACACATGCGTACATGCATGCATGCATACATAGAATGTATATGCATGTGATGCATCTATATACGCAGTGAATGTCTTCGAGTTCAAATCATTTAGCATGAGTCTAATAAGTAAGGATTTATTTTGAATAATATGACGAAACGTTTTTGATGACCTGTTTGCTTAACATTTGTAGTAATATATAACTTATAAGAACTTGTTAAAGCTGTTGCCCCACAAATACTTGGGATTAGCCTGACCCCAAATCGATAGATATATATGTATATGCAATATAGATACCACTTGTGATTATGCAATTTGCCGAACCCGTAAACGCGTCCCAGTAATTCGCCGCAGCATAAAAATATTGCGCATATTACACAGAGTTAAACATAAATCGCGCTCCACGCACGGCGACGCATACTAAGTACCTGCGGAGACGTGCCCAGCCATAAGCTGGCCAAAATGCGGGCGCCTCTTCACGTTACAGTTACAATAGCCGTGGAGCGTGGCCTTTATTGCTGGTCAATCGCTAAGCTAAACACCAAAGTAAATACCAAATAAATAAATATAATATCTCTCATATTTCAGTCGATTCGCAGTCCAATCCTCGCCCACAACTAATCAGGCCTCTTGCTGTTGTGGGGGCACTTGAGTTGCCTTCGGATCTTCAGCGCTTCGCGTGCTTACGGCCTGCTGCGTGGTTAGCTCTTCTTTGCGCACGGGTCGACTGGTGTCCGTGTAGCGGTAAATGGAGAAGAATGTTTGTATGCGCTGTATTATGTTCTCCAGCAGGGGTGGAAACTTCTGCTCCACGCCATCGCCATAGATCCTGATGTTGAGCTTGGACTGCTCTGCGCCAGGTTGCAGCTTCAGTGCTTGCAACACGCTGCGCAATAGCAGCAAATTCTGCAGATTGCCGCCACTCTGATTGGCGGCATGGCGCAAGATCAACGTGCCATTCGGCTTCAGCTCCAAATAGCCAATCTCCTGCCTTGCGTCCACGGACTGCTCCAGCTGCGGCACAACAGCGGCCTTCAGCGCCGGCGAAAGCAACAGCAACAGTAGCAGCAGCATCTTCAGCTGCAGCTCCAAGCGCATATTTGTTACTTGTTTTTTTTTTTTGATTTTGGTTGATTTTCTTTTGGGAAACTTTACTGGGAACAGCTCCGAACGGGCAGTCGCTTGGTATTGCACTGGTTTTGGCCGCGCTTTGTCTCTCGCACTTATTTCAACTGCTGCGTTTGCTTGTTTTTTTTTTCTTTCTTCGAGCCCTGTGTGTAATTGAGTGTTGTTTGCTTTGGAGCCATTTGTGTGCGTGTGTTTACCTGGCGGGCACCTGGCCAACTTGGCTCACGCTGCTCGCCCAGCTCTCGGCGCTCTCAGTGCGCTTGGCAATTGGCTTAGTGTTTGAGTTAGTTGTTTGCATTTAAGTTTTGAGCAATTTGTTAATTTCCTATGTTATACATTTGGCAGGTGCCAAAAGAAATTCAAATATATCTAAGGCACAGCTGGTGTTCGAGCAGTGAAAGTGGCAGAGTTCAAGTTCTAAATATTTAGTTGTATTTAAGTTTAGTCAGGCAACGCAGCTCGTTATTTGTCACAAGGAATTCGAAATAATAACAAAATATTTAAATAACAGCGACAGTTGCAAAAACCGGCTTTTGAAAATTAGGTCTGCGTTTTTATTTAGACTTTTGCATCATCGGCAACAACAAGACAAGCAAACATATTTACAGCATTTTTCAAAAATGTATCGTATAAGAAATGATTCAAACAATTGCGACTCTAGTCCCATTATTCTTTATGCGTGCTTATATATATGCATATACTTATTTATTTATTTATACTCAACGTCAATTCCAGACACTGCAAGAATCTCGAAGATTCAATAACTAAATAACATAAATAAATTTTAAGCGTCGGAAAGCCCTACTTGTTATGTTGTTGCTAAGAACAAGAAAAAAAAGTGTGTTAACCTGTTGGTGAATCATCAAATATTTAGAACCCATTTATTTTTGCTATTCTTTTCAATTCGGCGAACGCCTAAGCCAGAAAGACGCCATTTGCGTCTATGAAAAAACGAAGCTGTGTTTAAAAATACGAATTTAATATTATTATTAATGGTCAATAGAAAAACGACTATTTGCTTGGGCTAAACTGCGACTGGGCCTTTTGATGAGTTGGCAATTCAAATTTGTTTTAACGGTCAACTTGAAATGCTTGTAACAGTCGCAAGGTCTCGATGCGCCGATCAAGGCGTGCAGCTTACCTATTATTTAAATAGCAATATCATTTTGTAATTTTTGTAATTGAGAAACTGCGCAGTTAAATGCTGAGCCCTTACACGATCTACAAATCCCCAAAAAAAAAAAAACAAATACAAAAAAGAACAATTCATTCGATACAAAAGACTTAGGCAACAAACTTGCGGAATTGTAGCCAACTAGTTCTCATTGTGCGAAGTACCCACTCGAACTGACACTTGATAGCGCACATGGAGATATGATTACCCATCCATCTAATTATGCATATATCAGCAGACAAGTCAAGTGCCTGAACAGAAAGCTTCCGCTGAGCGGCTTCTCTACAGGAAACCCGAACCCAACGCTGAAGCGGTACATTTTGCATTAATTAGAAGTAAAAATTGATGGAAGTGCTCAAAAAGTGTTTAATACTAAATAAATCATTGCTCAACGGTCGCAAACAACAAAATCTCTAAAATGCTCGACCACGTGCTACCCAATTCCCATGAGAGCTGCTTAAAGCCGGATCATAATAAGCATATGGCATATCTTACATATTTCATAGATAGCTGAACGGGTTTCGATACTTGTCAAAAACCGAACCAGTTGCTTAGATTAAATCTTAAATATATATATATATAATAATATTCATGCGATTTAAAAAAGTTATTAAACGTTTACATTAAAGTTCGAATCGCAGCCTTCGCTGCGCTGGAAAGTTTTTTGCCTAAGCCCCTAAAGTTATTAACCCGAAAAGTACTTTATTTATGCGTGTGCCTTTAATATCAGGTACCTATAAAACTCTCTATATCTTAAGGGGTTCGCTTGTCTAAATAGCTTCCGGACAGAACCCAATGGAACTTTCCCTAAGTCTTATATTCATTATTATTATTAGGTGTCGGATAAACTTACAAAATATCTATTTAACTTTTTATATAAGCTTTCAGCCAGAGGCTGGTTCTTAAGTTCTTCTGTTGCCTAAATGCTTAAATTACATAGAGATTTCAGGAAACGACTTACCAGAGTTTAGTCACAGCACGCACTGTCAGTAGAAGCAGTTCCTGCTACCCTGTGCTCATTTTTTACAGGGTATTACAAAGATCTATGATATAACTTGACAGCGGACGAGCTCACCAAAATGCCACTTAAACTGCGACAGACACTTGCGGGTGCGCTTACAGCCAGCGAATTATTCTAGAAAAAATAAAAAGGTAAAATAAATATTATTATTAAATAACTAATTGAGCATAGGAGTGCTCACATACATAGAATTAATGATGCGGCCAGCAGCTACGCGTGAGAAGTGTGAATTTGAGCGCCGTTCATCATGAACTTCAAATTGTTGTTTAGCTCATGATGTTGTTGTTGTTGTTGTTGCTGGGATGCTGCTGAGTAAAAAACCGGACAGCAACACCGCACATCTTCATTCAAAGCTCAGCTGCTAATTTTATGCAAAAAAAAAAAAACACACACAACTCGCACAACTGAAAAACAAACTGCGAAGCAAAGTTAGTATAAAAGCGTTGCCCTAAGTTATTTAGTTATTAGTAGATCGCCAACAGCATCAGGATCAGCAGCAGCAGCCGCAGAACATTGTTCATTATACGATAAAGCTATATACTATATAGATACAAAGTGATAATCAAGTTTCGGGATGAAGTGCTTCATTTTAGCCGCCTTTTTGCTGGTTAGTAGCCAAAAAATATTGTGTTCGTTGTTCGTTTTGTTGTTTCTTATGCATATTAATTGGCAACAATTTATATCATTTGTATAATGATTGGACATCTATAGATCTATACAATTAGAAATCCGGGTTGTAAAAATGTCAAGTGTGACGGGCAAGTGCAAATATGAATACTGCCGACTGTTTGCCTTATAGATTTGCAAATTTGTTACACGAATCGAGGAAGTCGCCCCAATGACATCATCTCCAATCAGCTCCATGCTCATCTTCATCAGCGTCATCATTCGCAGCCAGACTAAAGTTCAGCCAAAAGCTGTGAAGCGTGGCACAATTGTTAGCCAAAAAAAAAAACCTGTCCATAACTAATCCACGCGCTTTTATGTATTTTTCTCTTCTTACAGGCCAGCTGCGCCAGCGCCGAGAACATATTTAAGATCAATATCACGCCGGAGGAGGCGCAACAGTATTTGAGCAGTGCGCAGCTGCGCGGTGTCAATGAGATCGAGTATGCGCCCAAGACGGGCGAGAATCCACTGCCGGAGGCACGCAACGAGCGGGGCGAGTTTGTGTACATGGGTCGTGTGATAGATCATCCCGAGGATTTCGTGGAGGAGCACTACGATGCGCATCAGTATCATGGCCAGGACGGTCTGGGACAGTACGTGTACGGCTACAAGGACTGGAATCAGGGCAAGAACGAGAAGCGTGACGATGCCGGCACTGTCACCGGCTCCTACAAGTATGTGCAGCCACATGGTCGCGACTTCGTTGCCACCTACTATGCGGACAGAACTGGCTTCCATGTGGAGGACAATCGTCCCGCGCATCTGAAACAGCCAGCCACTAAGACGCCCGCGGTGCTGAAGGCCGAGGAGGAGCACTTTAAGCTGTGGGGTGAGCTGGCCGCCGCCGCCGGACACAATCCCGATCCCTATGCAGCCGAATACCAGCAGGGCGAGGGCGCCTATCAGCCCAGCGAGGCCGAGACCAGAGAGTATGTGCACGAGGAGAAGCCATATGTGCCCGGACCCGAGGAGACGGGTGAGCCGAAGGGCTTCTTCTATGCCTTCGACTACAACGTGCCGCTGCTGCGCAACAAGGCGGAACGCGAGGAGCTGGAACGCCTGCGCGCCGTCAACAACAAAGACGAATAGTGTCCTTGCTGTACTCGATATTAGCCTACGTACATAGAAATATCTTAACTCTAAATATTTATTCGATGATATTAAATAAATGAATCAGCAGCTATTACATTTCTCAAATACGATCTTTTTATTGTTACATATATATATATATAAAATGTGGTTTGGTTTCCTTCTTGTTTTTTTTTTTTCTTTCTGTTTTTGTTTTTGTTTTATTTGTGGTTTAACCCGTCCACTTGTATAATTGTATTTGTTGTTAATCTTAACACTTTAGTTGTTTGTTGTTCTCTCTTGTTGTTATATTTTCTTGTTGCATTACATTTACATTTTGTTTTTGTTTTTATTTCATTATTCTTTTTGCCGTTTTTCTTTTTTTTTTTATTGCTTTCGCTTTGCTCTTCAGTTGCACGAATTGAACTTAAATTAAGTATTATGCGACTTTTTAATCATAACGTATTGGGAGTTTTTTTACTTAATTCAAGCTATTTACTTGCTGCGAAATTTACACGAGCATTTTGTTTGTTTTGCATTTACAACCAGTTAAATCTAACATTTACGTTAATTAAATAATTAATCAATTAATGCTTTAGGTTTGCGTTCATTTCCATTTCAACTCACAAACATATTTGTAATTAAATTAAAACACGCATTAATTTAAATTAATATTTTTTTTTTTTTTTGATTTTAAAATGTAACTTTAGACTGCGTTTCTAATCTTTTCTTTCATTCAAATGCCATGCTTTATGGCACTGGAGAGGCTGACGAGAAATATCTCGCAAGGAAAACATAAATTGAGTCTGGGAATACTTTGTTGCATGCTTTTGGGTGCTGCCTAAAATACTTAAAAATTATACCCTTGCAGAAAAGATGCAATTTTTTTTTAGGACTTAATACAGATGCCACTTTTTATATATGCAGGCAGTTTTGAAGTCAGGATCAGTCAGAACTGAGTCCTATAGCTTCCACACGTAAAAAGGTGCAAATTATTTAGAGAGATTACTAGAAGTTTCTGTAAGGGCATTCAATCTTCGGCATTGCCAAAGTTAAGGTTTTTTTTTCTTTTTATTACTTGCACAAACACAAACAAAAGAAAAGTTTCGATTTGATTCAGTATACGTTTCGTGTGTAATAAATGCTTTAAAATGTTGAAAATAGTTTTCGATGTTAAAAACAAAAATTTGATTTTCAAATGAATCACAATTGAATTTCGTTTAAATGAAAAGCAAACATCATAAATGCACATACACATATGTATTTGCATATATGTTACATATGTATGCGATCTATATATGGCAGCTTTGTTCAGTCCAATATTGAGTTTTTTTTTTTTCTTTTTTTGTTGTTGCACTTGTTGCAGTTGCAACAACAAATTATGTTAAGTTCTTTCTAATCAGTTAATGTGAATGATTCTATCGAATTTGTCGGCATATTCGTAAATGGTTGCGTTTTGAAGTTGATCTTTGACTCGTTTACTGGGAACGACGTGTGACTAAGTTATAAAACAAAACAAAATAAAAGTAGATAAACAATACAATAACTAACTAATAGAATATTTATGCTTTTCGAGAATATAGCCAGTTAGCACGTATACGATTCGAGTGCATATCATAGGAGCTCTTTTATCATATAATTATTATGATAAGCTAAGTACATGTTCAGGTCATTGTTTTTGCATTACTCAAGTAATTTGGAACTGTTTATTAATAACTAAAGTTATTGTTATTGGGAAACGAAAACATCAAATATAGATAGAGCATAAAAATAAAAATAAACAAACAAAAAAATAGCGTCTCATAGTTATGCCAATTGGCATTGGCACAGAAGGTACTTGATAGAGCCTGCGTCGTCCACTCTCGAGTTCAACTTCAAAAACGTGGAGATCATTTTGAGCGTGTTACAGGAAAAATTCGTAATACTTTTTTTTTTTTTTTTGCTTTAGCGATGCGGGTTATATCTCTGACATTCAATACATTAGCTGATGTGACTAATTGTAGTGTGTGCGAGCTAGTCTAGTTACCAGATGGGGCAGGGGAGGTTAGTGTGCAGTGTCCAGTGCAGAGTTCAATGTGGTCTGATGACAATTTGGCGCATGAGTTTCTTGACGATTGACCTATTTTAAGATTTGTTTTTGTTTTCAACTTTCTCTCATTTTTTTTTTTGTCTCTCTCTTTTTTCTTTTTGGATTTGTATATAAGGCAAACACTGTATGCGAAACATACAAATATTGAACTATATAAATACTTGATTTTTTTGTATTTTTAATTTTTTGTTTTAAATTTACGTATGCCGGGGAAGAATTCTGGAAAGACTATTGACGACAATGCCCAGACAATTGGGCATTATACGCAGTATACACTGTATTGTATATGTATATGTACTTGTATATGTATGCATGTATGTATGTAAGTATGAATGGGAACATGGCACAGGGTTTTTTCTTTTGTCCTTTCTGATATTATTACTTTCGAGAGTCTGTCGATTTGCGTTCAAAAATTGACTGATACAACTGTATATATTGTATATATATGTACTTGTATATATATTAGATTTGTATACATATATATATATATAGATATATATATGTGTGGAAATCTTGTATATGCTAAACGTCCACGACTCTATGTATATGCCTAGGTGCTAGTGAAGTGCTAGTTTTGGGTAGTTTTCTCTGTCTACTCGTTACTCTCTTACATTCTTGCTTGTTATACTTAACTCTTCCGTTATTCTCTACTCTCCCTACTTACCAAAGTTGTTGTTGTTGTTGTTGTTGTTGTTATCATTGTTATCATTTATACTCAACTACTTGGCGACGGCAGCCGCTGCCGACGTTGCACTGGGCGCCACTTTCAGCTTAATGAACATGTTGTTGTCGTTGTTGCTGCTATTCAGATCGAGCTTTTGCACTTCGCACTCAAGATTATTGATGCAGTTCTTTTCATACTGTGAGGTGCCATTATCAGCGCTGATGGCCGTTTTGTCACTGGGCGTTTGCTCGCTGGGCGCCACTTTCTTTTCCTTGCTCTTCTTGAGCGCATTGAGCAGCGTTTTCTCTTTGCTCTTGCTCTCCTTGTGATTGCCGTCCTTGTCCTTGTGTTTGTTGTTTTTGAAACGCGGGAAAATGCAACCGTTCGGCAAGAAGCCGCCTAGCTTCTCCTTCTTGACCGGCGCTGCTGGTGCGGGCGTTGCTGCAGCTGCAGGAGGTGTGGGTGTGGGCTGGGCAGAAGCGACTGGCGTGGGCGCTGCTGCTGTATTTGTGGGCGTACTTGTGCCGTTGCTGGCAGTGGAAGCAGCTGATTTGCTCTCTGGCTCTTGTGTGGGCTGCTCTGGCGTTGACAGATTCTCCACAGCAGGCGGCGAGCCGCTGATGCCATTAATAACGCCACCCGCATCCGTTTGATCGGTGCAGGCTTCGCCGGGCGCTGCATCAATGCCACTCAGTTGTTCTGGCTGATGCTGCTCCTCCAGCTGCTCGCTGGCCACCTTGTTATCCAGCTGCTGAGCAAATACGGCTAATGTTATGCCATTGCCATGATCCGCCGCCATAAGATCGGCATTGTATGCTGGCGGCAAGCCAATCTCGGCAGCATTTGACTGTGCTGAGCTGCCGGCACGCGCCGCATCCGGCGACTTGGGAAACATTTGTTGTGTAGTGATGTTCTGGTAGTGCTGCTGTTGGCGTTGCTGCATCATTTGCTCCTCGCGCTCACGATCTCGCTGCGCCTGCACAGCATTCCAGACGTCTTTAAGCTCGCCCGAAATGTCACGATCCTTGAGTATGACGGCGTTTCTGTAAAAGAAGCAGGTCGTTTGAATATTGAAATGGAAAGCCAAAGAAGCGCAACACACCTGACTAGTTTCACGCCGGGATTCATAGCCTCCACAAAGTCGCACATTAGCTCCACCATAGCGCGCCGTTCTTCCGGATCCTTGCTATGGCGACCAGAATCTTTGAGCACCTCTGGATTGGCCATAACAGCGAAGACAATGGGTGGACTGCGCGGACTGCCAGGCGGCACCTGTGAAAACCCCATTAAAATAGGTTGACCGCATAATAATACAAAATGGTTACTTACGCGCATGCCTCCATACAAAGGTATGGGATCACTGGGCTCTTGTGGTATTACAATACGTGTCCAGCTGAGCACATTTATGAATAACTCCTCGCCGGTTTCTGTAGTAGTGCGTATGCACATGTGTGGCTGTGGCGGGTTCTTAAAGTGCCGGTAGGCGCGCGAGTGTCGATAGCTGTGCGGTGGTGGAGAGGATTGCATCATGGTCAGTCCAAGGCCCAAGTCGCCCTGTTGATCTAGTTGTTGTTGTTGTTGCTGCTGCTGTTGTTGTTGATGTTGCTGATGCTGTTGCTGATGTTGTTGTTGGTGCATTTGTGCATGCTGCTGGATATTATTAAGCTGCAGATGTTGCTCCACATTAATGTTGTAGCTGTTGCTTGATGTCATAGTCTCAATGGTTTCGTCTAGCTCCGCGCTATACGGATTGGCTTCAGCATCATTGGCAGTGCTGATGTTGTTGCTTGTGTGTTCGTTTTGCTGTTGTTGTTGGGTTTGTTGTTGTTGTTGCGGGTGCTGCTCCTGTTCGGAGCTTTCAGCCTCCAGCTCCGCTGCCGACATTTTTGTTTGTTATTGGTGTTGTTGTTATTTATTGTTGTCGTTATTTGCTGTTTGTTAGCTTTTAGCAGTCTTTTGTTTCGCCCTCCCCTTGCTGCTGTCCGCTGCGTTCGTCTATTGCCCCGCTTCTGTGACGTTTTTCTTGCTCTTCTCTTTGTTCCTATTTTGTGTGCACTCACACTAACATTCGCCCATTCTTGCTCTCTGCCGCTGTCTTAAAGCACTACGATGCCTGGAGTCCTGTTTAGAGCTTAACTTTTGACCTTTTGCCGTTATTAATGTGTGTGCATATTACGCGTCGCCTTCTTTGACATTTAACATGCATATATATAAATATACATTTATATATTGTCTACAAATACAAGTCTTATCGTGCACGCACTAACACACACACACGACAGGCACAGGCACAGGCACAGACACTCAAACACCCTTCAGTGCGCACCCCGCACTAGCACACGTACAAGTGGGAGGAGTTGGTCGTTGTCTGCGAAAGAGTAGGGGCAGCATGTAATAAAAAGAAGACATGAAAATGAAAAAGTTCAAAGCGAGCGCATCTGTGTGTTGCGTTTTCAATGTTGCACTTACACATTTCACGCGTTTTCATTTATAATAATGGTTTTCCAGTTTCATTGCACAATACACATACAAAACACAATGTACATACACATACACAAACAAAAACTGCGTTTCTGCTTCACATAATTTTTTCTCAACGACTGCTGCTGCTGCTGCTGCCTACTGACTGCACTTACAAAACAATGCACCGATAGACGGCCGCGCACTGCGCTGATTTTTATATTTAGCTTTTTAGCAGCTTTTCATTGCGGCACACAGAAAACAGCCGAATTTTCCGACGACTTCCCAACATAAACAAAAAACTAATGTAAATGTGTTCAGAGTGACCAGTCAGCAGAAATGTGATGTTCGGTGCTGCCAGATGGTTGAAAAATAGGCCATTCGCTATCCGCCAATGTGCACACATTGCCGGCCCACATTACAGTGTGTACACGTGTTTTGTGTATTCTGCATTCTCCGCCGGCGTGAATTTTTTTGCAATCGAAAAGCAGAATTTAAAATTAAGAAATAATATACATACACTGCATATTATTAATAAAGAAACGAACTGATTGAAAAAGTATTCAAAGTGCGTGAGTGTAAAAATCAATTTTAGCGTATCCATTTGGAATTTGGCGCCGAAATTGTAGATTTTTCATTGCCCTTGCGCCGTTGTGTGTATAACAAGATGGCGTCCTCGCAAGTCTCAAACAAATCGGGCTCCGGCTGGCCGCGGCGCGGCAGCCAAGGCCAGGCTGACGCCAGTATCAGCAATAATGGCACACAAAAATATGCGCCCAATCAAGCACTGACCATAAACCGCACAATCAATCTGTAAGTAGTTTCTGTACAATATAATGGCAAACTTCAAACACATTTCTTTTTAACTCTGCTACGCCAGCTACCCACTAACCAACTACACATTCGGCACCAAGGAGCCGCTGTTTGAGAAGGATCCTTCAGTGCCGTCACGCTTTCAGCGTATGCGCGAGGAGTTCGATCGGATCGGCATGCGTCGCTCTGTGGAGGGCGTACTGCTCGTGCATGAGCATGGATTACCGCATGTGCTGCTGCTTCAACTTGGCACCACATTTTTTAAGCTGCCAGGCGGAGAGCTGAACGCGGGCGAGGATGAAGTAGAAGGTCTCAAGCGTCTACTCTCTGAGGTGAGTCCATGTGACGCATAACACATTAAGATCTCAGTGTAATGCAATGTGTTTGGGTTGCAGACGCTTGGCCGTCAGGATGGCGTTAAACAGGATTGGATTGTCGAGGACACCATTGGCAATTGGTGGCGCCCGAATTTCGAACCACCACAATATCCATACATTCCACCGCACATAACCAAACCAAAGGAGCACAAACGCCTGTTTTTGGTGCAATTGCATGAAAAGGGTAAATATCCAATGCGCTAGCCAAAAGTGTTGTCCAGAGCGTAGGTATTATGATGACGGCAAAAAAAAAAAGTACATTTCTAAATACTTTTATAAACATATAACCTTGTAAAGTTATTGCCAAACCGATACGCTAACAAACCTCATGTCATATCTTTTCAATGCTGTTTAGATACGGACAGGAACGCCAGTTACGATGTACCCTGAGCTGTTCCAATAGCGCCGTGTTGTGTTGTGTAATCTCACGCATCTGGCATCTGCCCAACCAAGCATAGAGCTCTTCCTCAACGCTCTACTCAAGAGTGCAAATAAACTGAACAAACAGAAATGAAAAGAATCAGAAACAGATCGCATAATGGCCCCGAGGCGCATACAATTTTAATTAGTTCGTCGATTCTAGTTCAATTTTTTGTACAAAACTTACTTCAAATTGTATTTGTTGCTCTCAGAGTTGTTGGCATATTTTGCGCATATCCCGAAATTCTTTGATTGTTCTTGTTGTATTAATTTTGTAAATATGTCGACACTTCTGTAACCCAGAGAGCGCAATCCTACACACGATACTCATTTTTTCTTTGTTATGTGTTGAGCCTTTATTAATCGGGCAGGCAGGTGAACAATAGTTGAAAGTGCATTGTAAAAGTTGCCGGTTGTCGTCTGTTAATGCGGACAAATCTCGCGTGTTGTGCTGATTTGCGTGCATATGGCAAATGCAACTGGATTAGGCAGGCAGTCGCAGTCGCTTCATAAATAATTTAAGCACTCGTTTATGTAACAACAATTATAACTCTGTGTTTAGTACTTCCTTGACATCATCCATTGTGCAACACTCGCGTTCACACGCACCATGTATAATGAATGTTGCTCTTAATGGTAATCGAAATTATGTTCTTATCACAATAATTAGTAGACTTTGTTTGATGCCCAAAATTGATGGCTTTTTAGAAGTCGCATCCGAATCGATTTGAATTTTGCGCATCAAGAACAGAATCTATTAATTTAGTTTAACGAAGTATCAACAATTGTGAATGTAAAACAAACAAGAAAACAACCATAATACAAACTTTTATATATCATACGTAATTACGGCAGCGAATCTTTCTTATGTAAATTGTTTTGTATAACCGATTGTAATTATCTAGTTATTGCAATAATCATGTGATTACCATAACCCCTTATTATATCTAATGCTCTCTGCTACATACATAAATTCTGTCTCTATCGTTTTCTGTAATCTAGCACTATTTGCTGTGCCCAAAAATTATAAACTTGTTGCTGCCCCCCTATTCGAGCTGTACGACAATTCACAAGGCTATGGACCCATTATATCATCGCTGCCGCAGGCGTTGTGCAGGTGAGCGACCAGATTCTGTTTAGATCCTTTGATTTGCCTTGCTAACTTTCACATTCTTTACAGATTCAACTTTATCTATATGTAAGGCAAAGGCGCAGATTTAACGTCGCTGTCCCTCACTTTCCCCCTAGATAGGCTGCATCACCAACGATAGCTCTACTTTATAATTTACAGCACCTCAGCTGGGCGCGTCGCATGTTGATGATTTCCATTTCATTTGTATATGTGTGTGTGTGTGTTACGTACATATTTGTATGGCAAATTAAATGGAAAAAGACCAAGCGGCATGTGCTTGGCATATATAAATAGAATCGAAAGTTTACTTTATTTTGGACTATTATTGCAATGCTTAACTAAATATTACAGAATACATGAAATTTGGTTCGACAAATTGGTATATTGAGTATGTGGGCCAGTTATAGCATATATTCGCTATATATCTGTTCGTAATAATCGCGTTTGCTGCAATGGAAGATACGCACAGTTGTTGAATATCATTAATATTCTATTCGCTAATACTTATTTTTTTTTTTCATTTTGCTTCACTGCTGTTAACTGCATTGAACTACAGACTGTTAATGTTGCTGTTAACATTCAACTGCGCTTTCAAGTGCGTGGGTTGTAACAAATGAACTAATTAACATAACAGAAAACTACAAAGCGTACAACAAAAGTGAACTAAAGCAAACAGGAACCGTTGTGTTTTTCTCTAGTTTGTTAATAATTATATCTTAAATGCTAATTTCATATTAATTGTTATGCATATTTTCTGTTTATGACACGTACAAAAAATGTAAACACATTAGCAACTATTGTTCGCAAATATGCTGATATCTCTTGCATGGCTTTACCACAACTTATTGTGATAGAATTTTAGATCGTTAAAGCCCTGATCGGTCAGGCCGGCCGTTGAGGACACAGTGGACATGGCATCTGTGTTGTCCTGAACGGGCGACGTGATCTCATTGCCCAGGGGACGATTTATCTTAACCACGCCGAAATCCTCGCGTTCCGGCTGATTGAACTCCATCTTGTCGCTAGGCATAACGGCCATGCCCACGCCCGAGGAGCGATTCTTCATGCCAGTGTGCTGCTTGCTTAGCTGAAAAGCCGGCGGCTTACGATTCTCACCAATAATGCTCTCAACCACCTCCGGCGAACGCACCATTGGCGGTGTTGGAGTGTAACTCTTAGGTGGCGGCGATGCCGGAGTGATCACCTCCTCGGTTACAGGCTCTGGTTCCGGTTCTGGTTCCGGTACACGCTCTAGCTCCAAGTGATAATGCTCGATAGCATCGCCAATCGCCTGCAAATTCTGGAATTGTGCGGTAAGTTGGGCAATGTCGCTGCCTCTGTTGAAAAAGTTAACAGAGGCTGTTAAATAACATACACTACACTAATTTCATATTGATTAAATTTTCTTGTTGATTTTATTGCACGACAAATGAAAATAAATTACGACAAAAAACAATGCAATAATGTTAAAAGAGTTAAAATAAAAATTTATACAAATGTAATCACAATTATCAGGTATTTTGTGTAACGGTTCCGATCGAGCTGACTACCCGTGCCGTGAGTGTGAGTGTGAGTGTGTGTGTGTGTGTAGAGGTTTAAGTGATGGTAGAGGTGTGTTTTGAGGGGGGAGGGGGGTGGGGTGGGTGTGCGGCGAGTGGAGCCTCCTCGCTGATTGTACATTAAGTAAATTCACGCATAATTAAAACCTATGATAATGCAAAATTATAAATAATCTTCTATAAAAAGAAAGCTTTGTACACTTGATTAGTTGATAATTGTTTTTCAATGTAATGCAGCCGTGTGTGCGTATGCGTAATTATTTGATTCTGAAAGACAACAAAAGAAAGTAATGTAACCAAAAATGACAAAATATAAACCGAATGATCAAATATGCTCAGGTGTTAGTTAAAAACAAAAATTAGCCACATTCGGTTTACCTGTTAGACTCTGAGCTGCCACCGCCGCCGCTCTTGCTGGAACTGCCGCTGCCCGAGTGAATTATCTGCACGAGGGTTGAAGAATAAAGAAGATGCAAATGAACATACATATTAAACATTTAGGTCATATCTGTGTTAGGGTTACTCATGAGAGAGAGTGCTAGAATATATTTCCTTAACCAAAATTGTTAGAGAAGCAAAATGAAAAATAAAAGGTCGATTTAGCTCAGCGGCAACCAAATGAATTGCTTTATTAACAGCCAGAATGTCGTCTAAATAAACAAAAGGAAACAAAAAGACGCAGTTTTAGTAGCGCATACCCCTCCGCCTGCCAGAATCTAGCGCAAGTGTCAAGCGAAGTTCCATTTTCGCCCTTACAAACAGCCCCTTGGCACGCGGCCAAAGCAGCCGCGGGGTTGATATCTCCACACACTTGGGTGGGGGTTGACCCACAAAATGGGCCAAACCACCCGCAGCGAAAGTTGCGAACAGTTGCGACACCAAATTTTCAGTAAAATAAAATTAGAGTCTTTATTTACAGTGAAATTTCGTGTCAGAGCATGGAAGTTTCGAGCTGTTCTGGCAAAACAAATTATTGTTATTCATCTTTCGTTTGTTTCGACTTGGGCAGTATATATAGTCGGAAAGGTGAACCGAGAATTTGGGGAGATTTGTATTTGTTCGTCGGGTTCTACTTCAAATTTGGATGCATTGTGATCACCAAGCAAAGCACCACTTCTCTTCTGGGTATGGGGCCTGCGCGCAATCCCCATACACACACACGCACACGCATCTAAATATGAGCTTGAATTTCTTTACGCCAAAGTTACATTTTCATAAATTTTTTTTTAGACTTTTTCATTGATTTGTTTGTTTCCTTTTCTGGAGTGAATTTCTGTATGGGATTGACAAAGCATGTGGTCGTCCTACTGCAGCGGCAGGCCAGCATCGCCGTGCCCCAGCTCGGGCGTGCGCACCAAATAGATGGTCGTCTGGCAATTGGGGCATGTGGTGCACATTTCGGCAGCTGGAGGCACAGCTCCAGCGCCCGTCGCCTGTGTGGGCTATGGGTTTGAGGTGTCATTAAATTCGTATGCATGCAACTTGTCGCATATTTACGTAGCCAGGTTGTTGCTGCTGTAGTTGCTGTTGCTGCTGCAGTTGCTGGTACTTGCGCGGCGACATTTGGGCGGGTGGTTGCTGCTGCTGCTGTTGCATTTGCATTTGCTGCTGCTGCTGCTGCATCTGTGCTTGAGCTTGAGCCTGTGCATCCTGCTGTGCCAGCTGTTGTTGCTCATGGGGATTCTGTTGCTGCTGTTGGAGCTGCTGTTGATGCTGCTGCTGCTGTTGTTGCTGTTGATGATGCTGATGTTGCACATGGGCGCGTCCGCTGGGGTAAGGCTCATGGCGCGTGGGTTGACCAGCAGCCGGCTGCTGCACGTATTGCGGCTGTTGCTGCTGTTGCGGCAACGACTGCTGTGTGGGCACAACAGTTGCTGGTGCCAACTGTTGCTGTTGTTGTGCTGGCGGCGGCTGCTGTTGTAGCGGCACCTGCGCCGGAGCCAGGTTGGAAACGGCTTGCTGTGGTATCTGGGCAGCCTGCGGTGGCTGTTGCTGCTGCTGCTGCTGTTGCTGCATTTGCGGCTGGTATTGCATTTGCATCTGCGGCGCCTCCTGGCCCGAGGCAACGCGTATGGGTGCCACGGCGGCATTTGCTGCCGGCTGGTTGCTGGCCACGGACATGTTGCCTTCCAGGCCCGAGTGCCGCAGGCGTGAGGGACGCGCAAAGGCATTGGCTGCCATAAACGAATCATCCACATCCTGCAGGCCCGAACGGCGCTGGAAGGGATCCTGGCGATAGTTCATGCGGCTCAGCGCATCTAGCGGACTCTTGCGCGGCTGTCGGAAGAGGATGGCTTTTATTGCAATGGATGCCGTGTGGCCGTGTAGCTGGAACAGCTTACATTTTCCACACCCTGCTTGGCCTGGCTGGGCGTCAGGCTGACCTCGCTGCCGTATTTGCGGGCCATGTTGGCAGGCGGCACCATCCCGTGACGCGACTGCAAATCAAAACAGAACTACACACATACGCACACACACACAGACAGACACGCACACAGGCACAGTTGCTGCTTTGCTTTAATTCAACTTACGGCAACGCTCGTCTTGGACGCTCCTTGGCGTGTTGCTGCCACATTACCACCACGTTTTGGATCCATAATTTTTACAACAATTGATTAAATGCTAAAATTCGAAAACCGCACACGTAAAACTTTGGCACGGAATAGCGCGTCGAAATTGTATACGATTACTTTTATTTTTTTTTTTTTTTTTTGGTTCGGATTATATAAAATTACGCAAAGCGAAATAATTTGTGTTTTGTTCAGAAATAAAACAAGAATTCGTTGTGAATCGTGTGAAGTACAAATGTTAACTAAACAATTCGTAGATCCACAAATGATTCAAACAACTAAACGCTATGAAACTGAGCTACAGGCATGCTAAGATCAAGCTTTAATTAAATGTGTTTTTTTCTTTTTTTGAGTCCAAAATTGATATTTTACTTGGGAACGAATCAATAAAATAAATAAAACAAAAGCAAACAATTAATCACACATACACTGGCTGTTAAATAAGGCAAAACACACACACACACGCACACACACACACACAGGGGCTAGCAGAGCGCAATGAAAGTCAAACTGCATTTGGGCTATCATCAGTGGCATTCAAACTGTGCACGAAACTTGGGAACTTGAACTTGAACTTTTGAACATTTAATGTTTGAGTACCTCGGCCATGCTGCATGTGGGACGCGGTGCACCATACCGTCCATTTGGCGAGATCTGTGTTATTTGCTGCAGCAGCGACGGCTGCTGCAGATGCTGGTGCTGCTGCTGCAGGTTGCTGTTGCGTCGACCGAAGCGCTTTTGGTGATCGGCCTCATCGCCCAAATAGGTGGCACCAAAGAGTTGTGTGTTAGGACTTGTTTGGTTGATTCATGGATTTTTGGTAGTTGTTTGTTGATTATCGTTAGTAGTAGTAGGCGCAACATGTGGATTGAAAATAGTTAACGTTTATTACACTTAAATATTACGGGCATATATTCCAATTATAATTAGTTACTTTTTGATGCGTGCGCTCAACTTGTTAGCTTTAAATCGTGTTAAGCTCACATAAATTAACTAATTAATATTAATATTGAACAAGAAAGAAAAGTTTCTGTTGGTATATACCGAAGAATAAATACACTTGCAGATACATCTGATACTTAACGGTTTTTATAGAACTGAATTTTCTGTTAACCGATGTTAACATTTTTCTGTTAATCGTTTTTTGACGTTAACTTTGTTAGGTTAGAAAACTTCTATATATAACGGTTTTTATAGCACTGAATTTTCTGTTAACCGATGTTAACATATTTCTGTTAATCTCTTTTTTTCACGTTTAGGTGTTTATTGAGCCACGGTGACGTTCGTAATTAGTTAGTTATGTTAATATATCTTGGGAAACCCAGGAGTTTTTCACATAAAATTTAAATTTGATTATGGAAAGTATGATATAGTATAAATATATGTATAATCTATAATGTTTCATAAACGTTAGAAAACAGACAGACGAAAGGCTATATCTTCAGCCTGATCATAATATATCCGATGATATATGCTTATAGTAAGCCCTGCAAAGTGTATAACAAGTTGAGCAAAACACGCATCAGTTATGAATATGATACATAATGATAGGAGCATATACATATAAAAAGTGAAAGCGCAAGCAACAAGCCACCGTTAATAGATTGCATACATTTTTCTTAAATTTTATTTATCGATAAGTGCTTTTCCGCAGGCGATCAATTTTATCGCTCACGCCCACTGGAAACACCGCACACAAGTAAACAAATGACCTAGTCGGATGTTTGCGTGCGATATGCAAATGTTCTGGCCAAGAAATGGGCAACTAAGCCAAGTGAAATATTTCCTGCAAGGCGCAACGCCTTAATTAACCTACTGCCCCGCCACGAAGCGCAGCACCAAACAACGCTACATCGCGTGGAAAACAAAATAAAATCAAAAAACAACTCACCTGTTTGTTATGTGGAGGCCATTCTTGGTGCGCTGTGGTGAATCGGCATGTCCATTTCTGGAGCCATTCTGGGAGGCCGCATCATTGAAGAAGCCCTCGTAGAGCACAAAGTTATTGGCCTGGGGGATGGTGCGCACCAGGCCATAGTGCTTGCCCAGAAAGGCCAGCAGCTTCTCGGATGGCCGATCCACGGAACACTTGGGTGGTGTCCATTGCTCCTCACTCAACATGGTTTCGAACAAACGCTTGCCTAGTCCAGCACGCTGACGTGTCTCGTGCACGTAAAAGTCCAAAATTGAGGGCGACTGCTCCATTTTGCGGGTCTGGCCCTTCTCATCGAACAAGTAGAGATCTTTGGTGCCGACCTTAAGCAGGCCAATGACACAGCCGCTGCAAAAGAAACGTGCACAGTCATATAAGTTGGTCTGGATGCCAGGCGAGCTCAATGGGAGCTGGCTCACTTGTTGCCCGCCTCAGGATCCGCCAGCAGATAGATGGTCTGGTTCTCCGACATGCGTAAGCGTTGAGCCGTGGTCACCGGTTTGTTCAGGCCCTGCGATGTGGCCGACAGCTGACCCAGTCGATCAATTATCTCGGACATCTTTGAGGTGGCATCTCTGGGTGCGTGTGTGAGTGTGGAAAGCGTAACGGTTAATTGACTTACGGATCAAATTGGGTTAACAACAAGCCCGCGTACAATTTCAATACTCACAAGCACTGACGCCGATCACCCCGAAAGGTGTGCGGCAATAGATTGGATGTCACTTTGATAATTGGCTGCGGAAACAGCGGTTTGATGTCGAAACGGAAATCCACCATAATTGCTGCTGCTGCTGCTGCTGATGAACGTATAGAACAACTGAAATTGCAATTGGGAATGCCAATTAAATAGAGCATTGCAAAAAGGCGCGTTCAATTTGATTATCAGTGTGTCAGTTTGTCGCATCCACTTTTGGGCGCGACTTTGTGTGGGAATCATCGCACATGCGATTCACTGAATGGTAGTTGTGGCACATGCATGATTCAGCAATTAATTGAACACGTGTAGGTGTGTCGACAGACAAAAAAATGGCGGAAAGTAAATAACAGTCTGGCAGCTTCTTCTTGCGCAATGCTGCCAGCTTATGCGTGGGTCCTTATTTGAACCGATAACGATAAACGTTTAATATGCGTAATGTTATCGTGTCATTCAACTCATTAATGGAAAGTGGGGCAGATTGCGGTTACAAAACTCCTGTCATAGTTTATTGTTGATTTGCGAGTGCAACGAACTGATGCCGGCAGAAAGAGAACGATAAGCGCTTTTGTAATTACATTTCAGGATGGGGCGGGGCGAGGCAATCATTTCGAGCACATGCAAAACTTTTTCCGTTGCTATTTTGAGTAGTTTTGTCAGCGACAAAGTTAAACAACGGCCTGCAGCTGCAGTCACCGTCAACGCTGCAGTCGCCGTCGGCGTCGCTGCAGCGCAGTCCGAATGTCAAAATGCGATAGCAACAGCAAGCGCACAAATGACGTGCTTACAGCGTGTGGCCCCCAGCAGAGGGGGTTGCCTTGCAGTTGTCGTTCTTGTTGTTTATTTGCCCAACAGCAAACTGTTGACGTTGCTATACACCGACTCTCTCTCCACGAAGTGCTTTATAACTGTTTATAAGCCAAAGCGCATGATCTAGAACAAAAACAAGAACAAAAGCAACCGACCACAAAAGGAGCGGGCGGTGTACAGGCTGCATTTCTTATTGTTGCTCCCCTTTTGGCTCATCCGTCTTAAATACGTGCATGCATACATACATACATACATGCGCATAAGTAAATATGTCAAGTATATAGTGTATGTGTGAGAGAGCGTGAGAGCAAGCAAAGGAGCTGAAATCGCGTGTAGAGAGCTGGCGAACACGAGTGCAAGCGAGAGGGCGGCGTGCGATCAAATCTCTTACAATTTAACCGTTAATCAGCAATAAATGCAGTTGGAAACAAAACGCTTGGCAACTTGCAGTACTATTTAATCGAAAACAAATCAATTACAAGCAGACAGTTCACAAATAAAAATATTTTTTCACATGTAATTCTATTTTTTCATGCATAGTGATGAAATTAAATAAAGCAATTACACGGTCTTCGGTCTGGCTACAGATTTTTATTTTTCCTTTTTTTTTTGTTTTTGTCTATCAGCTGATTGAGCGACGACTGGAGGAAAAAAACAAGCCCTCGTCTGAGGTTAGCACCGGACCAATGCGTGTTCGGGAGAGCCCCTTCCATAGCTTATTTGTTTGTTGTGGGCGTGTATTAAATACAATATCGTATTGTATGTACATACATACACATGTACATATATTGTGTGAATGTGTGAATGTATGTATGTACTTACAACTACCTCTCAGTTACAATGGAACAAATAGACGTCACCGTCAACTGTCTCAACAAATTTCGTAATGACTAGCCAAAATATAATATACATAGGCGTATTCTATTATCGAACGTTAGTCAGACACACGTGGCTGGTCAAAGGCCAATAAAAATGAAGTGTTTTCAATGTGTACGTGTGGGCTCACATATACACACACATACATGCATGTACATCAGTTTCATGGAGCCTGGTTCTGTTTCTTGACACGACAGAAATTTAGCTAGCCAAAAGCAGACTTGAGTCAAATTTATGCAGCAACAAGGTCAATCGATAAATGTAAAGCAAGCTAAGGGAAAAACTTGACGCCCAACAACCGGTGCTGTTGAATTCCTGACAGGTGTTTGTTGTCCAAGGCAACAAGGAGACGGCCACGTCAATTAAAACTAAGCCTTTTAATGACTGTGTTCAATCTAAGTCGTTAACTGTTTGGGCTTTAAATGTGCACGCAGCTAAATTTATCGTTATCGATGCAACCAACTGCACACAAAGTGCATAATCGCTGGCAATGAAATACATTTGCGGTCTCGGGCCTGTTGTTGTTTTTAACACGCCTCGCAACCGACTCGCACGATGATCAAAACAACTTGTTATTCCGCAAAACAACAATAACAACAATTGAAGCCGCAGCGAGTGCAGTTCAATTTTCCATTCTTGTTTTTGTTGTTTGCATTGCACGCGCCACACGTAAGTTTTATCTAGCAGAGAGGCCAGAGAGAGAAAGAGAGAGAGAGAGAGAGAGAGAGATAGACAGAGAAGATTGCTGCTAAGCGGCTGATCAGTGTTCTGTTACGTTGCGACGTAACGCGTAACGTGAGACTGCATTGCATCAGCACCTAAAACGCGCCCCTGTTTATTATACATATGTATATACATACATATGTATGTATATTTTCCACATCCATTAAAACTTAAAAAAAGGAAAGTGGTCAAACTGTTTTCATTTAGCCATCGAATACCCTGTATTTTTTAAAACACTAAACATTATCAACTGATAAGACAATATTCCGGTTTCCAAAGAACTCCTGTGCTCAAGGTTTCCAAACGACTAGAAAAGTCAGACAAATACATAACACCAATTCAGCGACCGATACCCTACACTTTAATCAGTATAGCTATGTTTTATTGGCCCGCTTATGATAAGCGACGACCACCAGACATGAATGGGTCGCTAAACCGGTAAAAAGCGGTTCTAGTAAGCACTCAAGCGACAAGCGACACTTTTTAATTCTTCAGCTGTTTGTGATTTGATTAAGACAAACAAACAGATACGTCTCGCGCACGCATGACTGGGCAAAGGTTCACTAGCGTCTAATTTGGGACATTCGATGTAGGTGAACTGACAGTCGGTGTAGAAACGATATCTACGGCAGCTGTTTATCGACAAACATTGTGTAAATGTAACAGCAAAACACTACACACACTCGTAAAACATGCAAAGTTGTTATTGGTAGTTATCGTATGATCGCCACTCACACGCACACACTAACAGAGACATGTGTGCGCGCTGGTCAGCGTCGAGACAGTGCGTCTGACAGCTGCGAGAGAGAACGAGAGAGCAGGCGAGCAAACTAACAGCACGCTGCACTTGTGTCTGTTTGCTCGAGTTTTCTTATAAGGGCGAACAGTGACTGGTGGGAATTCAGTTGTAAAAGGCCAGTCAACGCGTACAGATCGTGAGGATCGTTCATTAAGCGCATATAATTTTCAATAGCTGAAAACCAAAAAGCAAGTTATGCCAAGCTGACAAACACTGTTTCATATCCAAAACAAAAACAATAAACAGCTGAGCAGAAAAAAACGCGCGTGTGCAAAATAAAGGAGAAAACGTATACATACATACACGCATACATACACGCTGACAACGGAAAATTTTAGAGGCAAACGGCAACGGCGTGCTGTGAACAAAGCGAAATCAAAATCAAAACGTACCAGAGCAGCGACACAGCAGCTTTTACGTAATTTGTAGAATCCATAGACAACGTGCAATCCATTCGAAAGATGAGCAGCTCCGTGCTGAGCATGGCACGTCCCAGTGCCACCGCCGCCACCAACGGCTGTGCAGGCGCCACGGCGACCGCGGCGACGGCCACGCTGCTCGCCCAGCAGCTGAATGCGGCGCTGGCCAATGGCAAAACGGTGTCAACCACGCCCACGGTAACCGCGACGCCACCGAAACAGCCGCTGCAGGCAGCCAAGATCATACAACAGTCGCAGATTGTCTGCTTCGATGTGGACTCGACCGTCATCTGTGAGGAGGGCATCGACGAGCTGGCCGAATTCTGCGGCAAGGGCAGCGAGGTGGCGCGTGTGACCAAGGAGGCCATGGGCGGCAGCATGACCTTTCAGGATGCGCTCAAGATACGCCTCAATATCATACGTCCCTCACAGCAGCAGGTAGCCGACTTCATCAAGCAGCGTCCCAGCACTCTCAGCCGCAATGTGAAGCGTTTTGTGGCACAATTGAAGGCGGACGGCAAACAGGTATATCTCATATCCGGCGGCTTTGATTGCCTGATAGCTCCCGTTGCCGCCGAGCTGGGCATTCCACTGACCAACATGTATGCCAACAAAATACTCTTCGACTACAAGGGTGCCTACGATAGCTTCGATATCAATCAGCCGACATCGCGCTCCGGCGGCAAGGCGGATGCCATTGGCATGATTAGGAAACGGCAGCCAGCCGACGCGCTCATCACCATGATTGGCGATGGTGCCACCGATTTGGAGGCTGTGCCGCCGGCCAATCATTTCATTGGCTATGGCGGCAATGTGGTGCGCACAGAGGTCTACAGACGCGCCCAGTATTACATAACAGATTTTGAGCAGCTGATGTGAGTGTGCCGCACAGTGGGCGGCGGGAGTTGGGGGACAGGAGAAGCACAAGAAGGGGCGCTTTGTCACCACAGCGAATTTAGTATTCCAAATCGGCGTGTTATAGTTTATAAGCAACTAATTTAAGTATAAACCTACATATTAAAATATATATATATATATAATGAAATATGTGCATGTGTGTGCATAAGTTTATAGCCACTTGGTAAACAATAAAAACAATAGTAAAATTAAAATTTACCAATGTTTGGGTTCTATTTTTGTATGGATTGAGAGAGATCTGGCCAAAGGAGCTGCTTACTGGCAAGCCAAGATTATTCTAGAAAAAACACCATTCGCCCCACTGTAAATATTTGTATGTATATATATATATATGTAGTTTATTTCCCCTGCCAAGCGCACTTAACAGAGCTGTTAACTAGCAACGCAATGCTGCGTTGACACTTTCCATTTGCTGTGTGCCTGCTTAAGAGTATCATTCCAGCATTAAGATACAGAGCGTGAAATGGAAACGAGAGTTCGTCGTGCTCTTTTTTTATAGCTTACCACTAAAAACTGACACAAAGGTTAAAGTCATGGGGCACACTTTCTAAATGTAATTAAGGCACAAATTTGCCCCTGTTAAATATTTAATAACTGTGTCCGCAGCATTTAGCTAAACAAGAAGCAGCCAAGGTCGTGTTCGCGTGGGTGTTATCGATAGAATAACCGATAAATGTTAACCGGCATGAGTTGTTGTTTGAGGGTCAACGTCATCAGCTTCAATCGGCGCTTGCTCTAGTCTAGGCCATATTAGGAGCGACGCGGCTGCTGTTTAAAGCGGCAGAGGCGTGAATTAAGGCCAAATTAAATGTCTGGACCGTTGGGCGGCCAGGCCTGAAGCGTTTAGAGCGGCAATTAGCGGAAGGCACCAAACGATGAGATCACCAACAACAAAAACTGAGTAAAAAAACATAATTATGTTTCAGAGTGGCTTAAATACAAGTGCGCGCGCGTCTGTGTGTGTGTGTGTGTGTGTGCGCGTGTGCCTGTGTGTAGGTTAGAATGTGTGCAAGAAGTAAGACTAAGGGACTACCGCTATGACGCAGTGCCTGTGGCTACAGAAGTCTCATTCAAATGACGCACGAATACCGTTTTTGAATATGTGTGTGTTCGTATGTATGTGTGTGCAAATGATATAAAACTTATTTCAACCTGTAAATGACGTAAAAATGGTTTTATGCTCACTGAGCCGCATCCAAAAACAGCAACAGACGCGCACACACACACACACGCACACAGAAAATGTTAAGAAACAGGCAACAAAAAGTTTGATGATAAAATAGCAAAAGGAGCAATTAACTTACCACAACAATTATAAACTGCAGAAAACGTTGATTTTATATTATATATATAGTCTTTATAGTCAGCCGACGCGTCAGCGTTCCAATCAGATTCCAATTGCACGGCTGCTGCGTTGGCGTAACCGCTGCACAGATTTACGTTTGCTTGTGTGGGGGTTGGCTGCAGTTGCGTCTCCGGCGCGGGGGTGTGTCCGTCTGGTTTTGTATGCTGCCTTTGGTGCTTTATCGATTGTTAATTTATATTTCTGTGGCCAAAATAAAAATATTTTCTAATTTTTTTCTGTTTTGAACTACACCCTAAAATTTGTTGTATTTATTGAACAAGTTTTTATTGTCTACTGTTGTTGCTCTTGTTGCAGCCAAATTGCAAGAACAGCAAAAGATACGGCTTAATTGTTTAAGCACGAATTGATTTGTAAATATATTTTTATTGAAATTTGAGATATTTCGACTTTAAATTACTTCTTTTGCCAGCTTTGACGATGGCGCATCGACTCTGAGAACAACTGTGTATGTATATGCCCCGCTTGAAAACACACAGAAAACCGACACGCACGATTTAGCGTCCGACCAAGCGTTGTTGTATGCACGACAGTCAAATAAGATATAAGCGTTATGCTGAAGCTTTAACTTGCCACAAGCTTTTTTTAACTAGCAACAAGCTGAACCGAGAGGTAGCTTACAGCAGCTGATTGTTCGAGTGTTTGGGCGATTGCTGCTAAATAAGCTGTGGCGGTCGGTCGATATGGCGTGAAGTTATGCTGGTCACACTGACGCAAGAACTGTTAAATAAATAAATATATAATTTGCAATATACCACATTATTAAAAGGTCTTGACTGTGGCCAGAACTCTGGATTACACACGAAGAAAGACTTAAGGCAGCCGAATTCGAGTGTTTTGCGCATTATGGATTCTGTTATTTAACAGCTGTTATCGGCAACTGCAACGAACCAAATGAACGACATGCAGTAACTCAGGTTCGTTCATTCTCTCAAGTGAGTCATTCGACGACCCGATACAACACTACAAACAAAGGACACACACAGGACGCCCAAAATACGCATACACAAACGAAATGCCAAGGAATGGCGGCGATGCCGGCAACGGTGGCACAGGCGCCAGTGCCACTAGCGATGGCTGCATATATCCCGACGACGTCATATTGGAAAAGGGCGTTACATTCAATGTTCGTTACACGGGCTGCGTTGAGGTCAAGACCTCCATGAAATCGCTGGACTTTGAGACGCGCACGCTGCTCGCACGGTAGGTGATAGAAATACACATAATCAATCTCCACTAGCTGCTACAGCATCCAATTTTAGTGAGTGCATTAATCGTGTGTGCGAAGCAGCTGGCCTGAAGTCTGCCAGCAAACGGCGTCTGGACAAAAAGTTGCACAACTTTATATCGGATCGTCCGAGCATGCAGCATGCGGGCACAAACATCATCATCAACGTGTCCAGTCGTGCGCTGACACTCAGCAATGTGGAAACGGGCGAAGTGATTGCCAATCACAATATGCCCCGGATTTCGTTTGCGTCCGGCGGCGATAACGACACCCTCGACTTCCTGGCCTACATCGCCAAGCGCGAGGGCGACGAGTGGCGCGCCTGCTATGTCCTGGAGTGCGCTGGCGGCCAGAGCGAGGACCTGATCGTGACCATAGGCAAGGCGTTTGTGCTGCGCTTCAATGCGCTCAGCAGGCAAAACGAGCATGCAGCAAGCGCCGCGGCAGATAACCTGAATCAGAGCTGCAAGGAGAATGTCAAGGAGTATTATAACGATTTGCCGAACAAGCTGCCGCCGGATTTGCCTTGCGAGGAGCAGCCACAGCCACTGGCACAATTGCCGTTTAATCCGCACGCACCGCGTGTGGCACAATTGAATTTAAAGAAACCGCGCGATCGCTTGAGCAGCAATCTTATCGATCTTAACTCCCCGCCACCCGATCAAACCACCAACAAACTGGCCCTCGGCAACTTCGATCCGCTGCAGGCAGCTTCCGTCGCTGGGCCTGCGCCCAGTTCCATACGCGATGTCTTCGATGGGCCACAGTGCCCGCTAACTGCCGAAATATGGTTCCATGCTGCGATCTCTCGCCCAATTGCCGAGCGTCTTTTGCAGCAGGATGGCGATTTCCTGGTGCGCGAATCCCAGGGCAAGCGTGGCCAATATGTGCTGACCGGACTTGAGGGCAAAACACCCAAGCACTTGCTGCTCATCGATCCCGAGGGCGTGGTGCGTACCAAAGATCGCATATTCGACAGCATCAGCCATCTGATCAACTATCATTGGGTTCATGCACTGCCCATCATATCGGAGGATTCGGAGCTGGTCTTGCGTAATCCGGTGCGCAGGCCCAATCTGGATCAGGCGGCCGACAGCGCATAAATTACACAAACCATATACAACTCTTCATATACCATTATCTATATATATATACATATATATATTCGTGTACACACTTAGATTTACATATGTGCACTTGTAGAGAATATCTTTTATATATCGTCTATCATTGTATAAAAACAAACCCATTTATTTATGGATCGAATGTATACACATTTATATGTGCATGTCTACAGTATTTTTCATTAAAATGAAAATAAACCAAACGATGCATTTTACTCTCCATTCCATTAACCAATTCACAAATTTGTCGCTTTCACACCATAAACAAGGCAATAATTTCTATTTTTGCATTTCACACACGATGTTTATTGTGTTGTCGATGCAACCATTTGATATTTAGCAAAAAAAACAGGCGCCTTTGTAGAACTTAAGGATCACCAGCAGCATCTACTGTCCTTCCGATTAAAACCTAATTGCGACGTCCAAAGTTGTTGGTGTTGGGCTGGGTAAGCTGCAGGCCACGAATGTTGTGGAAGTCCAACAGTTTCAACATCTCCTTGGTGTCGGCATCGACATCGATGATGTCCTGCTCCAGAGCGGAGACAGCCGGAACGTAGTTGTCACGACGCTCGCGCTCCTCTTCCTGCAGCTTGATCGAAATACCGCGCACCTGGGAGTGACGCAGACGGCCCATCAAGTGGGTAACATAGCTGTGGACACATTCCCAATAAGTAGAACATTCTCAGTGTTAAGCAGCTCCTTGTCAGCAACTTACCCGGCAATCTTGTTGCAGAGGGGCTTGGTGGGAATGATGGCAACCTCCTCGCAGATACGCTTGTTGGTGTGGAAATCCAACGTCAGGCGTGTGTAGTACTTCTCAATGATGACCTTGGCGGCCTTCTTCACAGTCTTGGTTCTGACGCGACCCTACAGTTGGGAGTTGGTTGAAAACACAGGATTAGTTGGCGGCTCTGGTCACATAAACAATCAATTTTTTTGGCCAATTCAATGGCTGCATTGTATGTAATTTTAAAGAGCGCGAACGCTGCACATATTTATCTACACTTTTCTTCACATATTAGTGCTTAAGATGCGTTGATTGCATTTATATTTAAGGTTTTTTATTCGATTTTTGGCATTTGGACACCCACCATTGCGAACGTTGTTACCGGAAAAGAACAGAAAAGAGCCGCTGTCAAAATGACATCTTTTGTGTGAATTGCATGTTCAGGGTTGCATATGATGTTAATGGACGAAATGAAAGAGGAAGCATCATGTTAACCACTGTGAATGGCAATGGGAAGAAGAAGAAGAAGAAGCACGGTAACCAAAGTAACGGAAAAAAGTGCGAATTTATTTGATTCGCAATTTTTCAAAAGTGGGTCAGTGAAATGGAAAAGTCAAATAATGATGAAGAAGGAGCTGCTGCAGCATCCAACTCAAATACGGAGGAACAACAGCAAGCGGGCAGCAACAGCAACAACAACGGTTCTGATTTTCAAATCAGTTTAAATGATTTTCTCGATTTTCTCAAACTTTCCTGTCACGTTAACGATATGATAACAAAAGTTGAGGGCAAACCATATAATCGGGAGCCAGTGCCCCCCGTTGAGAGTCTCGCTGGTCCATTCGCAAAGCGAAATTCCAAAAAAGATGAATTCGATTTCGATAGTTTGGCTGAAAATGAATTGGTCAACAAACTTCTCACCCTGAAGCGTCCCTTTCGCCAGCTGGGCAGCAACAGCAGCCGCGACGACGGCAACCGCAGCAGCCTGCTGCTGACGGAGCACAAGGCATCGATGCGCACCGGACACGTACATTCGGGCCAAGGGCTGCATCCGAAACTAAGCGAGCAACTGGACTATGTCATCAACGAGGGTGTTCTGGACTCTGTGCTACCCTTTATATGTCCCATGCCATTGCCCGTTGCACTCTCCACCAACAACAGCGGGCGCAGCAAGTTGACGAAACCGCAGCCGCAGCCGCCGCCGCAGTCGCAGTTGCAGCCGCAGCCGCAGCCGTTGCAGCCGCCACAGCCGTCGCTGCTGCTCAAGTCGGAGCTTAGCCCAAACGTAGCATCCTGTTTGGTGACGCCCACCTCGAGCTCGGCCAGCGTTAGCTCACCTAGCGATAGCCCAGGAGCAGCGCCGACAGAGAACAATAGCGTCAATAGCATGGTGCGCACCTCGGTCAAGGAGCCGATGAGCAAAACTTCGTCAACTACAACGACGCGTCGCAAATCCTTGTTGCTGGTCAAGGACAGCAAACATGCGCGCCAGGAGAAGAAGGAGTGAGTATATTGAAGCGAGCTAGTTGCGTTATTTAATGCTCTCCATTTAGACCCGAGGTCGTCATTCACGTGTGCGACGAGGTGAAGAACACCTCGCGCGATTTTAGCTGCCCGCAGAGTCTGCTGGTCAGCAAGATGGGCTACTTTGCGGATGTGACGGCTGGACAGCGCCTGGAGGAGATGGACATATCGGTGCACTGCGACATACAAATCTTTGACTGGCTGATGAAGTGGATCAAGCACAGTGCCCAGAGTCAGGAACTGCCTGCTGCTCCGAGCCAGAACCCTGCTGCAGCTGGTCCCCTGCTGGATGGCAATAATGTGGTGCCCATACTGGTGTCGGCCAGCTTTCTGCAAATGGATCCGTTGCTGCTCGAGTGCCTGACCTTCTGTCACGCCCATCTCAGCGAGGTGGTGCGCACCTCCACGAATCTGTCGTGCCTCAATGATGCGCTGGTCACGCGCCTGGCTGCCATGTTCACCAATCTGGAGCTCGAAATGGTGCGCGATAAGAAGGAGCGTGTCACGCCCCGGCTATGGACAAAGCTTATACAAAGCCTCTGCGAGCCAGATCCCGAGGTGCTGCGCGGACATTTCTACAGCATTTCCGGACTGTTTCGCTGTGCGCGCTGCTGTCGCTGTGTGACAAACACGATGAAGTCCCACGTGAACTGCATACCCAGCAATATACGTCTGAATCGTTGGGGTCAGCTGGTCAGCAGCCATGTGCGCGACACGAACTGGGATCTCAATGTGTACGTGATGCAGCTGTTCAAGGAGCTCAAGTCGTGGCGCAAGGTCTACTGGAAGTTGTGGGGCCATTGCCATTATCTGTATTGCTGCACCTGCGAGGCGCATTTTCCGGCTTACCAAATGACCTGGTGTCGCTATCATACCGAGCCGCCCAACTTTCTGGGTCCCGAAACCGAGGGACGCATTGCCGGACCAGCTGGCCGTTACGCCTGCTGCAATCAGCAAGCCTTCCGCTACGAAACATTACCTGGTCCAAATGTAAATATGATTTATTAATCTCGAGCTAACTATTAACCATATTTCTCTCTCTCTCTCTCTCTCTCTGTGAAGGGCTGCCAGTTCCGCGAGCACAGCGTGTTGGTGGACACGGATCGTGAGCGCGCCATTCTGACCATTGCCCAGCTGGTCGCCGAGAACTATGCGCTGTGTGAGCAGCCGCCCATGCAAACCCAGCAGCTGGCCGCCGCAGGCGAGATCAATCCCAATTGGCTGGGCATCTCGTTGACGCCGCAACGCTGCCGCCAAGGCTTGTTGCCGCAGCTCTGCATGGACAGTGGGTATTTGCTTCCGGTTGATAAGTTACTTTTGTTAAGCTGCTGTAAATCTCTCGCACAGTGACCAATCATCGGGTTAGTCGCCGCTGTCGCTATGAAATGGAAACCAGCACCGAGTCGGAGACGACCTCAACCAGCTCGGAGGATGCGTGCAGGCAGCGTGCGCGCATACGCAACACGCTGCTCGATGACGAATACTCGTCCAGCAGCGATGGCTGCGAATCGGATCATCGACCGCCGCCGCCGCGAAATGCGCGCGCCACGAAGAAACGCAAACGGTAAGTCGAGCTTCAGGTGTGTGAGAAAACATATGCTAATCTCTTTGGGTTAGGCCCGCCGCCGTCTCTGGTCGCTTCTGGTCGGGTGAGCTGTCGGCGCGCAGCAATCAGGATCATCAGCGCGACTTCGAGGAGAAGATCATGAAACAGGTGGCCAGCTATGTGACCAAGAAAACGGGCTCCGATCAAAATCTGGTGCACAATGCCCAACCGCTGGGCGGCACCTACGTGCGCCTGGAGTCCGAATGGAAGGAGATGCTCAAGCAGCGGCACAGCAATCACAATATGCTAAACAGCAATGCCAGCAATTTGGGCGGCACTCTCGGAAGCAGCAGCAGCAATCTGAATCTGTACAGCGGCCTGGGTGCCACAGTTGGAGGCATGGCATGCGGTCCTGGCGCAGCACCAATGTCCAAGCAAAAGCACAAGTAGACGCTGGAATCGATTAGCAATAATATAGGACAATATTGGCATTAGACAATGTAGACACATGTTTGGATTAGCCAACGAGTTTTAACACTGTGCAACAAAACCATCAAAATTACGTATGTGTGAAGATTTAACAGAAATGCATAAAAAAAAATAATAGTATAGAAATTGATTAGAAGTTAATTCCTGGCGTGTGGGCTCCAACAGATTCTCATGCATTTCTTAATAGTTGTTTATTATTATTAACTTAACGCAATTTACAAAGATTTTTTTTTTCTTATAGCTTGGTTTCATTTTGTTTTCAACTTTAAAATTAATTTTCACTTTGCTTTTCGTTTCGCCTTTCGACTTAAATTAAACCAGTTACAGATGACAAAAAATGTTTCGTATGCATATTTTAAGTGTAGCAAGTAAATTGTATATATAAATTTTTCTTTTTTAAAAATTTTGTTTCTCTCATTTGTTGTTGTTGTTGTTGTCCTTGCTTAACAATAAATGCGGCTGCGCAAACGGAACCCTGGGTTCTATTACAAAACATAATCAAATGTCGAGAGGATGGGGGGCTGGGCCCTAGGCTCAGCCTGTAGCCGGAAACGCAACACAATTAATATATATATATTTAAATGTAGTGCACACATCAAAACAAACAAACAAACAAACAAACAAACAGAAAAAAAGGTAATAAAGAACTGTGGGGGCCAGTACCGGTACTCACTTTTATTTAATGAATTGCATATATATATATATTTTTTTTTTGGAGAAAAAAAAAACCTTACGTGAAATTGGGATTATTGTTGGCAAGTGAGAACCGGCTTGGGCGCAAAACTTTCAAATTACACAGTAAATGGATTTGGAAATAAACAAAACAAATTAAAAATTTCAATAAATAATGTTTGGGTGTGCGTGTGTGGCTGTGTGTGTGTGTGTGTGTGTGTGTTGGACTCTGCCAATTGTTTTCGTTTATCGATGTTGTGATTGTGATTTGCGTGGGTTTGGTAAAGTTAGGAAGGTGGGAGGGAGGGGTGTGGGGGTGCAGCTTTTGGCTAACAGTACTAAAATTTGGATTGCTGTGATTAGCTGATTGATTGATTGATTGATCCTAAACGAACTGATTGATTGAATTGAGAATGCTCTTATTGAATTTGCTACTGCTGCTCCTTAACTTGAAGTTCTTGTTGCTGATGTTTTGCTGCGGCTTCTGATTTAGTTGTTGTTGTTGTTGTTCTTATTCTTTTTATTGTTGCTGCGTACGGTTGACTGCGAAGCTAACTGAATAGGCACTCGGTCGCCTTCTCCAGATTCCAGTTCTCCTTGGAGAGCACGGCGCGCGCATCGTGCTCATCGATGCCCATGTCCTTGAGACGCTGTATCTTTGAATCACAATCGGGAAACGTGTGCGGTCCGCCGGCATACGCGTTGGTCCAGTGTCGGGCGGTCAGCACAAACAGTTCGTGCTTATCCTTGAACTGGTAGGCGACAACGGCGTCCTGCGGATCGTCTGGCTCGGCGGCGGCCAGCAGTGCCTGCAGCGACAATAGCACGGTGCGCAATGTCATCGCAGCGGCCCAATTGTCCTTCAGTATGTCCAGGCAAATGGCTCCGGTCACCGACGAGATGTTCGGATGCCATATACGTGTTATAAAACGAACCTGTCGACAACGCCAAACCAAACGGGATTAAGATGCAATCATGATGAGCATGTTGCCCGGGATGAGCGGGCGTTGCACTTACTTTTGGTGGATTGAATGGGTATGTTTCGGGTACTTTGATTTCCAGCACAAACTTGCCGCCCTCGTAGGGTGTGTCTGGCGGGCCGGCGATCTCGCCGCGCAGCTCTGTCCAGCTGTCGTTGACCAGCTCAATTTTGATCGAGCACTGAACGATCTACGATTGATTAGGCACACGATTAGTATATGCATTCCAATTGCTAGTCTATATGTTTTTATTTTGCTGATTTGTTGCGCGCGCCAAAAAAAAAAAAAAATATTTGCCAACAACAAAGTCGGATGCAGTGCGTCCGTGAATCCCATTTGGGGACCAGGGCTGGCAGCGCTCTCAGGCTAGTCATGGACGAAGCATTATATATTTGGCTGGCGTACTCACCTCCTCGCTGCGCATAACTTCTTTAAATTCGCGCTTGATACGTGATACGGCCATGTTCGCCATGATTGTGGGATTTGTTGTTGTTGTTCAGTTGCTGGTTTCTAGTTGTTGATTGTTGTTAGTTTGTGCTGTTGTTGTTGCGTAAATAACGCGCAGTTCAATGACGCTGGGCTAGATTAATGATATTTATATATTTATATTGCAGCTAAGCGGCGGCAGCATACAAAAACAATATGAAACGCTTCTGTATTTCAATTATATTAAACTGACTTTTTTCTCAACACATTATGCACGTCAGCCAGGGCTGCTAGACTATCGATAAATAATGGCAGTCAGCTGCTGGCCAGTGTGACCCATAGCATAGATCGTCAGAATACACGAAATGTAATCTAACATGTTATCGATAATTTCGCGCGGTGGAGTTCTGTTGGGCGGAGGAGCTGACTGTTAACCGCTTTTCATGTTACATTACAGTGCTGCAAAATTTCGACAATCATTTCAAATTTGGGCGCCATTTCAATTAACCACCTTACACACATTGTACATGCTTTACATGCTTTGAACTTGTAAAAACTATAGGGCACACGCCAGCGAACAGCATGGTATTTTTCCACAACATTTTCAAGGTTTCCGCGTGATCCCTACAACATACACACAAACGAACTTGAATTGACCTCAGGTAGACACTTCTATTGCGCCTTGGCAACCATTCATTCAAAACTCGTTTTGTCTCTTATAAACAACAACAACAACAACAAAAAACCCAAACACAAGTCTAGTTTATAATAGGGTGGGCCGCTTGGCAACAGCAGCAAAATAAAAACACAGCTCTTCAATTTGGCGACTCATTAATTTAAGTACAATCAGCGTCTGGCTATTTTTCGCGTTCACGTTTCACTTTGCGGCATACAAACAAAAACACAGCAAACGAGAAAAAAAACGTGCTCAAACTGATGCGTGGGGCCGCACAGCACAACACGCGCTGGACTTGAAAGTAAACCCAGTAAACATTTTTGTGTGGGCATTGCAAATACTCTGAAATTTTATGCTCCAATTCTTCTTCTTATAAGCTGGGCCATAGTAATAGAAATGCAGCTGGAGATAAAATTAACAGTTTCTGTTTAGATTGGCAATCCGTTTGTTTGCTGGGCACGTGTTCCCTTTTTGTTTTCCCATACACAGACGATCGTCGGCCCCAAGCTCCAAATAAAATAAAAAAAACAAAAAAAAAACAAAGCGAGTTGCCGGCGCGACTTCTCTTCCATGCGCTCTCCGATTCCGATTCTGGCTCTCTCTCTCTCTCTCTCTCACATGCTCTGCTTGTATCGTGCGTCTTCTACGTCAAAAACTTCATGACTTCGACGCCGTTGGAATCATTCAGCTTTTGCATTTCCATTGAAGCGGCTGCATTCTGAAGTGCTGCAGAAACTAGTAAAACAAAAGATAAGTGAAACGTGACTAAGTCGAGAACCGTTCAACTCTCTTCTAAGCTGTTAAAGTTACTTGCGACCGATTTGCCTTTGCACATGTTTCAAGTAAGTTGATATTTATTTCCGACACGTTTTTGCATATGCTATGTGTACGTGTATATATATGTGTATATATATATATGTGTGTGTGTGTGTGGGTGTGCGCATGTTATTTTGTGTTTTGGTATTTTGAATGGCATAGAAAACGTGCGTTCTCAGCACATTTGAAGCCGACACGTGGTCGCTTCCCCCCACCACTTTTTATGATTGCAGCGACGCCATTTGTATTTGCGTCAACAATACATACAAGCTCACATACATGCATGCATGCACACACACACACATAGACTACGTCAGCGCCTTCCTTTGGCAAAAACACTTAACCTGACATTTTAGCTTTAGCTTTAGTTCATTTAAATTTAGACACGAAAACAATTTAACAAATCTCGTCGGAGACATTCCGTTTGTCTTGTAGACAGCATTAAGTACAGTTGTACTACAACAAAGATGCAATGACGAGCCCCTTAAAATGGTTGCCGTGCGGATCATTACCTAAGACTAGCCTAAGTAAATTAGCCATGCAAATTAAAATGCAGTTCACGCAGCCCTCGTATTTGCAGCAGAACAGCTGTCCGACAAAGAAAAGGGAGAGTAAGCGAGAGAAAGAGAGAGCACAACAATAGTCATAGTTGCGTCAAAAGCTTCTGGCGCTAGCATCGGTATGCGTGTGTGTGTGTGTGTTTCGATGCATGTGTGTGCGAAACGCATACGCCGCGTACGCTCAGTACTTCGAATTGCTCACTAGCTGCTGGCGGCGCTGCGCTCGCTCAATTCTGTTGTTCTCACTGCTGCTGTCAAAGTCTAATCTACTGTCATAGGCACTCTAATAAATATATTATTATAAATCACAATAGCATAGTATAAAGCTGTGCGAATTTGACGTGCGCGCGCTCTTCGCTTTATAAATCCGCTGGCCGTTTCTCAGTCGTGTGTACCGTTAGCATCTGACAAGCGGTAAAAAGCGCGCGTCGTGTTTAACATCATATCAGAGTTTCGCAAATTTTACATCATGCCAAATACAAAATGCTCAGGCGACATGGAGGGTGCGTATTGTTTGCTGTTATATGCGGCATCCCCACTGTGTGTGTGTGTGTGAGTGTGTGTCGTCGCGCATTTTGCCTGCAAGGCTGAATAGTCATTTCACGGCCATTGCAAAAACCCCCAACCATATGAACAGCTGTTCGGCTTGTGTCGTGATAAAAGCTTTTGGCACGCGCCTGCCTGCATGCTAGACTATTTTGTTAAGGTACACCAGCACAGTCGCGCTCAGAGAGAGCGTCGCGTAAGGCTTTATCAGGCAACGTAAGCTTTTAATTATTATTGTTGGCACTCTGAGCGCAAGAGAGCAGACAATGTTGCCAGACTGCATTTCCGGACCAAGGATCTTTCTTAAGGCACAACAATGGAATAAATCGCTTTAATTTAAATTGTATTAACACATAGTTAATATTGCCTGCCTTTGAAAATCTTTGAGCATTTTTCCAAATTTTTGAAATATATCATGTGTATTCGCCTCGATCTGGCCACAATACAGCGATTGCTCACTCACACAGGTTGCGACAGCAATATATCAAATAATCACATGGCTGCTTGGGGTGGCTTTGCTGCGGCGCTCTCTTTCTCTCTCTTACACACACAGGCCCATACACATACTGTTGCATGTTAAACACAAACAAGCTTTTTCTCTGCCTGCGACAGATGTATGAATGAATATTTGGCGCGTGAGTGTGAGAGAGCGCCAACGAAAGCATTACTGCTGCTGTTGCTGCTGCTGCTGCTACTGCTGCGGCTGCTGCTGCTGCTGCTACCATCGCCTGCTTACATGTACACATTTCGCTCTCTTACACGCGCTCTCCCACTCTCTATCTCTATTCCCCCATACAAATACACATACACATAGCCATGCCAGAGCGAATGCGGCGACGTCGCTGCCGCTGCTTTTGCAAAAAAATTTTTATAATAAAAACTTGTACTCGTAGATTGTGTGATGCCAGTACGTTCTGCTAATCCGATACGCGCTAGAAGTTTGATCCGAGACAATTTGGAGAAACAGGCTGGTTGTCTAAATCTAATACACTCCAGAATGCCAAACATTAAAGTGTTTTCGGGCACCTCGCATCCGGATTTGGCGCAGCGTATTGTCGATCGCCTTGGCATCGACCTGGGCAAAGTGGTCACCAAGAAGTTTAGCAATTTGGAAACATGGTGAGTACCAAACAAATCGCGTGCGCCAGCCGTTCATTTTAATAAAAAATCAACAACCAAAATTGTGTGAAATGTGACACCACAAAATGTGGCAAAAGTGCACAAAATACACTTTTAACTGTGCCCGAGTGTTCGTCCAGTCAACGCGTTCCTTGACATTCGCCGAAGGTTGCTCTTGATACGTGTACCATGTGTTTCTTCTGCCTGCCTGCCTGCCTGCGTGCCTCTCTGCCTCTCTGCCCGTCTGGCTTCTGCCTCCTGTGCGGCTGCATTTTAGTGTTTTTTTGGCATTTACATTGTGCATTTTGTTTAATGGATTTCTTAAAACATTTCGTTTTGTGCTTTTTATTTTTATTGATTTAACAAGTGGACTGTACACCGTAGTCATTGCTTGCTTGCCGTGTGTTTGTGTATGTATGTATGTATGTATGTGCGACTCACGCACACACACACACGTACGCACGCACACACACACACACACACACACATAAAACACAAACACAGACAATCGAACTCACAAACACCAAAACGAATGCGCTCTGGCAACACCGCCAATGTCGCGTGCAATTTGTAGCCGACAGTAAAATAAAAATAATAAAAAATACTATAGGGCAGCATATGAATTTTAAAAAATTTATTTAATGCATAATTAAATTAGCACATGTGCTTTTTTCTAGTCGCAATCGCGACTCGGCTAGCGGCCCAGCTTCAGCTTTGCTTTACACAAACATACAAACACAGAAACGCACACGCACACACATGCTCACAGCAGAGCAAGTCAGCTGCTGCTGCTGCTGCAACAACAACAACAAATAATAATAAAGTGTCTCTGGGCTGGCGCCTTATCAACGCACACAGCTACAAACAAATGCCGAATACACATGCAAAGGGGCCTAAAAGAATTTTAATGGAATTAAATAAACGTTGAAAAATGATACAAAAAGGTAAATTAGCAAACAATTAGAGTGTAAGGCAAAAGCAGGCGAAAGAAGTGAGGCAATGGCAAGAAAAATTAGAGGTTATAATATAAATAATGCGCGCTAAGCTTTTCGACATGATACGCGCTTGCCAAATGAGCATGAGTATTCCGTTTGTGTATATGTATTGCATACATATACGCACGCTTGTGCATGTATTTTGTTATGCTCCCGCACACGCACACACATACTCAGCGATACGCAACTCACACAAAGGTAAACTCCAAAACAGAAGAAACGGCGGACGCAGACAGCAAAAGCAAAAGCAAACCACAACACGACACTGTCACGTTTTTTTTTTTGCCATCCACTGAGCTGGCCAAAGAGAAAGAGAGAGAGAGAGAGGGAGAGCGAGAGCGCCCAAAAGAGAGCCACTCATAAGTCAGGCGACGACTACGTCAACGCCGCCCCCACATCTTCATGTTTCTGCCGCGTTGTGCTCACGCGTTTGCTTGCTCTTTTGCTCTTTCGTTCTCGACAGCGCTGCGACGGCCCCCACGTGTGTGTCGTAAACGCAGACACAACAACACGGTGGTTGTCCCAATTGTTGTTGTTATTTGTGCTGCGCACTTGTCGGCTTGTTGTGGCTCTTTCTGCTTTGCTCTCGCCGAACGCTGACAGCAACAGTGTAACTAATATGTTGACAGTTAGGTTACTCGCACTGTTCCTCTTCTTCTTGCTGCCGTTGTTATTGTTGTTGTTGTTGTTGTTGTTGTTATTTCTCTTGCACTTTCGACTTGATTGGAGCGTATTTTATGTGCTGATGGGCAATGAAATTTGTTATTGTTGTCTCTATTAGACGCACATCGGCCTGGGTTATAAAGAAGACTCTGCTTGAAGGGTGCTCAGATAACGTCATCAAAATTTATTTATTTTTTAATACGAATCGTATGATTGATTGTATGTGATAATTGTAATATGAGGCGCTTGGCGAAATGTCATTAAATTGAGGAAAAATATGAAAGAACCACTTGGTTTTCGATATTAAGTATTTCATTTTTAATAACATTTTAGTTCAGGGCTGTTATTCACACCCAACGCAAGGGTTAGCCACAAATGACCTTGCTAAAGGCAACCCAAATCCAACCGCCAATGCAATTTCCCAATGGTCACCGGCTCTAAAGGTCGCAACACGCAACAAACCAAACAAAAAAAACAATACAAATTCTATAAAACACAGTCGATTACAATAACAAATTGAAAAGTTTGATCGATAAGGAATTTGCGTGTCCGCCATCAAGGGGTATGCAGGGTGAGGGGGGGGGGGGAGAGCTTCGAATGGGAGCAAGGGCTAAGCCAAGCCAGCTGCTGATAACTGGTGGAGGCAAATGCCCAGCCAGGCGATTTAGATGCTAAGATACGGTTTAAAAACATCTAGTATATGCCAACATGTGCCAAGTCGGCGATTGTTATAGATTACATTATCACACTCACACACACTCACACACGCACACACATACACATGTGCTTGTCAGTTGACTGACAGAAATAAAAGTCAAACAGCTAGTTAAAAATACATGCATAACAAAAACAAAAAAACAAAAAAAAATGGAAGCAAAACAAAAGATAGAGCAAAGCAGGCGGTCAGCTGCTGCTCCTAGACAACGTTCGGCCCAGTGACAGCTGCCGGGGCAGGTGCAGTTGCTTGGCCCACGGCCAACAGAGATCCCGTAGAGCTCCTCCGCGCCCAGCCACAGAAACGTACGCCCAGCGTTTGGCATGCCAGCAATGCCAGCGGCGAAAGTGTTTTTCTAGCTTGTCTATCAACAACAGAAAAAAAGGTTGGGAGGGGGGGAAAAAAAAAATTGCAGAAAAAATGCATTCATTTCATGCAACGCCAACTGCAACAGCAGCGGGCCCAAAAGAGCCAGCATTGGCTGCTAATGAAATCTTTTTGCCAAATCGAAGCCAAACAATGCGGCGTATGCGTAATATGCCGCGCGACCCAACAACAGCTGAGCGAACGGCTATCAGCCGGGCAAGCGCTCATAATTCCTAACAAAAAAAAACGGACGATTAGCTGGCGCTAGTGTCCATTAGACACACACGGGCCATCAATTTTGTGGCACGAACAGTGGGCGTGGCACTGACAGGGGGCGGCCTAGTATGTTCAAATATGTCAATCGATGGACGTTACGTTCGATATTCTGGGCGTAGTTCTCGACACGTAATTCAATTAACCTTCAATGCAAATAACAATGGCAATGACCAAAATAAAAGTGTGTGTGTGTGTGTGTGTGTGTGTGTGAGAGAGAGAGAGCGCGATAAAGAAATGCAAAGAAAGGAAATCAGAACGTAAACAAGACAATAAACAAGAATGTTTAAAAACCCACAACTAGACCAAACAAAATAACGCCATGTTAGCCATATAATATAATAAGATGGAACCTTGCATTCAATTTCTATATAATTCCACAAGGAATCCAGTAAAAGAAACAAATTCTAGCTACATTATTTATTGTACTTATAAATCATTTGGCCGCTAAAAGAAAGCCACCCACAGACAAACCAAACAGAATGCTTCCTTTGTCAGACACAGATGATATATGTGCTCTAGAATATCAGATAGTAGCGCCCGTCTATTGTTACTGCATATATCAAATTTATAAATGCCGAAAAAATTGATATTTATCGAGTTGCAAGTTAATAGCTTGGAGGAATTGTTTACTTTTGCACTGGAGTAATGCATTTATTATATATCCAAGTGCATACGGCCTGCTGTAAGGTAAGAAACATATGCTACGAAGTATCCGACAAGTTTATATAAGCTCTGAGGCGGAAAGAGTATGCAGCATGATGCATGCCAGAGAGATGAGGCGTTGGATTGTTTTGGCCCAATGGATGTGCTCAAATCAGAGGTCATTATTGAAGTTAAGTCTGGGCAAATGAGTAGACTTTAGCAGGGCGATGTTTATGTTAATCGCACTCAAATAGCAATGTGTAAACACTTGTCGGACGACATATTTCTGGCTAGGCAAGGCGACACTCGCAATACACTATAAATGCCCATAAACTATATTTGTTTGTTGTACTTTCATTTGCCAGCATATCATATGTACAATATTTCTGTTTATGAAAATCAAATCGAATAAACTGTTTTCTCCAATTTCAGTGTCGAGATCGGAGAATCGGTGCGCGGCGAAGATGTTTATATCGTACAGTCCGGTTCCGGGGAGATCAATGATAATTTAATGGAGCTGCTGATCATGATAAATGCATGCAAAATAGCATCAGCCTCTCGTGTTACAGCTGTGATTCCTTGCTTTCCATATGCCCGCCAAGACAAAAAAGATAAGGTAGGTTTGCCTTATAGGGATATATGTACATATGTATAACATCCGACTGCCCGCTCCCTATATATATATATATATATATATTACTTCTTATAATTCTTGACACACACAATTTATGATATAATGCAAAACTAGTTCGGATTTCGTTTAAACAGCAAGAATTCTAGACAGTAAAGCATATAACTGTCCAATGTTAATAACCCACATACCTATACCTGCATATATATATATATATATATATATATATATTGATGTTGATATATATATATATATATATAATATTAGTTAATCTGTTTTCTTTTTTGCATTTTGTAATTGAATTTCAATATTTTTGCGTTTATTTAAAACAACGAAAAAAAAAATGGTTGCAAGGAAGTCAAGCTGTAAAGAAAATCATAAAAATGTGGAAAATTTGTAGATCTATAAATAATCAAAAACAAAAAACTTAAATTTTAATATAATATTGTACATTTTACTTATATATATTTATAACTATGTATTTTTTCTTCAATTAATTATGTTTAATGCCGCTGTTTGCAACGACTTTTGGTGTATTACGATCGTGCGCTCTCCCTCTCGCTCTCTCTCTCTCTGCCACTCTCTCTCTCTCTCTCTCTGTCGCTCACTCTCTCTGTGCCCAATTCTCGCGGTGTATGTGCTACGATCTATATAACAATCTTCACACTAGTTGTCGGGCGGTGAGGAGAAAGACGAAAGCAAGAAACTTGCCAAGAAAAACTTCGATTGGAAATTTAGGGTATTTACCTTTAGTTAAACAACTCAACTTAAACTCAAACTCAAACTCACATAATTCATAATCTGAAAATACTTAATTTTCAATTTGTTTTTGTTATTTCTACCAAATGTACTAAGGGCAAACAAAAATCTCATCAAACTCATTCAAGAAACTCAATTGCCAAGCAACTTTGCAAAACTATTCTCACCTCTGGGCTTCGGGTACCTAAAAAAATAAAATAATATACAAATATAATAACAATAATAATATGTTGGTACAAGTTTCATTCGATAATGCTTTGATATCTTTAAATACAAATTTCCAAATTTGAAATTCAAAAAGGTTTTCAGCTTTTGTCTTTTATGTTTAATACACGTGCTGCATGTTAAACTAACTAAAAAAATAAACTGTTAAAAAAATATTGCAAAAAAAAAAAACCCAAAATTTATAAACAAATGCAATGAAAAGCGCAATTAGAGCAAAATTCGAATTTTGAGCAATTATATTTGTGAAATTTACCAAGAGAAATACAAAAATTTCCACATTTTTTTTTTCTTTCCGTTTTCTTGCATTCAAATTCGGTTTGTTTCCTGGCAACGGCGGCGGCGCTTCATTGCAACAAAAATATATGATTTAATACTTATATTAACACATTATTTATATTTATAAACATTAAATCTACTCGCACTGCTGTCTGCTCGTGTATTTTGTCATGTCTCGTTGATGCTACTATATAGCACATATATATATATATATAAACATCTATATTTATTTATTGTTAATTTCAATTTGTTGTTGCATCTTTGCACTTGTTTTCACCAACTTGCGCACCAAGTTTTTTCCACTCCCCACCCCGTCGTAAAAAAAAAACAAGTAAGAGGTTCTAGTCGGTAACTCCCGACTAGGGGATACCCTGAACCCTGTTCTTCCAACATCAAATGCATATACTTGCTAGCTCTTATTATTTACCAAAATTGCTCAAGAAACCAGGATATCGATATCGATTTTTATCGATTGCTTGGAAACGGAGTAAGTTATCGATCATCGCAAACAAACTCGATCTGCGCAGGCACTAGAAGCAAGTCTCTAGTTCTTATAGGTTCTGAGATCCTTGTGTTCATACATACGGACAGACGGGGGTCGGAGATGCTTCCCATTTTTAATGGGTTCAGGGTATAAAAACAAAAACCGGGTTCAAATCCAAGCTGATAAGACTTTGTTGCCTAGCAACCAAGAAAAAATGAGTTTTTTTTTTTTTATATATTTTTACAATTTTCTGTTTGTGTTTTTCATAGATTTATTTATTATATAGATTTATATGCAATTCAATTGATAACCCATTAGGCACGTCATTTATTTATACTGACGTCAGCTCGCCTATTCTTCCATTGCATTGGGGGTCCGGCATTATCTATCTCCGATTGTGCTTGAACCCGGGGGCCTTACATTTGTAATTGCACAAAAATATTTTTCCATAATTTGTGTACGAGTCGCATAATCTATAGGAAAAAAGTGCCTTACTCTGAACTCGAAATGCGTTTCTTGACATTGAATTGAATTTTTGATTATGCTATAGAAATATTTGTATATGCAACACGGTAGCTTATAGGTTCAATATGTTCTGTAATCCTTTTAACCTTTGTACACCTGATTTATTGCCCTCTGCCCCGCCAAGTTCCTAACTCTTAACAAGATTTTGTTAATGTAATACTAACTTCAGAGATATAGCACCAGCTAATGCACAATCCAAATTGCAGCATTTTGTTTTGTCTCAATATCAAATTTCTTTTATTTTTAATTTTAATTTATCTTTTTGTTTCTATAAAACTTGAAGCGAACATTTCACTCAACTTTTCGTTTCTTCTTTTTCTTTTCTTTTTATTCGACTCTTATCGACTATGTTTAACCAAAACCAATTACCAAAAAAACAAAAAACAAACAAAAATAAATCTCTTAATATGTGCTTAGGAGTTTTCACCCAGACAATATACTGTGAGTAGCTGGCGGCGGGTCTAAGCTTTTATTTTTATACAGCTTCGAGCGATATATATATTATATCTTAAAACTAAAACAAAAAGGAAACACAGCTTAAACAATTTTCACATTTTCTTTAACTGAAACAGTTGCAGTTTTTGTTATATTCATCTATTTTTTTTGTTCATTGCATTTTTTGAATTTCCTTTCCCTGAAAAATTTTGACTAATAAACATGTTTTCTTCTTTTTCTTTTTTTTTTTTTAAATCCCAATGCATGTTAGTTTCAACTGGTTTTTTAGTTATGTTCTTCGAAAATCTGGTTAAAAAATTGATAAAAAAAAACCCGTTTTTAATACTCTTGCACAATCTAAAGTGAATATAGAAATATTTGCTAAAAATTGTAACTCGCACATACTCTCTCTCTCTCTCTCTCTCACTCTTTGTAACTGGTGCGCACTCCCATATCTCCCTCTCTCTCTCTCTCTCTCTCAATCTCTCTCTTGATCGCGCTCAACAGTTGCTCATTGTTGTCCTTTGTGTTTGTCAAAAATCGAAGTTCTTGTCTATGATATTTATTACCTATTGGATTGTTACGATTTTCTGTGTGTATATATATGTTATGTATATGTATTATTAATTTTGTATCCATGGTTAACTCTCTCATAATGCCTAGCCTTAAGTTACTATATCTATATACCATATATATATATATAGTACAATCATAAGATTTCAATTATTTACTAACTACGCTAATGATACATGATATATTCTTAATTTTTCTACGCTGGCCCATGCACAGAGCCGTGCGCCCATCTCGGCGAAATTGGTCGCTAATATGCTATCAGTGGCCGGTGCGGATCATATTATAACCATGGATCTACATGCCTCACAGATTCAGGTAAGCATTTCCCCTTCATTAAGAGAATAACGAACGCAAGTTCTTGAATGTAAAATTTGTATATCCGAGGGATTGTTCGTCTAGAAGTTGTTCTGATATTTGGCAGATATGTTAAGAGGGAGAAATATCATTTTGAGAATATTGAGCTTCTTTTATATCAAGTTTGTTTAAGATAGATATTTCCTCAGGTAGTAATAGGATTGTGCCTATGTTTGGGCCAGAAATCTTGAATAACGAGAGTTTCTTTCTTTATCCTTCATATGATATGATACAGCCCAGCATATAGACAGAAGGATATATACTGATCAAGTTTATATATAGACACTTTGTGAAACTCTTATTTAAGGGGGCATAACACAACAATTTTGTTTTATTTTACATTTCATTAATCGTACTACTTTATAAATGCCAAAAATTAAGATGAAATTAAGAAATTAAGAAAAAAAATATATATATCGTAGGAGAAAGTCGAAAAACTAGGAATTATTAATGGTTAATTAATGTTAATGTCAAAGCGGTTGAGACCCAATTAAAATTCTTATCGCCCCACATCCTGGGCTACTCTGGCTGAGTCTGGGGCTGGGGCTGGGGCAGTTCATCATCTGTTAGAGACGTCTGCATGGATATAATGCGTACTGATAATGTGGACAAGTGGTCGACGAGCTCGTTGATGCGCTTCTCCTTCTCCAGTATGACCTTCTCTAGATACTGCACCTTTTGGCTTAGAGATCCGATATATTGCTCCTTTTTCTCGTTGATACGCTTCAGTTCCTCATAATTGGCATAGGTTACTCTCAAATTGTGCGATAATAGTGCGCTTGTCTCCGTTTCGTTCTGTGTCGGGCTCTGGTTCTGCGTTTGTATTTGGTTAGGTATCGATGGCTCTGTTGGTATCAGCGTCTGAGATCGGACCTCCTCCTGGGCATCATCCCGATTGTCGGACTGTTGCCGCTGTCCCTTTGTCGGAGATGCTCGACGTGAGCTCAACTGTATGCCATCCCGTTCGATGCGCATCAAATGAAAGAGCAAAGATCGTATGGCATTCAGATCGCCCGAGGCGAGCTGCTCCAAGGCCGGACGCATCAGTATCAGGCCCGTTTTTCGCAATACCTTCAGATTGAACGTCTCCCAATTGAGCAGCTTGAGGGCCAATTTGCCGTGAGACGTATAGTTTTTCATGTTCACCAATTTGGCGTCGACATTCTTGAAGAGCAGCGCCATATTGACAACATCGGAGAGATCGCGTCGTGTGCGATGGTTAAGTGAAATCTCTTTGGTATTTAGCCAGTCGTCCAGCTCCTTGTGCTCCTCGGCCGATAAATTGCGTGAGTTCAACATCCTTTCGGCCATCTAAAGCAGTCGCGCTGTTCGCAAATTAACTTTTGTATATCAAAATAAAAGAGAAACGTTCAATTTTTTTCCTTCTATTTTAGAAGCAATAGAGAGATAAAGGAACTAAAAGTTTTTTAGGTGAATAGGAATAAGTTTCAGAATAAATTTGTGATGGCAAATTCTATGACAGAACTGTGCACAGTTGCTATATGCTTTATAAACTATACATATAAGTATATGCTTCTATATAAATAGGGTTTCTTCGATATACCAGTTGATAATCTCTATGCCGAGCCGGCGGTACTCAAATGGATCAAAGAGAACATTCCCGAATGGAAAAATTCGATTATCGTATCGCCCGATGCTGGCGGCGCCAAGCGGTAAATACAATGCGATTCACCTTTGCCTGAACCCAGTCTCTCTATATATATATTGATATCCGTTTATGCATCCATACAGTGTCACCTCGATTGCGGATCGCTTGAACGTGGAGTTCGCGCTGATACACAAGGAGCGCAAGAAGGCCAACGAGGTGGCCTCCATGGTGCTCGTTGGTGATGTTAAGGATAAGATTGCCATATTGGTCGACGATATGGCCGATACATGCGGCACCATTGTCCATGCCGCCGATCGTCTCGTCGAAGCGGGCGCCACCAAGGTGGGTGTGCCTAAACTTAAATGAAAACTTCAGCTCACATGAACGATTCCTTCTATACAGGTGTATGCCATACTGACGCACGGCATTTTTTCGGGTCCGGCGATTTCGCGCATTAACAATGCCTGCTTCGAGGCGGTCGTTGTGACCAATACCATACCACAGGATGGCCATATGCGTGATTGCCCCAAAATACAGGTAAGACTCACTCTCTCTCTCTATAAACAATACCTAATCCCTCTCTCTCTCTCTCGCTTGATTTGCAGTGCATTGATGTGTCCATGATGTTCGCCGAGGCAGTTAGACGGACACACAATGGCGAGAGTGTCTCGTATCTCTTCTCAAATGTTCCATATTAAGCGTTAAATCCAAATGCAGCAACAACTAAAACAACAACAACAACAACAACAACCATAACAACAACAACAACAACATCAGCATAAACAACAATTAACAACAACAAACCAATCAATTTTCAATTCGCAGCATCTTTTGCCATCCTTCATCGCTATATATTTTTTATTATCTACTAACTATCAGATAAACAACAACAACAACAACAACAACAATCGTCATTATGTAATTATATAAAGTAGCATAACAACAACAACAACAACAATTGCACACTTAATTGCCTTCTTTTTGTCTAGAAACAAAAACTAAAAAAAAAAAAAAAAATGCGCCACATTTTTGATTTGTTAAATTTTGTTCGTAAAATAATTGAATATCGCATTTTGTAAAAGATTATCAGCTCTTAGAGAGAAAGTTAGTTGTATAGATTATGTAGTAAAAGATACACACCTACACACACGTTCACACACACACACACATGCACACACACACACATGCACACACAACCACATACAAGAATTGTAATTTTACACTGTGCAACAAAAACTTTTTGAATGTTTCCTTAACATAAGTTTTGATGCGAAAATGCTTGCAAGTTCAAAACAAATAAAAATTTTAGTAAATTTAAGTAAATAAGTATACAAAAAAAAAACAACCACAATTGAAAAGAAATTTAGGCGTTTAAAGTAAACAAAAAACAAAAAAACAACAACAACAAAACAAAAATAAAAAAAATTTAAAAAGAGACTCTGAATAATGTTTTTATGTGTCTATTCTGGGAAAACTGGGTATCAAACTTTGGTAAGATATAGTCAGGAGACCTGACCGGACAGGGTTTGAGCCAGCGCCTTTTCTTTTGGTTTGTGAATCGGCTTTGTTTCATATGCAAAAACAGGTTCCAAATTCGAGCTTGAATCTAAGTTCTTCATATTTATCTAGATTTAAAAGAAATAATTGTGAATTTTATGTTCCCATATTTTAAATTTAGAAAAATTAGTTGTTTTTTTGTTTGAAAAAGTTTTTCCAATACTTTATTCCTTTTATTAAACTTACCTGGTTCATGCTAAAAGAAAACTTGGAGTGCCTGCCAAGAGGATTGCTTATCGGTTATTTTTTTGTTATCCTTGCTATTTGCTTTATTTAATAGAGTTCCTTTAAAGATCCACAGATCTACATAATACATAGAACTTACGTATATTGGAGGCTATAAGTGGAGTACAGGAGATATGGGAGTTGCCCATTATGGAAATGAATGCTGCTTAGGGAACCAGCCGAGTGATGATATATACTATTACATAATAACTTAGCTAGCAAGGTACAATTTAAAACAGATGCCCCTTTCTGGAAACGGACTGGGCAGAGCTCATCTGGCTCTGAACATATAAGATCCATCATTTGATCCAATTGAATTTTAATACAATAGTTTATTGACGGACGGCAGTTACAGAGGTTGCTTAAAACTCGGCGAACTCCTCCTCCTCCTCATCATTGTTCAGGCCGACTTCATCGAAATCCCGTTCGAGCACAGCGATATCCTCGCGCGCCTCATTGAACTCGCCCTCCTCCATGCCCTCGCCCACGTACCAGTGGACGAAGGCGCGCTTCTTGAACATCAGATCAAATTTGTAGGCCAGATTGGAGAAGGCCACCGATATGGCCGTCGTGTTGGATAGCATGCAGCAGGCGCGCGATGTGGGCGCCAAATCGCCGTCCTGGACAAAGGCGGGCTTCTCGTAGTTGATGCCGATCTTGAAGCCCGTGGGACACCAGTCAACGAATTGTATATGCCGTTTCGATTTGATCGCCGAAATGGCGGCATTCACATCCTTGGGCACCACATCGCCGCGGAAGAGCATGCAGCAGGCCATGTACTTGCCGGCACGCGGATCGCACTTGACCATCATGTTGGAGGACTCGAAGCAGGCGTTCGTCAGCGTGGTGATCGCGTGCTGCTCGTGAGCGGCACGATCCGCGGACATGAGCGGCGCATAGGCGACGAGCGGGAAATGGATGCGCGGAAAGGGCACCAGATTCGTTTGGAACTCATTCAGATCCACGTTCATCGAGCCGCTAAAGCGCAGCGAGGCGGTCGTCGAGCTGACAATCTGGGCAATCAGCCGGTTCAGATTGTTGTATGCCGGCCTGTCCACGCCCAGTTTACTTTTGCATATATCGTAGATGGCCTCGTTGTCCACCATAAAGACGCAGTCCGCATGCTCCATGGTCGAGTGTGTGGTTAACAGCGCATTGTACGGCTCCACCACGGCCGTGGACACCTTGGGCGACGGATAGACGCCAAAGTTTAGCTTACACTTTTTGCTAAAATCATTGGACAGCGCCTCCATCAGTAGCGAGGTGAAGCCGGAGCCGGTGCCGCCGCCCATGGAATTGAAGATGAGGAAACCCTGCAGACCTTCGCATTGTTCCACAATCTTTTGCAGCCTTGAGGTCACCTTGTCGATCACATCCTTGCCAATCGAGTAGCGTCCGCGCGCAAAATTATTGGCCGCATCCTCCTTGCCGGAGATCAACTGCTCCGGATGATACAGATGCCGTGTGGGGCCCGTGCGCACGCTGTCGATCACCGACGGCTCCAGGTCCACAAATATCGAGCGCGGCACCTGCTTCCCGTTGCCCGCCTCCATGAAGAATGTGTGCGCATCGTTCTCGGTGGCGCCTTGTCCAACGCTGGCGCCACGGCCGCTCTCCACCTGCTGCTCGTCGGTCTTGCGACTGCCATCCAGATTGATGCCATGCTCCAGCAGATACAGCTCCCAGCAGGCGTTGCCGATCTGCGTGCCGCATTGGCCAATTTGTATGGAGATGACTTCGCGCTTTAATGCAATCGGATAGATTAAAAAGGGGGTTGAAATTTTGCCAACGCTTTATTTGAGAGTAACCGCTCACCATAATTTGTGTGCCAATTACAGCTAATTAGAATGTGCAAAACAATTTAAAATAATAATTTTCTGTACTGCCGGCAACAAATTCCACTTTTTCTTCTTGGGCCACGTTGCAGAACAAAATGGCTGAAGCTGTGGAACTCTTGCGGCGACTGGATGGATGCCGTTATACCGGATAGCACAAAGCGAACTGTCAAAAGCCCAATTCGCTGCAGAGTTGCAATCGCGATCGGCAGCTGGTGCGAAACTTGACTAAGACAGTGTTGCAGCTTGAAGGACATTTAATGAGCATTTTGTCTGTGGTTCTGTTAAAAACTAACTTAAAATAACTTGAGGTGGTAAAATGTGTGGTAAAATAAATTCCTTGTTTGCGGTTAAATGGCAACTTAAGTTTAGATTGAATAAATACAAGACGGTTGCGTGGGTTGTGGCATCTACGATCCTAGTCCTTGCGCACACCTGGCGGCAGCGTCACATCAAACACAATGGGCGCATTGTTGGGCAAATAGTTGATGTCGCACGTGGACGCATTCACATAGATGATGCGCCCATCGCTGGTTATGCCATAGCCCTCGTGCACATGCCCAAATACATGGTATTTGGGCTTCACACGCTGTTGCACGGTGCTCAGCAGCTCCACGCAGCCGGCGCGCACGCCCGAACAGCAGAGATCACCATGGCCCACGGGCGGTGTGTGTGTGACGAGTATATCGACGCCAGCGGGTATTTGATTCCATTTGTCCAGGCAGGCGGCGCCGCGCGGCACGTTGAATGCCCAGCGACAGAATTCTGGCTGCCAGGGCGAACCGTAAATGCGCACGCCCCACAGCTCCAGCAGCTCGTCCTCCAAGTACGTGCAATTGGTTAAGGCATCGTGTATGTTGGGCGTCTTAACGGCGCTCTCCATGCTCTCCTTGTCGTTGCCCAGCGTGGGCAAATCGTCCAATATTGTCATGCCCGTGTGCTTGGAGCTGCCAAGGACCAAATAAACAGGTGAGTTAAGCGTGGCAATAAGCATATTCAGCTCACCGTTCGGCATGTGTCTGGCCCTTGGTCTGAAACGGATGCGTGAAGGTGCGATCGAAGCTAAGCTCATGATTGCCGGCTATCACAATTTTGTGCCTGTGCGGCAGGGCGCCAATCCAATTGTTAAACTCGACCACCTCCTGCAGCTGGCCGCACTTGGTGAAGTCGCCGGCGTGTATAAAAATATCACCATCGGGTATATCGAACTTGATGTACGGCGTCAGTGAGTGCGTGTCCGACATGCAAACGACGCGCGCCTTGTTCGGCGCCACCGTCGTCGTCGGTGGCTTCATGACCACCTTGATGACCCGCTGGCTTTTGCTGATCTCATTCCAGGCGGCGGTCGGGTCGCCGGTTAGGGGATGTACGGCTACGGGCAGCGATGCCATTGTTGGACTAGCTCAACAGCTATTAATACAACATTGATAGTCAATATCCCTGATAAGCACACGGTTATTTTGCGCTTTTAAACTAAGTAAACACTGAGTTGCCGATAAAAGATAACAATAGCACGCACAGCGTACAAAACAAAAATTCAGTATCAGCTGTTTCTTAGGGTTAGGGTTGCCAGGACGCACTATACCATAATGCATTGCTTATAAGAACAAAATCATGCCAATGGTAGACCAAAATATATATAGCATGGAATGTATACAATCATCACATTATATAATTTTTAAATGTTAGCATTTATTTAATTTATTAACACATTTCGTACAGCTGCTATAGTTTGTGATGTCACGGCAGGCTGGCAAGGCCTCCGCCAGGTGGCAACGCTGCATGCTAAACAAAAAACAGCTGTGCGTCACTGCTGTATATTCTGCTTCTTCTTACCACTCACGTATTCTACAATTTGTCGTTTAGCAATTTTCTCAAATTCATTTGCAAATTCGACAATAAGTGCCATCAATTGTGTTCGATTAACATTAAGTGCAAGTGTACTGTTCGCCGGCGCCACCCGGCAGTGCGTGCAAAACTGAACGCACATATTGAAAACCAAAATGGCTGCAAAGCGTTCGCACGGACACTTGATGTGTTAAGTGTGTACGCAAGTGTTTTGGAGCAGAAAAGCAGGCATGGAACAATCACTGGAGCTGCATGCGCAGCCGGAGGCATTTCTGGATGGCCTCAGTGCCGGCGTTGCAGGTGAGTTCTATTTTGGTACGACTCAATTAGCTCTGCCTGGGCGCAGCCCCTTTCTTTTTTTTTGTATTTAATTGCCGCTGACGTCGCTGCTAATTGTTTACGCCCACCTATCAAGTGTGCATTTTATCTGTTTTGTGCACGTGTGTGTGCGTACGTGCATGTGTATTTACCACCTGGCCTCCCAACATGCGCCCTCTCCGCAGTGTTTAGCACTCTGCGTCGGCGCTTTTGTGTCTGACGAATTGTGTCTGTTTGCTTCCTCGTTTCTTAAGTGATGATTCACTTTGATTGTGTCCGAGTGGCCAGACCGTTTGCATTTGCCTCTGTCAGTGTGTTTGTGTAGCTTTTATGGCCATTGTTCTTTGACTCCGCCATAATTGATGGCTCTGCTCAAGTTTGTGCGACGCAATTTATTATTGCGCTGCGACATTAGGGGCTGCTATTTACCGTTGCAATGTACATTTGGAGATGAGTGCACAGACACAACACACACACACACACACACACACATACACAGTCATACGGTCCAGCGTTGAGAGCGGAAGAGTAAAATGGCAAGTCACAGATGATCACCAATACAAACGCATTTCGGCGCTGCATTGACCTAGACCTAGATGAGAGCTTTCAGTGGGTGTGCTCTCTGCCACTGTCGCTCTCCCCACTTAATTTCTCCTGCGCACATTCATTCACAAAAAAAAAAAATGACAGACAACGGGCGCAGACTACATAAACCTTGATAATGACATTCACAATAAGCAAGAACGTCAGTCAGTGTGGTCACAACCTCTGGCACTTATCCAACGGATTTTCTCAGCTGGTGGCAGTGCAAAATTAGAAGGAAAACAAAAATTCACCGCTGCTCACCAAAAGTCAAATGTCGAGTGAGCTATGTGCGGCACCTGAGCCAATTGCATAAGTTGTGCGATTCTTGCTCAGTCTCCGTTTCCGTTTCAATTGCCGTTGTCGTAGCCGTCGCCGTCCTGAAGCTCCAAAGCTCATTTGTTTGCCAACGCGCCAAGTGTCAAGTTGCAGTGCGTTCTCGGGCCTGCTCCTCTTCTTCCTTCTTAACTGTTTCGTGTGTAAAGGCGCGTTCCGGTCGCGTGTTCGTCATCGCGTGTGTTTTGTTGTTGCTGTCTTTGTTTTTGCTTTTGCCAATTTATTTGGCGTGGGCGTGATGTAATTTGCAATAAAAGCCGTTAACTAACACTTACAAGAGCGAAAGAGAGTTGTATGGAGGAGCGAGAGAGAGAGAGAGAGAGAGGCAAATACAAAATGTGCTAATTCGCAAACCTTTTTCCTTTTTGTGTGCTGTAAAAAGATTTGTGTATGATTTTTATTTTTTATGGCTTCCACAGTTAATAATCAACTTCGTTGTTTATTGTTACAAAAATTGTGTAGCTCGCATGATTAGCAAAGCTTTGCGAAATAAGGCAACAAAGAGCAAATCGACAGCAAATTGAAAACAAACAAAAAAAAAAAAATAAATTGCAAATATTTGTTTAGAAATTTGCGCACTCGAAAACAAATACGAATACGATAAAAATAATAAATACACTCAAAGATGATTTATGTAATGACCCAATGCATAAACAAATGGCGTGCGGCATAGTTGAGGACGCAACCGAGAACGGGTTATACAATGTAAGCCGCAGCGCGACGCTTCTTAGGCTTTGTTCTTGTGTGTGTGCGTGTGTGACTCGCTGTGTGCGAGTGTGTGTGTGTGTGTGCCTGTGCGATTACGCATACGCAGCGTGGTACAAAAGTGCGAATATTTACGTGCTAAAAGCCCCTCAAACGACTTGTTCTAAGCTATTTGCAATGTTGCCTTATTTCGTTTCAACTAATTTATGTTAATGTCTCAGATATTAGTGAAAACAACAACAACAAATAATGCTAATCATTGTGCTTTACGAGTGCCAACATCGACGCCACTTGCACAGCTGATTGAGTTGTTGTTAGTTTTTATTGCGGTGCGGCTTATTTCCAATTCGCCGCTGTTAACAGCTGTTTCACACTTACCCCACTCTCACTCTCTCTCTGGCTCTCGCTCTTTGTAACACTTGCTGCTATCGCGCTCTCTCTCTCTCTCTGTCTCTCTGTCTCTCTCTGTCGACTTTTGCTGTTTAATCATAATTTTAACTATACAATTAACGTTTGTTTTGATTTTGTGCTTTCAATTTGCGAGCGCGCGCGATTTGTGCTCAGTTTATTTTTTGTTTTTGCTTTACGCTGGCTTTTTTTTTTTTTTTTTGTATTACTTATTGCTCGTGCTTCTTGCTGCCTTTCGCTGGTGCTGCTGCTGCTGCTGCCGCTGCTTGGAACTTTTTGGGCTGCGAGGCGCGCGCGCGTTTTCGCCGCAGTCGAAATTAGTCGTCGCCAGAGTTCGCCTCGCATTTAGCATTTTACGTTTGCTACGTTTGCGTATTGAGATTTATATATACACTATATATGTGTATATTTATATATATATATATAAATACAATTGTGTTTTTGTTTTAACCGACAGAAATTGTGTTTTGTGTGCGATGTGAACGTGAAGATATATGTGCCATACACACCTATAAATATATATATGCTCGCGTATATATAAATAAATACATTAAATTGCCTCGAAATTGTAATTTGACAACCGAATTTTGTTGCTGCTACTCTGCTTCTTCTTGTTGCTGTTGTTGTTGTTGTTGTTGTTGTTGTCATCAGCCGCGTCGTGTGTCGATTTCAAATTCAAAACGCTGAGCTCATTTTTGAGACGCCTTTAAACTGGCTCATTAGCATAAAAAAGCATTATAAATACATACATCAAGCAAATTCTATGCCATAATATAAAAGCTGTGAAAATTACAAACAATAATCGTTCATATTTAGATTTATATAGGCTTAACGCTCGACAATTTATGAACAGCTGTTGCTATTGTTGTTGTTGTATACGATCTAATCTCGGCCAGCAAGTCTTTAAATACAAGTGTTTTTGATTTTTTAAAAAGTAATCCATTTTTTTCGGGTCGTTTGACTTTTCGATTAACGTCACTTGCCTTGCGGTGACACATTTATGAGCTTTGTGGCCTGTTCTTATCAGACCCAAAAACAACAACAACGACAACGATAACAACAACAACTATAACAAATAATCCTGCCTAGAGAAGTCAGCAAAACGGCGCAAAATTAATTACAACTCATAAATATAATTTGTATTTAGATAGAGCACACGGCTCACGTGCCTCTAATTACCCGTACTTACGGACGCCAGCGTTTATTTAATCTCTAAACACACACACACTTACACACTTACACACACTCACACCCACCCAGCACAACGCTCGCCAAGAAAGTTTGTAATTTGGTGCCAATTATTCGCGCTTTGTATTCAGAATTCCTGATTTCGTTGTGTTTGAAAAACATTTGAAAAACTGCCTGGGCAACATTTTCCTAGCTGTGATTATTTTACAAATTTATGCGCCAGTTTCATGTTATGGAACTTTCAATGGACACCAAAAAAACTAAAAGGTAAAAAACTAAAAATCGTTCATAAATATGCCCATAATATGTCACATTTAAGGGGCAAACAATTCAAACGGATCGACAATACAAAATATATCCGTGTGGGCGGCAAAAAGCTGAGAACATTTCTCAAGCTCTCTCTCTCTCTCAAAATGGTTTATCTCTTTAGCTTAAAGAAAATCAATAAAATTTCATTTTCTAAGAAAATTCGTAGTTATTTTTGTATATTTTTTCGACATTTTCCTGATAAATTTGTATGGGTATAAATAAATATGCAACAATTTTGCGATTGTTCGGTAATCAACAACGACTCCTAAACAAATCATAAATTTGAGCAACAAGTTATACCAAAATCAATTCCACAAATAACTTGATATATTCGACTTTTGCTAGCTCTTCATATTTTGAAAAAAAAAAATAAAACTGCGCATTGGAAAATAAAGAGAAACATATTTGTGTGTAATTTTTTTTTGCCATCGCTGCAGTTTTTTCAACTTTTGGCCCACTGAAATTGGATGAGAGAATCAGAGACATGGCTAAGTGGTGGGGCGACAGAGATCAAGAGGAACGATTCGTGTTGGTCGCATGTCTCTGCCAAGTTGTTCTTCTCGTTGTTCTTGTTGTTGTTGCCTGTTAAATGACACATCCATAGCGCATTCATAACAAGAATTTCAGTCGTTTTCCATTCATTTGCTTACTTTTTGGGATCCGAGCGTGTTAATATGTTATTAATAATATACACAAACAAATGGGAGAATATGTCTTGGCTGTTCGTTGGGATTTTATATTTCTAACGCCATTTTTCATATTTTTCTGCGCATTTTCATAGTCTCACCCATTGAAAATGAGCAAAGAGGGTATATTGTATCTCTATCTCTCTCTCTTTCTCTTTCTCTCCCTGTCTCTCTCTTTCTTTCTCTCTCCCTCTCTCTGTCTCTCTCTCTCTCTCGATCTCCTCCTTTCTCTCTCTCTCACTCTGTCTTTATTCCTCTCTGTCTTTCCCTCTCTCTCTTTGTCTCTCCCTCTCTCTCATTCTCTTTAAGTAGCTTTATCTCTATCTTTAGCTGCCTCTCAAGCCCTTATTTTAATCCTCTGGCGATTGCATCCTTCTTACAATTCGTCTTTCTTAAGATCGCCTTTCTATGCGATTTTCATACATTCAACTAATACAGACCTTACAGAGTAACGCCTAGTCGGGCACTCTCGCTTGCCACATTCAAATTCAGTTTTCATGTGGGCTACATGTTTAGATAAATGACGAAAAAAAAAATAAGGCTACCTTTTATTGCATTTAGAAGCAAAGAAAATCGAATTTTCATTTATTTTCGTAAATTTTGCGCAACTTTCATGACAGCTTGGGCGGCCTTATATACATATTTTTTTATCAATTATTCAGTGACAGAAAAACCTTTGCCCTGAACTTCGACGGCGACCTTTAAGTGTCGTGTGAGTCCTTGCTGAGTCCTGTGGAACAGTTGACGGTCGTGTGCCGGCAATGGCAAATGCCTGCCACATTCTCACCCTTACCGTTTACTATCTATTATTTATATTACTTTTAGCTCAATGTAATAGAAAGGTTTGTTTTGTTGCTTTTGTTGCTGGTCCTTTAATGACAGCTTAAGGACATGAATAAAAGGAATGTTAGAATTGAAGTTGATGCATGACTGAACTTTTATAAGCAGCTCAAAGGTATTGATTTCCGCGGTGAGAGGTCGCCGAGAATTGTCTGACGTGATCTAATTATTAACTTAAGTCAAGGTAGTCGTTGCGAACGCCATGCAAGAGATTTGAAGTAAACAATTAGATCAACTGAAGGTAGTTGAAACTTTAAGAGCTATTATTTATTTATTATTATTTACTTAACACATTTGTAGAAGCTTATGTTCAGCTATTAGATTATAGGTATTTACAATCTTTGATTATGTTAGCATTGTGGATATATCTAAGGCCTTCAGCTTTCTAGTCCAAGAATACGAATATATCAATTAAAGATATTATGTATGGGATGAGAGATGCTTCATACCATAAAACTCGTCAGTTCTATTATATTTAAACTTATAAGATCTGCATGAAGACCGTTTTTTAATTTAATCTTCAATCTTCGTCAATCTTGTGTTTGGACAAGTTTATTTTTTTGTTGCTCTACTTTCTGAGGGGTTCTCTGTCTTCGACAACAGTTCATGTTTATATTATTCAATTCCTCGTATATTTGACTAAATATTTTATATATAAGTATATAAAGAATGCGCTTCGATGGAATTTGATCGTGCATGACCCACGTACATGACAGACTTATGGTACTCAGAACAATTCATTTTATTCGAATGGGCTAAGTGAAATGTATATATGTTTATATATGATGAAATTGGCCTTTCGCCTGAACTGTTATCATAAAGTGTTTGTTGTTTGTCTGTGCTGCTCGATGGCGCCAAGCTAAAGAGGGGAGCTATACAAACATATGTGCATTTCATATGATTGCCCAGAGTATCATATCAGGAAGAACATGCTTCAGATTTGATGTGTCATCTGTTGCTTCGCATAGATGGAAAGGTTGATGTGATGCCGTCATCGAATCGATGTGTAAATCTGCACACAAGAACAACTGTTTGTCGATTTTTATATTTTTGCCAGACATGCGATATGACGATAATGAATATATGTTCCATGCATCGTTAACATTTTCTAATTAAGATACAACTTAACAAATGAACAAATGAGGAATCGAACTTTTAGCGATAACGAACGGAGACAAAGTCTATGGGGTATTGTTTTCCTGTGCTGCCCGGTGCGAGGGTTAAACCTAACACACCCACAAAATAAACACATTATGTTCGATGATGAGATAATAATATTTTCTATTTGCAGATATGATTTGCTAGGCGCGTGTTAACCAAAAAAAAACATTTTGGGTAAAAAAACATAATTGTAGAGTAAACAAATATTTTACACACAGACATCAGCTTTGTTGTTGCTAAAGGGTAGCTTGTAATGCTTACACAATAAATGAATCATGTCGTAGATACATTTTTATAATACGCTCCAGTTCTGCGTATTGATAAGAGCCAAAAACAAAAATCCATTTACAACTGATATTTTTTTGTTGTTTTTGCTTTTCCCGCACAGTCACAAATCAAAACCCAAATGAGCAACACGTGAGCGAGGCCGCCACAGTTGTTGTTGATGCGGCTCTTGGTTCACCGGCAGCGGGTAGTCCCAATGCAACAGCAGCAGCAACGCTTGCAGCAACAACAACAACAACCACAACAACAGCAGCAGCAGCCACAGCTGTCAATACCACGCCCACAAAGAGCCCACAACGCTGCGTTTACCACGAAGATGTTTATCAGGCTGGCGGCGATAACGCTGATAACGAGGCACATCTGGAGGGAAACAGTTCGCCCGCTCAGCGTCATTCCATAAACTCCAACGAATACACCTCAACGCCCAAGTTGGGACGCATCGGACTTAATGGTGCAGCAGCAGCCGCCGCAGCAGCAGCAGCATCAACCTCGGCATCAGCCAATGGCAGTGGCACCACATCACCCATAAATTACCAAATGCTGGGCGACGAATACCCTTACAGCATAGAGTATGAGTCACATCAGCAACAGCAATATCCACAACAGCAGCAACAGCTGCAGCAACTGTCGGTGACTAATCAGGAACAGTCCGGCGTTGTCCAGGCCACGGCGACCATCAGCTACAGCGCCAATCGTCAAAGTTACGCATCACCTCCGGCAGCGTTGCCGCCTTTGATCATACCGCAGCGGCAGTCGCTGTTGCCCTGGGGCGCACATTCGCGCAGCTCCATTATCAACGTGCTGCCCAGTTACACGCAGGCGGAAATGCATGCCCTGGCGGCGAGTGTGGCCAGCGTGGAGCTGACGGCGCCGCGTCCCGGCGAAATAGTTATGCGCAATTTGTTTAGCGATTTTACAGCGCAGGCGGAGAAGAAAATCGAGCTGGTGATGTTGGAGAGCGCCGATAAGAATCTATCGAAGCTGCTGCAACGCGGCGAGGATCAGCAATTTGATCAGCTGCTTTCGGCGCTGGGCTCAGTTGCCGAGCATTGTTTGCCCTCGCTGCTGCACACGCTGCTCGCCTGGCATCGCCGTCAGCTGTCCGACATGGAGATCAAGAATGATTTGAAGAAACCAGCGTCGGGCAGCAGTGTTCAGGCTGTGAACAAGACGACTGTCGATCTGGACTTTCAGCTGCAGCGTCGCGAGGCGGCCGTTGAGTTTATATTTTGCCTGGCACTAATTGAGATACTCAAGCAGTTGCCGTTTCATCCGGGCCATGAGGATCTGGTGCGCAGCATTGAGAATCTGGCCTTCAAGCACTTCAAGTACAAAGATGGTCTACAGAACAATCCCAATGCGCATAATATACACATGATTGCGGATCTCTATGCGGAGGTTATTGGCGTGTTGGCACAAAGTCGATTTGCATCGGTGCGCAAGCGTTTCATGTTCGAGCTGAAGGAGCTGCGCGGCAAGGAGGCATCGCCCACCACGACGCAGAGCATCATTAGCCTGCTGATGGGCATGAAGTTCTTTCGCGTCAAAATGGTGCCCATTGAGGAATTCGAGGCCTCGTTTCAGTTTATGCACGAATGTGGCCAGTACTTTTTGGAAGTGAAGGATAAGGACATTAAGCACGCCCTAGCTGGACTCTTTGTGGAGATTCTGGTGCCCGTTGCGGCGGTAAGTATATTAATTAATTTACCAAGAAGCTAAATAACCATATAATCCCTCTCCCCTTGCAGGCCGTCAAAAATGAGGTGAATGTGCCGTGTGTAAAGAACTTTGTGGAGCTGTTGTATGTGCAGACACTGGACGCATCGACCAAGTCAAAGCATCGCCTGGCACTGTTTCCGCTGGTCACCTGCCTACTCTGCGTCTCGCAAAAGACTTTCTTTCTGACCAACTGGCATTACTTTCTGGCCATGTGCTTGAGCAATCTGAAGAATCGCGATGCCAAAATGAGTCGCGTTGCCTTGGAGTCGCTGTATCGTCTGCTCTGGGTCTACATGATTAGGATCAAGTGCGAGTCCAACTCGGCGACGCATTCGCGACTGCAGAGCATCGTCAATTCGCTGTTTCCCAAGTGAGTGGATGCATATCTTGAGTAGATTATCCTCAATTTCTAACCCCCTTTCTTTTGCAGAGGCTCCAAGGGTGTCGTGCCGCGCGACACTCCGCTGAATATCTTTGTGAAGATCATTCAGTTTATTGCTCAGGAGCGTATGGACTTTGCCATGCGCGAGATTGTCTACGATTTGTTGTGTGTCGGTCGCTCCATCAAGGTCATACTCAATCCGGAGCGCATGAGCATCGGCCTGCGTGCATTTCTAGTCGTTGCCGACTCGTTACAGCAAAAGGACGGCGAGCCGCCAATGCCGCGCACCGTGCCGGTGCTGCCCTCAGGGAATACGCTGCGCGTGAAAAAGACGTACATCAATAAGATGCTAACAGACGATACGGCACGTAGCATTGGCATGTCCACATACTTTCCGCACGTGCGACGTGTTTTTGTGGACATTTTACGTGCATTGGATGTGCATTGCGGCCGGCCGTTAATGATGACAAATACACAGAATCAGAACAAGGAGCCGGACGAGATGCTGTCCGGTGAGCGCAAGCCGCGCATTGATCTCTTTCGGACGTGTGTGGCTGCAGTGCCACGTTTAATACCCGATACGATGACCGCCCAGGAGCTGGTCGATTTGCTGTCCCGCCTGACCGTGCATATGGACGAGGAGCTGCGCATATTGACGCATCAATCGCTGCAGACGCTGGTCATAGACTTTCCGGATTGGCGTCAGGATGTCGTGCACGGTTACACACAGTTTCTGGTGCGCGATGTCACCGACACCTATCCGCAATTGTTGGAGAACTGCACGCGCATCTTGTTTGTCTTTCTAAACATTTGGCGCTGCGCGATTAATGTTAACGGCGCTGCAACCGGCACCGGCAACAACAGCAGCGGCAGCAGCGTACCCAATACGGGCATCACTGGCGGTGGCATTAATCCGCTACAGCAAAAAGTTGGCGGTGCGGGGGCTACCATCGGCACAGCTGTTGCGCAAGCCACACCGGTGGCGGCAGTGGCCATACCGCCCGTCATTGGCAAGGAGACGACCAGCAGCCAGCTGTCCAAGCAACAGCATCTAAACACGGCCAGCAGCGCTGCGTCCAGCATAACCACCTCCAGCGGCATGTCCAGCATCACACAGCACACGGTGCTCAATATGGTGGCCAATGATGTGAGCAAGAAGAATGAGATACCATTGGTAACCACGCTGCACTTTGTTGAGGGCTTTGCCCTGGTGTTGCTCTGCAATTATCGTCCCTATTTGCGCAAACTGGCGGCCATGATACTCAAGGAAGTGAAGAATCTAATGCGTGCCCTCGGCATACCCGAAACGGAGCCACCGCTTATCGATGTCATGGATCGCTGTTGTCCGCAGATTGTGGAGAAGTGCTTGCCGCTGCTGCCACAGGCGGAGAAGACGGCCATACTGAATGCCAACTGCATTGATCTGCAGTGGATAGCGGAGCGCAGCAGCGGCGTTTGGCTGGCAGGACTCACAGATGGTAAGGCTGACAACGAAGTTCCTTGATCTATCGTCATAATTAAATATTATTTTGTGTTGTTGCAGACAACTCCAAGTCGTCCACTTCGACGCTGAATCTTTCGCAGTCTAGCTCCACAGCTGCTGCGGCGGCCGCAACGGCCAGCTGCCCGCAGCCGCCTTTTGATCCCTGGGCCAGCTGTTTGTTTGGCCTGTTGGAGCGCCAGCGCGTGCTGCAGCAATGCCCCTCGGCGGTGGCACAGGCTTGGCCCATTTGCTACGCACGCCTCAATGCGCTCTATAGCGTCATAGATCCCACGTAAGTTGAGTTAGATTAAGTTTAAATGACGCTACAGATATTTAATCTATGTCTCTCAATTTACAGTCCCGTCAGCGATAATCGCGCCTCGCTGCTGCGCGGCTCTGCGCCGACCAAGAAAATGCCCACCGAAAGCCAAAAGGATTCGTATATGCGTCTCTGGCGCAATCAGGTGGCATGTGCCATGCGCCTGGTGCCCCAAATACCCAGCGTGGCTGTGCGCTGTGCCTCGCCCGATTTGAGTTTGAGGTAAGTCAGAAAATGTTCAGTCACATTTTGATAGTACATACAACATTCAGCACACCGAAAAACCGAACCACAATTCGTATAAAACATTTCATTTGTTTTGTGTTTGATTAGCATTTTGCATTCGATTATAAGTGCGATGCACGTGTACCTGTTCCAAATCCTCTAACTGTCAGTATGCAAATCCATTTTAATTTTATTGTCAATTCGTTTTAGTTGTGAGCTCCTGTTTATTTGTTTTTAACTAAGTTGCATTTCAGTGCACCTGTCCAATTGTTTATCCTTTGTAATCACAGCAGCCAGCCGTTGCACACGTAGCATCCCAGACACACATACAAACACACACACACATACACCTACACCTACACCTACATTGTGATTATAGTTTGTGTGTGCAAAATGCAAAATTTTAACTTTTAATAGTTTCCAAATAAAATAAAATGCCGCAACGCATTGAAGGAAGCTTATGAATTACCATTTGCATAATTCCAATCAAAATTTCTGAGTGAAAAAGTATATCGGTTGCACGGAATCTATTAAAGTCAATCATCATACGTCATGTTGTACAATGTTGTCTAACTGTTTTTCAATTTGATTTATGCTTGTGTGTTTGTATGTGCTTAGGCTTTTTATGCACTTTTGCAAATCTTATTTGATTTGATGTTTTCATTAAATGCTTCATGCGATCTCTTAATTTGCATAATTAGCATTGTAATTGTGTATTCCATCGAAAACAAACAAACAAACAAATAACTGCAGCACGCACACACCAACACACACACACCCACACACACACACACACACCCAAACACTTACACATTTGTTATGTTAGCTATGTGTTTGTTTTTGCGAACTGGAAATTATGTTTCGTTGGAAATGCAAATTGCAATTTTGTTGCGATAGGTTTAAGATTTGCTTTGCAATCGGTCAGGCTACATGTAAATGAGGCAGACGCCTTCATTGCGCAATGGAAACATAACTAATTAACGGCTTGAAAATTTTAATCAAATGTATTATACTATATAGATAGTTGTTGCTTCTCTGATTCATATATATTTAAATTAAGTTGCCTTTCTATAATTTTGCTTGCTAATGTCAAGTTATTTATCAGGCAAGTAATTGCTTTCTCTCACTTTATATATTTAAAGTTTTGATATATTTTATTTGTTATTTCTCTTTTAACTTAGACTCGCAGAACAGCATTTTATGTAAACGAACTTGCTTACATACTAAGTTGGTTTGTGGGTTTTTATTGAAAAGGAAATATCTATATAATCTAAAAAAAAAAAACACACATTGTAAACTCTCTTAAGACTAGAAAGAGCAGTTCTCATCGACATTTCGTGGTTTTGAATAGTCTCGCACACCTATAACAGATTTATTTTTATACTTTTCATTGTAATCCTTATTTTTTCCTGTGCGGGTTTTATAGCGATTCGATATTAACAATATTTTGCATAAGCATTAGGAGCAACCTTTTATTTAGCAACAACATTTAGAAAAAAACATTTTTTTGATACAAAAGCTAAGTTTTTGATATTAATATGATGGTCCGATGTTGTTAATATTTTGATTGCACATATATATCTTGAAAACCAAAAGGTTTTTAAGACCTAAGCTACTCTGACAGCCATATGATATCAAAGTTCCATAGACACATATCAAAAGAGGGAGAAGCGGAATATAAATTTATGAAAATATACTTCAATCCCATATTAAACATACGTTAATTCCGTAATAAAATGCTAATTTCAAAGAGAGAAGTCTCTCTGCAAGGATATGAAAACTAAAAGACAAAATTTTAGTATTGGGTTGTGGGTTGTTTTAAAATAACTTCAGCTATTTCTGGTCGGTTAACTGGTTTTACATGTTAACAATGCATTATCTTTTCGAATAGTTAAGCATTTTTCATATGAAATAAATTTGTTTTGCCTGCGTTCGCGGTTTTGGCATTATTTGTTAATTATTTTGTGATTTGAAGATATATATCATGTGCATATTGGTTTATTCATCCTGACCAAGTTGTCACCGGTCACAATCACAACACTTGTATTGAATTTCATTAGCATTGTCAAATGTCAGCGGCAGATGGGGTTGGGTCATAAATATCTGCTGAGTGCACCCACGTCTAAACACACCGTCCACATCCATGTCCATGTCCTTTTGCATCAATTTCAGTTACCAGCTCGTTATTGGCCCGAGTTCAAATGAATTCATATCTAATTCACTTTTAAATAATTCATCGTTTGTTCTGTACAACATATATGTATTACCAACTATATATGGATTGTAATTTATAGTTTACAAGATCAATCGGACTCACGTTCGCTATCCGATTCCTTGGACAATATACCGTCAAATGTCTTTGGGCCCGAGGGAATTGTGACACGTTTCACGCTGCCGCTCTCCTACGGACGCAAAGAGGCGCGCCAGAAACGACTTGGGTAAAGCAAACCAAATACAAACAACTTAAAAGCAAAAAAAACCCAAACCCAAACCCAAACCCATATCCAAAACCAAAGATCCCAAACCAAAACCCAAGCAAAATAAAGACGAATACGACAAACGTATAATTAATCTACATAATTTTGCTCCGATTACTTTTAATGTGGCTTTTATAGCTGTTTGTGTGCGTGTGTGTGTGTGTATGTGCGTTTTGTGGCATGCAAGTTGATGCTTTAGTGCTTTTAGCATAGATGTTCCTAAAAGTCAATAAAAAGTGCGTAGTCTTTAGTGTAATTAGTGTTTGTATAAAGTATCTATCTATCTATGAATTATCTTTGTAGCTATGCCAAACGAAAAGTTTGGCAAACTTTTCTCGTATAGAATTTTCTGAGAAATGTGTAATTTATAATTCTTGAATTTTATATTGGGTTTTGATTTGAGTTTTATAAACATTTAGCACAAAACCAAACGAGCAACAGCTTTAATCTTTTTTTCCCTAAAAATATGTTTTTTTTTTCTTTTTTGTCAAACATATTGTACGACAAGTTTTTCCAACAGCTGCTGCTTTCAAATTGCTCAAATTGAGGTTTGACAAGCATTTTGCACAAATTTTTAGATATACATTTTTGTATTATTTTTAATTGTTAAATCAATACCCAACCACATTCTTAGGCATTCAAATACCCTGTACCCATTGACAATGAACAAAAATGGGCATATTTCCTCTGTGTGTAACAGGCATCTGCGACTTCTTAAGTATATTTATGTAAATTCCTGCGCATTTTCAAGGGTCAAGTAGTTCTGCTTGTCCACTGTGTGTATGTATGTATATTTTTATGTGTATGTGCAGAAGATGGTTTGAGCGCTTGTTATTACCTCCTGCGGCCGGGTACAGGGTATTTTACCTAGTCTGGCACGCTTGACTGGCGCACTTTGCTTGCTTTCTTGTCATTTTATTTGTTAACTTATTTCATTTGTCTGTTTGTGCTGCCGTATGGCCACCTTTTATTGCCATTTTGGTACGTTGAAAATGTTGAAAAATTGATATAGGACAAGTTTATTTATTTTACATACTGCGCCCACAGCACGTCGTCTATCGCTTGCCATATAAAAAATATTGTTTACTGTCGAAAATTGACGTTTTGCGGCAAAATGTGTAGCAAAAAACCTTTGACAAATGTTGGCAAAAAAAAAAGGGAAAGAAAATTGTGCTTTTAATTGAAATGTGCGCTTTTAATATTTAAAATGTTCATTTAAATGAAATGGCTGGACAGAGGCCTTCACCTATTTAAATAGAATTAAGAGTTTGTCTGCGGAATGAACTTGGCCTCTGTCAATAGCTGTTGCCCCAGCTTAAAGCAGCCCTTACCTGTGGACTCTGGAGTCAGGTCTTGCGCAGAACTTTAATCACAACTCGATACTAAAATGCACGACCGTAAATTTTATTTTATAGCTCATCGCCAGATTCCCTAAACGCGGATCGCAGTGACAAATCAGCAATGGGCAGCGCCTCGCCCCAGGCACTGTACAAGCTGGTGGTGCCCCTTTTGCGCTGTGAGGCCATCGATGTGAGGGATGCGGCTGTCAATGCGTTGGGCATGATAAATCACGATGCGCTCAAGTAAGCGAAATGTTTTTTGTTGTCTTTGATTTGAAAACTAAAAACCTTTGACTTTGACTTTCGTTCGACAGGGATCTCATGGAGGAGCTGGTGGTCTACATACGCGAGGCAGTTGATCGCAAACAGGAGAATATGCGACGTCGTCGTCGCCGCGATGCACTGCGTTTACAGGTGGTACGGGTGCTGGAAAAAATAGCCGAGAACGGCACATTTGGTGTTAGGTAAGTACCCAGTGCAAATCTTCGAGAGAAATTGCAGCTGCTCACGCCATCATTTTCTGATTTGTAGCACTTGCGTGCTGGAGCGCGATACCATGTCGCTGCATCCCACCTTTGTGGAGTATATAGAGGGTGCCATGGCATATCTTATGGCCGAAACGGACAAGGATAATCTCAGCATACGCGAGGTCAAGGCGCACTTTTGCAATTTCATACGCAAAATGATAAAGAACTTTTCACGTAGGTTTTCTCGATTCGATTTTTAACAATCATAACTAACCGTTTATTACACACAGTGGAAGCGTGCGCCACTTTGCTGTCGCGTGACTTGAAGCGTAATTTATTCAATTTATTTGCCACCTGGTGCGGCAGCTTCTCTAAGCCGTTAAGCATTAGCTCACAGATTGGCCAAACTCTCGAGGAGGAGAAGCTGCAATTTAGCGCTTTACAGGCAAGTCGCAGCTGGAGCTGTTCCATGCATCTAAATGTAAACTTTTCTTTTTTATCTGTCATGCAGGCCATGTCCGCTTTGCTCTGTTGCGGTCACATCTTTTATACGCCCCATCTGCAGGACGATGGCATCATATACAAATGGCTGGATCTGCTGCTCACCTCCAAGGATGAGAAGGTACTTGGTGCTTAAACAATCGCTAGTCTATGTCTGTTATACACATCAATATCTTTACTGTTTAGATTTATCAATTGGCTCGCGATACGGTTGTGCTGTTGCTGGAATCGAATCCGGATATGGGCCAATTGCTCGAATGGGTAATCGATCGTTGTTATACCTCAACGCCACGTGAGGCAGATGCTTGTTTTCTGGCTTTGGCCTCTATCTTCAGTGCCAAGTAAGTTAATCTCATCGACAATTTAATGTGTTAACGCATAACACGCGTTTCGCATATTCCTTCCCCCCAACACGTGAACGTGCTCTATTTATTAATAAGCTCATTTACCACATATTCTCCACGTTGTCTGTGTGTGTGTGTGTGTACATGTGAGTGTGTGACTGCGTGTGCTGAGGCTTAAGCAGTACCTCACGTGTTTGGGTGCCATGTTGGTCGCCTTAAATTTCCAACCTTCAAAGACAGCAGACAATATTTGCCGTATATTGCATCCATATATCATTACATTTGTTTTTTTGTTTTTTTTTTTACCAATTGTGCTCATTGGAGCGCGAATATGGGGTGCACAAGTGTATACGTGTGTGTGTGTGTGAGAGAGAGAGAGGGTATTATTCGTTGTACTTTATTGCATACCACACAGACGACGAACGTGCAGGGTGCTGCAAATACTTGTGTCTTTTTCTTTAGAATTTTGCATATGCACCCTTTTTTCCATAGAATTTTCGCAATATTATTTGCTCGAATTAACTGGAATATGTTTTTTAATCTACGAATTCTTAAAGACAAGAGCTTGAGCTATGCTTAATATTATTTACTTGAATTAATTGGCATAAGTGGTTTAATCTGGGAGCTCTAGAAGACAACAGTTTGGCTTTGCTTGATATGTTTAATATATAAATATTGTGCGACCTGTTGTCAAGTTATTCCTTCAATTTCATTAAAAATCATAGGCGATATTTTTATTAAAATAATAAGAACTAACTAAAATGACATCATTGAATATTCAAATTTGCTTTAAATTCGACCTTTATTAAATATTCATAAAAATGAACAAACAATTTAAATAAACTTTGTCCAGCAAGTTCCTTAAAACTTTAAATTTTTCAAAAAACGTGCACAAAAAACGTTTATTATCCATTTTTGCAATCAAGACGATTTGTGTGGGCGACTTTGTGTGTGTTTTTTGCCCTTATTTGTTGTGGCATGCGTTGCATGCTTCATGTTGCAATTTTTTGCACATCTTTATGATATACATTTCGCCATTCGTTATATTTGATACAGCTTTTGCGTGTTGCTGCCATCTACAAATAAATTCATTTTCGTGCTTCGCTACCATTTGAAGTTTTTAATGCAACATTTTAATTTAGTTAAGCTTCTTTTTGAGTCCCTAATGTTTCTAAAAACTAAGTCAGTTCTAAACAAGTTCTAAACAAAATATTGTCTGCGGTTTTTATCAGACTATTGCACATACTGTTTATCCATCCCAAACACAGATACACACACACACACACACACACAGACAGCCACAAAAGCCCGAAACCGAATTTTGATTGATTGCTTAATTGCTGGCGTCTGTGGCCAGTGTGGCATTTGGCAGACGGGATTAGTTGTTGTTTTGCAGGAAATCCTTACCAAAATGTACGCTAGCCAAATTGAAATTTGTTCGCTCGCTTTGCATAACAGCTAAATCAGTTCCAATTAGCTGCAAGATACCAACAAATTGACACATGCATTTTTTATGAACGTGTTCCAAAACAAATTATAAAGCGCAGCGCTGCCCACACACACACGTGACAGAGCTAATGACTACCCACATGAAAGTGCCAATCTGTTTGCAAGTGTATCTAATGCATGGCTAAAAGCGTTGCGAAAATATTGTTGCATGTGTTGGAGCCAACAAAACTGTACAAATTTCGATAAGAAATACCTTTTTTATCTTGGTTAGACGCCGAATTGAATATGTACCCGAAAATTAGGCATTAGGCATAAAAATTAAATTGGGTTGTTTTCGGAAATAATTGACTATACCTATACCCACTCCCAAAAAGTGAAACGAGTTCCATTTGGGCATTAGCTATTTAATTTTTTGCTTTCGATAAAAGTTTGTTCATTTAAATTATGAAATATTTAGTTATTTTATTGCCAAAGCTCATACCAGATGCTTGGCTTATTGTCTTAATTAATTACAAAATTTGTTTAAATTTGTTTAAATATTTTATGTGTAGACTTTTATTAGCCAGGCATGACTGTGGCCAATTTTAGCGAGAATTAACTCGTGAAAGAACTGGAAGGCAAAATCTGTAGCATACTTTGCTGCGTTTGCATTTGGTATGCAAATTGATAATCGATTTCCAGGAAATTTGCATAGGATCCGACTTTGGCAGGACTCTGGTAATGGGTCTTTGTTAGCTGACAGGTGTTTGGTCCGTGTCAGTGTGCGTTAAAACCGTATGAGCCGGTCTGGGCCATGTGATTGAACTTTAATTGGCTGACTGTTAATTTGAATGGCATTACGATGGGCTCTTTAATCCACTTATGAGCACTTTATGAGCTTAGATGAAGCAAATCCTTAACCGCATAACCGCAACTCTGTTAACTTTTTACTTAAGCGTATGCAAAATATCTTAAGCAAAGTAGCTAAGTGCCTAAAATCCATTAACTCGGCGTGTTTTTCTTTGCTTCTTTTTGCCTTTTCCCGCTCTTTCAGGGAGTATCCGTGCGACCATTATACATCCGTTATAACCGTGACGCTGCTGATGACTGGCTGCCCCCGGGTGGAGGTGCATGCAACCGCCCTGCAGCTGCTGCAAATACTGGACAAGCGTTTCTTTGGCAGCGTCGTAGGCACCCTCCACAGCGACAACGAGAAAGGTATGAGCTATCCACCATAACTAACCCGACATTCAAGACAAGTTTAATAAACTTTAATGGGCATACATTTAAACGCTTTTCAGACTTGTCTGTATTTGTAACCTCTTGAAAGAAAAGTGTGTTTAAAAGCGACAAGCGCTTGAACTCAATAGAAACTTTATTTATATATATATACATATATATATATATATAAAATGCAAGCGATTAATATTTAATCGATAAATTTGCATTTTCTTTTTGAAAGTTGTTCATTTTACTTTGCTGTCTGCGGCAAAAAATTGCACAACATTTTTGGGCCGAAATCTTGTGTAATTCCTTATAATTCTAGCATCTTAAATTTTTTGTTTATTCTGTTTAAAGTTTTGCTCATGCATAAGAATTTTCCGTTGTGCATTGCAAACGCATTTATAACTTTTATGCCCGTGCATCTAAAACAAAAACCTCAAATAACATTGCTGTAACGACTACGCTATACTCTGTAATTACCAAATTACTCCATACTCTATAATTAACATATAATTGAGGCGAAAAGAATCGTTCTGATAATTGATTTGGTGGGTTCTCTCAGATTGTATCGAAGCAATCTCTTTCAAGCCTTAACTTCAGGTACTATATATATTTGCATAATCAACCTGTATGTAATTTGAGGAAGGAGTAAAGTTGGGTTTCTAGTCTATGCAATAAATGCAAATTAAGTTAATTTTAAGATATATGCTTAAGAATGCTGCCAGCCAAATAAAAATAATCGTTGATAGGGAGAATTATTTAAAAATGAATTATTTAATTCTTGCTTAAAGTTAATAATATTCTTGTATCTATAATATAGAAGCAGGTGTTGGCAATGGAATTACTTTTAAACAACAAAATTATTATTCGTCCGTTCTTCAAAGCATATACCTAACTTTCAGTTAACACAGGGCATCGCCAAGTCGCACACTTGTCAAATTGCCTTTGCATTGATTTTCATTTTCATTTGAATATTTCTCACAACTTATCATTTATTTCATTTATGTGCTCAGTTTCCAGAGTGTGCATAGCATTTGCCAACATATTTTCATTTTATCAGTAGTTTTCTGTAGCATATGTAGTCGTAGCTTATAATTTTTATATTCAATTGATGTAACACATTTGGTTTACTTTTTTAGTAATTGTTGGTCTTCTTATGTTGGTAGCTACTACTTCTTTCTTTCTTCTTTCATTATATAAGCAGCTTTCAAGTGAATTCCGAGCGCACATAAAATTATCTGCTTCACTTGCTTTTTGGTTGTGTGTGTGTGTGTGTGTGTGTGTGTGTGTGTGTGTGTGTTTGTGCGTGTGTGCGTGTATTGTGTGTCTGTGCCGATTTGATTGAATTGAATTTAATTTTCTGTATAAGCGCGGGGGAATTTCTGGCTCTGCATAATTTTACGGCAATTTGTTATGCATAATGTGCGCTGGGCCATTAATGTTAACATTCTGGTGAAATTGTTGGCCAACACTCGCAGCCAGCGAAATTTAAAGAAATGAAGACACAAAAGAGAGCGCTACTCGTGAGTCAACTAGCGAATACCCTGTACATGAGCATGAACACAAAATCGCCATAAGCTGCACTCTTGGGTCTGCTTTTGTGCTTCGTCTGACCTCAGTTCTGCCCTATTTAAAATTTATTCTTTAATAACCCATGTATAAGTATGGCTTGAAAACATCTGAGGCTGCGATTCGATATGAGAAACTACAAGAACTTATCGAAAAATCTGATATTCGACATGCTCTATTTAAGATTTGAAGTAAATCTATTGAGCCATTGTTGTATATCTGCAGATCGTATTATGGCATTGCATATCCTTCTTGTTCTTGTCGCATATGTTTTATCCAAACGAATATACCCACTTCAATGGACACAGGCTATAAGAATAATAAGTTCATATTAAGCACATTAATAAAATGGATTTTAATTTATATGCACATAGGACAGAACAGATTTAAGGAAATAAACGTTAATTCGCCAGGGTAATTAGCGGCAATTTGTAAACTTGGCTTCCGCCCCCAATTTTCCGCATGTTGCGCCGGAAATTTAAACATGTATATGCATGTATTTTTTGCTTGTTTTTATTCCGTTTTTTTTTTTTCCGAAAGTTTGATGTTTAAGTTGGCCAATTTGTAGCTCTGTGGCTTATAAGCCAGCTCCTGCATTGCACAAGCTATTTACTGACCTTTTTGCGCTGTGTACTAAGCAGCTTAAGTTTTGTTATTGTTATGACTGCCGGACCATTGAGGACCATTGACCAAATTGTCCAGGTAGCTAAGCGCTGTCGTCCAGCTAAGACGAGTGTAGCATGGTTTGGTTAATTTTACTTATTGAATAAATAAACCAAAATTATTAAATGCGTATTGAAGCTTGTAGAGGATTTCGCCAGTTGCATTTATATATATGTGAAGAGCTCGATTATGATTAGATAATACGATTAGATATTTGCTGGTTGCGTACAAAATCGTTTAAAATTTTGCATTCAATTCTACGAAAAGTGAAAGCGAAAGTTGTACAAAATCAATCAGAGAGCATTCAGTGAACATAATGAATATTTATTATTACATTTATAACATAGTTCGGATTTACAATAATTTCCGTTTGTGTTTAACATTTAACAAGTACATGCGGTCGACTAATGCAATTCATTTTCAATTTATGATAATTCAACTGAATTAGCGCGATCAAGCATCAAGCACTATTTAAGCATAATTAAAATTGATTTACACACAACATTTTTAAAAATACGCGTATTTTGTCTCTATTCAAGCTGACAAATTCTTTGCAAGTGTGGGAGAAAATTCGGTTTAGTGTGTTGATTAAGACATTTCTTTTTGTTTCGGTTTTTCTTTATTATAATTAAAGTATTTTTTTGGCTTTTGTTAAATTTTTTTTTTTAGCTGTCTTCTCAGCTTCTGCTAACTTCGCCTTTAAAACATTTTTTTTATCCCTACTTCGACTTGAACATCACAAACAATTCTTCTTTTAGCTTACTGAAATACGATATTGGATTCGCTTTTCCCATTTTTTTTTTCTTCTTGTAATTCGTATAATTAAAAAAAAAATTGAATTCCTTAGTGTACGCCGAATGCAATTTTCGCGCCAGCTTCCTTTACCTCAGTGGATGCAACTCGTGCATTTCATTCCAGCAATGCTGCGTCATCATGCGGCGCCTAGTCGAGGTGCCCGTGTTGCGGCAATACTCCGATACTTAAGAAAGAAACAAGAACAACAAGAAAAAGTAGTGAAATTCGTGTGAAGAAGTGCGGAAAAACAGTTGGCAAAGAGTGCCAAGTATAGAGGAGTTTAGAAATGATTGTGCTTTGAGGCGAAAACTCATTAAGTGGAGGCGTCGCTGTTGCCACTCAAGCGTTGTTTAAAACATTATTGACGTATCGACGTAATATGAGCCAAGTGTATGTGTGTCTGTGTGGATGTGGTTGTGATTGAAATGGTGCTATTTGTGCGTTGTTGTGGGGTATCATCACTTTTTAACTATGTTGGTTTCGTTCACAAATGTTTCAATCAATATGAATTGAGCTCTGTTCAATCGCAGCTAAATGTTATGTACTTTTAGCTATGCAAGGCATAACTTAAATCCAGCCAGCGTTTATTTTAAGCCAACATTTTGCTTGTAAACTTACCATGTAAATTCCATTTAACTGGCATTTACTATTTTAATGAATTTAGTTTTTATTCAATTATATGTTGACCAAATATTTTATGCCTTGCATATTTCATGCTGTTAGTTTATGTGTACTTGCTCTTTCGGTTCAGCTTTTGACCTTTAATTTTGTTTTATTTTCCGCTCGTTGTTTGCGTGGTCGGCAGTTGCGATTTCAATTTAGATTTGTATTTGCATTAGCTGCAAAGCGGGTCATAATTTGACCATTTTTTTTTGCGTTTGCCTTTGCTCGTGTGACCCTTACAGGGGATTTGTGACCCTATCAGCACAGCGCAGAGGTCGACCCACTAATTTTAGTCAATTTCGGACCGAGCTTTTATTTAATGCAGTTAAGCTCCTTTAAAATGTAGCATACATTTGGGCACCAGCTTAACTTTTGTCAGTTAACCCAAAAATTGCTTTATACAACAAACAAATTTACACAACTATTTAAAGATTAAATAAGAATTAATTATAAGTTAATTTTCAATAAATACTTGATTGCTGAAGGCATTTTGCTTTGAGCTAAGCGATTGCATTTTTTTGGTGAAAATATTTTTGGCATCATAATTTTTTAATAAATTATAAAATGCTTAAGCTAATTTGAAAATATTTTATTGTCTGTCATTGAGCGTAATATTTTAACGTCTGTCGCCTATCATTTTTTTTTATTTGGGCATATTGTATTTCTAGACAATCTCTGCCAATCAATCATGCACACGCTAGCCAACACACACACACACTTCCACACCTCCACACACGCACACACTTACTGAGTTGGTAAACAACTGCGAAATATTGAGCTGGGCGTTTTGTTGTTTAAATTTATATGTGTATAAAAATGTTCATATTTTTTAGCCTGCAATATGAATTTCTTATGCAAAGACTTTTAGGCGCGTGCTTCTGACGTCAAAAACAAAAGCCGTACTAAAAATGAAAATTGTCACCAGCAAATAATGTTGAATGATAAATTACGAGAACCAGATTCTTAAAGCTTCGCCAGCTGCTGCCTTCTTTAAATGAATTTATTATAAAGTTAATTATAAATTGTCTGCGATTTTAAAGTCAGTTTCAGTCCGGGTTTTTGCAAATGCGAAGTTGATTATCATAAATCAAATGGGCACTTGGCCTTCAAACCTTTTGGCAAACTTTCTATTTATATATTTGTGTAGAAGATTAATGACGACGCTTCCATTTGATTGTCCTTGATGCGTTGGCTTATTGTGCGGTCCCGGGTGAATTATTAACTAAATTATATGGCCAAATAACAAAGAACATGTTATGGCCTGGCCATTACATAAAAGTCAAACACTCAAAAGTCAGAGGGCATTCATATCTGTGTGCTAATGGAAATGTGCGGCATAAGTGCCACGCCCACAATTGGTCTAAGCCTAATTTATAAGCACAGCTATATGTATATATAGAGCATATATATATTTATGCTATTTTTGTTTGTCAGCTTTAATAGCTAAGCAGCCGGAAAGCCTCGAGGGTGTTGCAGTGATTGACGTGCCAGGCAGCATATTGCCGCCAGGATGCGCGTACGTTGAGTGCTCTCTGGGCGATGGCAATATTCAATGGGGGCCAATAGACAAAAAACCGTAATGAGCGGACGCGGTTTGAGTGCCTGTGAGCGCGTACATTGTATGCAGCGCACGTAACACAGGGCGTATGAGCAATACGCATTTAACAAAGAGTGTGTGTGATGTTTGCCTGCCTGTGCATGCATGCGTGTGTGTGTGTGTGTGTGTGTGTGTGTGTATGTGTGTGTGTGAAACTATAGCGATTGCTTTAGCCAATCAAAGTCGTGATTAACTACTGCTGCCCGGTTGAAATTTGCCGAGCAAACACTCATTAAATTGGTTACCACGCGCGCGCCCTTTTGTGCTGAGAAAATTAAAACGCTTCGGAAAATTCGGGGGATGTTTGTGAAATTTGAGCTATACGCAAACTGAATCGAAATTATAACTGCCAAGCTACGTTATTAAGTTCAAAGGGAAATTATGCAATTACTGCGTTGTCTCTATGCTTTTGTTGCAGCCATTTAGCAAAACTGTAGCCTATTGCACTCCTAAGCCTAAAAGCAGTTAATGAGTTATTCAATTAAGATATGTGATTCGATAGTCTGACAGTAGGTGAATGGGTTAATTAGAGGCTTGGCCTTTAGTACATATATGTAACACTTGCGTAAGAATCGTTTTCTTGTTTGTACATTAAAATGAAATTATACAAGAATACAACCTTGTTTTGTGCATTTAGCTTCAGCATTGATTTTATTACCTAAACTCGGTTCAGAAAGTGCAAACAATTATGTTTTATTTTCGACTTCATGCTGTTAAACCTATTAACGAAACTTTGAGCACGCGACGCACTTTTAATCAAATCCCAACTAATCTGCTTTCATTTGCTTTCAATACTTTTACCCACCGCGATTTATTAAAAGAAAAAAATCGGTCCAGAATTTGTATAGAATTGAAGTCCTTGAAGGTTCTGTGAAATTCTAATTCAATATTTGTGCTATAATTTACCATTGGGCAGCTACAGTAAATATCTGTCTTGCTTTAATCCTGGAGTACATAAGGCGAACCGTGGGTTACTGTTTAAACAGTTGTTGACGGACTAACGAACTAAAAGCGTCCGTACTGTAAGCTTTATTGCAGTAGCTGGACAGTAATCCTTAACCTGGCCACCAGCTCTCTGCAGCTTACGAGACTGCGAGCCGCGAGACATATTCATGTGTATGTAAAAAGCAATCCTTACGATTGCGAAAAAGCAAACTGGAGTAGCAGCACAATTTTTTAATAATTGTGTTGGCTGTGTCAATGGCAACGTTAATTTTATTTGATGTAACCAACAGTCCCGAGACCCCGCCTCCAAACACTTGTCTGTTGCCTTGTCACACCTCTGGCATAGGGATGGGCTGTCAATATTTGTATGCAACACACAAAACCTTTTGAATGTTTTGATCCTTTTAACCTTGGCAGCATGACTTGTTGTTATGGCTGTTTTTGTTGTTGTGGCTGCTGCTGTTGTCAGCCATCGTCAGCTTTTAGCATTTCATTTAATTTGATTTAGATTCAACAATTTTGCTGCGCAGTTGCATTTAGCTCCACACGCTGCTAAAAATGCTTCACATTCGCCTTTTTTGTAGCTTCGACAACTCAGATTTATAGCCAAATTAAAATATACATTTTTAATCAAATAATCTTTATAGTTTAGCCTGTATTTTTATGACTTGCAACGTCAATTTGGAGCGCCCCCAATTTAGGCATTCATCAATTATGCAACTTGGGAATATCGTAAAAAGTAAATTTCCCGTTTTGTGGTGGCCTCTCGATTTAAATCTTTAAAATGTGCACAAATATCTCTAGCAATAGATTGCTATTTATTGTTTTAATTAATATAAAGGGCTCGTCAGTTTTTTGTTTGTCTTTTGCCTGATTGACTGGGCACAAAACTTGAAAATGTTTTCTGTGCAACAACATTATGCGGAGTATAAAGCCTTTGGCAATGTGCAGTACTTTTGATTTAAGATGTTTAATATTTTGTGCTTTTTTAAATAATTTATTATCTTGTTTAAAGAGCAAAGCGCTGTGAAATGTAAGATTTGTTACGCCTGTAAGCTAACTATACTCTACTTTCATAGTCTTTGCTTGATAAAGATCAGAGGGAAAGAGAGAATGAAATTGAAAAAAAAAAAATTGTAACTATTTCTACTTCTACTTCTACTTCTACTCCTACTTCTACTTCTACTTCTACTTCTACTTCTACTTCTACTTCTATTTGTACTTGTACTTCTACTTCTATTTGTACTTGTACTTGTACTTGTACTTCTACTTCTACTTCTACTCCTACTTCTACTCTACTTCTACTTCTACTTCAACCTATTGGACCTTTTCTACTCATATTCTATAAATTCGTTAACTGTTTAAAGCAATTCCTTAATTTTCGAGTAAATTAAACAGGATATGGCGATAACACATGCATATATACAAATAGCTGCGAGCAACGTGTATGTCACTCAAGCAATGTTTGTGTTTTAAAATTTGTTTTCTAATTTATTTTGTTGTGTCTGCCCCCTGCAGCTTTTTCGCCATTTCAAGTTAATTATTTTCTTATTTTCGTTATAAAATGTTCATTTCCCTGCATATACTAAGTCGAGATGCTTGGGCAAACGCTTAAGTATTTGCCCCGTTCACTTACCTGTCACTTGAGTGATGCCTTCCCGTTGGGCCGACGAGACGCGCCGGAAAATGCTGAGCACCGCTTTGCTGTAATGCATATGTAAGGAAAGATAATTACGGTAAAGAGCTTTTCAAAATAAAATAAACAAGATGAATTATATAATTTTGAATGATATATGGTAGGGAAATTACAAATGCTTTGAGTACTTACCGAAAATTTTGTCCGCTCACGCAATAAAGCACAAAATTGATGCCAAAATTTGTGATGAAGAACGCATTGAAAATGTACTGCAAAACAATTGTTGTATTCTGCGTTTTGGATGTTTGAGTCTGGGTAGAACGAATATGTTTTTGTTAGTTGATTTTTGGATATGTGAATTATATATCTTTAAGGTTTAGTTGCCTTTAAGCTTGCGCTAATACAATTTATGCAATAACTTGTCGTTTTAATAAACAATTTCCTTAAGATCCCAATAACTTTTTCTTGGTAGACAGACTTTATTTCAATCTCATTAAACCGTGTAACATGTGTTGGCCATAAACGTGTTTTGGTAACCTGTTGAACCTATTCGACAGTTCCAATCGGTTGGCCCGTCAAAAACCCTTCCGCTCAATTAATTTCATGTCGCAATCAATGTTCAATGCCAGCCGCATGTTCAAACAATTTGCTATTCATTCATTCTATCAGCTTTCGAACCTCTGACATGCGCATACCAAACGGCAAAACCATATGAAAAAAAGAAAGCCACAAACGCTTTGACACGCAGGGTTTGTGAAACTGGGAATATGGACCATAAAATACGATTTTTTACTATCTCTGAGTTTATTCAAGCGTATTTTAGTGTGATTTATGCGCTGCCAAAAAACGAAAACTTAAAAAGAAAATTATCGGCATATCCTTTCGCTGGGCACATGATGTCCTATTAACACATGGCCCTTGTGTGTGTCTCTCTCTGTGCGTATGTGTGTGTGTGTGTGTGGGGTGGATAATGCAGTAACCCATTAAAAGGAAACTTATGTAATTAAATCTTGTAAAGTGTCGTAAAGAGCCGGGATTTTATTTTATTTATTTTATTTTGTTTATTCTTTTTACATTTGAGTTCCGTTTTTTACGATTCAACGGTGTCAAAAGTACACAAACTAATTAAAGCTTAATTATATGGCAAAAACATCCACGCACAGCAGCCCCCACACAATCTTTCATAGCCATAGCTTTGCCAGGCATGTTATACATATACATTTGCGTAGCTAAAGCGACGATACCGTATTTAGCGTGCCAGGATATTTAAAATCATTTTTTTTAAAGGCAACTTAAGCATGTCATTCGGATTTTTCATCATGCGTGGAATTGCAGAGATGTGTGCTCTAATTAGATTGCGGAGCTTAGTTTGACTAATCAGGATATTATTTCCTTCCGTCGCTACCTTATATTGTGCTTTTTTGTTTCTGCATGTTTGACCGTTTTCTGATCTATTTCTAACTAAATCCATGCAATTCCTGAGGCGCTAATTATCCAGATATTTACAGATGCCAACCCACAGTGAGGCATGCATTAATAAGATATACTGTATTTGCGTCAAGATATTCTCGTCCTCGCTATAAATAGTGTGTGTCTTTAATCTTGTGTGTGGGCTCCTTTCGGTTCGCAGCACAGATATGGACATTGTTAATTAGTTGCTGATGCTGCTGCTGCTGCTGTTGGCGCAATAATAAAACTTTCTTTATTCTGCTGCAGTTACATGAACTGTAGGACAACATGCTAGGGTTGTGCTATTTATATTTCTTTGAGCTTTTACCAACTGACCCGCTGTTTGCCTAATTCTTGGTAAATTTTAATTAATTATTAAGGGCAACACGTGTAGCGCTGATTTCTGTTGTTGATATTATTGTCACCACAAATTGACACAGTTTTCGAGCAGCTCATGCGGCGTATGCGCAATTTATGTGCCTTATATTTGCTTGGGCTTTTGTTTCGAAATTTGCAAAGTTTTTTGTATTAATTGGAACTCGGGTTATGTTTTTCTTGATGACAATTGTAATTGGATTTTATGCTAGTTAAAACCAATTATTGTCCGGCTTTGCACGGGTCAGCTATATTTATTCAAGTAGTTTTTGCTTGTATTATTTTGAGGAACTTTGCGTATGAAATGATATTTTACAGAGATATTGGAATAGGAGTTGGAAGACGAGAAACAAAACAGTTTCATACAATCGTAGTCACCTATTCCACGCTTGCGAGTGGAATCTCCATGATTTCTAGAGTGAAAAGGTCACCTGTGCATGGATTATCTGTCAGTCAGGACAAACTATTTCATATGTATATAGTTAAAAATTTAAAAAAATTAAAATAGTTAAACTTCTTTTTATGCATGGCAAAAAGTCACGTCTCACAGTCCTATGTTTAGTTCGAAATACTTGTTGAACAGGAACTTACCTCCCAATAAGTTTCGATGCGTAGCAAGCAGCTTGGTAAATTCAGGCAAACAAAAACCGTGGAGACAATGAGCAGCATTTTGGTCACCTTCAATTGCGATGAATTTTGCACCTTGCGGCGTCCTGCATAATAAACGTGAAACGAAAGGAGAGCGTTTATTATGTAGAATGTGCGCAATTACTTTGAAATGATTTAAGTTGACTGCAGAAAAAGTTTGCATTGCGTGCTGAAAGTAACTCTTAAGTAGTTTGCATTTTTACGCTGCTTTGCACGTTATCATATGTTGCATAAGGCTAATTGTTGAGATTTTGTGCGCGCCAAAGTTGGCAGCTAATGGTTAAAGGGAAAGTTGCCAACCTGGATGTGCGAATGTGTGTGCGAGTGTGTGTGTGTGGCAAGTGTGTGGCTGGCTGTCATTTAGTTTAAATGAGCATTATGTCCTGTCAAGTGGCTACAACTAACTGCAACTTTGGTGTCTTACCCGTTTTCTGTGTTATTTCGCAATGGTGTTGAGACCTGGCATCGTGTCGTTGTTGTTGTTGTTGTTGTTGCTGCTGTTCGGTTTGCCGTGACACACTGTGCTGTCCGCTTGGGTGTGTGCCAGTTGACTTTTGACGCCTCAGCGATGCTGAAATGCGATAAGTGGCAGCTGCAACCCCACCGCCAGTTGTTGCATTTGCTGGTACGTTAGTTATCTGAGGCTTCCTGCATGAATACAACAATGCGCATTCGTACTTGATTAGATGAAGATTGCCCTCATAAATATAAAACGCAGACTGCATTTTGTGGCATTGCAATCAGACCATATCAGAAATGATGCCAATATCAAATCAACATTGTACAATACACAAAGCTGCATGCTCCAACTGAATTTTCACTGGGAAATTTTCTATTCAATTTTAACAATATCTACTCACATCTTATGCATTGTCAGTGTGCGTCGAACAGTTGCAAATTTCCAAACGGTGCAGCCGGTGCAGGTATTCAGCACGGTGATGGTTGTAAAGGGAACCGCATAGACAACAATCGAGTCCCAGTAGTTGAAAAGAGCCAGTTGTTCCTGTTAATAATAATAAACAAATTTAGAAATTTGCCTGCACTTGAATTTGTTTGCCTTTTAATCCAATTACAAACAGGTTCAGGCAACACGGCGTATGCGTAATTTGCTTTGTGCGAAACCACAGACAAATCGAATTATTATTGATAGAAGATAATTTAAAATATACATAAAAAAAATACGAAATACAAAATGAAAGTGCAGCTAACGAAATGAAAGGGATCGTATTCGTTTTGGTTTTTTTTTTCGATTGAACGGCGCACAATTCGTTTAAAAATGTGCCTGCAAATTTCCGAGAAGAGTTAACAACGTTTGGTCCATGCAAAAACTCGCTGCAGTGCTTTTGCTTGGCGTAAAAGAAACTTTTAAATAGCATTTTTTTTGGGGTTTAAAAGTTTTTGTTAGTATTTTCGACCCCTAAGCATTTAATAAAAAGATAACTCACCGAGGGAGAAATTTCAAAAGAATTGGAAAAGTGTATTTTAGGAATAGAGGTCCGCTTAAAAGTATTTACTGTAGTTGCAACATTTAAAGAGTAAAAACTGAAGTTTCTGCAAGAATTTTTATTCAATTTAACATGGAAGTATGCTCCACTGTATGTAAGGGTATCTATCTGTTGCTTTTCTATTTCAAGCAATAGCTCTGGGAATATTCCTAGTAGGATACTATTAAACCCATCTAAAAGCTATTTTTGGTACCTTGATTTTCTTTTTTTTAATTTTGTAGTTTCGTTGGCGTTTGGGTTACGCTTTTCTTGGAAAATTGCAATTGTTGCTGTGGATATTCATAACATTCGTTTCTTGTTGCTCTATTTCTGATATTTGAGATTATTTAACGGGAAATATTAAGACTCGACTCTATCGAAAAAAATTGATATTTCCAGCGATGCAATTTAATATGTCTCAATAAAAAAAAACTGCAGACCCACTATAAATATAGCACAACAAAAAAAAAAATATACATATTAAATAAATTTATTCATTTATTGCACACCTGCTGCTGCCGTGAATTTAAATGCCAGCCACAGCAATGCAAAGTTGTTATTTAATATCCGCTTACAGAAATTTTCTATATTGATATTCAGATGCTAATTAAATTCTGAAATGATAGCCTTTCGCGAAGAAATTTGCAATAAATAAGAATTTTTAATTAGCATTTCGCGATATAATGCGAAAATAGAATGAAATAAGATTCAATTGTAACCTGTTGTTGAATTAAGCCATTAAAGCTGCACTAAAATATAGCCAAAGGCTTAATTGACAAAGGTAAAATTACGGATACGACTCAAAGAAATTCCGCTCTACATAGAAAAGCCTAGGGTATTGTCCTGGGAGCTTGGCTTAACCCTTGCTCTCTCTAATATGCAATCAATTAAATCAATTTTCTTGGCCCCTTTTACAATTTGAGCCCATTTAGGGATAAATTCAATTTTATTTTCGTTTCTTATTTATCAACATTTTTGTTATATGATTACTTTTGGGCAGCGTGTCAAGTTGATCAAAGCTTAATAGCTCATACATTTTCAATGAACTGCATGAAAAAAAATGGGTACTTTGTCATCTTGATGGGCGCGGCTTTGTTATAAACTTAACGCTTCAGTTGTCGCCAGGCCCAATTTGGCTAATAGATGCGATCGCTTTTCGGAAAATATGTTTTTTTTTTTTTTTTTTTTTTTGGTGGATGGACATTTTGTTTTGCTTGTTTGACTTGCACTGTCTGGAAATTAGCATTGAATTTCAGGGCCTCCCCTTGTCAGGTATTGTTATAAAGCGTCAACATAAAACGTAATGTAAACAGAAATTCGAGATTTAACGAACACCCAAGCAAATTTTCAGTCAGGACCTTTGCCTTTTGTGTCTGTGTGTGTGTGTGGAATTTTTCCTCTTCTTTTTTTTTTTGTGTGTGTGTGACCACCAATCGGACACGCCCATAACCAATGTTGGATGGGTGGGCACGTTTTGGCTGTGCTTCTTTAGCAATTGTTTGGTTTTCTCCTTTTATGTTGCGGTAGAAAAAAAGTGTCTGCCTTAGTTTCACTTGCGGTCTTTGTACAACGCGCTGGTACTGTATACCCTATACACACAAAGGGTAAGCGGGGAATATAATTTGATGGAATGTATATCTTAAGCTTGTAAAATGATACGGATGTGAAGAAGTATTATGATGTTAAGAGGTATGTTCTTCATATATTTTGGGTAGGATGCGTTTGTAGGCCCCTTTCTAGGCTGAAGTGTCTTCGTTTTATTAATTGAATTTTTATGATGTGCTGGAAAGGCAGTATAATTTTACAATTCTTTTAATGGGCTTAGTTATGCGCACTTTTATGATCAAAAGCTAAACGAACCGCTTGAAGGGCATTCTACATTCGTGCGGGCCAGCTTTTTGTTGTGGTCTAGTCCTTTGGTATGCTGTGACATGCTGCTGCTTTTTGTGTTAAATTTGGGCTACTAATTTGTTGGCTCGCCCTAATAAATTGTCAATTTGCGCCTAACTCACTCAGCAGTTGGCTGAACAAACTGCGCGTTTGATTAATTGGCGGCATTTACGCAATGCTATTATTGGTTCTAAGGATTGTATTTCCTTTTTGTTTTTTTTTTGTGTGGCCAAAAAATGTACGCATTTAGCTGTGGGCTTAGCTTGTTAACAAGTGTTGTAATTTTTTTCTCATCTTTTTCTTTTGGTTAATTGGCCACCAGCAAAGGCAAATTTCTTTAACCAGCGGCAACTTTAAGTGCGCCGCATTCTGCCAAACGAGTAAGCTCTAGTTTATTGCCTATTGAAGCGAGTGGCTATTGAGCTAACAGCCAGACGTTGTCGGTTGGCAAGGCGATTTTTTAAAATTAAAGTTCATGTTCAGAGATAAGGATTTTATCAGCAGCAGAAAATGAACGGAAATCCTTGGCATGCAAAGCAAAAGGTTAGAGAAGTATTTGACGAGTGCTATGCAATACGTATATTTACTCAAGCGTGCTCTGAAATTGGTTTTAATACCCGTTCGCAAAGTGATAAGCGAATGTTGACCGACTGTTAGGTTGAAGAAGAAATGCCTACTCGTGTGTTAAGATTAAATATCTATGCCCACTGGCACGTAAATGTATGCCCCTAAACTATGCAGTACCTGTTTTAATGTCAGTCACAGATTCTATATGCCACAAGCAGACTCTAGCTTGGGGGTATAAATTTCCTGCTGTAGCTGCTTTAATGGCAGCAGCATATAAACAGACTTTTTTTGCCAATTTGTATAAGATTGACGTCAGATAAATTAAATTTATTAATATTTCAAATGGTTAAACATCAATTTGCACACTTCAAGCTTCGAAAGTAGCAGGTAAAGGTGTTTAGACATTTTTATTTGATTTTTTTCGTTTTGATTTATGAATTGTGTGAATTCGTATAAATTCTATAGAGAATGGGATCAAAAAACAATGTCAAGAATTTAACAAAAAATGTATGCGTAAAATGAATTTCAGAGAATTCACAATAGGATGTGGCATAGTCTGTGCTTTTGTGGCAACCTTTTGTTGGCCGTCCTCTTGTAACATTCCTGCCACTATTCAGTGCCAGTTGTTATTGGCAACCCATTTAAAGTCAGACCAAAAAGACACCAGTTTCGGAATTACAAACATGCAATAGAAAAGGTTTTCATGTTTGTTGTGTGAATGCTGGCAGAGAGCAGCTCAGTGATATCACACATACGCCGTGTTGCCATTTAACATAGCATACCCATACCCATACTCACCTTATACGAGGTATTCAGATCGCAGATGGTATCATTCAGCTTGGGACTGTAGACGGGTTTGGCAATCAATATGTAAGGCACACAATGCACACAGCCGGCCAATGTGAGGCCAAGTAAGACGATTTTGGCTCGTCGAACGGTGCACATTATTTGCCGCTTAAGCGGATACATGACTGCTATGAAACGCTCCACGGTGAAGGCAACCACAAACCACACAGAACAGAAGCTGGCCAAATAGCTGATGAATGTAAAGAACTGACAGAAGTAGTTCTGATTGTAGATGTTCACATTGAGGAAATTCAGCCATTGCATGAATAAGCCACACAGGAAACAGGTATCGCTGATGGCCAATGCCGCCAAATAGAAGCTCGATGACAACTTGCGCAGCTTCGTCATAAAGAAGACAAATACGGAGAGTATGTTGCCGATGCTGCCCGTGCAACAGATGATGGGCACATAGTATCTATTCACAAAATCGCTGATGAGGAAGGCAATGTGCAACATTTCCTCGTCCTCAACGGACATATACTCCAAATCGATGCTGATATTCCTGCTGCTATCTGTGGTATAACTGAGAGTTGTTGTCACTGTTGCAGTTGTCGCTGTTGTTGTTGTTGTTGTTGTCGTTGGTGCCGATATGTCCTGGCTTGTGTTTGACATTGCTGTCATTGTGGTCGGTTCATAGGGATTAGCCATAATTGCGTTTGTCCTGTTGTTGCCGCACAGTTGTCAATGGCACTGCAAGTGTCTTGACAATTCTCTTGCTACACTTGGCCTGCGGCCTGTTTATTGCTGACGCTTTGTTGCTTTCCTGACTGAGTGCACAAATCTCTCTGCACTAATATTCCGCGGGCTTGTATTTAATTTTCTGAAAGTTATACAGCAACAACAGAGATAAATAAAAAAATTAAATCAAAACTAATTAGGTGCAGTTTTCAGTTGTACTCAAAATAAATGAAAAGTAAAAAGTTGCTTAATTAAACAAACTATACGAACACAATTTCCGGCGTCGCAGGTAAAAACTTTTCTTTACTGCAAATTTGGAGTAAATAAATAACGAAAAAATATATCTGTGAAATATTTGTGCAAAGTTTTTTGATGAAAAAGTTTTTAAACTATTATTTTTGTCGACAAAAGTTTTTAATTATTATGTTTAGTTCAAGTTAGGAACTGAGTAATGAGTCGTATTTTTTTTATATTTATTAATTGTATTTTTCGGATTAAGTTTTCGTTTTTAATTTTTAACTTTAATGAACTTATGGACAATTATCAAAGAAAATCATTTCATGAAAGTTTTTCACACGTTTCTTATTCGCTTTTATATTTGCTTTGAAAGTTTTTTTTATTTATATATATCCTGATTGCTTTTAGTTCAAACTTTTTCACATGCATCGAAATCGGTCAAGTGCACACCTAAAGTTTTGATTTTCTATGGAAGTTTGACCACAGGTTTTTCGTTTAATTTTTGGATATTTTTTTTTTGGTAAAACTCAGTCCCAAAAACTTGTTCAAGCGATAGATCAACTAATTGCTCAATTCGAGTCGTTGAGGCTTACGTTTGTATTTTTACCGACGGCGCGCTTATGTTTTGTGCCTCAGTTGTTCATTTGTTTGTTCGTTGGTGCCACTCAAGAACCTGCAGCCTGTAGGACATAACGCGCGAAACTAAGCCGAGACAATGGCTGAGGCGGCTTTTTAAACAATTTGATATCCCGTTTCGCCGCCATTGGAAGGCGCCAAAACAACCGCTGAGCTTTTTGCCGCCCCTTGGCGTCGGCGCAATGCCAAATGACGCCATTTCATTCATTGAATCAACAGGTGACCAGGTCAGGGTAAGCGCGGAAGCAACAAGTGAGTCTGCCCCTTCAGATATGTAATTGGACCTTGGGCCATGTGACTGGGTTGTACGAGGTGCCAGCTCTTGTCAACACTGTGTGCTTGTTGTTGTTGTTGTTGTTGGTCTCTCTGCTGACATAGTTTGTAGTAAATAGAAACAGATGTAAGGAACTTCCAGCGCCGGCTTAGAAAAGCTTTTTGGCCCCAATGGAAATGTCAAGCGGAAGTTGCTCACAACATCCGGCACTCAGTTGTGCCCGCAGTTGTTGCCGAGCACTCAACCACAAATCATGGCCGCAAATAATATTTGTGGTTGGTATTGTCTTATTGCTTTATTATAAAACGCTACTCACGTACTCTTGACATTTATTGAACTTTCATTTTTCTCTATTGCCTTTCAGAGGATGACAAAGTGGGCACTCTGGACGAGCTGCTGAGCAGCGCCTATTGTCGTTCGCAACGTTTCCTTTCGAAGCAGTTGGCTCACTTGCGACCCGAACTAACCATGCCCATATTTTCAGGTTAGTTATCCTTAGTGTTTGTCAGACATTCGAACAGCTTTTAATAATTTTCTCATTTGCAGAGATAACGCATCGTTTTCAGAGCGCACGCGAGGATGTGCGCGCCTTGCTGCTGCAGTGTCTGTTGCCCTGGTTGCAAAACATGGAACTGGTAGCCACTAGCGTGCCACCCGCCACGCCGCTCTCCTATATTATGGTGAGCATGCCGCTACTCTATTGTTGTTAGCAGATAGTTTGCATAGCTGAATACATTTTCGTTTGGTGTAACCTGAAATTCTTGGACAGTTAAGGCGGAATTTCTTTGTCGGCTGCTCTCACTGTTAATAGGGTATTAAACCATTAAACATTTTTAAATAGGGTTACTGTGTAACAGGCAGAAATAGGAATCTCCGAGCCCATAAAGCAAGGTTTTCCTTGATCAAGACAACAAGCTAGGTCTACCTAGGCATGTTCGTCAGTCCGCTTGTCTGCTTCGATCTCAGCGACCACAAAAGCTAGGTGAAATGTAGAAAGAAGGTGGCTTTACGTTATGTAAAGGGTATCTCATAGTCGGCCACTTTCGATTAGAGCACTTGTAATTTGTTTAACTTTTGTCCTTTGTTCGCAGTACTTTCCGGATTCTGGCACACGCGGACGCCGCGAGGGCACCGGCTCAACTGAGGCCACAGAAATGATACTGAATAATCTGTTTTATATAACAGCCAAGGTGAGTATGCGTGGCTTTCCAAATACTTTGAATAACTATCTCAATTGCTTCGCTATCTGTCAACAGTTTTCCGATGCACATCCGCGCGATATTGAGGAGCTGTGGGGCACATTGTGCCAGTTCTGGCCGAACAATCTGAAGGTCATACTACGCTATTTGGTCATCATGAGCGGCATGGCCCCCACCGAGTTGTTGCCCTATGTAAGTGCCATAGATTTTAGCCACGTTTCAAGTAGCTTTTGTAATATATAACTTGTGTGGTCGCAGGCTAAACGGGTGGCGCTCTATTTAGCGCGCAGCTGTCCGGATCGTTTGCTCGATGAGCTAATGGCCGAGCTGCAGACGGTAGAGACACTTAATTGTCTCATCGAACGCACTGAAACGCCACCATTTTATAGGCTGACCAGCATGCGAAAGGCTTCGAGTCACAGCGCTGATGGTGAGTCACAGCTGAGAGCTGCTTTGCATCAGCCTAAAATCTTTGCTCTTTGTTTGCCAGGACAAGCTGTGGGCGGCATTAATGATTCGCGCACCCAGGATTTGACTGTGGAGAAGGGGACTATACACACGAAGCGACACAGTGGCGAGGATCCCATTAAAATTGGGCAAGTCGTGATGCCCTAAATATAATTTGAGATATGCAATCAACAGTTTATTTTTCTTTTGTCCTTTAGCACCTGCAAGTCGGACAGCGGCATCCGCGCCTATACTCAGGCAGCTGCCGCTGCAGCCGCGGCTGCCGTGACGCCCATTACGGGGATCAGTCGCCCGCCTCGCGGCGCTGATAAAATTCGCGCTGCATCGGGCCCCTCCATACTGCCACGGCCCGAGGATATACTTATCAACGATCCCGAGCTGCGGCAGGAGGAGAATGTGGAGCTGCGTAACACAGCGGAGGCACCGGCAAATGCGCATCCCCACCCATTACCCATGCCCGAATACGGTGGTTACTTTGCACCGCTTACAGAATTTCTGCCGGATGTCAGTTTACCCATCAGCGGCTTTCATCGGTAAGTTTCAATTGCTTCAGATTAGTTTATTTTGATTATGTATATTGGTATTGACCATATGGGTATGTTTCGTAAATATTGTCCGATGGTAGTCCAATTGTGGTACTTATCCAATCCAAGTGGGCGGCAACACTAGTGAAACCGGCTGGGTGACCGACTCTACAACCTCCCGCCGAAAAGAAAGAAGTTACACCAGCCACAGTGTGATTGTCGTATGTTACCAATGGGCCGCCTATGTCGCCGCCACAGGTAGACTTGCCTTCAGGTGTCCTTGCACACAGCACACCTGCATTCACAGAGCCATAATATCTGGAGCATGTCGATGAGCCCATGATCTCAAGATCGACGCATTGCAGCCAATTGGCAACTTGGCCATTGGCCTGTTCACCCCAGCCGCATGCAACTGCCCACTTGTTGTCAAAGATATCGGCATTAGAACTGGGTAAATTAACCTTGTTGACCCAGAACGTAAACTCCACATATGGCGTGCGTATCAGGCCGATGTCGTAGCCCTTCTCTTTTGGCCATTTATCTTGCACATGGAAATCTCCTTTTCCTACTCGATGAGCGAACTGGCCTCTCCTCGTATAGGAACCATAGTGAATTTCCACAAAATCTCGGGTCAGGCATTGTGCAGCTGTCAATACCCAATTATTTGCAATGATAGCACCTCCGCACAATGAGGTTGCGCTGCTTGCGACCGATCCCAATACCAGGCTGACCATGTAAGGAGCCTTGCCCTCGTAGGCTGAATACCCATTGGATATGATATTTTCCGGGTCCGCCTGGTCTTCCGTAGGCTCATTGCCATTTACCAGTGCAAAAGCCAGAAATAAAAATAGTGCCAGCTGTTTCATGCTTAAGTTGCAAGTTAAGCGTAAATTGCTTTGGCAACGAGCTTTTGTAGTTGTTCGCCGAACTAATTATAGCTTCCGTTGCTAATTATAGGGCTTAAATTGATAGTTTTTGGTTATGAGCGGTTCAAATGGGAAGCACCTAATGATTCAAGACATTAGCCCAAGATTATTTATCACAAATACAAATGACATTCAAAGTCTTTTACAAATTAACTGGGATCTTTAAAAGAAACAAACATGTCAAGTATTTTTCTGAATAACTGCATAAAGGTTCCTCGAAATAATACCAAGGAATATCTTTAAAACATTCAGCAAAATACCCAGTATTATATTTAAGACAGACAATACTATATTATACTTAAATAGACGTTATTGTGGATCAATCAAGATTATATGAACTAAGACCACGATCGGATACTTTCACTCTTAAAGAAGGAATATCATCTGAGTTTGTCAAAAAGTGGCAAATACGTTCTTAATTCGCAGTCATATCCGCCATTTCACAATGCACAACAGTTTTTATACATCTTCTTGGCATTCCCAAAAATATTGCTCTTAAATTCAATTCCGTTTTACTATACATAACTTCAGTTTGACAAACTATGTTAATAAGATTGCTAATGAAAACAGTCAAACACCTTTTGTAGCATACTTCTTTATTAGTTACTTCATTCAATATAATAATTTGGATTAGTAATAAGCAACTCCTGAGTTTTGACGTATCCAATCTAGGTGAGCGGTCACACGCGTAAAACCAGCTGGATGTCCCACCGTGCAGCCTACAGCCGAACCGAAAGATGTTATGCCGACCAAAGTGGGATTGTCGTGTGTAACCAATGGACCGCCAGAGTCCCCGCCACAGGTGGATTTGCCGCCAGGTGTTCTCACACACAAAATGCCCCCAGGTAGATTGCCATAGGCTCGGGAACACTCGTTGTTGCTCATGATCTGTAGATCGACGCATTGTAGCCATTCAGCCAGTTGGCCATTAGCCTGTCCACCCCAACCACAAGCAACTGCCCACCAGTTTACAAAGAGCTCGTTTCGTTGATTAAAACTGGGAAGATTGACCTTGTTGACCTTGCTTGTGAAATCCACGTGAGGAGTGCGTATTAGACCGATGTCATTGCCATTCGTATTAGGCCAGAGATGGTGACGAATGAAGTTATTATTTCGAACTCTATGACTATATTGGCCTCTGCCACGCCAATTGGAGCCATAATGAATGTCCACGTAGTCCGTTGTCAGGCAATGGGCAGCAGTCAGCACCCAAGTGTGGGCGATGATGGTGCCCCCGCCAATTGCAAGTCTATTGCTGCCATCAGTTCTTATCAGAAGACTGACAATATAGGGAGCCTTGCCCTCGTAGGCTGGATAGCCATTAGTTATGATGTTATCGGGCTCATGCTGATCCGGAGAGGCTGTAGTCGAGGTTTGATTGCCGTTTGCAGAGGCAACCCCCAAAAACAAGAGTAATAACAAAACTTTCATTCTGAATTCGCAAGTTGAAGACCGGTTGCTGTTGCGATCTTATATAGTCGTTTAAAGAACTAATTACCACATTATTTGTTACCAACTATTGATAATAGCAAAAAGAAACTGAAATGGAGGATAAGAATAGATAGTTAATGGCTCAAGAAATTACTTTTCTAAGTAGTTGATTGACTTTTGTGTTGGCCAGATTAATATATCCTTAGACACTCCAACTGTTTACACCACTTTTCGTTGGACACACAGCAGGTTCTAACCAGATTGTTTCAATAATTTCTTAAAGTTTGTTCTATTTAGCAATGCAAAACCAACATCAAGTTTTAAAACTTTCTTCCCTTTTTTGTATGCTTTTAAGAAAATCATGCGCCTTTATTAGCTGTTTTTTTTTTTTTTTATATTAGTAATAAGCTACGCCTGAGTTCTGACGTATCCAGTCCAAGTGGGCGGTCACACGCGTAAACCCAGCTGGGTGTCCGGCCATGCAACCGGCGCCTGAAACGAAAGATGTTACACCCACCAACACAGGATTGTCGTGTGTAACCAATGGGCCGCCAGAGTCCCCACCACAGGTGGATTTGCCGCCAGGTGTTCTCACACACAAAATGCCCCCAGGTAGATTGCCATAGGCTCGGGAACACTCGTTGTTGCTCATGATCTGTAGATCGACGCACTGTAGCCATTCAGCGAGTTGGCCATTAGCCTGTCCACCCCAACCACAAGCAACTGCCCACCAGTTCTCAAAGAGCTCGTTTCGTTGATTAAAACTGGGAAGATTGACCTTGTTGACCCTATTAGTGAAATCCACGTGAGGAGTGCGTATCAGTCCGATGTCATTGCCATTCGTATTAGGCCAGAGATGGTGACGAATGAAGTTATTGTTTCGAACTCTATGACTATATTGGCCTCTGCCACGCCAATTGGAGCCATAATGAATGTCCACGTAGTCCGTTGTCAGGCAATGGGCAGCAGTCAGCACCCAAGTGTGGGCGATGATGGTGCCCCCGCCGATTGCAAGTCTATTGCTGCCATCAGTTCTTTTTGGGGGTTGCCTCTGCAAGTGGCAATCAGACCTCCACAAAATCCTCTTCGGATCAGCATGAGCCCGATAACATCATAACTAATGGCTATCCAGCCTACGAGGGCAAGGCTCCCTATATTGTCAGTCTTCTGATAAGAATCAGAAGACTGACAATATAGGGAGCCTTGCCCTCGTAGGCTGGATAGCCATTAGTTATGATGTTATCGGGCTCATGCTGATCCGAAGAGGATTTTGTGGAGGTCTGATTGCCACTTGCAGAGGCAACCCCCAAAAACAAGAGTAATAACAAAACTTTCATCCTGAACGTGTTAGTTAAAAACCGGTTGCGGTTGCGACCTTATATACTCGTTTATACGAACTAATTACTGAATTTGTAATCATTATTTGGTACCGACTGTTGATAAAAGCAAAAAAAACTTGAAACTTTTCTTTCAAGAATAGATAGCTAATGGTCCAAGACATTAGTTATCGAAGTAGTTCACTGACTTATATGCTAGTCTGATTTATGCTCTTATATATTTTCGCTTAGATAATTTGCTGTTATATTACAATCCTTAGCATATGGTTCTATTTGTGGTTCAAACCTGTGCCGCGCTTTGGTTTGATTTTCCCGGGCAATGGGGGTGGGAAATTTTCACGACTTTGTAGGATATTTAAATTTCACATGAATATCGACCAAGACTAATATTGTCAGATATAGACGACAAATTAAACAAGATGTGAATTCATGAACAAAAAGCCAAACTTTACGAAAATCGGTTGCATTTTGAACGAGATATTAGAGTGGGAAACCTCGACCTGTGTCTACACAGGATATTTGAAGCTACCTGATTGAATTTTGACCAAATACATTTTTGCCAGATTTAGATACCAAATTGATGTAAAGGCCAAACCATGAACAAAGGTCCAAAGCTCATGCAAATCTGATTAGTTAATGGGAATTTCAAGTCTTGCGTATGTTCATAAGTTGAGTCTATGACTCGGCAAGTTTTTTTCGGATTTGACTTCGTGTAATGCTCTTAGCGTGGCTATATTAAAAAAAGTAAGAGGTACTATTCGGGAGCTCCCGACTAGGGGATACCCTGAATTCTCTTCTTCCAACACCAAATGCAAATATATATACTATTCTAGAAGCTACATGTCAAGTTTGGCAACTCTAGCTCTTATTATTCACCAAAATTGCTCAAAAGGCTGGATTTCGATATAGATTTTTATCGATTGCTTGGAAACGGAGCAAGTTATCCAATATCGGAAATAAGCTCGATCTGCGTGGGCACTAGGAGGGCCTACAGCTATCATTTCAGTCTACGGATGGACGGACGGACATACACACGGACGGACAGATAGTCAGACAGACATGGCTAGATCGACTCGACTGTTGATGCTGATCAAGAATATATACTTTATGGGGTCGGAGATGCCTGTTACATACATTTGCACAAATACTAATGTAATGTACCGTTTTAAGCCATTTTTGATGGGTTCAGGGCATTAAAAGTCCATATCGTATACCCCTTCTTGTACATATCCTCAGAATCTTCTTAGGAAAGCAGACGAATTACAAATCAAATTAGAAGCCAAGATTGGCTAAGAATCTTTACAAAATAAAAGTTCGCATGGATTGCAGTTTAAAGTTGTGTATTGTATTTTTATTTTTTTTTTTTTTGTTATTTCTTTAGCAGCTATATTTATAGATTTTGAATTAAAATCAAGAATTTTGCAACTCGAGGCTTTAGCCAGTGATGCCAGTGTTATCACGTATCCATCCGAGGAAGCTTGTAACGCGTGCAAAGCCAGCTGGATCGCCAGCCGTGCAGCCCCTGCCCGAAACAAACTGACTGATACCAATCAGAATCGTACCACTTTGTGTTACCAGCGGACCGCCAGAGTCGCCGGAACAAATGGATCTGCCGCCCGAAGTGCTAGTGCAGAGAATTTGGTTCTGGATTGTGCGTGTGCCATAGGTTCTGGCACACTGAGAGTTGGATATGACCGTCGCATCGACGCATTGTAGATTTTCGGGCGTTCTAGTTGAAGTTGTCTGTCCCCAGCCGCAGGCCGTGGTCCGTTCGTTGACGTAGAGATTACCACCATTAGTGGGCAGCTTCACCTGCTTGATGCGATCGGAGTAATTGACGTGGGGGGTGCGTATCAATGCGATGTCATCGCTGGGATGGTTTATGATGTTCTTGCCAGTAACAGTGTGTGTCACCGAGCCCTGAGCGCGCTTGTTTGTGCCATAGTAAATGGTCACAGAGTTGAAAGACTTGGAACAGTGCGAAGCGGTGACCACCCAAGTATTACCAATTATGGAGCCACCACACCATGCACCCGAATTGCCATTTCGGAATGCCAAGAACACAATGTATGGCGCCTTGCCCTCTGGTGCTAAGTAGCCGTTCGTGATGATATTCTCCGGCTCCAGCTGCTCTTCGGCGAGCCTCAATGTGTTACCTCTTGCCAGAGCAACGGTAGACAGAAGAAATAGAGCCAAGACCTTCATTTTGAATGCAACAAATTGGTACAACTTAAAAACAAGCTAAGCTCTGGCTTATATAGTTACCACCTGACCCATATTTGTAGGTGACACGTTTTCAGTATTTTTGGTAGATAAACTAATTAACAATAGTTGTTTGTCGGGTAAACAAGATATCGTAAGCACCAACAATTAATGATTTTATGCATTAGGCAAATACTTTTTAAGTAAAAACAAATAACCGCTGAGAGCTGAGAATATTGAAGTCGCATATATTACATATCCTTTCATCATTATTTCTACATCTTTATCCTTTTTCTCCGAATTTGAGTTTAAAGCCTTTTGATGTATTGTCTTATGAAGGAAACACCTACATAATATTATTTAAACTAGACCATTTGCTTCTTAGACTTGTAAAAATCGTTAAAGAAAATTGGTTAGGGTAAACAATTTTTAATCGAACCGTTTTGAGGAATCCTGCCTTATTATGCTTTTTCTATGAATCGTCCCAAAACAGTCGCATTGAAACCACAACTAAACCACTTTTTTTGTATCGAAAAAAGTCGTTTCATGTATTTGGAAAACCAGTTTCACTAACTTAAAGGCAGAAATTTGGTTTAAATCGGGAGCCGAACCACCGACAATTATATTTTGTATGTTTAGCTTAGTTTATCAGAATCGTGCTCTCTTCTCTTACAGCTGCAACGTGGCGGTCATGCTGCTGACAGATATTGTGGTGGATGGCATTCCCGGCATCGATTGGACGCTTCATTTGCCACTGATGCTGCACATATTGTTCCTGGGGCTGGATCACACGCGCATCATTGTGCGGGAGCATTGCAAGCAGCTGTGCGTCAATTTGTTGATTGTCCTGGCTGAGCACAATGATCATCTGACGGTGGCGCGCATTCTGCTCAACAGCGAGACGAGCAAACTGGACTTGGGACTGACGGTGCCGGCTCTGCCCGTGATTGATAATAACTTTACGGAGCTGCATCAGCAGTTCGACAGCTATCTGCTGCACGTTAGCCCCCAGGCGGCCGCCTATGCGCTGCAGCACAATCTCTCCAGCTCGACAATCATTGCACCGCACTCGACTAACCAGCAGACGCTGCCACAGAATCTGCAGCAGCCGCCTCCAGTGCTGGGAGCAGGAAATGCCACGCCAGCGGCACTGGCCTCAACGCCCGCGGCGCTGCAGATCAATCCGAATAATACGGAGAACTCGGAGGTGCCGTTAATCCATGCTGATGAGCATGCCCCACCACAGCCGGGTCCCAGCATGCCCATAGCCCATGTGATCAAGAGTTTGCTCAAGTTCCTCGCCCACGATACCTGCCAGCCCCTCTGGAACTATGAGGACATCACGGCAAAGGTGTGGGCCGTAAAATCTGCGGAGCAGCTGAGCTGTTTCCTGAAGCACATGGTCAAGGTGTTTGCCGATAGCTATCCACAGGCGCGCATTGCCGAGCGCTGGGCGCAAACGGCTTTGCAGCTGGGTCTGTCCTGCTCCTCGCGCCATTATGCCGGACGCTGTCTTCAAATCTTCCGCGCTCTTAATGTGCCCATCAACTCGCGCATGCTGTCGGACATACTGTCCCGTCTGGTGGAGACAGTGGCTGAGCAGGGCGAGGACATGCAGGGCTATGTAACGGAGTTGCTGCTCACGCTGGAGGCTGCCGTGGACAGCTTGGACTCGGACTTTAGACCGCTGGATGTGATGAAAGATATATTCAAGAGCACGCCCAATTTGAACAACAAGGATGGCGGTCCCAACTCCATTCTGCCCGGCAAAAAGTCGCCATCGGGCATGACACCGCAATCCTCGAACTACTCAATACCCAGCCATGGACGAAGCACCAGCTACTCGGTATCCTATTGCGGACGTAAAGCCAACAACTCGCCCTGCGACAAGCAGGCGGAGCTGCGGAATCGTGCCTCTGGCATTGAGCTGGAACGCAGTGTTGTCAGCAAATTTGGCGTGGGCGGAGTGGGCGTAGGTGCCGGTTCCGCCTTGTCGCGCTCACGCAGCGCTCAGAGCCTGAAAATGCTGGGCGATACCGCTACGCAGGATGACAAGATGACCATATTGGCGCAGCTGTTCTGGCTGTCAGTTTCGCTGCTCGAATCGGACTATGAGCACGAATTCATGCTGGCGTTGCGGCTGTTAACCCGAGTGCTGCATCGCCTGCCGCTGGATCGTCCCGATGCGCGCGACAAAGTTGAGAAATTGCAGCAGCAGCTCAAATGGACCGCCTACCCAGGCGTCCATGCGCTGCTTTTGAAGGTAGGCGCAGCTCGGACTAAAGACACGGAAACCAGCTAATTTCAATTATTCATTCTTGTTTTTAGGGATGCACTCACAGTGCCACCTATGAGCCCACAATCACGCTGCTGGCCCAGTTCGCGCCGCTGCTCAGCCTGCCCGTCTGTGATCCCACGCAGAGCTGTGCTTTTCCCATGAACGTAATCGCCCTGCTACCGTACATGCTGCTCCATTACGAGGATGCCAATGAGATTTGCATACGCAGCGCCGAGAATATCGCACATGTTTCCACGGAACTGGGCGCCAAACTGGAGAATCTGGGCACTGTGATGACATTGTACAGTCGCAAAACGTTCTGCAAGGAATCGTTCCAGTGGACCAAGTGCGTGGTCAAGTATTTGCATGACACATACGCTCACATGGGCCTCCATATGTTGGCCTTCCTCATCGAAGTGCTGGAGAAGGGGCCGCAACAGGTGCAGGTTCCGGTGCTGAATGTTATTCATTGCATGCTGCACTATGTGGATCTATCGGCGCCTCAGGCGCAGACCATCAACGCGGATTTGTTGCGTGCCATTGGCAAATATTTGGATGTGAGTTCGAACTTATCAAAGATCTTTTAAGCGGCTCTCTACTCGCATTTGTCATTTGCAGACGGTCAATTGGAAGGACTCTCTGAAGATACTTAAGCTGATTGTGACACGCAGCTCTTCGCTGCAGGTGGTCCCGCCCAGCGATGGCAGCAGCGCCGGCTTATCGTTCTCCTTCTATGGCGCATATCCGGACTCGGATATGTTCTGTAAAAAGGAACTGGCCGGCCGCACCATGGAATTCACATTCGACGTATCCCAAACACCGCTGATCGGTCGCCGCATTCTGCTTAAAACTGAGGAGCCAGGCTCTGGCGGTGCTGCATCGGCCACGGGCAGCTCATCGCTAAACTCCACACTGACCAATGCCACCACCGTGACGGTTGCGCCTGCTCAGCAAGTCAGCGCCCAGCTGCAGCAGCATCGCGCCCACAGCAATGTGGCTGCCATTGCCGCCTCGGCCGTTGCCGCCCAGCAGCAACAGCAGCAGCAGCACGGCGTTGGCCTTGGCAGCGTTGTGGGCACACCCAATTCGCCGAGACGCAGCGCTAGCCTGTCGCCGGCGGATACTGTGCCGCTCAGCGGCTGGAAACGCCCCTGGATGTCGCAGTGTCGTGTGCGCGAGTGTCTGGTGAATCTATTGACCACCTGTGGACAGCGTGTCGGTCTGCCCAAGTCGCCATCGGTAAGTTTGCGGCCACAAAGACTGCGGCCAGGGGTCGACATATTTGTCAGCCTGTACATTAGCAAGGTGCATGCTTTGAGCTCCCCTAGCGCTAGCTTTTTCAGCTCCTGCTTACTAATAAGGCCATCATCTCTACAAAATTATTTATTTCTACTTCTTTTTCTTTCATGTAAAAAAATACAACTAAATTGAAACCAAATCAAACTCGAAAAAAAAAACAAACCAAACCCAATGTCAAACTAAAACTAACACGCCATTTTATCATCATTAACAACCCGAACCAAACCCAATTATAGGATGATTTTCTAAACTCTATTTGCTCAAAGGTAAAGGAACATGTTTCTCAATGCCACGTGTAGCTTTGTCTTTGTTTACGTAATTTGTTTTGGCTCGTTTCACATTTCATTTGTACTTTTTATGCATCGCTCATTGTTTCATTCCACCTATACCGTACACATGCAACAGGGACTGTTCCAGTTTTCGTATGAGAAACGTGATTGTCATTTTCACGTTCCGTTGCTTTTGCCTCTCGAAAACTGGAACAGATCCTGCTGGCATCGCTTGTTCTGTTTCGTTTCGTTTCGTTTCGTTCCGTATTTTTGACTTGTTGCATGTGTGTGTTTTGTTTCAAACTGTACCGTTTCGTTTTCTTGTTCACGTTCAGTCTTTGAGCACATCGCTACTAACGGGATCGATTGCGACCAGACAAAGCGTAAGCTTTCCAGTCTTTTTCTTAACATTAACATTTTTTATTAGATCTACTTCAGTGTTAGCCCTGCATGCCTCTTTGCTTAAGTGTTTACTAATCCCTGTTTCGCTTGCCAACATGTAGGTCATCTTTAGCCAATCTTCGGATCTCATGGAACGGCAATCATCAGCCGCCTCGTCCACCGAGGAAACATCGGGTCCGCAGGGCGATCTAAGCAGCGGTTCGCGTCGCGACGATGGCCAGCCCGACTTTACTGTCTTCAAGGACTTTGATTTTCTGGAGTACGAGGACAGCATCGCCGGCGAGTCTACGGACAACTTTAACTGGGGTGTACGTCGCCATCAGCTCTTCGAGGGCGACGAGGACCGTTTGAACCTCGGTAGCGGCATAAGTGGATCCATCAAGGGCGGCCATTCCTCTGCACTCGAAGACAGCTTCAGCGATAAGACCCCAATTCTGAGCAAACGTAAGCGACAGACCGCAGACGATTCATCCGATGAGGAAGCCGAGTCGGAGTCACCGCTGGACGACGATCACCGTCAATCTTTCTTGAAGTCCATCTTTAGCGGCGCACCGCCGTCTTCCCTGAGCCTGCGAGAGCGACGTCGCCGCAATTCCGTGTCCCGCAGTGATACCAGCGGCTCCAGTGCTGGTGATTTGGGTGATATTACGCCATGCAATGCATCGCCACACATGCAGGGCATCATTCGCTTTGGCGCCGTCGTTCGCGACGAGGCGGAGGAGAATTGGCGACGTCAGCTGCAGTCCATGCTGGTTAATCAACCCTCAGCGCACACCTCCGAGCTGCTGCAGCAGCTGTACAGGCTGATCAAGGAGTTGACCTTCAAGACAATTACCATTTCGAAGGAGGCCAAGAAATTCTTCACAGGCATCGGCTCCCAGCTGGGCAATCGCATCTCACTATTCACGGATTTGCTGAGCTCGCGTGCTGATCCGCCACGTGTCTGGTGCAGCGAGATGCAGACCACTACGCCAAAGTTGTTTGAAACTCTAAGGTTTAATGTGCTGGAGGTGCAAGAGCATCTGGAGACGTTCTTCGATCGCAAGGATCAAGTTCTAGAGGTGATTTTGCTTAGTAAATACTTTCTACTATCTGATATAATGTGAGATTCTCAATTGCAGTGCTTGGACGCAGTGAAAACATCCTGCAAACTTTCTCTGTTCAATGAAGCAGACGTTGCTGCCTCGGGCTTGGAGCTGCCCAGCAGTTCCAGCATTCCTTGCATGCCCTTCGATCCAGCCTCAACGGAGGTTGTGCTGGACTTGGGACGCTCCTTGTATAAGCTTATGTTTCAGCTACTTCTGCTGATCGAATCGAATCATAAAATATCCTCGAATGTGGTTAATCATTTTCGCATCAATGAAGACGTATGTGATACGGTCTAGTCGGGGTTTGCTGAGCTCTAACCTACTGTTTCCTTGCAGATGCATGACATATCCGATCTCTATGCCCTGGTACGAGATGCTTTGGTGCGGTGCACCAGCGAAGCTGAGCTGGATTGCCTAGAATCATCCACCTCAACGGAAGGTGAGCACACGCCGACGCCCTCGCCCGGCTTGCCCATGACGCATGAGGAGTTTGAGGCGTCACTGCACGAACACATCGACCGGCAGTGTTGGACTAGCGCCATTTCCCATGTGCGACAGTATCGACGCGTGTCCATGCTCAGCGCTGGTGATCAGAGTCTGACCATCCTTAGTTATGGAAATTTGGACAGTCGCATCAAGTTCGATGAGATGTCGATTATATTGAATGCCTATGCCCATAGCATTATGAAGGATCGGACAGGTTTGTTTTTTCTTTTAAAAATGTATATGTTTGGACAAAATTTGTAACCATTTAACTGACCAGCAGAAGCCTTTATTGTATCCAAATCGGACTCGGAGCTGTTTGAGGTATATGCGATACTCTCAGAGAACTTGTATCACGTTTCTAGCGCCCTGACCAATATGGAAATCAATATGAAAAGCTACTCCATGGGGGCCGGTTCAAGTAATTTGCATCGCAGCGAGCAGGACATTGTGACAAATCTTTAAATATAGAGAAACCCTACATATGGTTAAGATTAGTGCAGGATTAAGCTCATTTTGATATGTAATCAAACTAGTTTTTAGTATTTAAGCAGCATTATAGGGCACTATCATTCAGTTGAGTGTTGAACAAGCATTATTGTGTATGAACAAATGTGTTTTTAAGTACGATATAATTACATAGCATATACATACATAACAATCATCGCAATTATCATATATAACGCAGATACGGAAACAGCAAACAGCCCTTCGTATGACCCCTGGGGACATTGAACAATAACTTGCAATATAGGTATTTTTTCTATAATAGTATAAACATTTAATTACAAATTATTTGTATTCTCTCTGGAACATCCTACAGTAAATAGAGCAAATTTTCATCTTAGCATTTAGTCAGGTGTGTTGTACGAACTCGCTGTCAACTAGTGGAACAGATTCTTGAGCGCCTTTCGTTGCTGCTTATTGTATTCGGCTAGCAGCTGCTTGGCGCTGTTTAATTCATTTAGGATTTGTTTATTTTCCGGCAGCAGTTTATGTGCATGCTTCAGATCGTTTATGGCCTCCTCGTAGTTACGCATGGCACGCTGAGCCTGTCCTCGTCTATAAAACGCCTTGCTGCAGTTGGGATCCAAGCGAATGGCCTCGGAGCACTCGTATTTGGCATACTGATAGTTGCCCAACTTCAGTTCGACAGCCGCCATGTTGATGTTGTTCACCACGGAGAAGGCATCCAATCGCCTCAGCTCGGAGTCGTCTTGACTACGTTTAAGTTCCTGCCAGTCAAAGCTTCGGCGCAGCATCGTATAGTAACGATTCGCTTTACGGTATTTGGCACGCGCCTCATGGAAACGGCCCAGCTGAAAAAAGTGATTGCCCGACTTTCGCAGGCCCGTGAGCAGGCTAACAGCTGTTTCCACCTAACACACAAAACAACAATAAATATTTAACACCTGTCATGATGACATTGCATAATTTAACCCTACCGTGGGCTTATGGAATTTGCCCGTCCAATCCTGGGGATAGGGCGGCAGCTTGTCAGATGTCTCATCACTGCATTCGATGGCCCAATCCTCGCCAGGAGCCAGCTCGCCGCTGTCGGTTATCGTAATATCCGTCGTCGGATGGGCTTCATCATTGCAGTTCTGTTCCATTTCGGCAACGATGCCCAGACCTCGCAGTACACGGCCCACAACGACATTGCTGCCATTGAGGTTCTCACAGCCGACGGCTGTGATGAAGAACTGGGAGTTGTTTGTATTTGGCTTGCCATAGTTCGCCATGCTGACCACACCCTCCTCGTTGTGCTGCAGGTAAGAGTTCTTTATACAGTTTTACAGATATGAATGTATACCCACCGTCAGCTCAAAGTTCTCATCCTCAAACAGTGGACCATAGATGCTTTCGCCGCTGGTGCCATCGTTGTTCACCAGATCGCCTCCTTGGACCGCAAACACCCGCTTGATTGTGTGGAAACGCGTGCCCTTGTAGTGCAGCCGTTTGCCCAGCTGCCCCACGCCACGTTCGCCCGTGCATAGAGCACGGAAATTTTCCGCTGTCTTTGGCACAACATCCTTGCGCAGTTCAATTACCATGCGTCCCGCTGTGCAAATCAGTTACGAATATGTACATACGATAACGATTAACTAGGTCAAGCGCACAGATAATGAGCTGCTCCCGCTTACCGTTTTCTTCGCCAATACTGATGTCGAAGTAGACAAGGGGATTTGTTGTCTTCACCGGTTGCAGCAGTTCTTGTTTAGTTGGGCTCATTTTGGTCATCAAGGCGAAGCCTTTAGCCACCCGTTTTCAGTTTTAACTTTGGACTTGAACGATTCGAAAACAGGTAAACAAATAAAATGCGATTTATATTTTCAGAGTGCTGCCCATCTGTTGCACTTTTACAGCTAAAACAGCTGTTGGTGCTGCCAACTGCGCGCAAATGTCGCAACCGTTATTTTTTGAAAAATTTGGATGCCCATTCATTCAAAAAATTCGACCCACATACTTTAATTGTAATTATATTCTCTTGAGTTTTTTCAAACTTATAAATTCTCAATATACAATACAACATTCCTCAATATACTTGATTATTAACTAAAAAGTTATGTCCTTTCAGGTTTGAATAATGTTCAAAGAAAATTTCTATTCATTTCAATTTTTGTTGTCTAGTCAACTTCATTTGCCCTTAACTATATCGCTTAATATTTAATGTTTTCTCATACCGCCTCGTTAGGGTATTTTTTTATTTTGCCTCCTTAAGCAAGAGTTGCACAATGTTCAAACAATCAAGTAATTTGCCTAGAAGCAACCATATAATTTACAACTAATTGAGCTAGGACCTCCCACTGAAAAGTACTATAAAAGGTTGCCGTAACCAGACTCCTGTTCGCAGTTTAGGTTTTATCGTGCAGAATGCTGAACATATTTGATCGGGAACTGGAGAGTATTGATTATTTGCCCAAGCCTGGCTTAACTTGGGTGGAGTACAGCGCCTACGCATTGGGTATTAACATGGCGCCCAGGAAACGCAACTCTAGGCCCTGCAGATTGTGAGTTTTCTATAAAATTAGACACATTGCAATTCTAACTATGCATTTTTTCTTCTAGCTTACGCATTTTTGCACTTCTTGTAAATCTGAGCATTATCTACAGTCTCATTAAATTTATAATGGCCACTTATATGGTCTCCTTTGAAGCCTATGTAGAGGTTTGCTTTAAGTGCGATTTGTACGTTTTTTTATTATACATAAATTGGTCTCTTTTCAGGCTGTGCTACTTACCTTTCAGCTATCAGTTGGAATGGTCAAAATGATGCATTTTCACAGCTTTCTGGATTCTTGTGTGGAGCTGGTACGCACCACAGAGACGGGTGCTATATTAAAGCATTTGGGCCTGTTTGATTTGGGTAAGGGAAGGGCACTTTTATGTTGCTTGTATATCTCATAGATTGTTTTTTCAGATTTGACGAACCCTCATGCGTTGTGCAAGAAATTGGGCTCTATGTTGAGAAGGAGCTGGCTGGTGATCGATCGTCAGGTGATGTTCTTCTACAAGATCGTTTGCATGCCAGTCCTGTATTATTGCTTGCGGCCATATTTCCAATACATATACGATTGTTATATGGTCCAGGATACTTGTGAAATGACTTTGAGTAAGTGAACAAACAAAAACGGTAGGCTTTTGGCTCATAAGCAATTTACTCTATGTAGCCTATCCAGCTATCGTGCCCTTTGTGCACCTGGGTAAACATGAATTCCCCTCATTCTCAGTGCGTTTCATTCTCCTTCAATCTGGTCCGGTTTGGTGCTTTTTTGGTAGGTCTTGATTTACGTTTCATATGTTTAAGTGTCTTATTTAACTTTCAACAGCTGTCTTTGGCTTCAACAGCCTCTTTGTGGTGCTTACCAACCATGAGGCTTGTCTTATAGAGGTCTTACGATATCTGGTCCAAAATTCCACAAATAATGCTGTGGTTCCGAAATCCTCCAGGGTTTTTTACATTCGCTGTTGTGCCAGACTTTTTGCCCGCATCTCGAGGTAAGACGTTTACTAAATTGTTTGTGTGGAGATTTTTAAAGTTCTCTTCCACAGACATCATGCTCAAATTGAAAATGTTTTTAAGTATATAATCCTAGTCCAATGCGTGATAAGCAGCATTTTGATATGCATGTTGCTCTATAAGATCAGCACTGTGATGGTGGGTAATCTGAAGATCCCTAACTTTATATAGAATTTGCTTTATTTTATTTCGATTTTGTATATTTTAGGAAATAGGCTGGGTCTGGATGGGCATGATTATGGTTTACTTGGTAACAATTACTTTGGAAATCAGCCTATATAATGTCAATGCGCAAAAGGTCGAGTCTCAGGTAATGTAATCCCTTGAACATATCTTTATATATTTTATAGAGCGAATTATTGTTTTTCGACTGGTACAATTGCGCCTGGTATAACGAATCTGAGGATTTTAAATTAATCATTAAACTAATGCTGCTTTTCTCAAGGCGAACTTTTGTTCTAAGCGTTGGAGGTTTTACCAATTTATCCCATAAATTTTTAGTACAGGTTAGTTTAGAAGACGCTCGTACAAAGAAATCTTAAATTCTGCTCATCAACTAAGTGATTTGGTTTTATCTCTACATTTAACTTATCCTCTCAATCCTTGGCAGGTTTTTCGCATGAGCGGAAATTTCTTTTTGCTATTGCGCAATATGAATAACAAATAATGCTCTACACGTACTTTATACAAAATTACAACGTTGGAAAACATTTATTTTAAGGTGAAATTCATTAGGCGACTTAAACACGAAAAAAATATTGTAATTGGCACATTAAACGTAGTTGACAAATATGTTAATAATGTATAGATTGCAATATGGAATAACCATATGGGGGAGATATAGAAATGCAATTGATTTGGAGTTGTACACGGCACAGTTTTCAATATATAGTAGTATAATACAGTCGTCCATGGCTGGCTTGAATTTAAAGCACAATTGGCAGTTAAGAAATTTGTTGCATCACATTATTTTGTTAATATATGAACGATGCTTTAAAGCTTAACGTCTCTCAATGTTTTTTGTTCATTTCTTGGTTTTTGTTTTTGTTTTTGTTTTCTGGTTTTCGTTTATCGTTTTTTTCACTAAACAAAATATTTCTGCTAAAAGACTAAAATTACATAATTTCATTCAACGGCTACGGCTAATTCCGATTTGTTCGTATTCGCCTCGTACTTAGATGTTAATTGAAGTAGTCGGTAGTTGGTAGTGCACTTAGTTAGGGTATGTATGTCTAGGGCTCCAGGCGATTGCGCCTAAAGCAACCACTTGGCAGTGCTTCAGATATTAAACGTATATTATCCACCTCACCGGATAAATCGGCCAACTCTGCTTCGTATTTGTCAATTAATTTCTTTTGGATATTGCGCTGTTCTCGGTACTTCTCAATGCGCCCAGTTAGATTCACTCGATTGATGTCGCTCTCCACGACAGTGAGGCGATTTTCTGAATGAAAGTTGTTATTAACAAAAGGGTTCGCTTTTAAGAGATTGCACTTGCTTACCCAATTTATCCAAATCATCTGTGTTGATGTCCCTCAAGTTCTCCAGCTCGTCCTTGATCGCTGTCAGCTCTGCGTTGGCCTTTTCAATTTGTTTTTGTGCCTCCTGCGTGTCAGCCTTGGCCTGACCCACCTTGCGCTTGGCATCATCCACGAGATTGTCATCTTTGGTTGAATTATCCTCCAGATTGAAGATATTCATTTCAGTCAGCTTCACGCGATGATTCAGCTGGTCAGCCTCGTCGCGTAGCTTGCGGGCAGCGACCTTGGTCTCATTTGCCGTGCGGCGGATCAGTTCGGCATCCTAGAAGTAAATATCTGTTTAGTAGAGGGCATGGTAAGGATCTAGGCATGTCTTACCTTAGAGGCCTGTTCGGCATACTTCTCTTGCGCTTCCTGGGCATTGCTCTTGGCCTCATTGGCATTCTTGTTGGCACCCTCTAGAGCCTCACCAGCTTGGCGAATCAGATTGCCAGCATTCTCAATTTCCATCTCGATGCTGGGCACCGTTTGCAATGCTAAGGCAGCCTTCTCCGAAGATCTCTGCACATCCGACTGAAAGCCGGCCAGAGTGTTGTAGGTATCGTTGGCTTCCTTGAGTGTACTGTCGCCCTGCTGTACCGCCTTGGTGGCGCGTTCGTGGGCAGCCTTGGCGCGCTCCAAGAGCTCGATGTCATCCTTCTTTTGTGCATCGGCGCTGGGTAGTAAAATTTTGAGTTTGGCTAAGTGCAAAACGCACCGGCTATGACTTACCGTTCGAGAAGTACCTGGGCAAAACTACTTTCTGCCTCAAAATCGGCAAAGACCTCGCCATTGCTGTTGGATAACTCGTTGATCTGCTTGAGCAGGTCATCGGCGCGCTCATTGGCGGACACGGCCTCCTTCTTCAGCTTGTTGATGTCAATGTCCGGCTGGGTTTGTCGGTTCACATCGTTGAGCAGCGTGAGGGCCGCATCGTACACCTCGTTGGCCTTGCGCAGCGCCTCCTTCGAGGTTTGGACGACAGTGCCCAGGGATTGCTTGACCTGATTCAGTTCGAGGCGCACTTCAGAGCGAAGCTCAACGCCGACCTTTTGCTGCAAGTCGATGGCATTCTTGGCCAGCAGATGGGCCTTCTCAACAGCATCTTTGGCGTCCTTGGCGTTCTTTAGATCGAACTGCGCCTCCGACTCGAGGCGATCGGCAAGAGCACGTGCCTCGCGTGAAATGTCCGATATCTGCTCGGACTGTTCGCCAAACTCCACGGACTTGTTCTGGGCCTTGGCCAAGGCCTGCGCACCCTCATCATTGAGCAGATCCAATGCCTCCTGCAGCTCCTTTTTGGCATCATCGATGATCTTGTGCAGCTGCGTGTAATTGCTGCGTGCCTTGGCGATTTCCGCGTTGGCATCCTGCTGAAGTGCATCGGCACTTACCAAATGACTGCGCATGCTATCCAGGCGCTTGTGCAGATCGTTGATGACCTCAACATAAGTTTGGCCGCCTTCGCCAGAACCGGAGCGCGCATCCTGTGCCAAAATGGCCACCTTCTCCTGCACTGCCTTCAACTTGCCCTCGAACTCCTCATCGTTGGTCACTGGCGTGCGTGCGATCTCGTCCAGAGTAGAGCTCAAATTGGCTAGCTTGGCGCGATGCAAATTGGCCGCCTCCTGCACCAGATTGTAACAATCCGGACAGTCCACACAGCCACGATGGCGATCGTATTTGTTCTCCTTGCAGCGATCGCAGCGACGTCCCTCCACATTGTCATTACATGGACACTGGCCATTCTGATCGCACTGGAAGCCCTTGGAGCCGCTCTCGTCGCACTCGCACGGCTTGCAGCCCTCCACAGAGAAGCCAAAGAAGTAGTTGGCGCACTGGTCACAGCGCACGCCCACGACGCCCGGCTTGCAGTGGCACTGGCCCGTATACCTGTCGCATGTGGAATTGTAGCTGCCGACAGGATCGCACAGACAGTTCTCGCAGCCATTGCCGGATCGTATATTAAAGTAGCCGGGCTGACACTCGCCGCAGTCGCGTCCAATCACATTAGGCTTGCACTGGCACTGGCCAGTGACCTGGTCGCAGCGCGAGATGCTCTGCTCGTCCTGCTCGGTACCGGCGGCATAGCAGCTACAGCGATCGCACTTGCCGTGGGGCAGGGCCAGCGGATCACCAAAGTGTCCGGGCAAGCATTGGTCACAGTGTTCGCCAGCTGTGTTATGGATGCACTTCAAGCACTCGCCGCTGGTGCGATTGCAGTTGCCCACCGCATTGGGATCGACATTGCCATTGCAGTCGCAGCTCTTGCAGGTCTGCACCTCGCCGAGCAGGCCAGTGGGATCTCCATAGAAGCCGTCGCTACACTGTTCGCAGCGGGAGCCAAAGTAGCCCACGGGGCATTCTGTGCAGATGACCGTGTCGCCGTTAATTTGCAGGCAGGCACCATCGTTGGGGCAGGGACAGCGCTTGCAGTCATAGGGTGTGCCGCCCAAGGCGTTGCCATAGTAGCCCTTAGCGCACTGGTCACAGTTATCGCCCTGTGTGTTGTGCTGGCAGATGCAGCTGCCCGTTTCCGAATCACAGATATCCGCATGGCCATGACAGTCGCAAGGTATGCAGGGCATAAAGGGTCCGCCACGTGCCGGACTGTGGCGATAGCGTGGCGCGCAGGACTCGCAGAACTGGCCCAGATAGCCCTCGGGGCAGGTGCACTGCTCAATCCAGGTTGCCGGTTGCCCGGCAGCGCCCCTGTGCGCCGTTTGCAGCTCCACATCGTCCAGATTGGCCTCGCCCTGCACGGAATAGGTGGCCCTGATCTTTATAGCCGTCAGATTGGATAGTATCGAGAGAAAGCCTCGCGCCGACTGGCTGGGCTGCCACTGATAGTCGTGATGTTCATGCAAACGGAAAGTGTACTCCTTGACACCCTGGTCCGGTATGCCGTTGCCCTGGGCAAAAATGGGTAGTGAGATTTTGCTGCCGGCGCCTTCAAGGATGACATCGCTGGCACTGCTGCTGGGTCCCACCTGACCCACGAGCTGCAGCTTGAACTTAAGGTCGCGATTGTAGGAGGCACGCTGATCGCCCAGGAAGCGATCCGGCGCCTGGAAATATACGTATTCATTGCCCTGAGCTGTGGTGCCAATGCTGCGACTATACTGATTGTATTTGATATCCACGTCACGGCGATTCAGATCAATTGCTGTCCAGCGTTCCTTGTGCTTGTTGAAGCTGGAGGTGACGGAGACAATGGAGTAGCCGGGTGCGGTCTGGCACTCGGAGGTGTGGCCATAACAGAAACAGGGCGTGCAACCAAAGCGATTGCTCTTATCCAGATTGAAGAAGCCCGGCTTGCATCTGCCAAGTGTAGAGATTAGAGAGCTGAGTTGGACTTACTTCGCCACGTCTACTTACTCGTTGCAGCGCCTGCCCTCGACGTTCTCCTTGCAGAAGCAAATGCCGCTCTCGGCATCGCAGGCTGGCGTATTGTCATGGGAGCCGCGCGGATCGCAGCCACATGGCTGGCATCCATGGGGCCCGAACTGGAAGTAGTTGTTGGCGCATCGATCGCACTTGTCGCCTGTCACACCGGGCTTGCACTGGCACTTGCCCTGGCTGTTGCACTGCAGCGAACGGGAGCCGACGGGATCGCAGCCACAGTTGATGCAGTAGGCGTTGTCGCGCATATAGAAGTTCTCCTTGCAGCGCTCGCAGTTGGGTCCATCACGATTGTCGCGACAATCCAGGCAGTGGCCGCCGTGACCCGTCTGATTGAATAGATTCGCATCGAAGTAGCATTTGTCCGCAAACCCGTTGCAGTTGCAAGCTGTAAGTAGACAAATTGCATGTTGAAAGTTGGGTTTCTTTTTGTCATACTTGCGAGGGTGCTTTACAGTTGATGAGGTACCAGTGTGCATCGGCGCTGGCGCCTATCAGATTAGTTTCCAGGGCATGGTCATAGGACCAGCCGTACGCTTGGGTATGGGCCACGAGGCAGCCAAGTTGCAACCACAGCCTCAACATGACTGACAATTGGTCAGCATCAGTTGCAAGCTGTGGCAGTTGTGCCAGCTAACGGCAAAGCAGTTTGTCCTTATATAGGAGGTAAGGCACAGTGAGGCGAATGTTATGGAATACGGAACTGAGAAAGTCTGCCAAGCGAATGCCTGACCTAATTTAAAATCGGACCTGGGGCGAATTGACGGACCTGGGCTTATAGACCTTTGCCCACTGTGCACACTGTAACCAGTTTAAGCGGTGGTTCTGTTTGCCTACCTTTGCACTCGTTCACTTCGGTTGAGGTTGCCCTCTTCCACTTGACGTCATTGTAGAGCGGCAAGCAGCGATCACAGTCGGGCCCGTCTGTATTATGGCGACACTCGCAGACCAGTGTACGCTCCCCATGCATTCCAGTGCTGGCCACACACTTGCTGGCATGTCCGTTGCACTTGCAGCGCGCACCCACCGCAATATCGCTGATGGCATAGAAGTAGGACTTCAGTACTTGGGAATCGCCGAACAGCTCGTCACCGAAGGTATTTAGGCGATCCAGTGTGATGCGAATGTCGGTGGCTGTTACCCACTCCTGCAGCTCCGCACTGCGCTCAAAATTGATGCCGCTCGGGCGACCCTCGAGCGTGGAGAAGGCAATTTCACCGTCACGCAGCGGAGAGATGTCGCTGTATTCGCTGGTGCAGAGGGCGTGAGCCTCGCCCTCGCCCTTGCGAATAGCACGCGAATCGGGCAGATAGTAGGTGTCCCGACAGGCGGCACTGTAGAACTGGTAGGGTATCCAGGGGCCGTTCTCCGAGGTGCGTTTGTAAATCGTAAAGGACTCGGGACGTGGCGAACGGAAGAGAATGCGCACGTAAGTTATGTCGTAGGATTTACCTAGAATTGAAAAAAAAAACAGATTAACACATGTGAATGTTACTTTGGCTTTGTCGCCTATTGGACTTACGCAAATGCAGCGTTAGATTCACATGGTTGGGATGTTGTATGCCCTCCAGCATTGTCTCCGATTGCCACCAGGTGGGATTCTGTGGATCATGCAAGTCCGTCAAGTATGTGGGCTTGTGGTCTTCATATCTAAGCGAAAAAATAGAAGATTTATCATGTGGTTGTTGTTGCTCTATGAGGGTCAAATTTGTAATTTACCTGCAGAAGGCGCAGTTTTTGTGATTCGGATTCATGGTCTGCATACAGAAGTGATTATCCCCCTGCTCACCGCAGGTATTCGTCGATTCGATTTGCAATTGGTAGGCAGCATTTATAAATTCGGGCAAGCATTTCTAAATGGGGTTGCGAGAAATATGATAAAACAAATTTGTAGGCTGTGAAACAAGACTGTTTAAGACCAATCAAATGACTGTCGTTTTGGAGAGCAATAGGAAATTTAGGCTAGCCCTGTTTCTCTAAATTTCTAAATTTAAAAAAAGCTTGAAGAGGCGGCGTAGAGCGCGACAGTTTTGGGCAGTTTATGCCCAACCAAATATTCTTGATTGTTCAATTAGTTTGTATGTCCACATTTAAATTAACGTCTAGCAGATCTATTGACCCCTCAGCAGTAGAGCGTGCCACATTTATTTCACTAAATTGGCTTGCCTGACTGTCAACTATTTAACTATGCTTTGTTAAATGGGAATTTCCACCCACTTTCTCGAAAACTCAATAGACTTACCTGCGGTCGGCCATACGGATCGTAGCACTCCAGGGCCGGCATAAATGTGGTGCCGCGCAGCTCGTGTCCGCCGGCGGAGTTGATGGGCTGGCGTTGTACGCCAAGTGTAGCCGTCGCACAGCTGCAGAGCAGCGCTCCGGCGAGCAGCAGACGCGCCGCGGAGAAGCCTTCGCTGAGACTCCGCCTGTTGCGCCTCATCGTTGGCCTTGGTTGTCGACTGGTATCCGTGCTTTACAGACTAATTATTTCACTAGGATATAGGTTTTTTGAACACTTATGCGAGTACTTCCAGTATTTTGGGTGGGCGTTTTTGATGGGTATTTGTTGTTTTTTTTTTGTTCACTGTCACAGTTTAAAGCATAATTGCACTTGAGTTAAAAGGCATCAGTGACTCAACGAGATGGTGGCTGGTTCTGGAGCGGCTTCACTCGCTGCAATATGCATAAGATATTCGATTAGCTAATGCCTCCAGATATACATACTATGTGTATATATAATAATAATTTTCGGCTAGAAATGTCCAAAAAACAAAACCATCTGTTGCACATATTGTGTGAGCTATATAAAAAGCGTTGCCGCTGCTTGGTTTTAATTAGTTCGTTCGCCGGTCCAAAAAACAAACTTTGCTGTCCGGTCAGTCAATAAGTTGCCCGATCTGTGTGTGTGTTAGTTCATTAAAGCCTTCCCCAGCAACCGCATGGGGCCGGGTTCTTTCAGTACTTTTGTGTAAACAAAACAAAACAAAAGCCAAAAACTGCAAATGAAAATTTCAAATAACAACAAAAGCAACCAGCAAAGACATAAATAAACACTCATTCAAACACACACACACACATATATAGTTGTATTACGAGCTGGAAATGAACTCAGGCATTGCCCACAAAATTTGTATTTCCGACTATGTGTATGCAGTACGTCCCTCCAATCCAGCAGTAGCACCAACAATGCCCCCCAACTTGGTCTAGCCTCTGTATGAAACTTGAAATAATTCCAAACGATGATTTCATCTTCATTTACTCCGCCCATACACACCACATATATGTATCTAGATACATATCGCATGTATCTGGATAAAGAAAAGTTTGCAATTATTTAACGCAACAAAAAATGTGCAGGCTATTAAAGAACTTGTTAAAGGAATATTTGGATGCACTCGTCTTATTCTTAGCCAAGGTTAGATTCATTTAAACAGCGCATCTCTCAGATACTTGAGCTTGTGCCTAAGTATATTTTTGTGTACCGCTAATTAGCAAATATGCACAGCAAATTGAGTCTATTTACTTAGTGGAGATTTCAGATGATATCATTTAATATTTATAGTGAGACTCTTTTTGGAAATAGCTAGGTTAGGACCGTAAGATTGTTGTATAAAGCAAACTTGGCTGAATACTCGCATCTGCCTGATTCGATAGAGTAGGAAAGAAATATTTAAAACGTGGAATGGGACTTACAAGAATTTACCAGTTATAATGAGTCAGAAGCGGAAAAAGGCAGCATAAGCATGTGGACAATAGTAAGATTATTCTTTTCAATAGAATATGAAGGGTATAAAAAAAAGGCTTTTTATATATATTATGTGAAATGAAATATTCCAGGTTTATAGAGTTCTAGGCGTCCTCTAAATTTTGCTCTAGGGACATTATTTGAATTCTTGATTAAATATGACAATAGAAATATGTTCAGCTTCTTTCGCATATAATCCAAAGAAAGATGCTTCGTTTTCTCATTTCTCACTCATTTCTTGTATCAGTTCCAGGAATACTTTCATGTCTTTCTAACTCTATGAAGATCGTAAGAGAAACATATACAATTATAGAAACCTATTTTAAATCTTTCGCGAATCTATCTTGATCCATAGAAAGGCCATAATTATTCATCGAAAATGAAGAATAAATTGAATAATAATACTTTTAAAACATCTCCACTCAATCATTTTGCCAATCATTAATCAATATCTCCTTTATAACTCTTTCTGCTTGTATTCCATTGATACAATTTTACTCAGCACACGATTTCGTAACACAGTCTTCTAGATTTTAACACAACTGTTGATTGTTTGCACAAAATTTGTAATTCATTTTTATCAGTTCTTAATAATAGCTTAGGGAGTGTGCACCCCTCGGGAAGAACACTGTTGAGCTCGTTGTAGTCGTCATACAGATTTATGTTGTGGCTTATCAGTAGAGTCTCACATTTTTTTTTTTTTTTTTGAAAAAAAAAACACAAAAACTGTTCAATTTCGAAACCGAATTAAGCACAAGAAAATCTCGAAGACTGTCGCCGGGGCAACATTTGATACACTTGTGAGGCCAAGTGAGTGTGCGAGTGTCAGTGTGTGAGTGTGTGTGTTTGCGTGTGTGTGCGGTCGGGTGTGTGGAACCCTTTGGGAATGAGTTCAGCTGAGGCCAAGTCTCAAATACAAGCACTGTTTATGCTGTTGCTGTCATACAGAGATATTCTATATACTTATATACATATAGCACGAATGAACATCCGCTCCATTCAGATTTGAATTGTTGAGCTGCTGCTGCGGCTGGGGCTGGAAGAGCTGCTGCCTGTTGCGATACGCGCCTATGAACACGAGTTCCTTTTGCGATAAGAATTTGGGGCTACGAACTAGTGCGATATGGTGGCATGAACTGAATGGAATTGAGATTCAGTTTGAGACTGAGACCGAGGCACATAACACAAAACAACACACTCGGCGAGCGGATCGCAGTTTGTGGTTGTTTTGAAACGGCGCTTTTTGTTTGCACCTTTTGGTATTTATCTTTATTGAAGCGTTTGTTTTTATCAACTGCTTCACGACACACACGCTCACGCACACTCGCACAAACGCACACCAGCTCAGGTAGAGGAAAAGCAACACGAATTCACTCAAAACTGCACACTTGGGTCTACGCGCTCAGATACTTTTACGAAACTTGGTTTTTGTTGTTGTTGTATATATCTTTTTTGTTTTTGGTTGTATCTCAGCGCTGCACAGGGCAAGCAGAGCAACAACAAATACTGCGTTATTTTCGTTTATTTATGGCTAGATACTTTATTTTTTTGTCTGACTTCTAACACATGCTGCATTTGGTTGATATTTTCATTTTTTTTTTTTCGGGGGGGGCTTTTCCAAAAAGATTGTTGTTTCGTTTATAAATAGTTTGCATGTTGCATGGAAAATCTTATGCAGTTGCATTCACATGTGCTTAAATGCATTTGTCATCGCATTTGCTTTCATTTCGAGTTTATTTTGTGTATTTGGCACCCAACTTCTCGCTTTTCTGCTGACTTGGTAATTGTACGAATTTTGTAGTTGCTTTGTTTCATTATTAAGTACATTTTATCGGGGTTTCTTTTCATTAAATTTTTTTTTATGTTTGACTTGTTGTAATTGTATCACTACACTGAAGGCAAGAACCTTTTGAGTAAACAGTTCGTCATACGCCGTCTGCCACACACACACACACACACACACACACACGCACACACGCACATACACACAAGCACACAAACACACATCCACATGCACCAACACACGACAAGATACTTTTTTATCTTGAGGTTTTCTTTTTATTGCTGGCAGCGCCTGCCGCCACGGCCAAAGCAAACAAAAAAAAAACCCACGATACACAGCGCGAGACAGCCGAAAAATGTATTAAAAAAACGGAAGAGTTCCAGAAGAAAAGTTAAGACTCCTCCGCACACAGCACACAACACTCTACACACAGCACCACTGAACAGTTCGGCGGCAACGTTGTCGCACTTACTCCGCACAGAACACCACAGGCAACCGCTAACGAGGACGTCCAATGCTCAACTGACTCTTGAGGAATGCGGCGCAACCGCTCAGCGGCTCTCGTTGAGTGAAACTCTATGCTCTGCTCTGCTCTGTTCAGCTCGTATCTGTATCTGTATCTGTGCCTGTATCTGTATCTGTGAGTAGCTGTGCGATCGTTGCTGCTGCTGCGGCGCATGGGCACTCGCGGAGCTTCTTGGCTGGCTGGCTGGGCTTAGCTTAGTCGGGCAACTATGTTGTTGAAATTGGAGAGCGAACGTTTCGCAGATTTGTGAATTGATGTTTAATTGTAATATTCCTCCTCTTTCGTCAGGTCTGAAGTTTCAAGCAAAATTCGTGAAGTGCACAATTTTGTTGGTCTTGGCAAATATTTGATAACTAGATATGAGCGAATAATAGACATACATATATGCATGAGATCTGCATGTGACTGCTAGACCAAATTCCCGGCATTATCGGAGGCTGTGCTCTCCGCTCTACTTTTGGACTTATGTAGTTGCTTACAGAGCTAGCAGGTTATCGCTGGACAACTGATAAGAGTTCGTTCTACAAAAAAGCAAGAGCACTTTCTGTTTCATTGACTAAATTCATTTCTAAAAATATATGGCCCTAAAAGAGGAAGTGAAATTTATTGTCTGAGCAGTTATTGAATGAAAATCTATATAAACTAAATATATACGTTTATATGAACTTTGACTTTATATGGCAGTCTAGGCACCTAACAAGTATGTGTCTGTCAGTCTGCATAGTTCTATATTCATTAATTAATCTTCCACGTTTACTTTTATAATTTTATATTTAAATTATGATGTAAAATAATTTACTCTAACGGCTCAATTTATCTTAACCTCTGGTTCGTGTCTGAAATTAAGCTCTTGTCCAGCCTACTTTGAGACTGCCTGCTATGTTATCGCATAGCCTCACCAGTGGCTGAATGCTATGCAACTCGTGGCGCCTGTTATTTAAATCTCGGAATTTCAAATTTTGTGTTCTTTTAGTCTTGGACTATACCAAGATATAATGAGTTTATTGTTTATATTTCTTATGAATGAATTTCATTGGTAAATTAATTGTTATTCACTAAATTCAAGGAAAGCAAACTATTTTATTCAATGTTATTCGGGTAGACAGATAGAGATTGGCTAACAAGTTGTTGATAACAAGTTTAAGCTAAATTGTGAGTAGACTAAACAATTTTTTGCTGGTTAAGAAGACAATCTGGCGTTTGGGGCATACTGTTAAGTTCTGGAATTACTTTTGCTGCTCATCTTCATCCTCGATATTGATCTTTATGATGTTGACAGCGGGACCTGGTGGATCGCTGCGCTCAGGTAATCCATTTACGGCGACTGCTGGAGCAGCTGCTGCAGTGTCCGGCTCCACGATGCACTCATCGCTGCCCGTAGTACTGATGGTAATCGTGGGTATATTATCTGACCAAATGGAACTTTGGGAGTCCTCTCTCATGGCGCGTCGCCGCTGGGAAGCACTGCGTTTGGGGAAGGTAATAGGTCCCGGCATATCCAATTCCTCCAAATCATCCATGGTGGCTAATGTGGGCGTAGAGCTTGAGGCAGCGGCTGCAACAGATGGCATTGGTGGCTTGACTGTTGGCCGATGTGATGCGGAGGATGTGCTGCTGCCAAAGTGTAGCGGAGCGCTTGGTGTAGGCGAATCCGGCTCCGGTGTAGGTGGCATCTCCAGTGCTGTGGCGCTCGAATTGCTCGATAATAGCGACGGTGGCGGCGGTGGTGTGTATGCCAAATAGGTAGGAGTGGTTGGACCCGGCGACTCATCGGAACCTTGCTCGACATCTTCCTTCTTTATGTTGACAGCCTCACGGACTAGGGCCAACAGGGAACCAATCTTTTTGCGTCCTTGACGCGACAGCGCCGCCAACTTCTCGGCATTCACCTGGCGCTGGCTATGTGTCTGGCTGGGCGTCGGCGAAGGCAGTGCCTGCGATTCACTGCCGCTGGCCAGTTCGGTGTTTAGGTGATCGGAACTGGGCACTTGTGGTATTTCGCCTGATTTGTTCTTCTCTAGACTCTTGTCATCAAACTTGAATACCTCCGGCTCCTGCTTGGCACCCACAATATTTGCCTTTGACCTGTATTTGCGGAATTTGAATTTGCCCAGGCCTTTGCCGTCCACATGACCGCTCTCTTTGGGCAGTTGCGGCAATTCCTTGAGTGTCTTTTCTTGCTCTTCTTCTTCAGGTTCTGGTGGCTTTTTCTCGTCTACGATGTGAAATTGACTCTCGGGTGTTCGTCGATCCGCAGTCCTAACTGTCGACGGCTGTGGTTCCGGATCCGGATCCGGCGTTGTTGGCTTGGATTGCTCCTCCTTGTCCCGTTTGCGCCGCAGTAAACTGGCGCGACGTTCGCTGACAATTCGAGAGTTTGTCTCCGGATCATGTTCGCCGTCCTTGGGTAACGGCGATTCGGTGTGAGCCAGCTGCTTGTGCCTGTCCCTTTTATCCCGAAAGCTTTCCCTTTCCTTTTTCTCTACTTTGAATCGGCTCTTGGGATGGGGTTCCTTTATGGGGAAGTGGTCACCGCCACCGGCTGTGCCCGGACTGCTACCTCCACCAGCCAGTGCGGCATTGGCTGCGGCAATGGAACTTGAACGCGCCCGCTCCTGCTTGGCAATCTGCACGATGTCCACAAGCGACGGTTTTCGGGTGCGTCGTATCTGCTGCAGGCGTGAAAGCCCAAATCGCTTCTCCTTAGGCTCCTCATCGTGCGGCAGCGAATCCTGATGCTCAGTGTCCGTGTCATCATCATCGCGACGCACAAAGGAGTCTTCATCCGAGGTGGCCGAGCCCTTGCGCAGTGCCTTCTTCATGATGCGTGAGATGAGCTCTGAAAAAGCGCGAAGGTGGGGAAAGGGAATTATAGAATGTACTGCGGAATTTTCGATAGACGCTCACCTTTCCTTGCCTGATTCTTGTACTCTTCAGTGTCAAAATCTGGCGGCTGTGTGGGCGTGACTGGGGATGATGCCTCAAGTACCTTGCGCCAACGATTTGTCAGAGTTGTGGCCGTTGGTTCCGCCTGCTTAACCTCTGGTACTTTGAAAATCTTTTTGCGCTCCTCCTCCCGCTCTTTCTGCAGTTGTGTGCGCAGATCTTGATTAGCCTCGCGGAGCGCGCCCGTCAGCGATATAAGATAATAGATGATGAGTATGAGGAGAAGCAGCAGAGGTATAACAGTGCTCGAGGATGTCAGATAGTCCAGGGGCTCATGGAGTTGCCTGCGGTGAGGGGGGCAGAATTATAAGCTATGATTGGATAACATTCATAATATTGGTACTTACTTTGGCAACGCGTTGCGTGTGGTATTTGTAATGAATTCGGCAATTCGATTGTATTCCGAAAACGGGCCACAATGCCAGGAGGGACGCAGCCAGACAATGGCATAGCCCACGGGCAGCACACAGAGAAACAGCATGGTCAGCAGCAGCGACAAATAGAAATTGTTGGACTTGGAAGCTCTACAAGCATGTTTGTTGATTAGGTGAAACAATTGATTGAGGTTAAGCATAGGACAATGGGATACTCACTTGAATACCACCTCGTGCGGCACATTGCATGTGAGCACTATCCATGACCTAAAGTACATCATAATCATCAATTTGACAAGGTTGATGAGCACCAGACCCGGCGAGAAGAATATGCCCATCCACACTTGTCCCTGGTTATTAATCAACGTCAGGATGTTCTCGGCTATCTTAAAGTCGCCATACTGCATGTCAGGCGCCACAAAAACAAAGCGTCCCATTAGTCACCAAGTTAAGAGTTGAGAGTTGCATAGAAGGATTATGAATGGTAGCTGGTAGGAGGCGTCTATCTCTTACCTGCGGAAACGTTTTCTCCATGTCCCAGCACCAGTTTTGATTGACATAGCGCACAAATAGGGCACGCAAGAAGTCGATGCACAGCGGCGCCACAATGGACATAAGCTGCAAGGGCCAGCGTGAGGTGGTGAGAGGATTATAGGGGGGTTAAGAGCATTTTGTAATGAAGTACTGGTCACTGCTTAAAACCCGCCACACGTAGCACATCCTCTGCATTGTCTCGTCTTTGTTCGTTTTGTCCCTTCCTTTTCTGTGCCGGCTGCAGTTAAAGCCATGTTTATGGCTGATTTGGCTGGCCCCAAACTATCTGACCAAAAACCCATTCATTTTCCAACCGAAATTCATGCACGAACACGTGCCCAGCTTCCAGCCAAAAACCGCACATGGCCCAAAAACCCAATTTGGCCTTAACGAACGCACTGCTGCAAAATTTGTTATGCATAAGGCATAAATGCGCTTAACTGAAGCCCTGTAACATGCTTAATTTATGTTCCCAAATCGTTTAATAGAGATTATGTACGCCATGTCGAGTTGACAATAACAACAATAAGAATCTCTACATAATCAAATCGTGTGTCCTTTTTTTTGTGTCTGTTCTTTGGCTGCCTCGTCCTAAGCTGTTTACAGGCTCGGCAGCAACAGCCAAAAAAGTAGGCCCAAAGTGCCGACCGGCTGACCCTGAAAAGTTGCTCGTAGATCCCAATGAATTTGCTGGCGATTAGCCTTGAAGTTCAAAATCAAATCCTTGGCCAATCGACACTCGTTCAACAAAAGAAAAACTTTGGCAAATCGATGCCAAAAGTTCAAAAATGTTTCTTATGCAAATTGCTATTGATATAAATTTGGCCCAGACAACGGATGCCAGCTGTGTGCTGTGGCCAAAAGACTCCAGAGAGCGATTAGTATGATAAAATGCTTTGGTTACACTGTTCCCAATGGCATAATGGGTATTTATATGCCCTATGCGTTTGTCTGTCTGCGAAAATATTCATGTCGCTTTTAATAGTAAGCCTAGCGAATTTTAGTTTTCAGGTGCTATTTATAAGAAGTTCCTTATTAAAGTGCGAACAGAGTATTTTACAGTCGGGAGCTTTCAATAATTTTACATATTTATTTTTCGACTTGCTCTGTTTTTATTTTCTTGCGGCGTTTGTTGCTTTTTGCCCCCGCTTCAGACTCTGCCAAAAATTTGATTTTTTGCATGAAAAGCGGAAAACAAATTTTTTTTTAAAGTATTTTCCGCACAATTTGGCTAAACGGGATTTCACGCTTGGGCGTTGCGCTTTAGCTGTTGTATCTTAAAGTTCGATCATATTTTAGGTTTAAATGGACTTTTGATATGTGCAAAACGGCAGCTGTTTATCTGGCCGGGTCCTGTGCCGGAAACGAGGCATTTGACTGGCGCAAAGGAAATTGATAGCTACTCATGATGTTGATAAATTTGTGTTTAAACTGTGGTTGGCTTGGCTCTAGCTTACCCCATCGAAGACGATGACCTTTGACAGCTCCTGGCCTAGGGATGTCTCCCAGCACATGGTCGTCAGATTCATTTGGATTTGTTTGAGTGTCAGCTGCACCTCCTTCAGCCGCATCACTTGACGCTCCAGCGGCGTCTTCATCGCAGTCGTTGGCTGCTTGACTTCACCACTCAGCGTGGTGTCCAATCCATCAGGTGTGGTGCTGCCACCAAAGATGTCTTCGCCATCCTTCGGACACACGGTTATCACACAGTAGCCAAGATTCTCGTTGTCGTAGTAAACGGTGCTTCCCACATCCGCTATATCATCGAAGTCTATAAAATAGGGCGTCACGGTGGCTCCATTCTGATCCGTATACTCATATTCCTCGGTGGTGGTGCTGCTGCCACTGCTACTGCTGCTCGCGGGGATGCTTGGATCCGTGCTGTATATGTCCGTTGTTGTTGTGGGCTCCTCTGTAGTGGTTGTTGTTATTGTTGTGGTTATGGTTGGCTGCTCTGTGGTGCTTGTCTTGATGAGTCCGCCACGCAATAGATTCTGTCGGCGGTTCCACTCCTCTTCGCTTAGAATTCTCCTCACCGGATTATATGGTGGGTAGTATACGGGTCTGGTGGGTGAACTACTGGCAGGTGCTGTCGACTCTGTGGCAATACCAGCCGTGCCTCTTGTATCATTGCGATGTCGTCGACTATATTTGCTTGAGTGCCAAATGGGTGGCCCAGCCACAGCTCTCTTTCGGCGCGTTGTCACCGGCTGCTCATCCACTTGGGCTAGCACCTGGACCAGCGGATCATCCGATTCCTCTGTGGTTGCCTGATAGTCGACGCCTGGTTCGGATAGCTCTGCACCCTCAAAGTAATCCACATAGTTGAAGTAGCTATCGTTGCCCGGCGCCGCTGTTGTCGTGGTGGTTGAGGAGTCCATCTGTGGCTCATCGCTGCCATAATCATAGGCTGACTCTTCGTCCGTGGTATAAGGCACTTCGGTTGTAGTTGTTGTTGTTGTTGTTGTTGTTGTGGGAGTTGCTGAGGTGCTTGTTGTTGTGGGGAATGTTGTTGCCGGCGTTGTTGTCGTTATTGTGGTCGCTTCTGTGGTTGTTGTTGTTGCTAAAGTGGTCCAAGGAGTTGTTGTAGTAGTTGTTGTTGTTGTTGTTTCTGTTGTAGCTTCTGTAGTGGTTGTTGGTGGCATTGTAGACCAAGTGGTTGTTGTCGCTTGTGTAGTGCTTGGTGTTGTTATTGTTGTTGGAAGAGTTGTTGGCAACACCGTTGACGTGGTCAGATTGAGTAACAACAAGGTTGTTGCTATATTCTTCGAGCTGATCAATATACGTCTGGGTTTTGAGCATTTCACAGTCATGTTGTAACACTTCAGCCGCTGCAATGTGGTTATAAATGCGCCCACTGCAGTGCTCGAGAAAATGGCATCTGTGGTGCCGGCACCGTCGGCGCCCCAGGGCGAAGTCGTTGTCAAGTCATCGTAGAGCCCATCCGAGGTGCTGTCGCTGTAGATGGGCGTTGTGGTTGTCATGGCACGGAGTGCCTCGATGGAGCTCATCAGATTGTGTAGCTCCTGGGTGTTGGTTTCGTTCTCCAGCTTCAGCATTTGCAGCGGCTTCTCTTTGCTGTTTATCTTGTAGATGAAGGAGAACATGAGCGAATACAGATTTAGCATGTTCAATATCATGATGCTGGGAAGAGAAAAGGGGTAGGAGTGTGGAAGTTAGCTGATTTATTTGCCGAAGTTTTTTCTGCCGCTCACCGTGCTAATTGGAGACGCAATTGTTGCCTGGGATGCCAGTTCTCGAATAAGCCCAGAGCCTCGAAAATCATGGGCAGAAAGAAGGAGAGCAGTGTCATCGTCACGTTCACCGCATTGCGGCTAAGCCAATTGTCGTGCTTGGCCAAATCCTCGGAGCTGGTTGAAATGGACAGCTACAATTAGCAATGTATTGGCTGGCGGGGAAGAGGACTTACTGATTCACTAGCAGCACCACAGTGGCGCCCGATAACGCCAGCAAGCCCATGACCAAAATGTTGACCAATATCCTTTGCAGGATGACGCGCCAGCTGCGAGCACAAGACTCCAATTATAAACTGCAATTGACGCTGATTATCGTTGTACTTACTTGCGATTATCCTTTTTCTTTTCAGCTTCCTCGAGCAGCGCCTCCTTGAAGCCAACCACAACGGATGCGATGCGATTATGCGCTGTCTCCGCGTGTCCTGTTGTCGGTGTAAATCCAATATAATCACGGCACTCGTTTAGCTGCTATTGCCACTTACCAATCATAAAGTCCCAGCCGGTGAACAGCTTCCAGGAGAAGACGCACTCATCATCCTTTGAGGAAAGTTTCGAATTGCGCGAGTTCTCAGCCATCCTGCCAAAGTAGATAAAAGTGCGAAAAAGTTTTCTGTTAGCTGCTTACAACACATAATTGGCGCACAAATCCGTGCAAAGACAAATGCCACATAAATTTGAGTACAATTCACGCATGCCGCGCACGTGCTGCAAACATGTGGCAGGCAGGCAGGACAAGTGGCAAGGTCAGTGCCGGCATCCGCGCTGTTGACATTGCCTCTTTGTTCAATTACGAAATCAACATAATGCCAACAAAGCCATTAAACGGAACAAGCGTATACACGCCCTAGCCCTCGCTTCCTCCTCCAATCGACCTAACGGCCTAGCTTCTGCCCCTGCCCCTGCCACAGTCGGAGCCACAGCCACAGCCATAGCTGCTGCAGGTCTCGTGTCTGGCCGCGTGCGTGCGTAAATCATAATGGCCAAGTTTCTTGTGATAGGCGAAAAAGTTTTGCCTTTTCCTTGTGCTGGACACGCCTAGCGACAAGATTTGTATTATTTAATCAGCACGACGTTCGGTTTAATTAATTAACGACCATTTTTGGCATTTAGTTTGCTTTTGTGGCTTCGATGTCCAGAGATTTAATGAAGTGCCCTTCAGTGCACGCCCCGCCACGACCTCTACTCACTTTCTCAGCGTGGCCACAAAGCTGTAGATGTAGACCAGGACGGCGGTAAGAAAATAAGCCAAAGGCAGCTTATAGCCGGATGTGCTGATGCCGGAAGTGCTCGAGTAATAACTAGAAACAGGAAGTGAGCCAAGAGATAAATATGCACAATGAAAGCAGGCAAAACAAATAACCAGACAGAGCGCAAATTTCCCAATTTGCCTGTAAATATTTTTGAAACCTACCCATAGAACATGGGCGAATACTTCAAGTAGCCCTCGAATTCCCAAAACGTAAAAAGATTACCGGCCACTTTGTATTCCGGTTCAGACATGCGTTTGCGCGGATCCGTTTCGTCGTGCTTGGTGGCAAAATACTATTATGGCAAATATATATATGAAAAACATGGTTAATATATTGTTTTTGCTGCACGCTCACCTCCGGTCCAATAACAAAGGCAACGAGCGGAATGGCAATCATAATGTTGACCCACATGAGCCAGCGCAGGAATGTAAAATAGGATGCGACGCCGGAGCCGAAATGCGATTCGATTTCCTTGATGCGCAGCTCCCAGGGTATGAGCACTGTAAGAAAGCTGGCGGTTTCGCGTTTCCAATGCCGCCAGCGCTGCGGAAGAGCACAAAGAACATGCGTGAATGCCACAGATTCGAATTCGTATTCGGATTCGTATTTTTTTTTAATTGGTTATCATGTGGATTACACAGCCAAAACAAAAAGAGAGAAAATGCAGTTTGTCGACACATTTTGTGAATTATGGAGCTCTTGATTTATTTGTGGCCCATAAATTGTGTAAACATAAATATATGCAGGATACTTGGCTGGCCAGCCGGACTAAGGGGCCTGGTCTTGCATTATCGCTGAAGCAAAGTGTTTGCTTAAGGCAAAGAGTACTTGCTGTGTGTTGGTGTGTGTATGTTATAGTGCTGAAAGATTTCACTTACCGCTGCCATTAAAATTTTAAACCTCGCCCACAAATCTCTCGTGCTGCGTGACATGGCAAAGCGCTCCTGCAGCGCGCCCTCGTGGCGTGCCACATACGTTTTCGCCTGTCAACATCATTAAAAATGCCAAGCAAAAAAAAAAAACATAGAAAAGAAACCGCCAGGAGGGCGAGAAAAGATTGACACATGAAATCGAAATATTTGCTGTGAATTTAATGGCCCACTAGCTATGGCTAAGGCTAAGGCTAAGGCGTGAAATGTGACGCGCCCAGCTTTGGCCCAGTTAACCGAGCGGATTGGACGAGCTGCCTACCTGGCGCACCAGCTTGAGCTTTTTGCGTATATGCCATGGTTGTAATTTGACCGACTGTATAACCTCCTTGTGTAGGCGTATATTCTCAAAGATTTGCTCCTGTGTGGACTCCTGATTGGTGCCCTCCTCTGCGAAAGCAAAATAAACATTACACATACGCAACGTTGACCACGTGCCACTAAATGGGCGCACGTAGCTCGAGAAATTACTATAACTGCCTTCACACACACACACGCACACACACATTGATTAGCCACTGGAGGGCAGTAAGTTAAACGAAGTCTTTGAAAGCAGCTATTGGTTTGAGCCTTGCCTGAGCTTGTTGTATAAACACTGGAGCGTCGCCGCTCCACATTATCGAGCATGTGATCCATGGGACTCGATGCACGCCGCGAATTGCGACTGCCACGTTTGCCTCTATAGCCACGCACACTGGCACGTCTTTGCATTATCGCCGATACGGAAATTGAGTAGTCCTCCTCATCATCATCAGCATCAGCATCAACGGTGCCATTTTGTTGCTGCTGCTCGTAGGAAAGTTCCTGCTGATGTGTTGGCTCCTGGTTGTTGTTGTAGGCACAACTGTCAGCGTCGCTGCTTTGGTTGGGTACGTGAAAATCTGTGCACACGGAAATGGAAATGTTTGGAAATTGCGACAAGTAATTACAATTATGTGCAGCTATTCGGGGTAAGTTCTAGTGCATACCGTTTAGTTCATAAGATTTGTTATCGTCCTGCGATGCAGTTCTTAAAAAAAAAAGAAGGAAAATCCTTGTTTTATACAACTGCAATTTAAATCAATTTTCTTGAATTCACCCGAGCCTTCACTTACCGTCTGCCTTTTTGTCCTCTATAATATTCTCTTCGCTCGTCGGCACTGCTCTGCATTTGCCAGCCGCCTTTATCCCAATCACATGGCGGCGCCCACGTCACAGATAATTGATGTGGAGAGGTAACGCCCGAGTTGTTCTAGGAATTGTTCAATTTTAATTAAATTTCTGCTTTCGTATATCAGATGGGGCTAGTCGCTAGCCAAAACATTTGCATATAAACATATATATTTAACATTTAAATCACACACATAGGCATCTCGTCATTGTTTATATTATATAATACTTTTTGCTCATCACTATAGTTATTTGATTATTATAAATACTTAAGTCTTTAATCTACAAAGTTTTCTATTAAATTTCGTGGCACCAAAGTTGATTCAATATTGGTTTGTTGTGCCGTCGTAACGCTTTGGAGCAGCCTTATACGCAGACTGAACGGCTTAGCGAGCTGGCCAGACCAGCAAGCCGCACTCACAGGACATCAAAAGGACAACGCGACACACAAACACACAAATACACACAGACACAGAAAGATAGGTTGAAGAGCGAGCGAGCGCGCTAAGTTAAATTTTTTCTAATAATGAATGAATATGAATGAAGCGCAGAGACCCAAACCGAACCCCACCCATGGCCAACAGACTTATCAAAGCCAAAACGTGCCCAAAACGCATACACAGACACAGCAGCACACACACACACACACACACACACACACACCGCGCGCATACACAAACTCAAGAACGTTAAGGAATTTACATAGACACGCGCGGCGGCATTGAGGTAGGAAAGGGCGTGCAGAGGTGGAAGGGGGAGGGGGGGGGGGGGAGTTGACCACTCGTTGACTTCCTCGCCCAGTTGAAACGAAGACGAATGAGCGTTAAAATCGCCAGCGGCATGTGATAACAACGCCAGGCGTAACCAGTTGGCCAAACCAAGGAGTCAGGCAACCAGCCAGGACATCGAATGTTCATTTAGATGGCCGACAAAGCCCTATGTGTATATGTGTGTGACGGTGTGCCTTTGTGTGTGTGTGTGTGTGTGTATGGCAGGATTGAGTCACGTTGTATTCTTGTCCTGGCTAGCCGACCGGGCTGGCATGTAAATGAAAATCAAACATGCAAGGGTTGATAAAGAAAATCGCAAATTACAACAGCAAGAAACACACACTAACACACAAGCACACACTCGCGCACACACACACACACACACACACACACGAGCATAGGACGCGCCCACTATTGAAATATGTTTTCATATAACTTTTAGTCGTCTGCTGTGTTTCGGTTTCGCTTTCGCTTTCAAAAGCGCTTTTTACCAGATTTCACTATCCTTTAACTTTTTGACTGTGCTTTTAATTAAATGAAGTTCTGCCTGCTACGGCCTTTTTAATTAACGTCAAAATTTATTTGTGCGTGCCATATGGCGCCAAATGGCAACCCCTCCCCTTCCCCCGACCACCTTCTTAACAGAAATCATGTCGCACGTGTAACATAATTTGGTGGGTTTATATGGGTTCATTAGCCGCTGTGACAGGTGCAACGGCATTTGGCAAATGCCTTCTTGTACCAGAGACCTGCTGACCCAAATGCCACACCCACAACACACACTCACACCTACACACACTCTCACACATGTGTTAGTTTAAGTGGTTTTCCATGTTCGATTGCAGTTTTTTTTTTTTTTTTTTTTTTGAGGTGCTCGTCATAAATCTAACGCCCAAACATGGGCTAAGCCCGAGGCAATGCAATATATTTGGCTTACACGGCTTTGACCTCAAAAGACGCAGAGAACGGATAAGACTATAGAATTTGGGTTAATCGCCGGGCATAACATATTAATTTTACAATTTTAACAACTCTTTGCTATTATTATGTGACTAATTTAAGCGGCAGACGTTCTCCTCAGTCTTGGAGCGCCGAATTGGGTAGTCTTTTTTTGAGAGTCGTCTGTATTGTGGCTCACGTTTCAGCGTATGATCCATAATGGAACTGCAACTTCTGGAGGTGCTGCCCAGATGCAAACGCACCTCTTTGGCCGATCCGGCGCTTTCCTCGCTTCTAGAGCGTCGGCACACTTTGCACCTGTGCTGCGTTGTCGTGGCAATTTTTTTGATCGCATGTGTCTTCAGTTCCGCAGCGCATTCCAGATTATTGCGCATGATCTGACGCGCAAACTTGGAAAGCACCTCCTGTTTCAGGTGCTTGCCCTTTAGGGGACCATGGCGACAATTCTCGCGTATCCAGCGTCGCACATTGCGACAGCCCACATAGAATTGGGTCGTCTCGGTCATATGGTTCGGCATATTTTTCAGGAAGCCCAGATCAGTAAGCAGCCCAAAGCCGAGATCGAAAACGTTGCGGTGCAGCGGCGGCGGATTGGGGCCATCACTTGTCAGGAACATTTCCGGACCCACAGCTTCCAATTTTGTCATTCGCTCCGCATTAAAGCGACGATCTGCCGCTGTGCAATAGTTCCAGTTCTCAAAGCTAATGTTGTCTTGGGTCATCGTGAACTGAACGGGCAGCAAATCGGTGAAGCTCATTCTGCTAATATGCGTTAGCTCACCGTGTTTATGCACCACAGTGAAGAACACACAATATGGCTTTGGTAATTCTATGGTTCCATTGCCGTGGAAGCGATTATTGTAGAACTGGCCCAAGTATCTGGTGCCGTCGGGATAGACATAGAGTCCGTAGTCCTGCATGCCCAGCTCATTGTAGTTTCCATAGAATTTAGAGCCCGTGAGAAAGCTGGCAGTCTGAGTCCTCGACGTTAGATTTTCCATTGTTGGGATGATTGCTATGCACGCGATATGTTTATGATTGTTTTCTCTTTATATTTATTTATTAATATTATATATTATGTTTGTGTGTAGTATATTTTATTTGCAAAATATTTAACTGGCAATGTCAACACAAACAAATTTTTTGAGAGTATACATAAACGTTAAATTTCATCGCATTGTGTGTTTTCAAAATATGTTCAATTTTCATCTATTCGCCCAGTTGAAAGGATTTTCCCTTTCGATTTGACGCAATGCGCAAAGCATGTCGCCCATGATGATATTTTACACACATCTGAAGTTAATGAAATAAGAAACTGAATAGGTTGTATACACGCGTTTTGGAGCAATGTTTTTTAGCTTTGCATCGAAAACTATTTTTTAATAATAAATAAAATAACATTATTATTGAATTTAATCTCAAACGCCCTTACAACAGTAGTCCTGGCTTTCCAGCATGTGGCTTCAGCTTTTTATATATTTATAATTTTGAACTTCATGAGTCTATTGAATTTATTCAATCGTATGCATTACTTGAATTTGTATTAAACAATATATTGAATGCATAATTTAATTTGATGGTAGGATTTATAGCTCGAATACGGAACCTGTTATGTCCACAAAGCTGCCTGGACGTTTCATATTCGATTGGACCACATGTAAGCTACCTGTGGGTATCTTCTGTATCATCGGGAACGCATTATCGTAGAAAGTCTTGACATTTGTGTGCAGTGATACGTCCGACGGACTCTTTGATATGGTGTTCGTGGCGCCCGAGTCCCCGCTTAGTGGATCCGAGCTGCTGGTCCACACGCGAGCCCTGGCTGGTGGCATTTTATCAGACAGACGTTGCTGCTTGGCTTGTTCCTGCTCCTTTGCAAAACGCGCAAGCAGGCAGAGCTCAGTGGTCGTTTTTATTTTTTGGAATGGAGGGCGTGTAAATGGTATCTTTTTCTGATCTGCGGTTTGGCTATCAGCTGCAATAGAGTCGCGGCACAGCTTGGGGAAGTAGCGTTCGCGATGAACCTCCTTGTCGGGTGCATAGATGGTAATATCCTTCAGTTGGCTTAGCTCGGTCTCCAGATTGTTGTTAATGATTTGCCTGCAAAAGCTTGGCAGCGGCTCTCGGACATTCTCCTTACGCTCACCACGGCAATGCCGCATTATCCAGGCTTTCTCCTGCGGACAGCCCACGTAGACCGCCTTCGAAAAGGGCGGCGGTCTCTCGCACAACCAGCCAGTCTTGGCATTGAAGATTCCCTCTTCCACATCATAGCATTTATGGGGCACAGTGCGCGCTAGTAATGTGCTTGTCAAATAGGCTGTAGGGCCCACGGGCTGCTGCCCATAGAAACGCTCCGTCTGATAGCGACGATCGCTCGGCGTTAGATAGTCCCAATCATCGCACATGAACTGGTCATCCTGGAAACTGCCCTGTACGTGGAGCCCATCATTGAACCACATATCCTCAATGGTCACCAGTTTGCCTCTTTCAAACTCGCCCTTGATTGTAAAGCGAAAGGGTTGTGTCAGCTTCAGGTGCCCATAGCCATGGAATTTGCCCTCGACGAATCTACCCCGATACTCGCTGCCATCCGGATAACGATAGCTACCGAAGCCATCCATCATGCGCACCGATTCATTCCAGGAGCCCTCAAAGCTGCTTCCCGTGAGGAAGCGTATGGAGGCAACATCCGTTTGGTTCAACGACATTCTGCTCGGAATTTCTCTTATTTCTGTTAGACTCTGTTATATTTTGTTGTTTGATGTAGTTTTTGACTGGTTTTTTTTTGGGCTTGTATTAAACTAGAGAAAATATTGTTCTGAATGACTGTGTGACGAGCACTTGACCCACTTCTGAAGCCTGCTTTGCTGAGATTACACGTTAACTTTATGACTTAATGAGTGCGTGCCAAGGCGTGGTCCAACCCGCCATGTGTTTGCCCCGTACGAGTCGCTGGTCATTAAGCGTTTAACTTTATGTACACTTTACACAATTGTAGTGGGCAAAAAGGGTATTATAAAGTTGTATGAACTACATATACCATCGCAGCCTCAGCCTGTCCTAATGAGCGCTGCTTAGGGCATTCACTTTTCGATTAACGCTCGGTTTTTGCTAATGCATTTTATGGTCATTTGCAAGAGAAAAATCCGCAAAAGAAAAACAGATTTGACCAGGTGTTGGTGGCGCTTATGGTTATGGGTTTGTGTGCCGCTGCTGCACGTGTCCTGGCCAAATCGTAAGCACTCCCCGGCGTACAGTAAATCATTCTCACTTACCTCACTGTTGGCGCCCGTGACATTGGCGCTGCTGCTGCCACCGCCACCGCCACCAGCAGCACCAGCACCACTCACGCAACGAAAATCAACGGAACCACCTGATGAACGTCGTGGCTTGCTTATGTCCAGCCGGAGTATGCCCGGCTTGGGACGACGTGGCTCAGGGGCGGGTGTGCTGCGCATTGTGTCGGCCGCTTCGATAGATGTTGTGGCCATCGATGGGGCCACATTTTCACTCGACTCGTTTTGCATGTCCTGGCAAATTCACTGAGTGCCGCGCACACGTCCGCTGTGCAGCGCCAACGCGAACGTACTATATCCATGTCCTGGCCAAGGAAGCAACAATTACGCGCCCAGTCGGCAGCAGCAGCAACAGCAGCAACAACAGCAGTAGCAGCGAAAATAAAATGTGAATTAAACGCGTCGGCGTTGGCGTTGAAGCCACGCAATAAATGTGAAAGTGAATGTAAATGTGAATGTGAATGACGTTGGCGCGGCGACAGCAGGAGCACAGGACACGCGGCACTTTCAACTGTTTCTTGTTGCTGTCACATAGCTCACATGTTGATGTTGTTAACTCTGCACACTGTGCGTGTGTCCGTACGTCTGTGTGTGTGTGTGTGTGTGTGTGTGTATTTATGTGTTTGTGTCTGTGTGGACTTCCTGTTTTCAGGGTCGTCTCGCTGCCTACACATTAACATGGCTTTTAGCTTTGTATAATTATGTCCGTTGCCTGTGCCCCAAAAAGTGTCAAAAAAAACTATATAAGAAAAATAAAAGTGAAAATATCGCATGTCGCGCTTTTCATTTTTCATTTTCATACGCTCCATTAGTGTGCTTCTTTTGCTTTTAGTCGCAGACCCCGTCAGCCGTCGGCGTTTCCCCCCGCCCCTGTAACAATCGTAGTAATTATGACCGCACACACACACAAGTCGAGTTGGGTGGGTTTTTCTAATTTTCAATATGCGATATATACGCTCACACGCCCACTGGTCGCTGCCGCCCCATGGACAAGCGCATGAGTGCGCTTGTTAGCTGCCAGCCAAGCCCACTTGCTGTGCCATGTACCATGTCCTGGCGCGTCCTAGCGCGTCCTGCTGGCTCCGATGATATGCAGCGCTTGGCTCCATTACATGCGCAGCACGTTAAATTAATTGAACAGCAAAGTGTGCAGCAACAGCAACAAATTAAAAACTGCATGTGCGTTTAATTTTTATTATTCACTTTATTCTGCTGCATAGCTTAAAATCATAAAATGGAATTAATCTAACATTAGATGGTTCTGTAAAATGCTCTTAGAATGTTCGCGTAAGAAACGTTCATACAATGCGATATGCGATATGTGTGTGTATGTGTGAGTGTGTGTTTGTGTGTTAATGTGCGTGCATGTTTTCTATTTATGCTTAGTACAAATTTCAGTTTCAGTCTCAAAAATTGTTGCATAAATTAACTAAAACATTACGTACATCCGTTTTATTAAATCTCGTTTTCATTTTTAAAATTAGTTTGAATTTTGCGGAAATGCCTTAAAATCGTTAGGGATATCGTATCTTAATATAAATAGATTGTTCGCAGCCCACAGAGAACTCTGCTGGATCAGCTTTAATATTTATAAATTAATGTCAACTTATTTCATTTAAGCTTCAAAACTATTAAAGTTTGAGTGCAATTTAATTCGACTCATTTTGCACTCAAGCTTCAATCTGTTTGAACTATTTAATCTACCTGGTTTTCCAGTTGTACGCTTAAATCCACTCAGGCTGCGGTAATCACGTACACGCCACGTAGCCCGCCCACATAAATTTATAGAGCTGCCCAAAATGCTCGCACACAAAACGGCGGCCGCATAAAAGTAAAATCGATTTATGCATAAAAATGCCTGATGCTGAAAAATGTATGAATAGCAAACATTTGAGCTGCTGATACTTGTGTAAGCCACAGTGTGTGCAGGTGTGTGCGTGCGTTGTGTTGTGTTGTGTTGTGTTACCCTTGTTGTTAACTTGGCTTATTTACTTAGCCATACATTTTCCAGCAGCCAAATCCGCAAGGCAGCTGCAACAGCTACGTTCTGTACGTTATTTTCTCCATATATAATTTTCCACATTGCTTCCTTTTGCGCTTTTTGCATGTTGTGTTTGCTTAGCTTAATAACCAGTTTTTCTCAAACATGAAAAGTTGGCCAAGTTAAGCAGCAATTGCGGTGCTTTTATTATGCTTCGTTTCGTTTATGTTTCGTTCGAGTCAAGAGGGCGTATGATAAATGCTCCAGTTTTGTCCACCTAATGAATTGCCTGACTGCCTGACTGCCTACCTGCTTGTTTGTGCAGGATGTGATGCATGTGTGTGCGTGTGTGTGTGTGCCTGTGTGTGTGTATTACATGCGAAATACATTTACTTAGTTTATTAATACTTAAATACACATTGAGCTTAAGCCTTATGCTCGCTAATTGACTTATGTCTACGCTTATTTATTACTTTATTCTTGCTTCTATCTCGTCTTTTTGCATGAGTGCGTGTGTGTGTTTGAGTGTGTGTTCATGGCATTTTAATGAGCATGTCGTTCGTTTTGGGTTAATTTGGTCATTTAGTCTATTGATTTTCATATTTACTATCCTTAGTATATAACTAACTAGCTACTTGGCTCGATAAAAGCCCCATTGCCTAGGGCTATGCTAAAAAAAAAACGCAGTTAGCAGCTAATAAACGCACACATTACGGCTGGCAGGGGTTGAAGATAGAGGGGGGGTCTAGCTAAAATGTTGTCACTTTGCCCAAACGCATGCCAAGCAATTTACGACGTTTTTTGGCGCTTAACTTAGTCCAAATGGTGCTGCTGCCCTCGACGAGCAGAAATTCATCGCATAAATCATCCGTTTCCTTTACCATGCCGCCATAGAAATGATCCTCCTGATACTTCTCAGAGCGCGAGTCGCCGGAAACGAAGCCGCTTTCTGGGCGGGACAGCGAGGCGGTATGCCAGGGCAGCTGTTGAAACCAGCGAGCCACTTTGGCCGTCGACGAGAGCTGTGAAAATGAGTCGAGCATAAACAAAAAGTCAGTGTGTAAATTTATGCAAATGAGTTATGTGCGCAAATTGCTGTCCACCAACACCAGAGAATGTGGATAGAGAAAAGAGAGGGGGAGAGAGAAGGGGGCGCTGAGAAAGCAAAGTGAAAAAACGGCGACACTTGTTTTTTTTTTGTGCTTTCTGCACTTTCTGCTTGCCATCGTTTTTCATTTATCACACCAAATTTATGCACTGCGTGCTCGGCCGTTCATTATCCGACACGGCGTATGCGTAATACAAATGCGCTTAAGAGTATGCAGCGCTTTTTTCTTTGCTGCCCTCGAAAGTATGCAGCGTGTTTTTCGTTAGCTTCTGCTGTAAAACTCATTAGGGAAATTGTCCAACGCTGCGTAAGCTGACAATTATTAATGAATGTAATGATAATATATGATTTTATAGAGATATTTTATTATTTTTATGCTTTTTTATTGCTGTTGTTTGCCTGTTTTGTTGTTTGTAGCTTAATGTTTAGTTAATAAATAAAACGAGAAATTGTATATTTAACAGTTGCTGCAACCAATTAATCTTGCGTTTGTTTTCGACATTTGTTCACATAACAATTGTTAAATCATTTCGCTCTATCCGACTTTGTGAGCAAACATTTTTTGGAAGTTTTGCATAACAGAACATTTATATAACAACAGTTTACTAAATAGTTTTTAACTAAAGCGATTTAGAGCTTAACAACTAGTTACTTTGACACTTTAAAGGGAGAGAAAATACTTTGATATATAATTTATTTTTTATTTTATGATATGCTGCAGTTGTAGTATATTTTCTATTTGCCTTTTGAAAATTACCTTGCAGGACTAGAAATTCAAAGAACTTAACAATTGCAAACTAAAAAACAAGTTTTGCGCTATCATTTAATACTGTTACTCATATTCATGCTCATACTCATACTCCAACTCGTGCTCATACTCATACCCATACTCATACTCAAACTCATACTGACACTCATACTTATCCTCATACTCAAACTTATACTCATACACATACTGATGCTCATACTCATACTTATCCTCATGCTCATATTCATACTCATTCTCACACTCTTACTCATTCACATACTCATATTCGTTCTCAAACCCTCACTCATTCCCATTCACACACTCACATTCACGCGCACACGACTTAGCTTAGGTGACTATTATAACTTAAGAGCTGGTCCACTCTCAATGGTTATTGTTGGATTCTCATTTGGTGGTGTGCCTGGCCCAGGCGGTGCGCTGAACCTGGCTCATCATTTGGCTACGGTTGGGCACCTTCTCGCTGGTGCTGCGCGTTATAAAACTGGGCGTGGCCGATAGCTTGCGCTGATGACCCGCCTCGTCGGTGACACGCAGCAGTACAGTATTAAAGCGGGTATCTCTCGAATTGTTATTGTTGTTGTTGTTGTTGTTGACATTGCTCTGACAGCTGCTGCCGGGACTGATGTTATTATTGCTGCTGCGTTGACGCGGCGACGATGGTGAGTCCAGCGTGGAGGAGCTGCAACTAGTGTCCCTTGTACTAGTGGAGCCGCCACAGGCCAAGCTAGCCAGATTGCCATTAGACACCGCAACCTTAAGCTGCTCCTCCAGGCTATTCAGATTCTGCTCTATGCTCAGACGCAAATCCTCGTTCAGCATGGAGCTGCCTGTGTATGAGTTGCGATTCAGTGTGCCCAGCGGCGATGGCGTTAGTGCGCCCGCATTAAGTCCGCCCGGCGACGTCAGAAAGTTAAATCCACCAACCGCATTGTTGTTGCTCAGCGTCGAGGGTGTTGCTGGTGTGCAGGACAGCGGATTTACAAAGAAGTAGGAGCTGTTAGGCGACGCGGATGGTGTTTGCGGCGTCTGCGTTGCGTTCGCACTTAAATTCAGCGCCTGCAGGCGATTCAAGAGCTCCTGGTTGACCTGAAACAGATCCTTCGAGAGCGCATCCTGCTGCTGCTGTTGCTGCAGCTGATTACTAATCGTCTGCAGCTGGCTCATTGTAGGATATGAACTGCTACCACTGGCTCCTGTGGACGCTAGAGGCGGCGTTGGTGGCGTCAGCTGCGCCTGTTGATGTTGCTGTTGCTGTGGCGTCGGCGTCGACGGCGTCTGTTGCAGGCTTTGTAGGTTTTGTAGGTTCTGGCTCTGCTGATTGAGGCCGCTCAGCTGCTGGCTCAGCGAGGTCAATTGCTGATTGATGTTGCCCAGATTGTTAATCTGCTGATTGATTGTGGCCAAATTGTTGTTGTTGCTGGTCGCCTGTAGCAGCAGTTGCAGCTGCGACTGCTGCTGTTAGAAAGGGTATCTCAAGTCATTAACGCTGCCGCTTAACTTAATCAATGAACAATGAACAACAAACAAGCAAACAAACAAACAAACGTGCAAAAGTAAACGCAATGGGAACATATCTAGGCGGGCTGCAAAGTAAAATAAACATGCATAGGGCTGCTCATATTCGTATTTGTTTTTTCTTCAAATTTTGTTTTTATTTTTCATTTGAATAATGAAGGCAACAAAATTATGAAGGCATAAATTAAAGCGCAGTTTGTTTATGGCAATTGGGGCAAAGAACATAAACTCTTAAGTTAACTTGCCACGTTCAGGGATCACGATACTCAGCGTATATATAGTACTTGGATATATGGACTCACCTGTGGTGCCATGCCAATGTTCGCTGAGGTCAGACCCGCGCTCTGCTGCTCGTTGTAGGCGCCCAGCGATGCCAAATGCTCTAGCAGCTCGCGATTTTGCTGCAGCAACTGCTGCGTGCGCGCCTAAAAAGAGAGTGAAAGAGACGGCGGGGGTAAAACAGAGTCGGTTAGGTTTTTGTTAGTATGCTTTGTTTTAATGGGCACTCACCTGCGCCTCAATGCGCGCATTTGTCTCTGAGATGAGCTGCTCGCGTACCAGCATCAATTGTCCAAGTGCCTGACGCGTCTGCTGCGCCTGCGCCTCCAGCTGATCCTTCAGCTGGGTTATCTCAGTGCGCGGCGACGAAGGCGACACTGGCGATTTGTCATCCACATCGCACTGTTGGAATGAATTAGGCAAGTAGAAGTAGATAAGACAAATGGTAACATAATTGAGATAAGATTAGCAAGATTTGATAAATATATCGAAATTATTCTATTCTTTGAAAATATATCTGACTTAGTATATATATTTTTATATATTATTGTATGTATATTTTATTATCATGACTATCTTAATCGATTTGGCAATGATATTTTTTATAAAAAACAAATATTAATAGCCCATGAATATTTGTTTAAAAAATGTAGAGCAATTGTTTAAAATTACAATTGTATTTATTTATAACACATTTTTACAGAGTCATGCGCTTTTCATAAGCACAAAAATCGTTTAAAATAAAATCGGTTTTAATGTTACTTTCTTGTTTACACTTTTGTCTCGGTTAAGTAAACAAGAAATTTTTGTTGGTGTATTGAATTTATAGGAATGATCTAAACGAAATACTCTAATGGATTCTATTTTTTGCGCATTTATGGTACTTTAATTTCCAATGGGCCATTATTTAATTTAATTTGCTGATAAGTATTTAATAATAAGTACACATGGGGCTAATCTCCCAGACTCAGACTTGGATTTGGATATATGCAAAGAATTGGATATTTACTTACCAGCAGGCTGGTCGATTTGCGTAGACTCGACTGCGTTGGCAGCAGCTCCAAGTGGTTCGGTCGCTGCGGCTGCGTGTGATTCAAATCGGGCGTTATGGCCAAGTGCTCTATAAATAATCAGAAACGGGTACAGATTTAGTGGCCAGCTGACAGCAGGCGCCGCATGTCGGCAAATGGAGCGTGTAAATTGACCGAGCAGCCCAGCCCCAGCCCCGACCCCCAACCATTTGTCAAGGCCAGTGGACACTCACACACACACACACGCACATGTAGACTTTGGCTGGCTAGCACACCTGCTGCTTCTTGAGCGGCTAGTGCTTTATTTCCACTTAATTACAGCAGCTTGATTTCAATATTTGTTTTGATTGTGCTGCGTATACAATAAATAATGATATAATTATCCATGCAGCCAGCATCCCTCTCCACCCTCCCCCTCCACAATGTTCAAGGGTCCTGCTATGTTAGGTATTGTGTTTATATTGTATTTTCTGTTTCGATTCGATATTTGATTTGTGTTCAAAATATTTCAACAATTTCTTTGGCCAGAAAATTTGCAATTTTAATTATGTGTGTGTGTGTGTGTGTGTCTGTTTTTTTTTTCTCTCGTAGTACCGCTCGTGTAAATGAAAAAGTGGCCGGCGCCGAAAACGTGGCAATTCGTTAATCTCTATACGGAGATTGTATGAAATATTCGGCCAAGTTCGTACTGGCTTCGCACCTGAGCACATGTTAATAACTGCGTACTGTTTCACTTGAACGAATCCTACAAATTCCTCACAGCATGTAAATTAATTTGGCGTATTTAATTGTTCATATAAAACTAATTTATACCCCCTTTCACATAATGCCTCACTTAACTTTGGCTATTCTGAACAAGGACACGTACTAGGCTAAATCCAAATCAAGAATGAAGAGAATGAAAAAAAATATGTATGCCTGCTATTTTTGATCATGTGATTCACGAATTTTACTATCAAAGTGACCCATTTAGCAAACGAGCAAAGCCAAAATCTGTGCATCTAATTTAATTATGAAGATTTTTGTCACCAGCTGCAAGTGAATAGTTCATTATTCTTCGATTATTTTTGGAATAACTTAGCTATTCAGCTCGCTTAGGAGCTGTAACCTGGTTATCTTCTGCCTAACTTCTATTGTATTGTTAGCAAACTTTTCTTGAGTAAAGTTTTAGCTTTTTACATCTTTAAATGATAGCATACTTCTTAAGCTACCCTTAAAGAGTACCCAGCAAAGCCACTTTGTCTAGACGTTGGCAGACATTCAACTTGCTTAACTGTCTCGACAACTGTGTTCCTATTATCATTGTCCAATCTCTCAACAAAGACACACAAAGGCAGCAGCTGTTGTGGACAAGACAGCAGCTAAGATATAATGCGTGTATATATATTATTTTAAGCCAACAGACGCGACCATAGATATGAATATTAAAAAAATGAAAACAAATTACAAGACCATGAAAAGGAAGAAGCAGAGCAGCCATATATGTATCTGGTCAAATATATAAACAAAAGTAAATAAATTATTTTTGGCACACGCCGCGACCAAAAGACATACAAATGCTACATTCCCCACACTCCGCGTCACGCCCACACGACCACACGCCCATACGCCCACACGCCCAGATAGATACAGCTGCAGCTGTGGCAGCCACGTGATTTGTGCGTGTTGCAAGTAACCTGGCGACAACGTTTTGGTTTTGTATTACATGCCTGGTAACGGGGCCCAATCCAAAAATCCATTTCGCAGCTACTTAAGATACCTGAGTGTATTTTATAGCCATTTCCAAGAATTTTTTGTCAAGTTGTCGCTCAAAATATTGTAAAAAATCTAAAAGAATGAAAATATTTCTTCCCCCTTTTTTATGTTTTTTGGCAACGTCTGCGGGTTGGTGACGTCAAGTGGCAAAGAAAAATGTGAAAAGCCGCTTTGGGTTGATTGAAAATTTAAGCAATACGTGGAAATTGCTTAACGACCAGTTTGGAGTGTCTGCTTTTTGTTAAATATATTTATATTTTAGTAATATGCAAACAAATTTCTTTTGGTATATATATATAATTGTTTTATTCCCCCATTGCCATTTGTTTTAATTGTTTATTAATTTTTATGAAACTCTTAAATGTGCCACATTTAAATGTCAACATTTCTCTGCCATTTCCTTGCTCATACCATTCCACATTTTTTGTTTAAGCTTCTTCTGCCTGGCGCTTGTAAAATGCAATTTAAATGCAAATTTTTGCCTCGTTTTTGATGCCGCATTGAAATGAATTCAAAATTAAACAGCACCAGAAATTTGCATCGAAATGCCAAACTGAATTGCAAAACTAATGCAGTCAGCTGTCCAGGGTGTTCAGAGTGCGGCCAGGGGCCGCCCACAAGTGGCCAGCGTCGCAGCCGCCCCAGGAAGCTGCCGGCGTTGCCGACAGCGCCAGCTTTTTATTTATTTATTGACCCACAGTCTGTACAACGTACAACGACCCAGCGATTGCCTGGTGGGGCGTCGATCAGGGAGCTGGGGGGTCATCATACGGTTTATCTTTTGCGAAAATTGCATGTGCCATACACACACACACACACACACAGGCACACACTCACACTCTCACATACACACAGAGTCGCATTCACAATTACCTTTCTTTGGCGTCTCGCTGGTGAGGACGCCGCCATCCTCGCTGAGCTGCTGCTCGCTGATTTGCTCCACATCCAGCAGCTCTGACGATGAGACATCGGAGCGTTCGTCATTGGGCTCCAGGGAATTCTTATGAAGATTAAATTTGTGGCACACTTCAAAGGCTTGTCCGACGGTGCGCACAATGCGCATGGCCTGACTCTGTAAGACACAAAGGAAGACATAAAGCGATGAGCGGGGCGCAACTGTGTGTATAAGGGGTTAACAACAATTAATATTAAGCCGCACAGCAAGCAATTAAGACAGCCAAGCAGCCGGGCAACCAGGCAGCCAGGCAGACGGGCAATTCAAATGCCTGCATATGGCTGACAGAGCGGCAGCTGCGGCAAAACAAAGCAAATTACGCATACGCCCCATGGCGCAGCGTACCCACCTCCGGATCGCTTGCGGCATGGCCACAGGAAATTGCATCCTTTATGCGATTATTGCATAAACCATCACAGTCCAAACCATGCCCTATCTGTGTGGTGCGCTCCAGCGGTGAGCTGCGTCGCCGCTGCCGCTCCTGCCGCTGTTCACTCAACATGGCCGCCGACATGGCAACCATCACGGGCGACAGACCCGCTTCGATGGGCTCGCGAAAGGAGAGTTTCTTGCGCGGCTTATCCGTCTTAGGTCGCTCCAGCATGATGCCGCTCGCACTGCCCGCCGCCGCAGCCGGGCCACCACTGCCGCCGCTGCTCAGGCTGGAGCTGCTCTGCTTGTCGTTATGCGTATCGCTGAGGCTCTTGCGGCGCTGCAGCACGTGTCGCTGCTCAGAGCGCTGATACAGCTGCTGTGCGCGACGCAGTGCCTCCGGCGAGGCCGCATAATGTTCACTGGGCAAACGCTTGAACTTGAGCCGCGCTTTTAGCACATCCCCGCCATTACAATGGCTGCCGGTGGCGTGTGTGGACGCCGGCTTGTGCGCCTTGGCCACTGGCTGCTCCTTTTTAATGAGATACACGGTGTTCTCGTCATCGTTGAAGAGTATGTGTCGCGGCTTAGTGTCAATGTAGGTGTCGTCCAGGAAGCGCTGTGGCTGCGGCTGCGAGGGCAGGGCATTCGTTCGTGGCGCCAGTCCGCTTTCAACGCAGCCAATCAGCTCGCGTATGTCCAGGCTCTTGTTGCGGGAAAGCTGTTTCTGTTTGCGTTGCTCCTTCTTGGCCATCGACAGCGGCGATTGCGGTGGCTTATCCTTTTGCAGCTTGTCCTTGTCACCGACGAGCATGTCGCGTATGAGACCGCCGCCGCTGCGAAAGATGTTGCGATGATAGTGCACCTCGGTGGGCTTTTCACTGGCAGCTGCAGCGCTCGGCTCCGGCTCCGGCTTGCTACACGCCGGCGCCTTGCTGCGACTGCGTGACCAGGGCAGAAAGTCAAAGGCCTTGGTAATGGGACTCCGTGGGACTCCGCCAGATTCCAACAGCTGCTGACGCTGCTTGTCCCGCCTCAGCGGGGGCGTACCATTGGCGGCCATGGCTGAACTCTTCTCGTGCTTCATGGCCGAACGTTGACGTTCACCGAATCGTTAAAGTTTTGCTTAAGCACAAGGTCCACTTGGCCAAAAAAAAAGGAAGAGAAATGGCCACAACAAGTTGGCCAACAGCTTGTCAACACTTTCGTTCGACTTTTCGCACGATTCTTGCTTATCTTTTCTCTCACTCGCGCACTTTTCGTAGTTCTGCTGCTAGGTTCAATGCTGTTCAATGCTGTTCAATATTTGTTTTCAATAATAATCGGCGCCAATTAAGAGACTATTAATTTCATAATTGTTTAGCTGCCTCTGGGCATTGACGGCTCCTTGGCCCAGGTTGTTCACACACATTGCCAAACGCAACATTTTTCGCACCTACAGTTCAAGTGTTTTTCTTTTTGTTTTCACCCTTCTTATTTGCGTAGTTTTTTTTTTTTTTTTTTTTGCTTTCTGTTTTTCCAATATATAGTATTTATATTGAATTATTTTCGTCGATTGCTCGCGGAGCACTCAATTGTGTTTGCCTATTTGTAGTTGAAAATACTTTATTTATTTTCAATTTTCATCATTTCTTTTTTTTTTTTTTTGCAGTGTATAATTGCATGCGAGTGTATTTCTGCCAGCTGCGTTACGCTTACATTCAGTTTGATTCATTTTCTGCCCGCCAGACACACAAAACTGTCAATCTTTTTGGGGTTTTGTTTTGGTTAATCGTTGTCAGGCATCAGAAATGCTAAAGTGAATTTGCATTTCTTGGAACAATCTGGTTTATGCTTGGGCTCGTGTTGTGCTAATGTGCCTGATTGCAGTTTGACTGGCACGAAGACAACAGCTCGAAGGTCTACATTTAAAAATAGTCTCGATTACTAATCGATCTAATTGGTTTGCTGTGCATGTGCGGCAACAAAGTATCTGGGATAGAAAACCTATTCTCAAGCTCTCTTCTAAGCACGTTAAACGGCAATGCACAGAGTTTGAGAGCTACATCTAACAATATTTGTTTGATAATGGCTAGCTTTTGCCATCAATCATTTGGTTCGAAATTTCGGTAAAATGTATTTCAAAATTCGACTCTTGCCAAGAGTATGCCGTACGTTCATCCACTCGTTATGTCCATGTCCATCATTTCGAAAATTTTGACCAAAAATCGAGCACTTTGCTTGGCTAGAATCGGCGCATTAGCCAGCAGAGACAACAACAACTTTAACGAGACATTAACGAGACATCAATTTGAGTTATTTTGACAAGCGCAAACAGAATTAGTTTGCCAATACACAGACGACGAATTACAAATTGCCGCGTACTTAAAAATCTGATTTATTTAGCATACCCTATATAGATTGTAACTAAATGGAAATGTAAACCAACTGTTGAAATGATTTCAGCATATGCCCAAACGGAATAGTGTTCTTTTTTTTGTTGCTCTTAGCACAGGCAAAACAAACATTGCGTATACGCTGTGTGTGCCGGCAAATTTGTCTAACGAAGTGGCAAAGGTGTCGATTGATTGTCTGGCCGTCTATCTATCTGGCTGTCTGTCTATTTAACTACCTGTCCGTTTGCTTGACTGCACACACAAGTCAATCCGTGCGCAATACGCTGACGCAACTGCTAATAAATCAAATCAAAAACTATATAAAACAAAATACAAGTGAATTAGTATTTGTTCTAAATTGTTGGTATTGCTTGCAGCGGCGCTTAAAATGAAAACTTAAATAAATACAATTTGAATTTGATTCTCTTTCGTGGAAATCTACTTGCAAATTTATGGCGCTAACAACGCTTTTTATGTATTTATTTGATTTTTGATTTCCATTTTTCTTGTCGGCAAAGCCAACAAGCGGTGCGCTTATTTGTTTTCTTAGTCTTCTCCAAATGTTTTTGCTACCCCGTCGTAAGGGAAAATTTTTACAGCAAATCATTGCAGCACGCCCCTTGCCCCAGCAACGCACATGCAAACGATACGCAGCTCGAGCTTTTTTTTTAATGCTGCATCGTTTTTATTAACTTTTTGCCTGCAAACGCATGAGTTTTATCGCCAGCAGGGCACAGCAGTTACTACATGTTCGCTGTGGCCATAAGTCGCGGCGGTGACAGTGGCAGTGGCAGTGGCAGTCGCAATGGCTGCCACAGCAACCACAAGCCGTTGCTGCCACAGCTGCCACAGTTGCCACTGCTGCAGCTGTTGCATGTTGGGTTTTGTTACATTTTGGGGTTATAAATTTTGCACGTGGTTTACAACGGAATCACTGATACTTTGGACTGTTGCTAATTAACTTTTCATTAGTCACGGCAAAAGGCACACTTAAATTTTTATTTACTCTTCCCCCACAAAATACACACGCTTCAAATAGCAGCACGGCGCCCGCGCGCCCCCCGCCCTACGTTTGCTTTGTGGTTCGATTTTCGAAATACTTTAGAGCAGGCTATTAAAATAATGGATCTATTTTGGCTTAAATGCAAAAACAGCAACAACAGAAAGAAAACCAGAAGAAAATCAAGCAAAAATCAACGGAATAATTGAAAATTTCAACGATTGCGGCAGCCATTTTTGGCAAAAAGCTACAACTCACAAATACAAAGGCAAATACTTAATATATATATATATTTAAATCTAAATATATACATGTGTAAATGTGTAAGGACTGGAACTACGACTACGAACTTTAATGTAGTAAAAGTTTGCTGTGAGGCTTATTTTTGAAATATTTATTAATTATAAATATTAATTCTATTCAAAAAAAAAAACCCCCCGCAATTTTATTTGTTATTTCTGTTGTTGTCTACGAGCTGGCAATTTACTTTGGCTTTTGCTAAGCAGCTAAAAATTATAAATAAACGCAGAAATAACATACATATTTCATGCTATCACGTGTGCGCATCTGATTGACCATCAAATTATTTATTTATTTATTTATATTTACCGCATACGCCCTCGACTATCTGTGGCGAGCTCAGCTCATTAACTACTCTGGCGTGGGCAGTTGTAGATAGATGGAAATTGGAAGTGGAAATTGCTTTGAATATGAATAGAACAGCGGCATTTTTATGGCGCTGGCAAAGAACTAATATGCATAAACAAGGGAAAGTGCGTCAGTTGTCGAGCTTTCGCTTTTGTAGATGCGTAAACTAGTGTGCGTGTACTTTCAGCAGGCACTATTGACTTTTATTTCGTACTTTATCATTTCGAAAGGTCACCATAGATTTATAATGCTATACTATATTCCCTTTAATCTATTCCTAACGGCACGTTTCAAGACTTTTGTTTGCAATTAATTTTTCAGCGGTTTGACAATTTTCATTTGGATTTTCGGTTTTAGCCCCCCCAGAGAAATGTGTCTTTTGTTGTTGTTGTTGTTGTTGCGGTTCCTGAGCTGATTGGCCTGGCTGTTTGTAGCTAATTTTGATGGCGTCAGCGGGCGCCCATGACAAACACTTTTGAGTCTTGACGATTTTCCTCATATTATTTTCTTTCAGTTGTTGCCTGTTTGCCTGTTGCCTGTTGATCTATGGTCTGCTTAGCGCTTGTGACAGGCCATTGCCTGAATTTATTTAATTAATTCTTGTGACATATTCGTGTATTTATAAATATAATATGTTTCACTAGTTGCTGTTGCGCAGCTGGCAGAAATTTTTATATTTAATAATTAATTTTTCTCATTTGTTTTACCAACGATTGTTTTTAGTATTTGTTACACTTCACTGCACTGCTCGCACACACACTCCGGCACACTCAAACACACATGCATATTGCATAATTAAACATTTTCGATTTTGTTCTGATTGCTTTTTGCATACAACGCACGTCTACAGCGGCGCACCGTCGAGTGGGGACTGGACAAAGCCTCAGCGAACCGAGCGAGATCGCAGATCTGTAGCCGGCTAGCGGAGCTTTTTATTTCGTTTTTTTTTTCCTTTTTTTTGTTTTTGCTTTTGGTTTTTTTTTTGGCAAAAAGCAAAAGCTTTCGCCGCACTCAGCTGTTAACACGGCCGTTTGTTTTTGGGCCGCTGGCAGCAACACGCTGCGTTTGTTTTGGTCTTCGCCGGCGGCCCGCTGCTCGGCGGGACAACATGGCGTATGCGCGTTTTGCTTTTAGCGTAGCGCTTAGCGCTTGCAACTTGCGGGCGCTGGTGCTGGCGGCGTTCGTGTGACGTCACTGCTTTGTGTTTCGCGGAAGTAAACAAAGGCAACTTTTCAGAGCATTATAATTATTTTGCTATTCTTTTTCTTTTTCTTGTGCTGGCACCTATAATTTTTCATGCTGATTTGCTGGCTTTTCTTTTAGCTGGCAGCTTACGGCTGCTTAGCCATAAATCAAGCGCTTTCATCACTTTGTCTGCTGTTTATTTTGATGATCCTGATCCACAATACAAAGTGCAATTGCGCTGCAACTTGTGCTATTCCTGTATTGTTTATTGTCTTTGCCGCAGTTAGATCGCCCGCCTGACGCACGCAGCGTATGCGCAATGCGAAACACGTGCCACGTACGATGTGTAGTACGAACCGTGCCCTGCCCCGGACCTGGCCTTAATTTAATGTGTCACTTGTCAGGCATTTCGACAGGCTGTGTCTGAAATTTTTTAGCCCGAAATGCTTTGTTAATTGGAAAACTGTGTCAAAAATAGAAATGCCAGCAATACGGCACAGACTTGACATTGCCTGAAGCTAAAGTTGAAGGCCAAACGGACCTGCGAGGCACACGCAGCACTTGCCACAGATATCTTGAAATCTTTAACTGGCTGCTAAATGGACTGCAAGTGACCGCAGACCACAAACGGAATCAAAGTAAATGCAATTTTGCGGCAACTACAAAGTGAAAGCAATCTATTTATTTGCCAAATCGCGGTCAAAACTCGATGGGGCGCTGTCGGGGGGGTTGCAGCAATGTTGGCCACGATTTTATATGCCACTATGAGTTGCTCTGTCGGACCGTCAGTCCATCAGACGGTTGGCCGAGACAGTCAGACACTGGTCCCAACACGGAAGCGTAGCGCCACGAATGGCGGCCAGCCTGATGGACAGTTGCGTCTTACACTTGCTAAGATCATTTCAAATTTAATGCTAAGTAATATAATGTTTGGACACTGATGAACAATAATGGCTTCATGTTGTCATTACCAATTCTAGACTAGCTTGATCAAATGGCTGTCTATAGGCAATGGGAACGAGTGTCATTGCGAAATAAATGACAACTTTTCCATATTTGTATAACAAAGTTTTCTGTTCAGGCAACAGCTTATTCAAATTACTTTGATCACATAATTTCAAATTCTTTAACCCCAATCGTATATGCCACATAGAGACCGCTGGCTTCTGTGCAAATCGCACTTATGTATTTGTTTATTTGCCGCTTGTTTGCGTTTCAGGTTTTACCCACCGCCACCCCCCGACGCGACGTGACGTCGCTGGAAGCCAGCCAAACTTGTGCATATGAGAACACATTTTGCAAAAACAGGACAGCCAAAATGTCATGTACAAATGTGTTTAAATTTAGAACATACACATACAAGGGGGCGGGGGCAGGGCAGGGTAGGGGCAGGGTAGGGGCAGTGGCATGTGCAGGGGCGTTGCAGAGGCAGGAGCTGGTGTAGTAAGTAAGTCACATAGCGCACACAGCGGTTATTAAATTAACAAATGTCCAATTTTTGGCAAACAAAATCACATTTGCTGCGGCACTTGAAATTCACGAGTCTAGTAATTTCTATTTGCTATTTTAATTGAACAAAATATTCGACAATAATTTGTTGATAAATAAATAAACTCACCTTTTTGTGACTTTTGAATACGGAACACTTAAACGTATCCGTGCTGGCATCGCGTGCTATGTAGCTGAATATTTTGAGATCGCTGCTGTCGTGGGACACATAAAATATTCTGTAGATGGGATGATTGAGCAACTCGATTTCCTCGGGGTCATTGGTCCAATTCTTTTTCTACATACGCACACACACAAATACAAAAATCCGTCAGTTATTGGTTCAACAGAAACAAATATGATGGATGAGATTTTGTATGGGATTTGGACTTACTTTTCGACGACGCTTCTTGAGCACAACTCGAACGCCGTTTACTGATATTTGTATGGTAACCTTACGTTTCTTCAGATTTTGCACTTTGCACTCGTACTGTTGGGGAACAAAGAAAAGGATATCAAATAATGATATAAATGTCACATATATGTATGCAGGGTGGCAGTTGGGGATGGCTTATGCTGATTCTTGAGTTTTCAATTAGCATTTGACGGCCTTCCACGCACGCGGCTAATGGCAAGACATGACAATAACAAACGCCATATCAAGCGCTTGAAGCCACACAAAGCTAATATATACATACACACACACACGCATACAGACACACAGATCGAACGTTAGCAGCTCGGCAAAGCATGAGCCAACTAAGGCAGGCGGGCCGCCTGCCATGAGGAGGCGTGGCAGATAAACAAGCCCGCCACATTGGCCATGGCACGTTGCTTTTTATGCCGTTAGCTTTGGCGCGACTGCGGCTTGTAACTGTAATCAAAGCACATGACATTGACAGTGGCGCCAAGCCAAGAGAAAAAGTGTTGCCTGCTTTTAGGCGGCGCGCGAAAGCAAGGCAAATTTAAAGGGCACAGTAAGTTTCTTTAATTGGCAACCATCAAGGAAGCAAAAGTTTCAGATGCGGGCTCTTGAAACGTGTTTGCCATGTCTTTGATTCCCGTTTGTGTGCGTGAGTCGATTGTGTGTGTGCGTGTGTGGGATGTGTGTGATGTGTGTGTGTTTAGTTCACTCACCCGTATGCGCCGCATGGCCTGCACAATTTCGGCTCTCGTGTTGGGACGCGGCACCTCCTCCCAGCCCACGAACTGCAAAGAGAAGAACGCGTAAGTTAGAAATACAATTTGCAAATTTAAAACAAACCAAAAAAGCAACAGCAAAAAAAGTAAAGTAAGTTTAGTTTCGGCCAGCTGCACCCTAGGGCATTCCATTTGGGCATTAGCAAATCTTTTGCAGCTCGTGTGCATTTGATTTTTATATATTTGTGGCCAACATTTGTGTCTGTTGCTAATGGCAGCCAGTGCCAAACAGCCTCGACACAGTAAGCGTGCCAATTAATTATTTTTAGTTGACAAATATTCTAAATTTAAAGCACAAAACTCAAACGAAGTGCACGCAAATGCTAGACTGTGTGCTGCTGCCCTTTGGCCCAAAGTAAAGCAGGCCAAAAAAAAGCACATCCACACAATTGTTAACAAATTGACGTCATTAATTTCATTTTCATTTCGCTTTGCATTTTATGGCCGTCTGTCTGCGTGTCTGTGGGGGCACTTGAAGATTTTCCACTTGCACTTGCCATAGAGCGTGCGGGCCAACGTTTTATGGCCGGCCGCCTCTACAAATTTATGGTCAAAATGCATGCATGATGCGACAAAACAAAAGAGAGCAACGAACAAGCAAAAACGGCGAAATTATATTGAAAAATAAATTGCATTTTTCACGCGCAAATTATACGTTTTTGCCAAGGATGACAAGTGCGTAGATATGGACCTAGATTTAAGCATTTTATTACAGTGAGAACAACAATTTAAATGAAAGTGACATGGCCATAATAGAGGCAAAAGAGAGAGGCAGAACGCTTGCCAGCGATAAAAGTGTGCATTAAATCCCAGCCACGCCCACAAGCAGGCAATAAAAAGAGATATTTATGGGCTAGCTTAGTGCAGTTTGAATGTCCCCAGCGCCTGTCCCCTGTACCCTGCATATCCTTGTCAGGCGACTCTTGTAAACATATCAAAGTCAAAGCCAGCTACATTTTGCTGCGCATTTTCTTGCACAGATGATGAATATCGACTGTCTATATATAACATAATTATGGATCGTAACTGGGCCGGCGTGCGCCACATTCGTATGATCAACACATTAACACCGGATGGCCCCTGCTACCTACTCGTTACCTGGTCTAGTATATGCTACCTGATTCCAGATGTCAGCCTAAATATAGCAAGGCGTATGTTTATAATTCATAGAAAATAGATTTTGGCATATTGGCAGAATTAATAATAAATTGCCAAAAATGAAATGCTTTCAAGACATATTCCCCGTTACCAAGAAAATCTACAATTAATGCGTGGGAAATTATGATTTTACACATAAATTCATTAACATGAACCCAAATGCCATGATGCCATTCTTTATTTATAGCTTAATTAAAATTTGTAAAATCTAAGGCAAAAATCAGAATCGTTTTATCTAGAAGATAACCATGCATAGTTTAAGTGTCCCACTTTAAACTAAAACTAGTTCAACCATATAGCTTCAGGCGTGATAGATCGGCTTTCGACACAATGCACCTCCGCTCTTTTACTGAGGGAGCGTTTATTGGCATCCTTTTGAACTGTGCTTGCAGCAAAAGTTTTTTAAATATATTAATTTGCATTTTGTTGGCATTAAAACTCCTGCTTGTTCTGCGCTTGTTCTCGCCACAAGCCGAATCCATTTAAATAAAGCGTTCTCAACACTTCGCATCAGTCGAAATGAAAAGCAACTGCCAAAAAAAAAAAAAAAAAAAATAGGAGATGAGGAAGATGCAGAAGCAGAAAAGGAGAATCGCCCACAAATATTTAGATTGCATTAAATTCATGCAAACACAAAGGATAACGGATACAGCGCTTATCCTCTCCTGCTATACAAATCCTCGCGCAAATAAAAAGCAGCTCAGCTTTGGACCCCCCACAGCTCCGCCCCTGCTGCTTTACATTTCTAGTGCTTGTCTTTTTTATGCTCTGCCATCTATGGCTATTCGCATCCTTTTTTTCACTTAAAAACCGTTTCGCTAGAACGAATGCTATGCAAATAGCTGTAGGACTTTGTGCGTCGCTTCATTTAAATTCATTTGCTTTGATTAAAGCCCAGAGCAAAAATGGCCAACTTTGGCATTAGTATAACTTTGTTTTTTTTATAGACACATACAGAGCTCGAAAAGCCTCAAAGAACATGCGAAGCAACCCAACGAATTGCTCACGGCTGAGTTCATAATTTAAGTAATAACAAATGTTGAAATTCTTGGCCCTCTGGCCTTTTACGACCCGCTCGGCAAATAGAAGCGAAGACAATTTTGTGGGCGCATTATTTTTATTGATTTTACGGCTGGCAGAACCAGGTATATAGCGTTGATCTACCTTTTGTTTATTTTATAATACAGCTCACGTTTTTGGTGCTTGGCCCTTTTCGATTTTTCTATTAAATTTTCAGTGGAAATTCTATTTCTGGATCATTTGTTTATTTGCGTACATTTAGCGTTTTGATGGAAATCAATTTTAAAAGAAATATACAAAAACGCACAGTAAACGAAAAGTCAAAAGCCAAACAGCCAAACGGCTGCTGTCTGTCTGCTCGACTGTGACGTCGGTTAAAAATCGAAAAAAGATCTGATAAGAAGCAGGCAGCATTAATATTAATGCCACATAAAGTTGCACATTTGTCCAATTAAACAGCGCTTAAAGCCAGCCGAAAGCCTGACTAATATCATAATGTAATTAAATGTCAAGCCAAAGCCCAAACGTCAGCTGGCGTGCGCCTGTCGAGTGGGTGCACGGCTGCCGGTTGCTCGGAAAGGGGGACTGGGTGGGGTATGCGGCAAGCAACAGACAAACGCGTAGGCGGCACACGATAACCCGTGGGGCAACGGCAAACAGATTAGAACAGCTTAGTTTGGTCCAGCAAACCCCACAAAAAAAAAGCCAAAAAAAAAAAAAGAATTGAAAAAATGTATTAAAAAAAAAGAAGAGAAACGATTTCTATGCTATGTAAAAGAAAAATCGCTGCATAAAAAGGATTTAGATTTGGCTGGGGTTTTGGTTACGGTTTCCGTTTCTGCTGCCGTTTCGCTGCGCCTCGGTCACGGCTAATGGCGCTGCAGGCCAAATGGAGGAACGCACTGGCTTGGACAATGGGCAACAGCAGCTTTCCGCTATGTATATGTAAGCATTTTGCAATGTTCTTTTTTTTCTGCCTTTAGCTACTTTTCAACAATGTAAAACATTTGTTTGCCCAGATTTTCAACAGCGCTGAACACATAATTTTTTATGCAAGCATACTTATACATGTACTTACAAATATATATATATATATATATAATTTTTTTTTCTTCTACTTTTTTTTACCCTTTGCTTGGCTGGCGCCAGTTTTGCCGCAGGACAACAAATTGTTGCCCAAGTTGAGTGTACTTTAACTTTTTGAGCATATCAGGCGTAGACTTAACTGAGTTTGCAAAATACAATTAGATTGAAAATGTATTTAAATGCAAACAAGATTGGGCCATAATACGCCTTAGAGCAAACAGCATGAGAATCGTCTTTATATTTAAACAAGATAATTTAGAGATGAAATGAGTAGATGTTTTAAGGCAACTGAAAAAACCACCAAAATGTCTCTAAAATCAAAATACTGTATTGAGTATGTATTCAAAATTGAATGAGTATACATTAAATATTTGAGTAATATTTAAAAATTCAACAATTTGTGGCATGGCAGTGTATTAAACAATCTTTCTGCTGTAGCTTTTAATTTCATAAATGCTTTTCACGTTCTTTTTTCGAAAGTCTGGCCAGTGCTGCCAATGCTGCCAATGCATATGCCTAACGATCCAGCTCAAAAATGTTGCTGCATACTTTCGGGCGGCGTCGATATAAATTCACAGCAGAGAGCGAAACGAAACGCAATGAGAGCGATTTGTACTCTTAGTGTATGTCGCATAGCGACAACAGCAACAACAACAACAATCAAGCAATGCTATTCACATGTGAACAAAACATGGTAATTAATTAACAAACAAGCAACAACAAAAAAAAAAAAGGAATACATAAAAACAGTGAAAAAATAAACGAAAATAGATCATTATTTATAAGAGCAGTAAATTTGTTGGTTCTGTTTATTGAACACTTTGCGGTGGCAATGTTATGTGCAGCAGACGAGCCAATTCTTAAATATTCCTTTATTTTGGTAACTGCACGCAGTTAATGCGTTATATGCCAGGCAATAAATGTATAATGGCGAAGAACAGCCATTTTTTTTAAGGCACATTTTGGCGGCAATGAAAAGTTGAGTTTGGCATCCAGTGGGCGCTTAATAAAGCTAAACGTGGTGGATGCTTCGCTTTAATGCGTTGAGTCATAAAAAATGCACAACGGAAAAGCATTTAACAAATGAAAATCAACAGCACAAAAGTTAAAAGTGACACGAGCTGCCTTTCTAACCCAACCCGAGTGCCAAGCAGCAGCCGTGGAATTTCCGCTAATAATGTTAATTCCATTGCCACCAGCAACCGTGCCGCGCTGCGCTGGCCGTTACAGCCCCCTTCACACCGCCGCACGCAACCGCCGCAGATAATCAGCGTGCGGCGCACCAAGGTCCTCATCCCCCCACCTTGTGCTGCCGTCTCCTATTTTTTGTTTTGCTTTCATCTTGAGTTTAGTTTTGTGCTGCGCTTCCTTCCTTCCGTCCTGTGCGTTGTTTTCGCTTTGTTGCGCAACAGCGCAAGTTAGCTTCCTGCAGAAGAAGCAGCAGCAGCGGCAGCGGCAGCCACCTGCCAGCTACACGCCCACAACTGCCACCCACAGCCTCCCGCCGCCGCCATTATTATATTTTTAAGCTGCCAACTTAATGATAGCGCGCATAAAAGTTTCGCTCGCCATTTGCGGCTGACTTTTTATGCTGTGCATAACTTTAGGCGCTTTACACTGCGTTTAATTTAAAACAATTATTTACGTAGCCTGCGCGCTGCCTGACTGACTGACTGACTGGCTGGCTGCCTGGCTGACGGACTGTAAGTGGCCGAGTGGCCCGAAGCAGTTCCATCTAAAATACCTCGTCTAGAACAATCAACAGACACAAATCAACAGTTTGGCCTGCTCATTAAATGCGGCCTAAACATAAAACGCAGTTTGCGTTTCTCCTTCTTTTCTTCTACTTGTTGTTGGGCTTGTTGTCACTCAAATTGCAGTTGAAAATGTTTGCGTTTACGCCCTACTGCAATTATTTTCCGGCAAAAAGAAAAACACAATAATTTGATGTTGTAGTTTGCTGCAGTTGAATAGCAGCCAGCGGGATGCAAAACAAAAAAAGAAAAAAAAAAGAGCGTTTGGCTCAAACTAACTGCCAACAAATGCTGTTAAGTAGCGCAATAAATCAACTTGGCCAGAACCGGAGCACAGCTCGACTATTCTGTGAGTGTGTCCACTCTTAAGTGCCATGAAATGAGTTGCCTTTGCAGCAGGGCCACAAACATGAACTTCAGTTAAGTGCTGGCTTAAAATAAACAACTGAATTTCAGGTGCCAAGCTAGTTAAAGTTGGCCAACATTTTGGATTTCTCCAGCAGCAGCAACAGTAGTTTTGTCATGGGTGGCATAAAAAGTGCCTGGCGGCACACCTAAGCCTTTGCCTCATAAAACAGACAGAACCCCCAAATGGGAGTAGTCTTGCCTTTAATCCTAAGCTTTCTATGCCTTTCCACAATTTGCATAGGTTGCAAGAGGTTTGCAGCAATTTGCCGCTTTGATTGACTTTGAGTCAAAGACTTTATTTAACAAAGCCCAGCCCCAAGTTAAGCACGTAATATGCCGTTTCCGGCTCAGGAAAGTGAGACTCCAAAGCTAACTCTGCTGACACACTTAAAAAAGACATACACAACAATTACGACTTCACATAATAGTAATAAGCGATCATAAAGCCAGAGGAAAGAATACCAACGCCTAGCGATAAGCAATCATAAAAGTTACACACACTCAAACACACTCTCTCAAGCACACACACACACACATATTTAGTTTTAATTGTATGCGTTGCATTCTTTGTTTGTTCTCTGTTGAAACTTTCGCTGGCTGTCTCTGGACTTCATTAGTTCGCCCTGCACAATTGTTGGTGTCAAGTTTTATTAGCTCTACGACAAGGTTCAATGCACGCCACAAACACATCTATATCTATTTATAAAGCATATTACGCCCATATCAATTTATAAATCAAATTGAAAACCTAAAAGAAAAGTAAAAGTTAACAACGACGGCGGCTGCTGTTCAGCAATGACCCACATTTTACCCAACACATCTTTTCCCTACCTCGAATTCTTTTATGAAAACCCATTTTTTGGTTTATAAGCATTATGCAAATGCAGCTGCAACAACAGTTTTCTATATACAAATGCCACATGAGCTTAGAAAAGAGATGTGGCAGCAAGAAATCAGGGGGGGGGGGGAGGGGGTCGGTGCAGGGGCAAAGTGTTGCTCATGATGCTTATGTGGGCGTTGGTTTTGATTAGATCAAAGCGTTGCCCCAAGACAATGCACTCGCCTTCATTGAGAGCCAGAACTGGCCGTAAAGCAATTAAATTAGCTGCTTGAATACAGGGGGGGGCAGGGTTGGCTAAATCAATAAGCAGGCTAGTCCTAAGCTCTACAATAGGACTATAGCGAAGAGTCTTGGAGCTGGAGCTGAAGGACCGCCCGCAGGAGCAATACAAAAAGCGACAAAGCGCATAAAAGTTGAGTAGCGAGCAACAAAAACAACAACAACAACAACAATAACAATAACAACAGTAAACAAGCAGAAAATCAATTGAAGTACTTAAGCAAACAATGGGCCAAAAGTACTACAAGCCAGCTCTTATACAAAATGAAAGCAGGCCCGCATCGCCTCGTCCCGCTACCACAACAATCTGTACGGACACAAAGCAAAAGAATACGCAGAGCACAAGCTGTTGGCCCAAAACAAGTGGCGTCTAATTTAGCACTGGGCGATTATTTAGATATCAGCAGAGGCAACAACAATGCCAATTACAACAATAAGCTGGCAATTTTTTAAAAGGCACAGCGTGTATGTAGAAGAGAGCGAGACCGAGAGCGAGAGAGAGAAAGACGGAGGCAAACGTCAATTGAAATAAATAAATTGCGTGGCAAACGGGGCGTATGAGCAGCGTGGCAAGCTAAACGACCGGAAGCATTTAATTAGCGGCTTTAATAATTCAATCAGCTGCAGCTCCATCACAACAGCCACTCCCCACCGCTCCCGCTTGCTTACACACACTTTCATGTGCGTGTGTGGAATTTGAGCCGCTAATTTTTGTACAATTTTACCCAAAATAATCGAGCGTCAATTTCACACACAAGCGTTAAACAATTTTAAATGGCTTCGATTAAAAATGATTTTAATTGATTTTTTGTTGTTGCCGTTTTTCATTTTATTGCTCTCTGGTCACACGCACATTTATGGCTGTTGTAAGCCTAAGTAATGGGGCGCCTAATGTGCTGTGGCTGCCTATTGAAACAAGCTTGCGGTTTCGACAATGGGGGTTGGGTCTATTTCGAGTGGGGTTGTTAGCTTGTTTTGTGGTTTTGTTTGCACAGTCAGCGGGTTGCCAGGCTGCAATCGTATAGACTGTTTGGGTTCTTGGGGTTTAATGAACTCTGGTTAATTATGTTTTAGAACAGTTTTCGAGGGCTTAACTTACCCCCAAGTGGGCATGACAGTCACGGCATGCCCGGAGAACTTAGCTTACCTGCAATGAAAAGAATGGTTTTATAAATTAGTAAGGTTTTCGGTTGTGAAAATTAGTGCTGTGAAATGAACGAATGTTATTTAAGGCATTGTGCCTTTGTTCAGTTTCAACAATTTCCATTGGAAATATACTCATATTTTGGTAGATTAGAGGCCATCAGTAGATGTCTCTACTACTTTAGTACGTATACAAAGGTATTATTAGGTACTATATTTTGACATTTTCCATGCCTTGCTTTCTCATGTCTCAACTGCTGGCTTGCTAAAGCGTTAAAATTGCGAATACCTGCGTGACGTAAATGGAAAAATGCAATGCAATAAATTTAGCAGGCAGGCCAGGAGACAGCAGCAACAGCAACAACAGCAGCATAGGAAAATAAACAACGGCAAGCACTGCAAATAGCCGCCGTTTCAGTTGGCAGAGTGTTTGCTGGAACTTGTCGCTGTTTAATGAAAAAAACACAGCAGGCCAAAAGCAAAAACTAGGCTTGGCCAGAGCCACAGTCAAAGCCAGAGTCAAAGCCAAAGCAGTGACCATTGATGCCTGAGAACACACAGACGCACTCGATCGCCAAACAGACGGCCAGACAGACACACAACCAGACGGGCAGACGGCCAGATAGACAGACAGGCAGACAGGCAGACGGGGAGACAAACTGAGAGACAGACGGGCCAAAGTCATCAAAGCCAGCGCCAAATGTTGGCAATTGCGAAACTCAAATATGGCCATGTACGAGTTTGTTAGGCCCATTGGCTGCATTCGCCGCATCTCTCTTGCGTCTTGATGGCAATTTCCTTTAGTCTGCCTTTGGCCCCTCCGCCACCTTCACCTGAACGTTTCTGGAAATGACAAGCTGCGTTTTGATGCTGCTGCCAACTGGTGGCTGATCCGTGCCTGGTCTCAGCTATGTACATATGTTTCTCCCTCTCTCTCGTTTTTTTTTTTTTCTAGACCCGCATTTCACTTCGTTGCGCTTAAAGGAGTTAGTGAAATTTTGCCACATTTAACACTCAAACTCGACGACAACAGTTTGTGGCAGCATCAGGTGATACGAGCAATTTGTAGCTTAGCTCAGGCTCATAGCCTAAATGACGGCATCCGGCGTGACAGCCGTGAGAGCTCATCGCCATAGATGAAGTAATTTCATGCAATTTGCGATAAGATACAGAAAGGGGCACTGAAGCGGGGTGAGGCAGCAACTGCTAAGCTCTAATTATATTCAATTGCAACTAGTTGCAAGCCGCAAGAACAAGTGCAAAACTCATTTGGGCCAAAACGAAAGCTAACCGTTGCTATACTCTTGCAGAGGGTATTATGAATGTGTCGTGAGAAGTGTAACGCATTATTGTTGACATCGTTGTCGTGAATTTGAAAGAGTAGCCAAGTCGTCCGTCTGTCTAACTGTAGGGATTACGTAGATACGGAATCGGAATCACATGGGTATGTGGCAGGCTCCAATAGAATCTTTTGGTAAAAACTTAAGTTCTTAAATGAAAACATTTTAAATTAATCAGGATATTTTGATCATGCAACAATTTCGATCCATACTAATCTCTTTAAATATATTTAAAATCGTTTGCCATATGGCTACGAGGGTATTAAATCTTCGTTGTGCCGAGGATAGTCGATATTTCTCTTTTCTTTTTTGATTAGACATCGCTTGCTGGTTTTCGTTGTTGTTCTTGTTGTTGCGGTTGCCATTGTTGTTGCGTAAATGGAACAAAAGACTGCAACTGCGCTGTGGCTGGCAACTATTGGCACAGTAAATATAATTACAAACGACAGCTGGCACACATTTGAGCCAAAGCATACAACATCGACAGCGCTGGCAAGGCACAAGATTGCCAGCTTGCGACAGGATAATGCACACAGGACACGTGCAGCTGAGGCAATCGGCTTGTTAACGCAACTGCACACAAAATATATGCATAAGAATGCAGATTACCCATATGAATATGTTAAGTGAGCGACGCCTGGCGTACGCTGCGTATGAGCAATATGCAATCTCGATTGGCAGGCGACGTGGCATGCTGCGTGTGGCAAGCAAGCTGCTGCTACATTCTAATGGCCAACATGTTGAAATGCCATGCAGGTATTTGCACTCAAAGCGCAATTAATTGTGATTGACTTGAACAGCCCAGCGAGAAAGAAAGTTGAACAGCCAAAATCTATGACAAATGGCTGACAGTTGGCCTTATACAGACACAGAGATAGGGAGAGACAGAGGCGTAGAGAAACGGAGAAATACAGCGGGTATTTCATCAAAAAGCTGACAGCAGCAAAGGTTGTTCCAAAGTCGTTGCAGGCTCTGTCCAAATGGCCTATTGAAGTTTTCAACAGTAAGCCAGCGGCAGGCGTGAAAAGCATTGGCCATATATCTATGTCACAGCTTGGGAAAACTAATTTGCAGTTATCAAAACTTTCCCTGACGCCCAGCACATAAAAACTTAATGCAGCCGGCAAGAATTTATGCTGGAATTCTTACGGCTCATTGGCAGCGAATGTATTTCATAATGTGCTAAATTATGCATAGACTTTAATTAAATAGAAAAACCTTTTTATTTTATTTTGGATGGAAATCGATAGACGACACACCCTGCGCACGAAGCGTGCGACACGTGCGGCCGGAAATGTTGGACAACATTTGCTTGGCCCATCAAAAGCAAATGCTCAGCATAAGAAGTTGGGGCCACATTTAATGACACACGCAACGCAACGCAAAGCAATGGCATTGAAATTTTAATAACAAATGGGTGTGGCAACAGAACAGTTATACAAGAAACAAGCCGACTTGCATATGTCACAGAGCTACAACGCGGCGTATGAGTGATGCATGCGTAATGCGACTTTCCCGGAGTGAAAATCATAAGCTGCAAGGCACAAATGAGAGCAAAAAACAAAAAACGATATCTGAAACGAGGCCACGCACATTATATAGCAATTTGTGAGGTTGCAGCTGCCACTTTGGCAAAAACTACGCTCGACTTTCGCACAAAATTAAACCAATTTGCTGATTGGCAGCCAGTTTTTTTTTTTGCTTTAGTTTACGGCACGCACAATTTCTATGCCAATGTATTTGCGCCCAATAAGGACATTTCAACAATTAATGTGCTCAATGTGCGCTTTTAAGTTGTTTTGTGGCAAAGTCAATGTCAAGGTGTCGTCGAGGCGGCGTTCGCCTTACTTACAATGAATGCATTTGTGCCATGCATTGTTGGCATTGTTTATTTGTTATTTGTTATTGTTGTTGTTGTTGTTGTTGTTGTTGGTGATTTGCTATTTGATTTGCTGAATGTTTATTGCTGCTGCCGCTCATTAATTATTTATTGTACATACCACACGCTGTGAGTCATTGCGAAAATTGCTCATTACTTTAATTATTTGTGCGAAATTTCCAGCAAATTGCATCTAGCTCTAAAGCATTTATCAACACTGGCCCCCAATTCCGGAATACGTTAACAATTTCGTTTCGGTTTCAGTTTCAGTTTCGCTTTGAAAGTGCAACAAAGTTTTGCTACTAATTCAATTGTTCTGTAACATGAACTAAATTGCTTAAAAGCTACTGAAATGGCAGTTTCATTAAACGTTGGCAGTTTTTTAATTAAATTTTGTCAATCTATGTTAGGGACGTAGCATCCCCGCACCCTCTCTCATATCCCCTGCAGCTCTCATTTCCTCTCTGTCTTTCTCCAGTCCAGTCCAGTCTTTTAATTGATAAAATTGATTAAAATGTTACTTTACATTTGCCCCAACTGACATTTATCTTAATTGCCGCCTCGCTGGCAGACACTTCAAACAGCTTCAGTGCTCAATTAAATAATGGCCATTTCAATATTGTTTTAGACATGAAACTCATGCTATTGACATTCCAAATAAATGTAACAACTTAAATTTGTAAATACATATATATCAGAGTCAAGCAAATATAGACACTCATCAATTTTCAAATAAGGAATTTAAGCAAATGTTATATTTCTGATATTTACAACTCAATAAGAAGAGAGAAATAATTCAAATAAACAACATTTATGTATTTTCTTATGCCGACCGACTGACAGATTGAAATTTTCTCAGTAGCATATTGTGGCATAACAAATGGGAAACTTTCAATTAGCATTTCGTATATCCATTTCATTGGCACTCTCCAACCATCATCTACAACTGACACAACAGCTGATCTCGCAGCACATGCCGCGCCATGTGATATTAAGCCCACCCGGAAACGTATTCCGCAACACATTTTCATGTCACTTCAAACATTGCTCATACGCACCGTTAGCTGTCCGTTTTTAACCACAATTTCCACGCGTCTATTTTTATTATTTATAAAATATGTACACATGTATATAAGCGAATGCTCACAAAAAGTTGCTTTATTATGGATATGGAAAAGCTAAATAGAGTAAAGCTTGCGCGCTTGCTGCTTCGCGAAAATCCTTCAGTTTCGCAGTTCTGTTTATTATTATTTATTTATGTCTTGTGCCATTGAGCGACTGTTGACACGACAGGCACGCCCCCTCCATGTGTCACCTTCGTGTCGTTTGGTCCACGCATATATTCTGCGTTTTGTTGTTGTCATTTAAATAAAATTTAATGTGCGTTTGTTGCGTCAAAAGATAATTTTGTTTTTTTTTTTTTTTTGCTTCTTTCATATTTGAGAGAGTTCATTTGTAAGACATCAAATGTGATTTATGTGGCGGGCATGTAAAAAAACATCTAACATGCCGTATGCGCAATATTTCGACAACAGGCATCCGCTGCAAAAGCCTTGGCCTGGCTCTGAGGCTGCTTCTACTTCTGTTTAAAGCACTTGGCTTACAAGCACATTGAAATTTGTCCTTTGGCGTACGACCTGCCTCATTTCGAGTGCTTCCTGTGCAATTTCCACACACTGCATTGCACTTGACACGTTTAGGCAGAGGCTCAGAGACCACAACGTGTTCGGCTTCTTTTCAATGCGGCAGAGCATAAGAATCCTCTTGCTTCTGCTGCCTGCCGTGTGTGTGTGTGTTTGGCATTTTTATGGACTGCAGCGATATTATTGTGGCCAGCGGCACTTATTGACTTTACAAATGGAATTTGCTCAACCGCACTCAACTCATTTAACTAATCAAAAGCAATTTTAATCAAAGAATTGCCACGCCCTAGGGCGCAGATAGCAGACCGACTGGGCCAAAAGCAATTAAAGCCACGTGCAAAACTTTGTTGCTGAAGGTTAAGTAAAAGTTGCCTAGGTGCCGGAGCCCAGGCAAAAGATATAACCGAAAGGATGAATAGCTGCTAGTTTTCTTCTTCTTCCTTCTTTTTTTTTTTTTCTTTGCTTGGCTTGGCTAAAGATCAGAGCAGCGTATTTGCCTTTGCTTAGGCGGAGAGAACCGCAGACAGCGACAAGTGGCTGAGTAAAGGAGTCGAAGGATGCGCGCTTAAGCAAACTTAATTAATAAACGGCAGACAAGTTCCTCTTCCTCTTGTTGTTGTAGTTCCCTTGGCAAGCTGTGTCCTGTAGGGTATATGCGTGCGAGAGTGTGTGCGTGTATTTATGTGTGCGTGTGTGTGTGTGCAATGAATCGAAACTCATTAAAAAGTTTCGCTATGGTTTCACTTGACTTCGATGGCAGCGGCAACAGCTGCCTAGCGGAAGTGGCGCTCCCTTATAAAAACACACACACGCCGCCTCACGCGCTTTAATACATCAAGACATGGGCACATATTGTGCTGACAAATAAATTTGAATAATTAAAAGGCGCACAAAGAAAACAGTTGTCCTTTTTGTATGAGTAGCTACCCACTTTTACTCCGCCTGCCAAGCTGTTGGCACTCATTATGCTCCCCGGCAAGTGCCATTTAAATGTGCTTCATTATTTTCATTTAGGCACTGGCCAAGCCCGAGCCGAAACAAAAGCCAGACAAATAAAGCAAAAAGATAAGCAGTAAGCACAAAGTGGGAGAATGGGCTGCTGGGAGAAGATTTAGGCCATGCACTGCCAAGATATTATCCAAGCAGGCGACAGCTTGACAAACTAATGGCAAACAATGAAGTGCCCAGCAGATTGGGTCTGGGGTCTGCTCGGCTCAAGTGCTGGCAACTAGATATGGTAAAAAGAAAACAAAAATGCTCTGCAATAGACACACAGTCGAGCCAGGCCCAAGAAACTGGCCTAGAGGCGCGTTGCCTGAGCTCATTAAAAAACCAAAGAGAGAATTGCAAGTGTTGTTTTGGCTCCACAAGTGCCAAAGTCAGAATTTTAATTTGCCAAACTGAGAAAACACTAAAAACCGGGCAACAAGAGCCAACGCCATCGCCGCTACCGCAGCTACCCCTGAGGCCACAACATGGCCAACATGGAGTTGAGTTTGTTAGAAGTCCTTCGCCCAGCCGCCAAGTGTTTCCCTGTGTGCGTGTGTGTGTGTGTTAGGGTGTTTTTGAGTGGGTGTTTGCATAATCATTTTCGAGTGCCTAACCCAGGCCAGCTACCATGCAGGCCGTGTGCTGCCAGCCAACATGATTAGCCAATTATGTTGGGCAACTGTGAAAACATTTCGTACGCAGCTTAGCGAGCAAAAGTTTCTTCAACTTTAAGCGACAGCTGACAAAATGTGTTTAATTAAAAATATCAAAAAATTTAAATTTGAAACCCAGCAAATAAATAAATCCCAAGGGCTGCACAGCACAGCACAAAATTGAGACGCAGGACACACTCACGCACACCCAGCCAGACTGGGGCAAGGACACGCATGAGCAACCGCTTAACGCTTTATAAATTTTAGCGTTTGTAGGATACGTGTATGCCCCAAAATTTATGGGCGGCCATTTGCCATGGCTGAGCAGAAACTTACAGAAATGCCGAAGTATTGAAATTATTGCCAAAACAGTGCTTTAAGAAAATAGGCCAACTAATTGGCAGTTAATTGAAAAGCTTTCGGCAGCCGCAACGCGTACAACAAGAGGTCAAAGTGCGAGTACACAAAAAAAAAAAAAAAGTTACGTATACGCCGCTTGGCTGTGCGCCGGCTTTTGATATTTTACAATTAGGCGACAATCGACGGCATTATTAATTTGCCTTTGGCTTTCAATTAAGCAATTAGGCGGTCGTATGCCATGGCCACGCCCACACCGCCAAGAAGCCCGCACATTTGTGGGCGCATCTGGGTAGAAGTTAAGTTGAAAGTCTGCGAACCGCAGCGAACAATGAGAGAGATAGCGAGGGAGAGAGACGTAATATGCATAAAAGTAAAAGAAAATTAGGCCATTTATGAGCTGAGTTTTTGGGCTTTTGGGTTTTGTGTGCTGCACAACGCGGCGTATGCGCTATTTTTTACATTTTACGACTTCACGATTGGCAGCAAACGGCAAATGCCAAAATGCCAAACGTTTTATGCTAATTTTCACACAAACACCAAGCAGCAGACAGCATCAAGCGGAAAACTTTCACAGTCTTGACTGTCGGAAAATGTTTATTTAGAATTCGGCCGGCCGTTATTTATGGCCCAATAACTTTTAACTTCACATGCGGCCCCCGGCATGCAAATTAGTTGGCTCATTTGCTCGCTGGCCACGTACAAAGTTCAAATAAATTCAATTGAGAATTCCTAAGTGGGGTGTCGTATATGACTCCAGATGTGCCAAATCCTCGCGGTATGTCAATAAAAACCACAGCAGCAACACGTGTTTAATTAATGTCCAAATAATTGACAGCCAAAGCGCTTATTAAGTTCCACGCCCGCTGTCCAACAAATCTGGGCGCCTTTTTTTTATTATAAATATTTCTCCTCTATATGCAGCGAACGGGTAGCCAAAGATTTGTTGAAAATTAATTAGAAAATATTTAAGAACAGCAAACAGCCAAGGGGCTTGTGCTTGTCATCAAAGCAGCCAGTCTTTTATGTATTTGTATATCTACGTTCATATATGTACGTCTTCATATATAAGCTACTTATGACATCATGATTATTGGCTGATATTTTGGTTCAGGAAAATCTAATTAATTTTCTAGCCATGCCATCACTTTGTTGTCTCTTCATTCATGCAAACTATGGATTTCAACCAAAACAAATTAGTCCAACGCAAACTATTGCCTTCACGCTGTACACACAGCAATTCGTCATACACTACAAACACCCTTCTCTGTAATTCTCATGCATACAGCTTCTGTTAAAAGTGTCAGAGGAATTGAGATTGTGGGTGAGCTAGAACATTTTAGCAAATAGTTGTAAAGAGGTAAGGGTAAAAGGGAAATTGATACAGAGCAAGTAATAAAGAGAGCGAGACAAATGTGTGAAAGCATGCGTATTGTATACTAAATCTTCATGTCTCTCACTCGTTAAGTTGCCGTTACCAAGCATTCAACACAGTGTATCTAAACAGCTTTAGGATAATCAAAAAAGAGTTGTTAACTTTCACAAAAGCAGGAAACATAATAAGCTCTACGCATCAATTAAATACTTAATTAAATTGTTTAAGCGCTAGAGGTGAACCGAGTGCGCTCACAGGCGACCCAAACTGCATGGCGGCAGTGTCAGAGGTCGCGTTGCAGTTGCAGTGAATGCCTGCCCCATAATTGCACTTGACAGTGGCAGCCAAAGCAAACTACCAGAACTGCGACTGCAACAAGTACAACAACAAACTACAGTAGCTGACAGTCAAAGCAAATGCCACAAAGCGTGCGCTCCGATAAGAAACAAAATACAAAACAAAAAAAAGACGGCAACTGCATGTGGCTGCTACCAACAACAGTTGCTGCAACAGCAACAGCAACAACTGCAACTGCAACTGCCGCAAACTGAAAACTGCAAACTGTGAAAGATTGCATAGCTAAATGACTTCAATTGCATTCAATGCCTGTCGCTGATTAAACTGGGAGCTCGGCGCTCGGCGCTCGGCACTGGGCGCTTTGATGACGGCTCACAGATAATTTTCAATTTTTCTTCTTTTTTTTTTATTCATTTTTCCATTTTTGCTTATCCATAAGCTTGAAACGTGAGCGGCAGTTAACGAGCTATTTTTGCTGCTACCCTTTTAGAACTGCGCATTGGCGAAATTGGCATAAAAAGATTGCAGACAATCGAATCAGACAGCAAAAACCAGCAAAAAAAATAGCTAAATTTATTTGCTGCAACAATTGTTTTTCCTACTGATTTCAAACAAAGGGCATGCTCAAGATGGCATTCAGCGGCAAATCAAGTGGGGATAAAAAGTTTTCTTTATGCCAAAATGTTGCAAAGGGGTTCTAAGGAGATAAATAGTCTAAGAGGATCACAATGGAGTTTTAGATTAAAGCTAGAAGAGTTTTTAAATAGTAAAAGGGTAAAAGTCATAAAAACAAGTGCACTATATGAGCGGATGATAAGATTAAATATCTGTCTAAATAGAATGGAAAAACGGTTATCTTGATTATCTTGAAAGTTCATAGCCACAAAGAAGTTGAATTCATGGATTTTTACACCAATTATGAAAGTCTCTCCCTCTCAATGCATTGTTCAATTTAAAGCTAATTCTAACATCTGGCAGCCGCAGGACCCATTAAGGGTGTGTACAGTTCGGCTTGCCCAAATTAGTTTTGTTTGTTCTGCGCAGTTTTGTTTACTATTTGGCCAGGGCCAAGCCCAATATTGCCAACGGCAGCTGTCAGCGTCCATTGGCAGCACAACAGACAGCCTGAGAAAGGGCCTCGCGGCCGTCCGGGGCTGCTGGGAGTGTGCCACATACGAGCTAACGTGCAGCAGCTGCCGTTGCAACTTCCGCAATTCCGCGCTTCGCTAGACACCAACAACACGAGTAGCAGCAGCAGCACTAACAACAACATTTTGTGCACAATTTGCGTGCGTTACCCATTTGCCAAACTGGAAGAGCAGCGTCCAAAGTGGGTGAGAGCTGCCACCGTTGCGGTTTTATGCGCCTGCGCAACTGGCTGACTCATGGCAAATGCACATGTGAGCCGCAGCTGCGCCAGGTGAAAAACGCCTGCCTTCGATTGCGAAATGCCAACCAAATTGGTGTAGCAACAAGCACAGCCACCGCATTGACTGCGAATTGTGTAATAAGTAGATATTAAATGAGCATAGTAGAGCATGTGCCGCATTTATGCCCCATTGAGCAATTGCCAATCAAGTGAGTCATTACTGGAGCACAGCTACTCAGAACAAGATACCCAGCCTACCCTGCTGTATGTGCCCAATGCGACCCACTAATGGCCACTTATGCCATGACGACCAACATTAATATCGTACTTGACACACATTGAACGTCAGACCTTGGCACATCCAAACATGAGGATTCGCTGAGATTTTTGTGGGTGGCTCTTTAAAGGAATTGAGCAGAGCTCAACAACGGGGCTTAGCTAAGTGAATGCTTCTGCTTCTCTCCAAAACCTCGAAGATTGCAGATTTATTCTGCATTTAAATTTAATTCACTTAACTTTCTTCTCTTGTTTAATAACTACTTATACATAACCCTTGGGCTGTGCTCTCAGGGCGCATGTATTCAAATTTCCGAAACACTCGTAAAACTGTCTGCCCTAAAGAAGAGCACCTGTACAGACAGTACAATTGTAACGATGTCATAAACATATTTGGCCGATAATTTGCAATGAACATGAAAATAATGCTTAAGGCAAAGTCGAAATCCATTAAAGATAATCCGGCGTAATGTGCACAGCATTCGAGCCACAAATATTTTATTGGCTATTATTATTGTTTTTATTGAACTTTTTATGAACAAATGCTGCAGAGACAGCAGAGATGGTCGAGAGACGAGTCTGTTTGCCACAACATTAAAAATGTATATGTATATTCAATAAGCAATAATATTGCAATATGATGCACGGGTTGTTTGTTTACATCGGGCCAGTGCTGTGTTGTGGAGCATGCATTTGGGAGCCATTGTTTTAATCAAGCGTCCGCAGACCGTTAAACAAATTGTTTGCCATGGCACGGCGTAGCACGAACTGCGTTAAATGCAACAAAAGTGTTGCACATCAAGATCTGGCGGCGTTGCAGCGTGTTAATTTTTGCCATGTAAACCAGACAAATCCAAACAGTTCGAAGATGGCGCAATGCCAATGACTAAATCTGTTGCCGGAAAATATCTATCTGCCTGTGGCTATCTATGAAAATTGCAAATGTTTATCAAAAATTAACGGCCAAATTGAACTTTGTGCAAAAGGTTAAGCAAACACGTAGAGCACGCCAAAACGAAATGTTTTGTGTGTGCGGAAATAGCAAATTTCAGATTTTAAAGCGTCTTAAAGTCGTCCCAGTTGACAGCCAACTTTGGCGGGAATGTATTATATGAAATTCAAAAGCAATCCTGACAATGACATATACAAAGCCCAGAGTCTGCTCGCTCCAAAGGACACTTGAGTTTTTATTTGCATTTTATGACTCATTTTTCACGCCTCCTTGTGCCGCCCAGCTACGTCTGGCTGTGTCAGTTGTGTGGGCTGATAAAAGCCAGCGCCCAGGACCCAATTGTATGCCGCATAATCCTTTACGGGTTGTCCTTTTCGACGCTGCCTGCAAAAGTTGAACCAATAATTTATATAGCAAAATGGGTTTGGCACAGACTCAGCCCAGCAACAGCCCAGCCGAGCACGAGCACAAAAATGCCAGATAATTGAAATTGATATATGAAGAGGCGGTTTCTTGGTTCTTCTGTCGATTCTTTGTCCCTTTTTGCCTTGAATGTGCCGCTTAGATAAACAAAACAAAGCAACAGCAGCCACAGAGCGGAAACATTGCGTATACGCCAACGACACAGACGCCGTACCATATGAAAATTCATAATTTTGCGTATGCACACCAAATGGAAAATGGGTAAACACAACAAATGTGAAAATTTACACACACACTCACACACACTAACACACAGCACGTGGAACGCAAGCAGATGAGAGTCTGCGCCCACTTTTTATATGTTTTTCAATATTTTCTTTATGCGCCATATTTTTTATGTGAATATGTATATATACTACATATATTCTTAAAATATTCATATTTTTATTTTTGAGCCAATTGGAACAGATGCGTCTCACCTTCACCTTAATTTTCATTTTAATGTAAATATTAATTAATTGTGCAATACACAATAATAGCGAAAGGCAAAAAGCAAACAACAATTTCTTATGCCTTCAAAATGCTCATAAACAATAACAAGAATTTTGTAATACGCCGCACTAATAAAGGAACAAATTGGCTTAGGCAGCGGGTGGCAAATCATTCAATTGAATTTATGCTTATGTCCGTATTCAAAATACCATCAACATAAAATTCGAAAATTTTATGGCATCGGCAGGAAATTGATTTCGGATCATAATAAATTGGCGTACGTATCAAGTAAAGCAGATAAGGTGACACGAAATGATGCCAGAAGGCAGCGAATTCCTTGAGAATATTGTTTCGGCAACAAACTTTTCAATTTCAATCAAAATATTTTCGCTAGACGCGCCAATTTAAATGATATTTTAAGTCCACAGGCAAATGCCAAATAAATAAACTGTAAATTTAGATGCCCACGCACGAACAAAGCCACGCATAAATAACACAAATAGACAGGCAACTTTTATTAGTCGCGAACAAGTTAAGAACCATCTATGACAAAAACCGAAACCTAAATAATTGATGTGCACAGTGTGGAAATGTGCGTCAAAAAAAAAATCGGAAACTGAGCGGGAAACATAAATCGAATCGAACTTGAGGGCTTGCTCAATAAATATTTGATAGAGCCAACTCCTCGAGGCAAGCGCTGCAAAACAAAAGTTAAGTATACGTCATGTTGCCGGGCAGGCAAAACACAAAAAAATAAAAATGAAAATGCGAGAAAAAAAAACACGGCGCCAGGCCAAGTGCGTGAGAGCGAATAATTTATACACCTTTTGAAAGATTTATGCGGCATGGCCCGCAAGGAGGCTGCTAACCAATTTTCGTATAGCGCGAAATCAAAGCGTGAAATTCAATTAATCTAAGCAGCCAAAAGTCAGAGCAGGGGAATCGTGGCTCAGCTTTGGCTGCGATTGTGAAATTCGTGTGTGTGAGAGCGAGATTTGTGCAGGCTGTGGCATAAATATATTTATAAGTGGCGTCCTGTCCGATACTTCTCATAAATAATGCCTTCAATGACAGCCTATCACACACACACACACACACACACATGAGTCACACTCGTTATTTGAGCCTGCGACGCAGATGAATCAGTTGGGCTGACACAGCAGAAAAAAGGCCAATCCGAGAGAACTGCAGGCAGTCTTTAAGACTGTTATCTGCCCGGTTTGTGTATCTTATTTGGGTTAGCCAGCCAAGCATATCGTATATACATATACATATATGTGTGTGTGTATATAGCAATGCTAACGGTACACACCGAAAAAAAAGGGGCACAAACAAAGCGAGCAACTGCGAAAGCATAACAAAAGTGCAAAAGTTTGTGTATTTCTTGTTTTCATTTATGGAAAATGCAAATAACAACGTGCAACAACAAACAACACGTGCACCGAGACGCAAGGAGCCTGTGTGCTGAAGTGAGGGCCACTGTTGCACACATGACACGCCTCCGCTGTCGCCGCCCCCGCTCATGCCCCACTCATAGCACAGTCGATGCAAATTGTTTAGCTGTTGTCTGTGGCGTGGGCTTTAACGCTGCTTCACGGCAATTTAGCTTGGCAACTGAGTGCATTTAATTGCAAATGCAACTGCAACTGCAACTGCAATCGCAGCAGCTCCAAGTGCAACGTCTCCAATGAAATTATGCAAAATGCTGTGGCAAAGACTCTGCTTGTCTCAATGCAACGACTAATGTCAAGCGCTTTGCATACAAAGTGTGGCAGCAACAAAGTCAAAGCTCAATGCACCCAGCAACAAATTCATGAACTTCTGTAGGGTCTGGGAAAACTTGGCCAGCATATATGGCCCAATATGTTAACAGGGTCATTGGCTTTGGGCTCATTGAAATGTTGGTCAAGCATTGCCAACTAATCAAATCAAAGAGCTTCAACTGACCAAAACATAACAATGACAACAGCAACAAAAACAACAACTCCGACAGAATATGAGCTTGGCACGCAAACAATTTCCACACATTGCACAAAAATAATAAACAACAACAACAAACAGCTGAAGACAGAGAGGAAAATAACTAAACAAATGCGTTGCCGAATAATTGAATGCGAGCACACACGCTCGCACAATAATGGAAAATTTGTTTACCATATTCCCCCTCGCCCTCTAAAAAACAGACCACAACAACAATATGTCTAGCAATGTGACAGTTGACTAACTTGCTGAATGAATACATGTAACGATTGCTTCCGTCAGCAACAGCCCCAAAAACAACGACAGCTTCAATTCAATTGCAAAAATATATTGTATATAATTGCATTTATAAATTGTAAATAATTGTTTGTGTTTGGCCACGTTGGCAACAATGGGATGAAAATTGCAAAAAACAAAAACAAAGGCAAATTAAATGAATATATACGTTTTGACTATATCATGGATATGCCTATTACAATACTGCCACTCAGATGTTGAAAAAGAGAAATGTTGTTGCCTTTGTTTTGATGGCAACAGCAAACAGAAAATGTGCGAGTACGAGGGTCGACACACCTCTTCCTTCCAGAGCTCTTTGCTCAAAACTTAAAAGACAAGCCGACGCGATTGCTTTGCATATGCCAGAACCACTTGGGAATTAGTATGCGGCAAGAGTGTTTCACATACCGCCGTGTATGATATAATAATGCCTTCTAATTTGAGGTATTACTCATTTCCATAGTACATTTAGATGTGGCTATACGATATAACGTTATTCCTGTCTGCAAGACCAACAAAAGTCTATGCGGTTTTGAACCAATGTCTTTTCTTGACGAAGAATGCAATTGGTACCTAATGTATGTGGGTATCTTTCAAAAGAATTTTATTAATAATATTTAAAGTAATGTGAAAATCAGAAAATATTTTAAAATATCTAAAAAAAAAAAATGCTACTAATATAAAATGTTATGAAATTAATTTGGGGCAAAGCTTTCAAGTGTCTTCAGTACATTTCGTTATAAATATAATCTCTATCATTGTTATTTATTCATGTTAATTATTGATTGACAACTCAGACTTACCTTGGCCTGAAACGTGATGCCATGGAAGAACGCCTGCTCAGCATGAAGTGGTACACGCAAATCCTGATCATCCTGCACCAGATCATACGGTGTCGATGGCATTCTCAGATAGTTCAATAGCACCGATTCGGACCACTTGTAGTATCATGAAATTGTTTTCATTTTCCTTGTGCTACGCCTGTGCAGCTGATGGCGTAGTTGCCATAAAAAGCCACTTGGATGACGCTTGCCCTGGCTCTGGCTCTGGCTCTGGCTCTGGCTGTGGCTCTGGCTCTGGCTCTGACTGTGGTGGTGCGGCGGCTGCTGTTGGCTAATGCTTTGGCTCATGCAAATTGTGTGGAGCGTCGAGCGCACGATGTGATTGATTTGTTATGTTTTTTACCCGAACCCCCTATATTCCAGCTTCTCCACCGTCCACTTGGTTCTGCAGCCTCCAGCGAACGTTTGCTTAATCTCAATTTATGAGCTTGCGGTCGTCTCTGCAGCTGGCAAATTGAATTGCGTCAGTTGGTTCGCTGCTGAGCGATTCGCAGAGAGATTCGCGCGAGAAGCGATTCTTTAGCTATTTGCGTTTTATTACGAAATCTGCCCATTCACTGCCAATTTGCGCTGCAAAGAAAGAAACAAACAAAGTTGAGCAAAACATAAAAGTGGAAATATCAGAAAGCCAATAAGCGCTGGCTAATATCATGTTATCAAATGCGTCTAAGCGCTTTAACTTTTTGTCTGCGATTTGACTATTAAAGTGATTCACTCAACAACTTTCGAACTTTAATATTGAGTCAGCAAATCAAGTGTTGAGTTCATTGGAATCATGCTAATTTGCCACTGCCTGAATCACAATACTCGTGCTGGTTGTTGTTTTTGTTTTCTCTATATGCCTATAGCTCTATCTATCTCTCTCACTCTCTCGCTCCCCCCCTCTCTAGAGGCGATGACACCTCGCACACGGTGGAAGGGCGCACCTACACGCACGTGCTTACAACGAGTTATATTGTTTAACGACAAGATACATTTATAATAATTATAATAATAATTTGTTAGGCACGTCGGTTTTTCTCTATAATAATTATGCTCGTGGTTCTATATGGCGCTGCAGGAAATGTCAGCGTTTTAATTAAAACCAGCCAACAATGGATCTGTGGTTTATTGACTCTAAGCAGGAAAATGCACGAAAAGGGCATGGGAAACGTATGCAAGCAAATTGAAATCTGATTATTATTGTTATTTTAATAAGTTTATGCAGCACTACTAACTCGGCCCTTGGCTTAGGCAATATTATATCCAAACACGTATATAATATGCAAATTCCGCTTCCTCCATTAGATGGCTCATCTACAGAAGACTACACATGAACCTGTCTAAGACCAGTCTAATTAAAGCTCCTAGTTGAGCATTTTCATTCAAAGAATAGCAAAGCAGTCAAATGAAGGCGGCTCTCAATCCTTCCCCATACTGCTGTAGGGTATCTTCCCGTCGAGCTATCTTTACTGCAGCTAGCTTGTTCATCGATGTGCCTGTCCGGCAACCAAATCAATGCGGTTATTAGTACCCCAATACCCTTCCCTGCCCCTTCCCTGTACACGTTCTAACCACACTTCCAACTTCTCTGTCAAATTTCATTCAACTCTCGGCTTTTAATGAACTCAAAATTCAAGCTGAAATTTTATGTCAACAGCTGAGATACATTTTTGTTTTCAGTTTTTGTCAGCGGACTTTGCCTCTCCGTCTCTCGCTCTGGCTTTAACCCAGTCTACGGCTCGGATTCGCGCTGTGTTGTCTCGGAGACGGGCCAAAGGGTCATGGACGTTTATGCTTGTAAATGACAAAAACAACAACAGCAGCTGGAGAGGCCCCTCTTCTTGGATTCGCAGACTCTGTCTCAGTCCCTCCACCAAGCGTATCTGCATAATACGAACAAAAATGCGACGGCAGCTTTTAAAAGGCTAAAGCAGAAGTAATGCCAACAATTCTCGAATATCTCTTTGTCATTAGGTCTGTCTCTTTGTCTCCAACTGTCCGTTTCGCCCTGTCTCAGCTGGCGTGGCGCACATTAACTTATCAATTTGGGCAACGATTGAGTTCAAATTGCAGCCAGCTGACACCCAAATGGAGGGCACTGGGCCGCAGCTGAGAAGTTGACACTTTTCGGGGCACAACATAAATCAGCTCAGCTTGCGTCGAGGTCAGTTCGTTATCAGGCACGGGGATTAAAGGCAACGGCTGCGAATGCCCGAAAAGAAAACGAGAAAGAAAAAAGCTTGAGCCAAAAGACTTTGGTAAAAGCGTTTTGTCTAGTGTTCCCACAAACCTTGTAACAAAGTTCAATGCCTGCCTTCGCCCACCTTCATATATCATGCATAAGTGGTGCTCCTAAAGGTAGCTGCTGCACCGCCATTTTGTGTCCGTACTAGGGTTCAAGTACCTCCAGCAAGACACGAGCTGGGCCAAAGCACTCGGCGCATGCGTTGCGAGGCATACTAAAAGCATATTGCTAGAAAAGTGCCTCACATTGCACCCGCAGTTGTCAGAAGGTAGGGGGTGGGGAGAGGGGGATGGGGGCAAGGCGGGCGGCGAAGCGAGGTAACAAACGGTATGCATTACCCAACCCAATCGTAGCTTCCCTTTGCTCAACATGCTCAGAACTTTCTTAAGTCACTTCTTAGCTACGCACTTCGCAGTCTACACACGCAAAAGTTTATGGGTTAAAATACGTTTGAGTTAATAAAGTGAAGACTTGGTTAATAGTTGAAAAATAATTAATAAGTCTTTTAGTGAAGTGAGATGGGGCTGTGCAGGAATTAGTTAATATCTTCATTGAAGGAATCTTCTGATTTAACAAATAACTCTTATTTCTTTTTTGTGGGCACTCAATTTCTCTGAGTGTAGACCATGCTGTTCACTTCTGTTCTTGAATGTCCGCCTATCTTCTGCGTCTGCCTCCCAGCCAACTATCAGTTACGTATTGCGCTTTGTCTCGTGCTTCGCTATGTTTCGTTTTATTTTATTTCGTATCGTACCGTTTCGTTTCGTTTCGTGTCTCGTTTTGTTTCGCTTCGTTCTTCGCCCGCACTATCAACAAAGCTGCGCCTGCGCACTGCAGCGACAGCAACAACAACAACAACAACAACAACTGCAAGAAGAAACACAATGGAAAAACTCGTATCGCCTGCAAGTGAATGACTTGGCAGAGAGCTGACGATGTGCTTCCAAGAAGCATTCAGTCGCAATAGTCGGTGGGGGGTGGGGGCTGTAACCGGTTTTCGGCTTGTTGGAGTCCCAGTCGAAGACGAAGTCAAAGTCTTGGTAACTTACACGCTCACTTCCTTTCCGGTTCTTGCTGCACTGCATTGCTCGCTCCCCTACCCCGACCCCTGCCCCTGTCCACGCCCCAGCTGCAGTCAGCTGCAATTTGTATTTAGCAGTTTTTCAAGTTTTTTTTTTGCATTTTGATATTTGATTTCTTGTAATTACGTAGCCAGCAATCAAGCGAATCGACGGTCCCGAGCTTTTGTCAGCTGCGAAACTGAAAACATTTCTGCGCCTTGCCGCGTGCACTTGCCACTTGCCACAAGCTGCATGCCGCTTGTGGTGCGGCCGCAGTCGATCGTATTATGCAAGTTGTAAAAAACTAAAGAAAATAAAAGAAAAATCGAAACTGGTCGCCAACTTGGAGCTCAGGGTTTATTTAGCTGCTTTTTATTTTCTTTTTCAAAAATTGCGCACATTTTTGCTTTTGAAAATATTTCGGATAATGCGGAAAACTTAAAAGCCAAATAGCTGAGCATCGATTGCTGTTGTTGTTGTATCTTTTGTTTTTAACTGCCAAATAAACACATAAACAGCAATTATGCTCTATGATGGCCATAATCTGTGAATCTAGCCAGCTGTGCCAGCTGCGTTGACTACCGCCCCTTCCCCGATCCCGCCCCCCACCCCTTCCCCAGCAGTTCATCCCTCAAGCATCTGCCTGGCTGCGTCTGGCATCAATCTTGTTTTCGATTTCAAAGCAAAAAGCTAACAGGCAACGGCACAGGCAACATGTTGCAGAGTCAGTTGCCAAGTGTTGTCAAGATCTGGAGATAGAGGCAGTGACTGAAAGAGAGAGAGAGAGAGCGAGAGAGAACCTTTTTTGGCCGGATTCCTTTGTGGCGATCTGCGAACGCTGCAGACGGCCATTTGGCGCATTGTCTCGCCAATGTCGCTGCGGCTTTATATTTATGAGGCAGACAGCCCAGACGGGCAAACAGAAACAACAACAACAACAACAACAGCCAGTCAGTGGCAGGCAGGTCGATGCAAAAGTTTTTGCCTGCCTGGCAGGCAGGCAGGCAGTCAGCCAGAATGTATCTATAAGATACATGCTATGCGCGTATGTGTTACGCGCCTATAAATAGCGCCAAACTGAGCAGCATTCTAAAGCAACCGACGCCGCCCCCCTCGAAGCAGGCAAATACATAGGTGAGAGAGAGAGAGAGAGAGAGAGAGAGAGAATAGAGAGAATGTCTATACTTGTACCTATATAAAATACTTTGGGCTAATACCACACACAAACATAAATCTTTTGTGAAACAACACAAAAAAAGCGATTGCTAAATAAAAGTTTTAGCCGCCAGTTTTGACTTTTTGCCGTACCAAAAATATTTCTGAAATATTTTCCCCAATAAATGCGAGTTTGGTAATAGAGCTGCGAGCGGCTAAAATGAAAAGTATCTACAAGATACAAATCGTTAGAACTAACCTTGAAGGTTCAGTTCAGTTGAGCCCAGTTAAGCTAAGCTAAGTATTTAGCATAAAACGTGAGCGTCTAAGATTTTCCAGCTGCTGCGCTCAAACAGAAGTCTTAATAAATGAAACACCATTAAATGCCGAACACAAAGCAGAAACTAAAATAAAATTAATGATTGGTATGGATGCTCGATTGGCCAGTTATCAGCAATTTTGTCATTGCACCGAGCTTTAGCGTTGATTATATTAGCTCCAGACCATGGGCTCTGCAGCTAAGTAGCTGCGTCTGCTTTCGTTGTATCTGTATTTGTATCTGTATCTTGCAGATGCATTATTGTTGCACGAGCAACTGCGAGACCCAATTCGAACTTGTTGTTGTTGCCCCTGTTTGCTGTCATATTTTATAAAAATAATAAACACAATGCTGACCAGCAACGGCTGCTGTCGTTTTTTTTGGCACACGAATCGCCACAATTTGCTTATACACAATATACAATGCGACGCGATTGTATCTGCAGCCAAGTATCTGCAGTGTGCATGGCAAAAAGTATCTAGAACGCGTCGCGTAATCAGTTTTTTTCAGTTTCTTTTTTTTTTTGTTCAGCTGGAAATTATGCGGAACTTTCAATTTCTATGCGCAATTCGCGTGGGTTGTTTGAGCTGTTGTTGTGGTCATATTTTACATACCTTTTGCCAGCCTGTGCCAGGCTTTAGGTCTATATAGTTTCACACACGCACACACACACGCACACGCACTGATGAGTCGCAGCCACTCGGATTACACGCTTTCAGCTGTTGCCGTGTCTCCTTTTGGGCTTTGCGGTTATTTTTTGGTTGGTTCTTTTTTCAAAAATTAACTGCCAATTCTGGGAAGCCAACGACGCGCTGTGTTTTTATTTTTCTTCTTCGTTTTTTTTATTCCACTCTTAACTGAATGCTAATAAATACATAGAGCGTTGGCAACGTTGACCAAATGGCGCCGACTTGTTGCTATGTTTGTGGCCTCTTCTTTTAATATTGTTTTTTTTTTTTTTCTTTCTCGGCAGTTCTGTTTTGTTTTGTTTGCTAAGCGACGGCAAGTTTTATGAATATTTAATAAATTTCGCCAGTATTTTAGGTGTGTGCATACAAATTATGTGACTGTTGTTAACTGTTGCGCCGGGGCGTGTGAAACGGAAATGTCTGGCTGTTAGATTCTGAGAAATGAACTTTCGACACGAACTATTTGCGAATTGGCGACAAATGCCAAAATCCAGCAGCACGAAGGTCCACGTAAAACACACAAGACACAGCTACTTAGTTGCAATTATGCTTAGATACAGTTACAGATACGTAGATACTTAGATACTTATTGCTTTGGCAAGCCGTCGCCTTACGTTTTTTTCTGCTCTTGTTGAAGACTTTGCAGGAAGTGTTTATTTTGGCTTGGTTAGGATTAAAATTTTAACAGCTTGTTTTGTGGGAACCGGTATGCAAAAATTTGCCAATTTTGGTTTTCGTTTTTTTATTTTGGTTTTTTTTTTTTTTTTTTGAATGGGACGCGCAACGACGCGGTACGAATTCACGCTGCCCGTAAACCGTTAGGCGTGATGCGTTACGTATACGCCTGACCTGCACACAATGAACGCCGAACAACAACTGGAATGTTTCGTGCCGACGCGCTGTCGTGTTGCCCAAGCAGCATGCGTACAGGGTGTCGCAAACCAGTTTTGCTTACAGCGTGCACGCTCTCTTAGTCACTCTAAGAGAGCGCGAGAGAGAGCTAGCACGCTGTGCTGGGCGAAAAGCGAAAGCCGCTGGCCAATCAGCGTCGGGCAAATACACGTGCTTGGCGCTTGGCCCAAACGCTGCGGCGTTTCTCTGTTTTGATTTTCCAGCCGCAGCACTTGGCGCGCTGAGCGTTGTTTGCACCTGCCCGTGCTCTTAGCCGAAGACTCAAGACTTGTTACGGTCTTTCAAGCATTGTCTTTAAACAACTGAGCGTCAAAAGTTTGTTTAAACAATTTGCTTATTAAACACGTTTGCTCTCAGTCTAGACATTATAATTAAGATAGTAATGCGTTTCATAAATTAGACAAATAATTATACAAATATTATCAGTACTTCTTTTTTAATATGATCTTATAATTTCTTTCTGTTTAAATGGCACACAAGCTTGATAAAATTATAAATTGACTTTTTTACAATACTCTAAATATTCAGCATTTCTAGCTCAGGTATCTCAGACTTGGATTATTTCGCAAAATCTCTGAAAATCTAATAAATATACCTAGTTCTCTTCGTGGCTTACCCAAATCAACGCTGACTTAAGGTCTTCTTTGCATATTTCAGGCACATTTCTTCACCCCACCGAAATTCCTGACATAAGCGAAATTACAAAATATTTGACGGCGTTACAGATGCCACAATCACAAATGCACACACACACACACACACACATATTCACTCTGGCTTATTTGCGTAAGTACTGACAACTCACTCGCAAGATATTCACAAATATTCAACGTTGTCTATACTTTCAGAGGTGTGGCAAGTGTGTGCAAATAGTATTCATGAGGCATCTGCAAAAGCTTTGCGGCCACCATCAATGGAATGCCAACAAGAGGCAACCGCAAAAAAAAAAGGGATGACAAAAAGGATACGCTGGCAACAACGAGATCTGCTGCATTAGGGGTAAGTGTTTTGTATATATATCCGCATACTCCGAACTTAATTGACAAAAATTCGAATGGAACTCAAATATTTGTTAAACTTTAACTACACTGGCTGCTGGCAGTAATGACAAAAAGAACAGCCAGAGACAGCGTAGAACACTTTCAGCAAAATTAAAAACCAAAGTGAAAAACTTCAACTGGCTGTCGCGTTGTTGGCAACGTGCGAAAATCCTGTTAGCAACTTTTTTTTTTTTTGGGGCAGGTCACTTTTTTAATTAAAAGCGCCGGCGCCTGGGAAAAAGCCCGAATCGTATTGGCAAACAGTTTAACAGCTTAAATCAAAAGTTTTTTGGCCTGAAAACAAAATTAAGTTAAATATACATACGAATCCGGCTTTAAAATCCAAGCTGGAATGCGTGTCTCAAAATGCGTTCAATCATGGCATCTAACGAGAGTGCGTGCCCTTAAGAAAACTTCCGTGCTTTGTCATTTTTACCCAACACATTGTCAAAAAGGAAAGCAGCAGCAGCAGCTGAAAGAGTCCTTTAGGATCCTCACTTAGCAGTGCCAACAGCCCATCGATGTTGTAACTTGCCAAGTGGCTGGCAAACTTTTTTCTTGCTTACCTCGGGCAAACTTTGTCGATTGTCCTGCGTGTGTATGCGGCTGTGTGTGTATGTGTGTGTATGTGTGTGTGGGTGGGCGTACACGTGTGTATAAGGGCGTGCCAAATGCCAGGCGTTAAGCCTCAAATCAGCTGTTAAAGCTTTAAAGCCCCAGTCAAATCAATTAATAGCCTGGCTCGTACTTTTTAGCAGACACGACTGCGCCTAAAAGCATGCTGCAAAAATCATTTGTCAATATAAATGAATGGTTATTCTTAATGGGATATACTAGAATATAAAACGCGTCCTCGGCTAAATTATCTTATGGCATGCACACACACGTACACACTTTTACACAAGCACACACACAGTAGATACATGCTGAAATTATATATATCATAACCTATTCATGAAAGTCTTTTAATCAAAACACGCAACCCTGTAAGCCCTGCTCTAGTCCATGCGAATAGTGCCCGTCCTTGCCCGGTCGAAGTCCTTTTTAGAAAACAATTTCGTCGAGAATCTCCTCTGACTGTTCACAAAAAGATTTGTTAATATGTTGTTAGCAGATCGGTTGATCGGCCGAACATATTTATGCAAACTTTTTCGAGCGTTGATCAGCAATCAATCAGTCAGCCAATCAGTCAGTCAATCAGTCAGTAAGTCATAAATATGTTTATATATTTATATTATAGATACATGAAACTGGCTCGACAGGAACTTTAAATGCACATGTATCGCATTAAAGCCCAGCTGAGCTCAGCACTCGGCATATTTGATAAGCACAGTCGGACAGCAGGCAGCAGCTGATAAAAACCAATAAATTTATTGTCAGCCTTTGCCTTTGTGGCTGCTGCTGTTATTTTATCCATGCTTCGTTAAATTTACGTTAATTTATGTGGGCGTGGCCCTGGGGCAATGCTCAAATGACACACAAAATGACTTTGATAAACGCAATTGTCTAGCAAATGGCAGGAAGGTTCGTCTTAAGAGCCGGTCCAAATTAAAATGTACGCTCTCAGGCTTCAGGGCTTCATGTCGCTGGTAAAATCAATCAACAAAGCAAATAAATACAATTAATGTTACATTACGCATACGCCTCGGTGCACAGCAGTCGCGGCAAAGGCAGGCAACCAGACGTAGTCCTCTTTGTTGTCGTGCCTTGGCATAAATTATGCTCGCAACAATTCTTTGCAATTTTATGCATGTCAACGCGGTGCGCAGCATTCAGCTGTTGGGAGCTGGCACCAACAGCAGCAAGTCCTATGTAAATGCAAACACAACAAGTAAGCAAAGAAAAAAGTTCAGATAGCACACTCAGAAATACCCTATCTCTTGGGATGGTCTTAAACTATTACACAGCCTTCTTTGCTGCAAAACCTTTAAATGTCATCCAAGTAATCAAAGCAATATAACATGTAAGACCTACTTGAATTCATGAGAATCGCATAGTGGGACGATAAAAAAGGTTCAGCTTTCTTTTACTCTCAGCGCAGCTAGAAGTTCACCTTGCTTCTCTTTGAATAGTATTCTTCGCTTAGCAGGTCTTTTAATTTGATAAACTTTAAACTGTCACACTGACACTCACTGGCTGATCATGCCCCAAACTGCACTCGTTGAATTCGAGCTTATGTCGAGCAACTGCTCTACGTGCATTTCCCCTGACGACTGTGAATGTGAATAAAATAAAATAAAATCAAATATGCACTGACGTGTAAATTAATGCGTGAGTCTCTTCAAATGGCATTAAAGTATGAAAAGTAATGAATACAAGTGTGTGTGTGTGTGTGTGTGTGTGTAGGTATGCGTATGAGCACGGGCATGAATACTGGCATGATTATATATGTTTTGCTTGCATTGCCCTTAGAATTTACTTATCTAATTGAAAGAGCTGCGAAAGAGGAAAACGTTAAATTAAACACAAAAAATTGAAGAAAACCAAGTGCTAACGTAGAAAATTTCAAGAGTCGACGCAAGGGCCATAAAGTTGTTGAAAAGTTTTGCACTGCTTTACGTTGCGTTCCCCATGGAAGGATCTGAATACAGCCAAGTAAAAACTTTGATATTTCATGAGAGCAATTAAATATGTAACACAGATTAACAGCTTAAAATATGCATAAAGTTTTTCTCAAATGCGACTTGAGATATGATTAAAAAGCCAATTGGCCGCAGATTAAGCTCTAGACTTATGCAAGCAAAAAGCAAGCCTCAATTGTTGCTTAATAAACGACTTTCAAGCATTTAAGCTCTTCTAAGCCATTTAGCAAAGCAAACGAAGTGCATTCCATAAGAGGATTTAACAATTTCACAGTTTTGGGCATAATAAATAATAGGCTAGGCAATTGCAGCAACTATTTTGTTAAATTTAGCATATTTAAAAGAGCGAATGCGATAAGTTAATAAGATTATATGGCTATTTCCACTGAGGGCTTGGCAAATCCTGTTCCAGTGTTCGACAGATTTGCCCAATTTAGGCAGCCCATTTTACCCTGCTCTTGGTTTGTCAATGAGTATGATATAGTCGGATGCACCCGACTGCAATATTCTTAATTATTGTGGTCTAGCCCTGTCAGGGCTTTCATATCCATTCACCACAATCATAAATTAAATGGCTTTAAATAGCTTCATTAAAGCTAAGAGTTTTTTAATGTGTGGCACTGTGAATTCGTTGTTTGACCATTAGCCGCACTTCCAAACATTTCTAACGGCCGCTAATTAACCTCGATCCGAGAGATAAGCCACGGGTCCCCAGAGCTGCAGCCAAGCGGCAAACAGACTGCCGCAACATGTGGCCAGCCGTGGTTCCAACTCTCCTGCTGCTGGGCAGTACAGGCAATCTGGCTTTAACGGTAAACGAGCTGCTGAAACGCAGCCACCAGGAGCAGCATTGCGAGACGCTTTTGTTGCTCAGGCACAGCCGCCAGCTGCCCTGCAGCCAAATGGAGCAAGTGGCGGCTGCCGCCACGTGGCCAGTTTTGCGCTTTAGCAGCGAGGCGAACTTTTATCTCAAAAGCAGCCAGAGCACGGAAATGTTGGCACTAATATGCCTGACTAGCGATGTGAAGATGGATCTGGCATTGTGGCAGGCACTGGCCAACAATCTGTACAACATGCGGCATGCGCGGCTGCTCCTCTTGCTGCAGCACGCAACGGTACAACAGCTCCGGGCGCTGGCCAACACTGCGCGGCAGCTGCATTTTCCTCATGTGGTGCTGCTGCAGCTGGGCACAGGCAACGCCTATCAACTGCAGCCATATGCGAAGGAGCACTGGCTACAGCTACAGCCGAACAGCAGCCCTATCTTTGCCAGGCAATATAACTACCATGGGCTGACGGCACGCACGCTGCCCGATCAGGTGTCGCCGCGTTCGTTGGGCTATCGGGATCGGAAGACAGGTGAGCTGCGCATGACGGGCTTTGTGGCCAAGCTGATGCAGGAGTTTGCGCGTGTGCACACGGCCGAGGTATACCAAATAGTGTGCAGCTGGAACATGCTGGTTGTGCTACTCGGCAGCTACTGTGTCTTTGCGCTGCTGGACACTTGCTTTGGTTGGCTGCTGATGCAACAGCAGGTGGATTGGACCAATCTGGTGTTCAATGAGCGCATGATCTCGGGCATTATTGGGCAGCCGTGCAAGCTGTACGCACATGCCACGAACAGCGGACGACTGGCTCACGCCCAGCTGTTCCTGCTGGGCCTGATTTTTAGCACACTGTTTGCAGCCCATTTGAAGACGCTGCTGACCAAGCGACCAATGGAACGGATGGTTACCACTTTTGAGGAGCTGCGAGACTCTCATCTGAGCATTCACTTTACCGAGGGTGAACACTTCTATGTGAACATGATGGATGTGGGCACTCCCATCGATATCATCAGATCAAAGATCACATTTCTACAGACAAACCTCTTTTATAAGGAGCGCAAAAGTATGAACAAATCGAAAGCATTCTCTATGACATCCACCGAATGGCAGATTATCAAAGAGCAGCAGAATCTATTTCAAAGGCCTGTGCTATGCTTTCAGCCTGGCCTGATCTTTCGCTACAAGATTCTCGCCTCCGTGCCCTTGCAGGCGAACTCCATCTTTGCGGAGCCACTGGAAGAGCTCATGTTTCGAGTGCACGATACCGGGCTCCTCTTGCACTGGAAGAAACCGTCCTTGGGCGAGCTAATCGCACTTGGCGAGATCAGTGGCAAGGATCCGTATCCGTATGTGCCATTTTACGACTTCAAGGTGGGCGACTTGTTCTGGGTCTGGCTGGGCTGGGCATGGGCCTTGTGCCTGGCATTTGTAGTCTTCTTGTGTGAGTTAATTGTTTACCGCATGAAAAAGTATTTTAACAATTAATTACATGCAATTAGCACATGAATTATAAATGCGATTTATTGTTAGAAATTGGCAATATTTAAACTTCCCCGCATCATAAATGCCACTCATTTTGAATGTACGCTTCAATTTGTTGGCTAATCCCCTGCTTTATAGATTTTCAATAACGTTTCACATTTTTTCAATCGTTCGTTATTTGCTTTGATATTAAATTTTCAATATTAGCAAAATTTCATTTATTAACTAGCACAAACAATCCAACTATTTATATTTTTTATTCAGAGTAAACCAAATTTAATTTTTACGTGTTGTATTGATTTGCTTGCTGGGCTAAATAACAGAATGGTATTGGGAATTCAAACCGTTTCTTAGTGGCAGCCTTGTAGTCGAAAATATGACGAATTTGTGGCAAAATGGCACACGCCCTGGAATTGTGGGCCAGCTTAGGGTGTCCAGTCGATAAAGTTGACATAAATCAAACATTTTGCAAGAGGATTAGTTTCAAAGTGTCAACCGATACAGTTACGGCTGCTGTTGACAAGGCTTAAATGTTGTCGAACCGTTTTGTTGGTTTAGTTTTTTTGTTTTTTCGTTTGTTTTCACATTTTTTTTTTTTTTTGGAGGCCAGGCTCATTCAATCATCGGTTGGCGCAAACCAGACAGACAGCCAGCAAGGACCCGGATAATTGACGTTTACGTTGTCAGAGCATCGTTTTATCTTTTAAAATGTTGATGCGAGCGGACAGGAAAAGTTGGTTGGATTTGCTGGTTATTGCAATTTAACGCGTATTTTATGGCATCAGCCTTAGAGAGCTGACTAGCTGCCACACACCAAAGCTGATGGCATTGATGGGCATTTATGGGCGTTTATGGCAAATCGATGCGCCAATTGGCACTTTAAACGCATTTTATTGTGCTCTGGCCCCAAGGGGAAATTCAATTTCATCGGCCCTGCAGCAAAGTGCAGCTTTGTCATGACGCACACAAAAGGCTTGTTGCCAGCAAATCGAATTAAATGCGGCCCAAGGACCTGCACCAGGCCGTACGCCTCTTATACGAATTTCTGCCGAACATTTATCGATTTTCGGCAACTTTTGTTCTACCATGTTAGCTATTTATGAAAATCTTCATTAAATAACAAACAAACATTCACATTGAACTGCCACAACAATGCTTGAACGAGATTAATGTCATGCTGACTCATATTTGAAATTCTTATAACTATTTACTTGCATCGTTTTATTCATATGCCTGTTGAATAACAAGCTTGTGTTTGAAAACACAAATTTTACAAATTTAAAGACCACATAAATCTTCTAAGTGGGATAAATGTGCATTGACAATTGCTTTCCAAATGTTGCTCACTATTATTAAAAGCTGGCCCGGAAGTCTTTATCATTGGCCCAAATATGCGTCCCTAATGAGAATGTAACTTACATTTATATCATGCTGATATCTACAGAAGATTAAGTTCAAATATTCTTTCCATGTCAAGAGTTAGAGATCACATCAAAGGGACACTTGTGATTTCAATTCGTTTTCTCTGCTTAATTACAAAAGTGTATCTAGAATTCCTTTGTACATACATATTCTGTCTTGAGTTTTGGTAACATGCTTTCAGCTTGATGGTGACAACCTGATGCATTTCATAATATATATATCCAAACTTATCGCCACCTCAAATTAAGCCTGCATTGCTTAAACACCACATTAGAATCTCTTAAAATGTGCCCTATATAATAATGTCTGTGGTTGAATCAGATAAATATTACAAAATCAATTTAATGCGGATCATTAGCTCATCTAATTAACTCCAGTTTTGTCGCGAATCGCGTTACGCTTTGATAAAGATATAACTCGTGTTGTTTTGATAAAGTTATGTGCAGTTGTTTTTAAACTCTGCAGACCAAGTTTATAAAGTCGATAAATATCGATATCCAATTTATATATTTTAGAATTAAAAACCACAAGTTTGCTCAATACCCTTCACCAAAGTTTAAAATAAACGTTCTCTAAATTGTAAAGTCTGTACTTTGGTACACATTTGAATACCTTATAATAAAAATATGAGAATCGGTTAAATTAAGAACGAGAATTAATTTCTCAAAGCTAAAATTGTTGTAACCACGTACAGGGTATCTCATAGCATACCAAGTAGTCAGTGTACAGTCAAAACTTTAACTCTAACACATTAACTATTTATTAAATCTTCTGTGTGTGCAAAATGTACACTGACAACCGTTTTCCACTCCTTGTTGGTTGCCGCCATTAACTGTATCTTATACTGTCCGGTTGGCAATGGGAGAAACCTGACAAACTCGGATTTGAATACCAAGTTGTTCACAATTAAGGCATCCTGAAATATAATATATAATATATACACTAAATTAATGTCAATCAATCAATTAATCAATGAAAAACTTGACTTACTTTATACGGGCACGTGTGATTTATATTCGAATTCTCGATTAGCGCATCTAAAAATATTTTTTCAAAGGACAATTTTCTACTAGTTTTTTCCATGAATTTGCAAAAGTCAAAGGTTGTATTAAAGATATATGGACGATACCCACTGTACTTGCGCCAAAAGCTGAGATTAACCTTAAGCATAGAAGATTAGCTCATTCCATCAAGAATCGTAACAACACATACCTTCGCGTTGTTAAACGGTCCTTGATTCAACTTTGCATGCACATTCAAGCCCACGACTCCACGGCCAAGTATTTTGAGATCGCATTGCTGATAGGTGGCATAAGCCGGCACCAACATCTTGCACTCTATGTTTGTGAAGCGGGTGACACTGGCCGCGAGCCCTTCTGTGGCCAGGAAGAGGAGCGTAAATGTAACCCACATCGTTTTGGCGAGTGGCGACACGCAATGACGACTGACCAAACCGCCCATGTAAAAAATATTCAAATTCATAGAATCAATAAATCAGAAACGTTATTAAAAACAAATTAGTGTTATGCTATCTCAACGAGTTAATACCCTGCACTCCACAACGTACATTTTTAAATACATGAAAGAGGCACGCACAATACTTAGTCAATTCGATATTCCCATCTTTGTTAATGTCGACATTCTTGGGCTAAAAATCGATAGTTTAAATTGATGGGCACACGAATTTGACTAGATCAAAAATGTATATTATATACACTCGCAGTTAACCTCAGCTATGTATAGCATAAGCAACTCCAGGTTATTGCACAACTTGATGTTACCCACTTTAACCGATTGATAGGTAGAAAGCGTAGAGCAACATTTAAATATTATTATTAAAATCGTTTAACTGGAATGACTCCCGAAATTCATCAAATATCTGCTATTAAAAAGTTTCGAACCATATCGATCGAAATTCAAGTGTTTATCAATTTTTTAATTAATCTTCGTTGTGTAACAAATGGACGTTGACATTTGTTTTCCACTTGTTGTTAGTGCCTGCCATAATTTGTATTTTATACTGACCCGATGGCAAAGGCAAACACCTGTGGTACTCCTCCTTGGATATCATGTCGCTATAAAATCAAGTATTTGAATAGCAAATGTATTCGAATCTCATTCAGCTTTAACTCACATCATAGGGACACGAGCGATTCATGTTAGACGTAGACGCTAGGGATTTAAAAAAATATTTTTTCAAATGACAATTTGCAGCTAGGTTTTTCCGTGAATCTGCAGAAGTCAAAGGTGTTATTGAACATAAATGAACGAAACCCGCTGTATTTTCGGCAAAAACTGAGATTTACCTAGAATCAATCAACTATTAACTCATAACTGCCAATTGCAACGTACCTTGCCGTTTTTAATTGGTCCTTGATTCAGTTTCGCATATACATTCAAGGACACGACCAACTATTTTTCGAGCACATTTGCTGATAGGTAGTATACGAGGGATCCAACATCTGGCACTCTAAGTTTGTAAATCGGCTCACAGTTTCCCTCTAGTGAAGCTCTCCTGTGGCTAGCATCAGGAGCACACGTGGAGCCCACATTGTATGTTGCTTAGCGATAAATTTCAACTACTAAACCGAACGCACAGTCGAATGGAAAAATAGAAATTATAAATATTTACAGTCCATTAAGAGCCCATGTGTGTATTATAGGTAACAAAATTAACACTTTTTGAAAGTTTCCAAAATCGCAAAATAACTTCCTAATTACCTTTGCAACAATTAAAACCATATGTGTCACAGCTGTTATAAAATCGCATGCAAAACTTTCTTATAACTCTACAGAAGTCTGAATTCCAAATGCCTTAAGGCTCAAAATCATGTAATGATTTATTAAAGCTGCATGCTAGATCGATATTCAGAGTAATAAACTGAACTAATACGACCATGGCGACTACATTGTAAATCAAATTAACATGGCATCATTTTATGTTGCCTACTTTTGTGCGCCGGGCAAATTTCAATACACTCATGACTGCGTGTGAGAGGATTGGACAGCAAATGCATAAATGGATCCCACATTTTCCAACAGCTAGCAAAACATATAAGCCAAATAACCAGGCGACATCTAAATTTATATTTGCAATGAGATCTGATGAGCCTGATTAAATGTACAATAATATAATTACAGATTTATTGTTCAAAACGAATTTCGATAAAATGATTGGCCGAGCTCACATGTATTATGGCAGGGATTAGATGTCTGGCGTGACTCATGTGCGGCAATTGCAGTTCCGATATGCACAAAACTAGCTTAAAATGCAAATTAGGAACTGCCACGCACAAATGAAATGCGCTATAAACTATCGTAGGACCAACGAAATTTGTGGCTTGTTGTTGCACTAATTAAACTCGCTGCACAGCTAATTGGCAACAAAATGCGCAAATTTAAAGCAGGCTAAATTTCCTGTGGTTTTTTGATGTTGCTGCCGGAAATTGCATTAACAAATCAAAGTTGAAAAGTGTTCAGCTCAATTTAAGCAAGGATTATAATTCTAATAATTATAAGAATTATGCTCATTACTGATAGTTCTGATGCATATCTGCAAAGCTCGTCTATATTCGCCACTCGGCAGTGGCAAAAATTTAAAATGTTCTGGCTCAAATACCAAGTCGCGCACAATAAAATCATGCTATTATAAATACACATTACTCGATCTCTCAGATATACTTCACTAAAATACTTTGAATAAGCAAGGACATACTCACATCATATGGACACGAATGATTAATGTTCGAATTTTTTGATAAATTTTCAATAATTATCTTATTAAACGATAATTGCTGATTGGACGTGGCCATTATCTTGCAAAAGTTTGCGAAACAGGCTAAGATTTACCTAAAACGAATAGAGTTCAACACGAATTATATTTGAAAGTTCTGCTTACCAAGTTTTGCATTATTGAGGGGCCTTTGATATAATTTTGCATGCACAGTCAGGCCGATAATACCGCGTACTATCACTTTCTGTTAACTTAGAAGAAGTAGCTGAGAGAGCTCCCGTAATCATCAGCACGAGCACAAATGGTAGCCACATCGTCTGTTGGCTAACAAATGCCTTAAACGAATAATTGGGAAATTCTTTCAGCATTACAACTATAATCGAATGCATTATTTGTTTTTCAAAATATTTGCTTATCTATCAATCTATAATAACTAATTTAATAGAGTTCAAATGACAAAACGTTCAACATTTAAACTCCAAAAATTCTTATCAGTTGCCTCAACTCATTAAGCGACTCAGTCAGGCCCGTAGTTAAATGACAATTGCGCGCATTGGCCAATCTGTGCTCACTTTATAAATCATGAGGTTAGGGAAACGTCACACAAATATATGTATATACTATATACAAATGTAATCAACCAGAACTCGGAGCATAATAAGGTGAAAGGCTTTGGTCAAGTTGAAAAGAAGAAATTTCTTGGTGTGTTCCAGTTGCAGTTGGCTGTGCCATTTCACAGTTTGTGTGGCAAACACAAGTTGAAAGCCAAAAACAAAAGTTCTGGCTGGGGTTTTTGAATTTGAAAACATGAGCAAAGTTTTCGCTTTGAAAGGCAGCTGGGCGTGGCAGTTGTGTGCTTGCCGTTGATTAGAGATTCATTTATTTGCATTTCGTTATGCAAATATTGTAGCATCCACGAGAAAATTGTCAGGCAACAAAATAACATATATTATGCAGCATATTTTAGCAGAATATTTTCTCTGTAATTTTGCTGGGCGACCGGAAAATTAATAATTTGAGTAATTAGTCGCGTGATTTTTGACATGGCATAACTTACCGCCCGGTCTGTCATTTGCATAAATTTGAAAGTAACTTTGAGCAGAGGAAAAAAGGTCCTGCGGCAGCCAGTCATAAATTTGTACTACCATAATTATGACCGAGATTGAGCGCCCGAAACTTTGTCGACAGCCAAGGGAAAATAATGAGTGAGATATAAAAACAAGCTTAGGTACAACACCTTCGGAAAATCGCTTCAGAGCGCCTCTGTATTAGGCAGAATAACTGAAACTCAATTAAAAACTTTGTCTAAGCTCTGCTAAACTTGTTGCTAGCTGCTGTGTGATTGCAAAAGTGTGCGTGTATGTGCTGGTTGTATAAACAGGCAACTTAGTTGCCATTATTAACAAGTTTTCCTTATGCAAATGAGCGCTGAACAACAACAACAAGAACTGCACAACAAGTGCACAAACCACAATAAATGAATACCACACAGAGTAAAACTTTGCAGCATATAAAGAGTTATACCCTTTCAGGGAGTATTTAAGTTTTGTCATGAAATGTGCAACACAAGCTGCTGAGTTGATTCGATGGCATTTGATTTTGATTTTCAGCAAAAAAAAAGAAATGGAAATGAAATAAATCTTTGGCATTCTTTGGCAAGCAGTTCCTTTGTACTTCTTACATAGCAATATATCTTGACTGGCTGCTCGCATTCTGATTGAAAATGCAAAAGTAAATGAAATTGATGAATTGTTAAGTGACAAGCGGCAGTTGGTATTGGCCCTTGTCAGGCTAACAAATGGTTGGGGCTTGGGGTTTTGTCCTGCAAGAACCGAGTGCAGTTCAATCTCAATCAATTTGGAGGCCAAGCACAGAGCGGTATGCCCAAAAGATAACGCCTGGCTTTCATAGCTGGCCGCAATTACACAGCCTCCCTGTGACCTTTAAAGCAGCCCATCGATTCGCCAATGTGGCCCCTCTTCAGCCACGCTCAAAACCTTGTCATAAATCAATCCAAGCGAAACTTTCGCCAAAGCATTAAAAGCATTACAAAAGGCACCATTTTTTTTCTTCACTGAGCCGCGTATGCTGTCATGTCTTTGTCATGTTGAACAAAAGCAGTTGCTAGTTGCCAGCGGCAATGGAGGCAGCGACCATGTTACGTATACGCCCCCGTAGGCATGCATGCAAAGGACATCACGGCAAATGAATGAATGGCAAACCCAAAGCAATCTATTGTGTGCTTGTGTGTAATGCTCTGTGTGTGTGTGTGTGTGTGTGTGAGTGTGGCTGCCATGCTTAGTACAGTTTCTGTATTATCTCTGGGTGGGTGTGAGGACTTTGCATGTTCGCCTGGCATTTGATTGTTTTGCTTGTGCCGAGCAACGCCTGCAAAATCCCTATACATGCCAAGTAACTAAATATATTTATCATGCTCATTTATATGCATTCGCCCAGCGGCCATATCGAATATATAGCATCTAGATATACGTGTTTGGTGTGTACATGTATTCATATCAGAATATATTGTTTTCCGGGTGTGGACTAAGCAGTTGTTGCACGCTTAAGTTGTTGTTTGTGGCTCTTTAAGTCCCGCTCTTAAGTTTGCCATCTTATTGGGTTCCACATGCGGCATGCAACAGAAACCGTAGAGCGTAGCAACCACAGGCTAAACAAAAACCAGCTTCATTTCGGTTTCGTTCAGAAAACTAGTTTGACAGCTCTCCGCTCAGCTGCCACTCTAGATACCATTGATACCAGAATAAAGCAATAAGAACTCTCCCGAATTGGCCAAAGTTCATTGCCATGAGATTAGTACGCCGAGAAGAAGTCTCGCAATGAAAGTGAAGATGCAAATAGTTGCTGAACAGGTCTCGATTTTGGACATAGTTGGCATAGTTCCACGACAACTCCATTGAAAAATAATACAACAAATAAAATAGAGAGCAATCGTGCGAATTAAATAAAATACGAGCGCAGCAGACAAAAGTTATATACATAAATTATATTGATATATGGCGTCAAATAGTTGCAGCAATTGCAAAAGTGCATCGGGGAAATAAAACATTGAAGCATTGACATTTCGAAATGCTTTCAATTCACATGAGCGCACATCAATAACACATTTTCAGCTAACCGAACGCGCCACCAAATGCTGCTGCACCATTCCGGAGATTTGCGAGTACAGACAGCGAAAAATTATAATGGATATCATATACTTGTGTATGCCATATACGTCTATGTGTAAATGTGAAATGCGAAATGGCAAAAGTTTTTGTTCACTTTGCAAATGGCAAAAATTATCGCTAGACCGTGAAAATGAGCATAGACTGCAATTCGATTTTTGATTTTTTCGCCAGCGGCTTAGCTAATGGTAGTTATAATTTTAAATAGCTTTTAAATCAATATTCCTAATTTAGCCTAATGGGCGTAAATTAATGCATATTTAATGCAAATTTCTATTTAATGAGTTTTGAAAATTAAATAACCTGTAGTTTTATTTTTTATGGGTAGACAAAACAGTTTAGATAAGAAATATACTTTATATATTATTAATTGTGGCTACTCCGGAAATTATATTTGTAATTTTTAGCACAATTTATTCATATGCAACTAATACATGATTTAAGTATCTTAGATGCACATATATTTTATTTGGGAAATTTATGTGTCAACCGTATTCCGAAATGGTTTTCGTTTTCCGTAGCTTGCACAACATTAACCGCATCATTACGTTTGCATTCATTGCACAACGTGACATTTCAATTGGCCCAAGTTGGGTCGAAAGTGCGCGCCAAGACTACATAAATCCGTAGCGGTTGCCTGCTAACCGCTCCCCTAAGTACAATGCCACAGACACACACACACACACACACACACATACTCCCACTCTCGCACACATACGCTCGTAAGTCAGCCAAATGCACTGGGCACGTATAGCAAAAACTCCGCCGTAAAATGTTGGCAAACTAGCGACGAGGGCAACGCTAAAAAGTGTAAGAAAATCAGCAACTAAATGGCTGGCGGGCTGTTGTGGGCGTGGTGGGAAAGGGGATGGGCTGGCAGGGGGCCATGCACATTTTGCTACTTAAAGCCACAAAAGCCACACACGCACACAAAGTCGCGTGCACAAACACACACAGACGAGCGCACACATATACACGCATACAATGCGATGGCGTCTTTATCGCCGCCATTGTTGTTAATTTTGCAAGGCTGGCTGCCAGCTTTGCGCCGGAAACGGAAACTAGCGGCACTTGGCTGTCGCGGCAACGTCGCGGCTAATGTGTCGGTCTCTGCACGTGTGTGTGTGTGTGTGCGACATTTACAGTTGAATTATGAGCGCACATAAATAAAATGTCGTTTGGAATAGCAGCGACAAAATGGCTGCTAAAATTTCCGTTGCACGGGAAATTACCTGAACTGCGTCGTTGACACGAAATTGAGCCCGCAAAATGTGAGTACGCACACATTGACATAAGACTTCTAATGTGCTGGCAGCAGCATAGAATTAAATAACACTTAAGAGCCGTGAACTCAATCAAACGCTGAGCCATTTCAAGCTGTCAAAGTCAGATGGCAGAAACAGACAGTCGAATGTCGAAAGGACTCTGCCCATAGCCCATGCCACACACAAACTGTTGTGCCTGTAGCTTAAATATTTACATTTGTTTGCCAGTTTTTAAGTGTTTCGCCATCTGATGATGTATTCAATTTGGTTTTAATCCCTTTTCTGGGGGGCTCACGTTATACAATATTTATTCGCACTCATGACATGCATATTTAAAACGGCTCGCTTCTAACCTTTTTGAATTGATTTTTGGCAAAATTGTTGCTTGATTTGAATAAAGCAAATACAGAGAGGGGGGCGGCAGAGGGGGAATGAGACAGATAGCTTGAGAGTCGCTGTTGAAATATGCATGCCGACATTTTAGGCAAAAGCCACAAAGCTATCTTCAAGCTATCCACATTGCACATTCTGTAGCTTGAAACTCGCAACAATTCATCTGCCCCATGTAATACAAATGTTTCAGCTAGCTGCGTCAGCTGGGAGCTGGGGGCTGGGGGCAAGCCCTGAAGTAAGTCGGGGGTCAACAGTGGCAGCAGCTACAGCTGTAGCAGCAATTGGAGCGACAGCCAACTGCAATATTTATTTATTTGTTTCTTGCTTTGCTATTTTCAATTTACGTTTACAATAATTCAGCAAACGTGGAAATGGACAGCTATAAATTCGACTGGGCAAACACGCAAACCAACAAAACATAAAACGAAGACGAAAACGAGAACGTGAACGAGAATGAGAACGTATTGTTGCCCAGAGAGAAGAGCGATTTATATGGCAACAAACGATTTACTTTCACGACGTATAAATACGAATTCGTATAAAACAAGGAGAAATAATAAGATCTATTTGCACGCCAACGAAGATTAAATACACTTTTCTACTTTGAGCCGAACCATGAGCCTATATAACTAGACCAAAAGCTGAACCTAAAGACCTGAAGAATGAACCGAACTGACAAGAATCTGAGTTTTTATTTTATTAACTGATAAGGCCACAAAAAGCAGGGTATATAAGCTGAAGACTAAACAGATTTGATTAGTTCAATTCAGTTGCAGTTGTTTCAAAATTCGTAAATATATGTCAAGGGGTCACAAAGTTAATAACATTTTTTATTAACCACAAAAAGGGTAGAAATCCACAATGTATAAAATGTAAACTTTTTATTTCGCTGCTGCTCGCTGTGAGGGCAATTTATGTTATGCCATGCTCAACTCGAAAACATAAAATATGCTGTGAATTGAGGGGCGTGGAGAGCCGAGACGAGCGGCGTGGCAGATGTGTGCTCTTCCGTTTGGGGTCAGTGTAAAACAAATGCCGACAAGTGCAATTAAGTATAAAAGGTGGCCCGAGGAGTGTAGTGTGGCTAAATGGTTGTAATGCCAGTAAATGGCAATGTGAGTGCGGTCAGTTGCTTCAGTTCGTTGCCAACTGGCTAACTGAGACTGAACCTCGCTCTGGTTGTGGGTGGGCGCGGCAGTGGGCGAGCCAAGCGAATAGCTACGATTCAAGCATGAGTCACGCGACATTTTCCAGTTGACTATTGACATTTGCCATGAATTTTATGACACAGGTGAATCAATTAAAGTTTATGCAAATAGGTGGTAATTGATGAAAGCTAAATGACAACAAAAGATATACACATCAGGTTTTTTTTTATAATTATGTCGTAAGTGTTGCGTGGGGGTAAGATAGATAGAGATATCTAAACGACTTTTGCTTGTGTTTATACTGCTCCAATTCCTCTCAGCTTTCCTTACTCTCTCTCTCTTTACCCACAAGTTAAAACAAGATTAATGTATTTACACCTGTCCTTCATGCCAGCCAAGTGTAAGCCCCACTCATATAGCTAAAACTTAAATACCCATCACGCAGCTTCTGTTTATAGACTCTCTCAGAGCACACGTGTGAACATATCAAACTGTTGCCGAATAATAGTTAAATTTTAGCATGCATATGGAACTTTGTTACAGCCTTTAATGAATTTATATCATTGGCACTTCATTCGTGGCCGCAGTAAGTAAGCAGCAAATACGGAGAGGATAAGCCAACCAAAATTCCTTTACTATTACCCAAACTCCAGCCGTATGCCGAGAAGTTTTGTGTCTGACATTAAATTAATTTGTTGCCTACAACTTTAGACGCTCAAATAGTACCCCCGAGTCGAAGCAATCGTAGAGCCCTCTCTCTTATTTTGATAGTGGTAGCGAATGCAGCGCCAGCAAAAACTTGTTAAAGATGAAAATAACAAGAAAAGTTTTAAATCATTCGCAGTGCCAACAAGAGCAACAACAACAACGGCAAAGTTATGGCCAAGTGGGAAACAAAAACGCAACGAAAGGCGCACTAGATGTTTGCTAGGGTTGTGTGCGTGTGACTGTGCGTGTGTATGTGTGTGTGTGAGTTGTTGCTTGGCTTGTATAGGCACTGTATGACAACACAATATGAAGAGGAAGAAGACCTTGAAGTCAGTTACGTTGGCTGCGTAGAGTGTCAAGGACATGTTATGGCAGCCTCTAGACAAGTACTAAATTTCCCGCACACTGCCGCATTTTTGTTTTGTTGGCCACGCTCGAATCTTGGCCGTAATAAACAACGTTTGGGGAGTTTGTTTGGGGACTCACATTTTATGTCGACCACGCCCCATTAAACAGCTCGCAGCGCACACATTCGATTATATGCATTGCAACAATTTGCGGATCATTTGCCGTAACGCACTAACCTGCCAACTGACTGCCCCCTCTTCCCCTCTCTTTCTCACTACTTCACTCTTCCGTTCCTGATGTGGCGTGGAACAAGTTTATTAAGCGCTTGTACCACTGCAGTCGAGTAAACCAATTACGTATCCGGTTCCGGTTCTAGCAAAATATGATTAGAGTGCAGTTGCCAGCAAACGAAATACAGTTACAGTTAGAGCTGCCTCTCTCCCTCTCTCTCTCTCTCTCACGCCTTGTACCGTAAACCATTTTACGAGCAAATTTTATAAGCAACGAACGGGGCTTGTTAAGCGATTTAAACAGCGGCCGGCAGGAGCTCTGTGAAAAAAGGACTCGCCCGTCTGGCTGGCCATATGCTATGACATGCACTTAAATCAATTTACGTCCGAGTGCAGAGTTCGTAAAGCTGCCACATTTTGAGGCAGTTGCACAAAATAGTCCGTCGCTTCGACATCTTAATGTCGTTTCTGTTGGCTGCTGCAGCGGCGGCAACAGCAGTAAATTAAATTTACCCCATAATAGAGTACAAACATGCAACATGCCCCAAACTGCAGCTGTGCGCTAAACTTTGCATACTCGCTCTACGGCGTGTTTGTCTGCTGCATTCCTTAACACATGAGAATGTTTCAGTTGGGAGTGCCCGACTTGAAGATACCCTAAGCACACTTCGAAAGCATTTGAATCCTCGCTGTCCAAACTTTATCTTTTAGGTAAAGTTCTAAGGAACTCCTGTTAAGATGGTTCGATCGAATTGGAATATTCTATATATCCTGAATTCCTGTTGTATTCAGTTTTCCGATATAGCTTAATTCGATTTTTAAACATATAGCCATTAAGATTTAGTCCCTACAGGGTAGGCAACTCTGTTGCCTTTGCATTTGCCTGTTAGCTGGCGCCCATAAGTAGACTACATTATTTTCAGTGCGTCCTGCTGGCAGCTGTCCCATTCCGTCGCGTCCTGTGCTGTCCTTTGGGTCAGCTGCATGCAAGTAATGAATATTACCCAGCTTCCTTAACGTTTGCCGCATTGTTTGTGTGCACGCTCGAATCTCAGTATACGCTCGTGCTCTTCACATCCTTGCCCCCTTCCGCATTCTTCACACTTCCTGCCCATAGCTGTCACACGTCTCCTCCCATTGCCGACAGCTGGCAAAAATTCTAGTGTCTGACTTTGGTGTCCTGCATAGCACAGCCAGAGCCAGAGCCAGGGCAACTCTAGTTTCTGTCATTCAATGTCCTGGCTGGTGCCTAGCACACATTTTACACATGTTCAGCTCGCATCCTGCATAGCACTTTTAATTATGGCCGGAATTTTCATTTCATTTCGGTTCCAACACAGATTTGCTCAAGCATTTGTATGCGTGTTTGTGTTGGTTTCTGTATATCCTTGAGGCTGATTTCGGTTGCGCCTCCCGCACAATCGCCAATTAAATTGGCGTTCATCTAATCAGCCGAACGCGTGCAGCCATTTATGGCTGATTAGTGTCATTGTTTTTGGATTGAGCAGCCTGATTAATTACTAGGTAACACCTCAGCTTACGCCCCGAGGCGCCCCACAGCAGCCGGTTAGCTTGTCATGCGCACATTACGCATACGCACCGTTGCACACTTTGGCCCAAAAGATTGATGACAGCTCGCTATGGGGCAGCTCGTTGCGTTTTGATTGATGCTCCCAACAAAACAGCTGAGCTGAGTTCTATCTTCAACTCAACGCAATTCTTCAATCAAGCTGCCTGTACATCAAGTCTAATCATGTCGAGCTTTTTGTTTTTCCGTTTGTTTTGGCTTTTAATTTTCTCATGCGATAACAATTCGGCTTGTGGACACAGCCACGCCTGCACGTAGTCAAGCGCTCGCCCGGCACACCCCTTTCGGCTTGTCTCGTTAGTTGAGCCTTCATTTTGTATGCAGCGCACGTCGCGCGGCATCTTGTTGTCTGCCACAGCCTCGAAATGGTATTTTGGCATTTGCCACAACTATTTTGGTGACGGGATGACGCCTCGCTGGCGCAGCTTAACGCAACTCTATGGCATTCTAATGCGCTTAAAGCTGTCAAAATTCGCGCGAGCGCAGTCTATTTAATTAGAGAAACTGTGAGGGGTGAGAAAGGGTGATTGTCGCTTTAAATGTGCGCACGCTTTAATGTGTCTGGCATCTGGCAAGGACTACAAAACAGCAACTCTCGCTCTCATGTGTATGCGAGTCACGCGGCGTCTTTCAAACTTGGCATTAAATTTCAAATGAAATTGCTGCCGTCTGCAATGCGATACTTGCAACACATACACAAACACACACAGATTGAGCTACTGAGCAGCCAGCATGAGTTGAAAAAATCAACGCCTGGCAACATTTGTCCACATCACGTATACGCCACGCTGTCACACAAACTATGTGTAAGGCGCGGGAAGGGGGCGAGTCTGTAGATAGTGCAAGAAAAAACTTGTCAATTTGATATCCGCCTGCAATTGTCAGTTTCAGCTGTGACTTAAATGTGCTTTAAGCCCTGGCTTAAAATTGTGCCCGACAAATATTACGCATACGCCACGTGCTGTATATGAGATGAGCTATAAAAATAAACATCAAACGCTACAAATTGATATAAACACGGCAAATACAGACGCAAAGTCATGCATAAATCTCTTTAAAGTAATCAGCTGTGGCAGCTCCCAACTTGCTGCCGAAAAAAACACATTCCGCAAGTCGCATTAAACGAACTTTGAAGAAGACTCCAACTACATAAATAACGCAGCATATGCAGGATAATAACCTAATGCGTTCCTTCTGCCACAGTGGCTGTCAAAATAAATACAATAAGAGGAGAAGGCAACAGCCAGCAGCCAAGGACTACCCAACCCCGGCTCATCATCGGCATCGGCATTGGCATCGTTCAGGCAGCTGCTAAAATGTTTGTCAAGGTGCAAATTCAATAAAAATAAAAAGTTGAGACAACGTTGCCAGGACCCTCGGCCTCGCAGGGAAGCTTGCCTGTGCTTGAGCTTGAGCTTTGGCATTTGCTGTCGGAAAAAGTCAACAAACTTCGACGACCTTATCGAGTCGTTGTCACGCCCCTGCCATCGATGGGCGTGTCATTTAGTTTCGACAGTAAAAAATTATTAAAATTTGGCCTTTGGGTGACATCAAAATAAAACACAAAAGAATGCCCAGCGGCACTTTGACGAAAGTCTAGATACCCTGCCTTTAATCGAGATACCTTGGCAGCTGTTTGTGTCATTTGGCAATTCGAATTGATTCTAATTTCTTCTCCTTTTCTTTAAGTCAAATCAAAAGTGCATGTTCGTTTATCAACTATTAGACTAGTGTACTTATCCATTCGGATATGTTCCCGTAAAAAAAATACCCCCCGCAAGGGTATTATTTAAAGTCTCGATGCGATGGTTTCTTTCGGTTCAGTGGCAAAAACTTTTCATTGGTTGGACAATATTATGACAATAATACGCACACACAATGGCCCACCCACACACACACAGCTAAGAAATAGCCAAAGTTGTGGTAGCTGCTAAAGAAGAAGAAGAAGAAGAAGAAGAAGAATGTAGCTGTAAAAGCAGGAGACACAAGTTTTATCTTTACGCTTGGACTGCGCTTGCGGCATCCCAAGTCGAAAACAAAGCCGAGGCAACAAAGTAAATTCCACGGCAATGAAGTGTAAAAATAACAAAAGCTGCTTCATCCTGCCAGAGTCCTTACCTGGCTGGTGCGTCTGCTAGTTGGAATTTAATTTCACAACAATAGCTTCAGCTGCTGGCCCCTGCCGACGCGCCGCCCCCCGCGCAAGTTGACCAAAACTTTTTGGTTTACATATTTCCTTTTAAAGTCATTTCACAACGTTTGTTTCGCTTTGGTCCTTGCTTGCCCTTGGCTTTGCCATTTAACGCACATTAAGTCGGAATGTGTCCTGCTCTGTTGCTGCCACAGTTGCCAGTTTCCCGTTGCCAGTTTCCCGCTGCCAGTTGCCAGTTTTCAGTTCCTTTGGCGGCCATTTCTTTTGGCCGTTCTGACTTTTTATTGACTCACCGCGTGACTCCTTTGCAGCTTCCTTTTATGCCACTTCGACTTGCCGCGTAACACGTATTGCGACATATTCTATCTAGAGTTTGTTTCTTTTATGCTTTCTATTTTATTTTTTGGCATTTCTTGGCTCTCTGTTTGCACTAATTAGAGGTCCCTCGTGTGTGTGTGTGGCAATTAAAATTGCTTGCAATTTGCACGTGCCTCTTTAAATGCAATTAAATTCGTTTAATTAGTTTTAACGACAGCCATTTTGCACTTGAATTTGCCGTCTAATGGGAATTTTAATGCCATACGCAGCCTTCACATTTCAAATTGTCTTTGGCCCTGAGAAATTCCCTGGCATTACAGCTATTCCCATACCCTATAGTCTATTAGATTAAGCGTTATTGACAGCCATCTTATTGTTAAGTTAATAAGCAGACAGTTTCATAGAGTATGTATCTTACAGTCTCGATATTAGATGTTTATATTTATTTGAAATTCTGCTTGGGTCATCAAAAGACAATCAATAAATCGATAACTGATAACTAGAATTTATCGATAGCTGGATTAAATAATGTATTTAGTGCTCACTTTTATACCATAAGTTTTCGTATGTTCAATTCACCAAAATATTCACATCGCATTTAATTTCACTTTGATAAATCGATATTTTCTGCATATCGATAACAAATATTTGCCCTCTACTCGTGATTCGCCTTAAATTGTAATCTAATATTCAAAAGCGACGTTTGACTGGCACTTATAACATCTTAATGGACTGCATAGAGCTGATTCGAACTGTTCTGTTTGTGGTTTTAATGGCCCACTTGTGTCTAGCAGCTCTCAACTGAAATATGTATACGCCCCAAGCTGCAAAGAACAATTCAATTTTGTCGTATGTCAAGTCAAATCAATTTCTAATGTGCTTTTACTTTATTGTGACTGCTCCAACACTTTCCGCTTTCCACTTCTCAACACTGTCAGCTCGCCAACTAAGCCCTCATCCTAAGCCCCCGCTAACCCCCAGCCAATGCTCGCATGCGTTGCAAGTGTTTGTCATGTTTGTTTGCTTGTGTCAAGTGTTTCATATGCTTGTCATACACACAAACACACATACACACACACACACACACACACACACTTGTCTATATATATGTATAGATAGATTGGCAACACTTGCCCGTCTCGAGTGCCCCTTGCTCATCATCCGCGTGCTTGTGCTTTCAGCTCTCGTTTTCAACACTTGTCAATATAACAATTTCATGAGCGGCCAGCCCAAGCAATTTCTATATGTTTATTAAATTTATGTGTATTTAATATACTAATAATAAATTAGCTGTTATGTTTATTACATTTTGCTGTGCAAATAAGAATATATTCTATATTTTTGGCATTGCTAATCATCAACACGTAACCATTAAATGGAAGCGAGAAAAACTAACTCAATTAACATGCTTGTCTAAGCACACACATATGCCGCACACGCACACGTACACACACACAAACACCCTAAGTGGTCTGTCATATGTGAAAACATAGAAGCATAGAACAGCAGCATGCTCGACTAGGAGTTACCCTAGACCCGACTGCGCTGCAAAGTTTGCAAGTTCGTTTGGTAACATTTAAAGGTCACTTGTGATCGATTAATGTAGACGCACACACACACACACACACACACATATACAAAAAGAAAAATGATAGAGTGTTAGAAATAAAATGTATTTTAGTTTTTGCCTTTGTCAAAGTCACAATACGCCCGCTGCCCAAAAGTGGTTCTATTTTGGGGCATGAAAAGCGAATAATTGTTTACGCAGCAGCAGGCTGCCCCCAAAAAGCAGGCAAGCAACAAAGAGGGCTGCCAGGACCAAACGCCATAGGACACGGCATGTTGCACGTGTGCGAGAGGCAGGCACATTCAAGTGCCACAGAGAATAACAATAGAGCATTGGAGTGGCAGCAGCAGCAGCAGCAGCAGCAAACAAATTAATATAGCTAACTGGCAGATTGGGGCGGGGCAGAGATACAAATAAAAATAGAGAAAGAGTCGGAGGGAAAAACTTTATTTATTTGGCCAGCAATCAGAGGCTGCCCTTAGATTGCCAGGAAATGCTTACATTTATAAATATTTATGCGCTGCTCTGCTGCTCTGCTGCTCCTCGTGCAACATTCTAATCCAATCAACATCAGGCAAATGCGCACACAACAACCCAAACCAACAACAACAACATGCAACAATCATCGATGAGAAAACCCAAAAAAAAAATACCTATTTGCGAAGTCAAAAATTGCAGTCCTTGCTGCCCTGCCCCTGCCCCCTTTGCCTATACCCTGCTGCAGACGCCATTCACTCAACTGCAATAGATTCGATTTTATATCTGAGTGCGCTGCTCCTGCAACTGTCACCCCCCCCCCCCCCCCACTACCCACCCCCTAAATCACCACACAGCCAACCCTACAAAAAACTAATAATGCAAAACGTTTTAAAGTTTTTGCACGACACAAAAAACCAAGCGCGAAAATTGTTTAGTGACTTTTGACAAAGCAAACTAAAAATATTTGAATATAATAAAAAAAAAATGGCAGTAGATAAAAATATCCGACTAGAAGCTACCCTCCACTCAGCTTCAAGTAGCTGTAAGTTGAAATGGAATTTCGCAGAGAAGTTTAAACAAATTTTAACAACAGTTGTCATTTGTTTTTATGTTGCACACAAGAAAGTATGTTTAGATAAACTTGGCTATGTACTTATGCTTTATGTAACAGCAATCAACCCTTTTAGCCCATTTAAACTTAAGCAGGGTACGCAGAACAGTCCCAAGGCACTTGCCAAATGTAATGTTGCCAAAGGCAATATTGCACCGTATCCGGTTTATGTGGGCAGACGGATTTATGCACCAGTCGCAACCAAATAAAATGTTCATAGTCAGACTCAGGCCAAGCAGACCAGCGCAGAGTACTTGCCACATATGATGGTGGGTTTCAATAAACGAAATTGCTTGTACCCTCGGCCCTGACCTTAGGCACATTTTCGCACGCGCACAACTTGACAAAAGGCCATGGACGAAAAGGCGGACCAGTAGATGGAGTGCCAAAATATAAATAGTCGAGCTGGCAGACTTGCAAATGCGCTGCACAAAAAGACAGCTGGAAGAGCTTGTAAATTTCTATTAAATAAACTTCCGTCAGGGCCCTGAGACAAAGGGCAACTGCCCGCCCGCAAGTATGCAACACTTTTTGCTAGCCGTTTTCTGGCATTTTGTTGGCAGAGAACAGTAAAAAAGCACTATAGACAGGGCAGTATGTGCATAAACTACCATCAAATAGAGCACATAGTCCTGCACACGCACATAACTTCATCAAGTTGGGCTCATAAAAACGAGGCCTAGACCCAAAACAGAGGGCACAAAATGCGAGCAACAAAACATCGCTTGGCAGCAGAACAATGGCAAGAACAAGGACACTCAGCTTAGGCCAATGCCAAGAAAATCAACGCACACACACACATACACACACATGACAAAGAAGCAAGAAAATCCATTATTACATATTTCACGCCAATAAAAACAAACACAAAACGCCAGATGAAGAGCAACACGCAACGCTGAGCAACTGTTAAACCTAAAGTTCTTCTAGTTGTTATTGTTTCTGCTGCTTTGTGTTATTTTTGGCAATTTCCTTTTTGTTTTTTTTTTTTTGTGTTGGCCCATGCTGCCTTGGTCACTCACAAAAATTACTAAAATTGTATATCCGTTTCCGGTTCAAGCGGTGGCAAAGATGTCGCCAGGCATTTGCACCATTTGCTTACTCTGGTTAGTTATTTGAGCCTGTCAGCGCACGGCGAACGTCCTTGGCCAAAAGGGACACTTCATTGTGGGCACAATTTATGGCATATCACGCATACGACACATGCACATGCTGCACACATGCTGCTTAAATTGAAAAAAAGGCGCTGCGACATGTTTTGCTTGCACACGATGTTCCCTTGCCTTAAGACCCTATTCCCGACCCGGCCTGTGCCAATTTAAAGTACATCAATTAACAAGAGCTGACGCGCGCTGCCGAAGGCCAAGAGAATCAGTTAAGAGCCAATCAACTTTTATGGCAGCTACAACAAACTGTGTGCCGAGCGGCCAATAAGGATTAATAATATGGCCAAAGCTGACAAGCGGCTGTCCCAAATGGCAAAAGTTTCTGGCGGAAACTGTTGAGCTGCTGCCTGTTGCAAGGCTGCGTGGCTGCCACAGGTAACACAGGTAGCTAGCTTGTTAAGAACATGAATATTGCGAATTTTATGTACATTATGAATATTAAAGTTGGCATTGGTTCAAGTTTAAGCTGCAACGTGGCGAAACTTATAATTTGTCTAATTAAAACTTTCGTACATTCGTTTCGTTCGCGTGCACTGAAGCACCAAGGGAAACTGCCAACCTGCCACTTGCCACGTGCCACTTGCCACTAAGTGATATGAGAGACAACAAAACATTCGCCGGGTAATAAAACAAATCGAGCAGCAATGCATCGATAGTCGTGCCATGTGCCACATGTGGCACAATGAAAACTGTGCGCCACTTTGAAACTTTGCGTGCGGTCACCGAAATCGACTTCAACTTTTAAGCATATTTCAAACTAATGCACATTGTTTAGTGCAAAACTTTTCGGGGCATAAAGCAAACAAAAACTTGTTGCCAAAGGGCCAACTCAGGCATGTCATATGTCACTTTTAGTATTCTAATAAAATAGACACAAGCCACATCTAGCTTAATAGCCCGATAATTATTTGTCAATAAAGCCAATAATAGGAAGAATATAAATAATTCACATATTCGCAGTGCCGAATCACAAATACCCTATAAAAGGAATGTACTTTTTTTTTTCTTTGCGTGAGGCTTGCTAAGCTGTGCGAAACACGGCTTGGATGCCTTAAGAACTGAAAGAGTTTTTATATTTTGGAGTTGCTCCATTAAACAGTTGCCCAACCTTGGCATGTGTTTGAATGACTGCAAGAATCAAACAGACTCAGACCAAGCTGAGAGCCAAGTCTGCCTTGAATCAGTTGGGTAGAACAATGCCAACTGCATCGCCATAAAAGTAAGTCAACTTGAAGGCACTCAATTATATATATATTAATCATACGACAGGTTGTCCAAGGTGCAGCTAAGCTAGCAGCTTTTTATGCTCCGCTATACCCATATTCATAGGGCATATCTGAAGCTCAACTGAAGTTTAACTTCTTTTTAATTGCCTTTTAATAGCACTCGCTTTTTTTGTTCATCGAAAATGAAATGCACTGATCAGTTGCGCCTTAGAGCTTTAGCTGGCAAAATCACAAAATGCGCTATATGATTGTTGTATTAATTATTTGCGAAGCCCTGCCAGAGATCGTGCGTGGCGCCCACTTCAAGCTGAACAATGTGGCCTGCCGCTGCTATGACTTGACGTACTGTGAGTTCAGGCAATGCGAGCTGACCATTAAGCGGCGGGGCGTGGCCGCCTTTAGTATGCACAGCGTGCTGCATCAGACGCCGGTGAACAATATATTCATTAATCTGGAGCTGTTCAAGAAATCGAATGGCTATCGCTCATTCCTGCTCAATCAGAGTCTCGACTTCTGCTATTATATGCGCAATCCGAAGGCCTATCTGTTCTTCCACTCCTTCCACAGGACTTTCGTGGCCGTCTCAAACTTCAATCACACGTGTCCCTACAATGTGAGTAACATTTCTCAACTAACATTTTGTATTAACTATTCTCACTTAACAGCACGATATCATCATTAATCGATTCTCATACGAGAAGGGTGCATTGATGGATCTGCCCATGCCGAATGGTGACTATATGTTGTATCTGAAGCTTTCGGTATCTAAGGTCTGGCGTGCGGAACTTAAGATATATGTAACGCGATCTGATTGACATTAAGCTGACCACTAAAGAAATTATGATTTTGAAACAGCTTTTCGCCAATTTTCCACACTTGCCTTATGTGATTAAGAAAAACAGTTATGGGCAATTCCACCCGTATGTGTGGAATAATCGTGAAAGAACTTTGTATGAAACTTTTTTGCTGCCCAAAATGTTCAAAGATCTCATGTCAAAACGCATTCGATGGGTGTTTCCGACATTTTGCAAAATCCATGCCTCTTTGGTGAAAATGGAGGGGTCTAAGATTATAACCCATATAGACATAGGTCAAACTTTCGCACAGTCCGGTCAAATGTCATACGATTTTCAGATTTGCTAGATTTGGCATTTGGCAACTAAGTCTGGTCAAAATGCATGTTCTCTCTCTTTCTGTTTCTCTCTCCCTCTCGCTCGCTCTTGCCCTTTCACTTCTCCTCAGTTATATGTCAAGATATGGCACATAATCATTCGCGTGTTGCTGAATTTGAGGTTAGGTGCATATTAAAAAGTATATTTATATTAATCTGGATAAGAATATATTTATAGTTAAGGTAATTCAAACATGGGCAAACAAATAATTGTTTGGTTAAATCGAACCCGATTATAGATTGGCATAATATGAAGCAATTAAGTGTTATTATAGTTTATTTTTATAAAATAGCTTCGATCAACGGAATCAGTCGCAATTTGACAGCTGAGTTGGAAACATGAAATGTCGCTTGGCGCAGAAGTTCCTGTTGTTGCGGCTACTCTCGATGCTTTGCCTTACACAAGACAGCCGAGCAATGCTCTTTCGAACTTCTAGGGCAGAGTGCAATTCATTGGATCTGGCCTTTTGCTACTTCAAGAGCTGCGAAATGTGGAGCAAAAATGCACGCACCAAAATCAATTTTTATGTAGCCGTGCGTTACAAGGAGCCCATCGATGACATTACCGTAAGTACCCAGAAATGTCCAGTTTATATATACTTGGAACAACTTTCAGATAAACCTGGCTCTCTATCGTATCACAAAAACCTACCGCATGCCCATCATAAATGAGACGATCGATTATTGTGCCCTCAGTAGTCGCTCTTTTGCATCGAGACTTTTCAATTTTGCCGTTTTGCCCGTATTCAAATGTTCGAATTTGAATTACACGTGTCCCGTTCAGGTTTGTTTGTTGCAATACTCATATTTTGAATTTACATGCAACACAAGCCGTTTCTATTCCAACAGCAGGATGTTATCGTCAACGGAACAGTCAGTGATAATAGTTTAGTTACCGAAATACCTGCGCCTAAGGGAAATTATATATTCAATTTTCGCGTGGCCGCATTCAAAAAATGGAAAGCGGATGTCAAGATTTATTCGAAGGTGGTGAATAATTATTGATATAAATCAAAGCCACTATTTGTGGCAAGTTGCTAATTCTTTTAAATATTAAATTAAATATAAAAAACTTGTTCGTTGTACAGCGCCATCTGTTGGCAATTTTGCAGTGCTGCCCATTCGTTTAAAAAATGCGCTTTGCCATTCACACAAAACGATTTAAGAGTTGCCACACTGTTTTTTTCTCATAACATGTTTGCTCCTCACAGAACATGACTATGCTCCACACATAACAGCAAGTATTCGCCACTTTGCAGCTGTTAAGCAACTCACATCTCTAGTTTTCCATCACTCTTTCTTTCAGCGTGACACATCAAACCGAGCGTACGTATATTTTGCCGGCTGCCAAAAAATTAAAGAATTGTGCGTTAAAATAGTTGCAAATATTATAAATATTACGCGTTTGTGCAGCTATAACATTTTCCATTAATTTGCTTCTATAAATTATTGAAAAAGTGCTAGGATGCAAGTTGAAAAGTGCGATTATAATCTAACCACATTTTCTCTTCTAAACGTCACAGTATCGGTTGAATTGTTGGAATCATGGTTAACGGCCGCATACCCTCGGTCTTCTCGAAGACCTATGTGACTCCACGTCGTCCTTATGAGAAGGCTCGTCTGGACCAGGAGTTGAAGATCATCGGAGAATATGGTCTGCGTAACAAGCGTGAAGTGTGGCGCGTCAAGTACGCCCTGGCCAAGATCCGTAAGGCTGCCCGTGAGCTGCTGACTTTGGATGAGAAGGACGAGAAACGTCTATTCCAGGGTAAGTTGTCCAACAATGCCAAGCTGCTGGCCACGTCATGATGATCTGTATTAAATAATATAATTCTGACACTTCTTGTCTGAATAAACATTGACGTTAACCAATACACACTGAAAACAGTTCTCCAGCTGTGGGCTATATAATTAAAACTGGAAACAAATATAACTTTTTCCTTTGCCTCTTCCGTAGGTAATGCTCTGCTGCGTCGTTTGGTGCGCATTGGTGTATTGGACGAGTCGCGCATGAAGCTCGATTACGTGCTTGGCCTGAAGATTGAGGACTTCTTGGAGCGTCGTCTGCAAACCCAAGTATTCAAGCTTGGATTGGCCAAGTCCATCCATCATGCACGTGTGTTGATCCGTCAGCGTCACATTCGGTAATTATCTCTTGGACAGCGGCGGAAATCGTCGCCAGGCATCAAAAGCCAATAGCTTAATAAAAAATAAATGTTCAGTAAGACCACTTGGGAGTCGAACAAGCCGACATGAGCTTGCACCGGCTCTCAACGTCTTTTGGTCATGTAGTTGAGCCCCAGTTGTTCACTCAGACCATATTGCAAAGCTCCATAGCGTAAGTTGCACTGAACATATTGCTCCAACTTGAAAGCCCTTGCGCTGAGTTAAACACAAGTGTATGTATTAATATACCTAATCTTTATTGTTTACATTCATACAGTGTGCGCAAGCAGGTGGTCAACATCCCATCGTTCGTGGTGCGCCTGGATTCGCAGAAGCACATTGACTTCTCTCTGAAGTCGCCCTTCGGTGGTGGCCGTCCCGGTCGCGTTAAGAGGAAGAACCTGAAGAAGAACCAGGGTGGTGGCGGTGCTGCTGCCGAGGAAGAGGAGGACTAAGCTGCAGTGAAGCTGCTGTTAAACGCAGTTATTTTATAATGAAAGAATTTGAAATATTTACAAATTAAATGTAAAGTTCTTTTTAACAAAAAAAAATTGCCTGTTCTATTCGATAGTCATTCAGACTTTTGGCGTTGCCAGATTGATAGACTATTATAAAACTAAATATTGCACATAATTAATAATTGCAATTTGATGCATTTGCGAAGCGCATTAATACACTATATTTTAGTTTTTTAAATATTTAATGATTTTAAGCAATTGTTGCGTTCTTATATATGTAAAATCGGTGTCATTCTCTTGCGCACTTGTGACGTCACTTTATTTTTTGTCTGGCACCTGCGCTAAGCATTACCATCGTTCTCTCGATACCATGCGCCGGCAGTCTCTGAGCGGCGTTTGGCGAGTGCAGCTGTGTTTTGGTTTTCGTTTTGAATAGTTGGCAATCAAAATTGTGTCACATTTGTTATTAGAAATAAAATAATTCAAATTAACAAGCACACAGCCAGCAATTATGCCAAAAGGTGTGGATAAAGTGAAAGTGAACGTAAAGGAGCGGATCGAGGATGAAAGCTGTGATCTCAGCCTCTCCGAGCTGACCGAAATACCAGTGCGTGAAATTGTAAGTAAAACATGTGCGTGCGCCATTAATTGCAATAAAAAATCTACAAGTATAGGTAATTATCATCTGCGCTGGGTCATATCTGACCCTTCTGATTCGCTTACCACACCGCACAAGTGCAAACAAAGCGCTGTCTTGTCTGGCGTTAGTCTAGCCAGTTATTGGCTTTCTCGCTCGCGCAAACAGTTGGGTACTGCCATTGTTGTTGTTGCCTGCCTGCCTGCTGCCGGCTGGCTTGCAATTAACGCTGACGTTGACTGCATTGCATTTACACTTGAGAGCGCCGCAAGATGTGTGCTTGTATGCTATGATGTGAGCGCGCGTGTACGTGTGTGTGTGTTTGTATGTGAATGTGTGCAACCAAAATTGCTTCAGGGGGTTGATTTTTGTGATTTGGCAGCGCAGCTACCACCCCTCGGTCAGTGGCACGGGAAAGTTGCCAAATATTGTATTTTACAATTGTTTCGGGGGTTTCTTTTTGGTTGTTGAACTTCCTGTTCAATATTCGAGTCACAACTCACATTCAGTTTATATTTTACCTTCACAGGCTTCGTTCAAGCGCGTTATCTTTCTGGACCTCTCCAGCAATCGACTGGTCACACTCGGCGTACGTTAGATATCATAAGTAAATTATACCATTTGTATTAAAATTGAGCTTATTTTCACATAGCGCAACTTCACCACGCTCACAAGGCTAATTCAGCTCGATTTAAGCAAGAATCAAATCCGAGTTCTGCCCGATGACTTTGGCCAACTGGAGCAACTGCGTCATTTGGACTTGTACGACAACTGCTTGGAGCACTTACCCTTGAGCTTTGGACGTTTGCGTCGCTTGCGCTATTTAGACTTAAAGGGCAATCCCTTGACGCCCGCTTGGGAGAAAATTGTGGGCCGCTGTTCAACGCTGAAGGACTGCCAACAGGCGGCCAAGAATACTGTAAGACAAGTGGCACTTGAGTCGAGTGCGCCTTTTCATGTACAATTTGCTCACATTTTGCAGGTCAACGTTTGTGCAAACTACAAGTCGGAATTCATTGAACGTGAACGTATAGCGGCCCAGGAGCGCCAGTTGAGCTCTGCACAAATGGCAGGCGCTGGCGATGGCGATGGCAGCTCCAGCTCGAATCATAGCACAAAGACCAATGGCGGCGAGGCCTCTAAGAAGTCCAACAAGGCAAACAAGAAATCAAAATCGAAGAAATCGGGAGCAGCTGCCGAGAACGAGCTCTCAATCAAACCTGTGCATTCAGGCCCCATCAAATCCACCAATCAAAAGAACAATCAAAAAAAGAAGTCAACAAATGGCAGCTGCTGGCTTACGGCCATATCGGGCGTTGCTTTTTCATCGCTGATGACCTTTTTGCTGCTCTTCATAATCAATGTGCTAATTATTTATTTGATAATGTTCAAGAACCCGGACATCGCCGATAAGCTAGTCGAGTATATACCTCATCAATATCGCGATTGGATACTGACCAAGACGGAAATCTTTCGGCTGCGCGTCACCGATTGGATCTCGGAGTTTCGCACACCGCCGGAGGAGCACTGACGATTCATTTATTTGAAGCCATAAAGCGCGGGGCTTCAAATAGAACAATAACAATAATCATTTAATATCGGATGCATAGCGCGTGTGTGGAAGCGATTGAAAAATTTTAACAAGTGTAGACCACCCCAACAAATTAGAAGAGTGCGATTTTGAAACAATCCAATGTACTGCCATATATGTATCATTAAGTATATACGTCCAGTTGGCAAGAAATTTTTACCTCACACAAACACACTCACACACACACACACAGCATCAGAACTATAATATAAATGCAATGTAAACTACTCTCAGTCAATCTCATTTGAAACTAACTTTACAATAGATCAAACACAAACTCAATAGTAACTGAAACACAGTTCAAAACTGGCAAACACATAGAAACTACAGACACAGTCAACGTGCTTCACACGGCCATAACACCTATCTATCATACATACATACATACATACATACATACATACATATGTACCAGAGTCATAATATCTATGCAAGTGCAAGTGCAAGTGCATTATGTAAGAATTTCTTGTGCAATTTATATTTTCTTTGGAAACGCAGCTCATGTAATAGTCTGAGAGTTGTTCGAATTTATGATTTTATGCTGACAGATTTGAAATCTAATGTATAATGTTGGTTTTTCTTTGATTTGAATGAATGAATGCCGGTTTTCGTTTCACTCTGTAAATGGAAACAAAAGTGGTTTCATATAATTTTGAATACATAACAATTTTAAATTATATATTGTACGAAACATATAACAAATGTATACAAAAAGATTTGCTGATTTTTGGAATAAAGTTTTTACATTTTAATAGACCTAATAAACCCAATTTACATAAAGGCTAAGATTTGCAAAAAATGTCCATTAGCCGGTTTTTAACTTTAACTATTTTATTTATGTATACCTTATCAATTAATTCATTGCCATTCCTTCGAATTCATTGGCCACACTTATTAACCAATTGCATGATAGATAATTCCGAGTAAATATTCTATATTTATACTAAGTTTCAGTTGCTTATCAACTTTTTAATTGGCTTTTTTGAACGCTATTTAAATGTACTGATAACTTCTAAGATCAATAGAAAAAGCCGAATTTAACTAACGATGAAAGTTTTTACAATTGCGTAAAAACTAGTAAAGCAATTTTCAATAATTCCTAAGTTTAAACAAATGAATGGTAAATGTATTTTCGATACTTAATAGGCTATTCGGCTAGGTTCAATCCACAAAAATAAGCTAGTTATCTATATAATAGCCCTCTAATGGTGCTCATATTCCTGTTTCGAGCTCTCTGCACACGACCCTGTCACGTGTATCGACAGTTTTTGTTTGAAGACCACTTAAAGCCAGTTTGACAATGGGTTGTCGCATATCGTACTTAATAATGATTAGCAAAAATACTGTATATGTGCATACATTATGCGAATTTCACCATATCTAATTGTTTGTTTTGTTTATCAATATAGCAAATGGAAATCCCTAGAATGATGACGTACAAGCTGTGAAAGGTGAAAAATTAAAATGTCATTGCAAAAATTTGTGAGTCAACATGACGTTGCATTTTCTTAGCCTAATACATATATTATTTATGTGACTGAATCGTTAACGCTTTCAATAATATTGGTTATTTTCAGGTGTTTAAAATTTACACTTTCAAGCCATGTTTACGCTGACGCAATTTACGGTTCTTTTATCAGGTGCCTGAGAGAGAGAGAGAGGATGTCTAATCTCGTGTCGTGTTGCCGAGCTTCTATTTTAAAGTTTCATGTTTCCGTTGCGAGCAAAAACTTTAAAAGCATTTGCAACGGTTATGAAAGAGCCGATCGAAATTTCGTCAGCCAAACGTCAAGGCATTTTCAGACCCTTGCCCTTTTCATTTTATTCATCCTACGCCCTTTGGCCCTAGCTCTCAGCATGTCCTATGCTTATCCTTTGTCTCTCTTTGTTGAAAATGCACTGTTACAAACTAAACTAAAGTATAATTTGATAATGGGCCAGAAACGTGTATTGCCGCAGAGAATGAGAGCGCGCTCTCTTCCTCTCTTTATACTCAGTCGCTTCTGCGCATTCAGCGTGCCGGCCGCTGTTTCGATGTGTGCCGTATTCAGCTGTTAGTTTAACGGCAACTCTCAATATTTTGGCGCGTCCGTTGTGCGCTCTTTTATATAAAACCGCTAAAAATGCGAGCGCAGCGTCAGTTGCTGTATGACTTTAGTGCCGCGTGGTCAACGTTTTGCAAGCGGTGCTTTAATTGTTGAGAATATTTAGAGCGTGTGCATCGTTAAATATAAGTTATATTCATGTATGGTTAAGTAGCTTAAGCGTTACAAAAACTGTTTTAAAATAGAATTAATTGTTGTGCTAATTTCAATATCTGTGACGAGAGTTAAGAAAGTGCTAACTAACGTACACAACGGGCAACGCAACAGTGGACAGTGTAAGTACATACTCACATGCATGCACACATACATAATTACGTTCTCGTGTCTGTTTGTATGTTCTACTCAAGAATTTTTGTGTATGCGAGCAGCATAAGAAAAAAAATGTCAAGCACATGGCACAAATTTGGACGTCTAGAAATAGAAGGCGACTGCATGGCAATAGTAAAGCGTAAAGCTGCTGCTCAAACGCACACATTATGCAGTCTCGTAAGGGAAAGCAATCGAAAAATGTCGTTAACATGCCCCAAATAAATAAATATGTACAGTCTGAGAGAAAGCCATTAAAACTAATGGGCAAATGTCAAAATTACACAATCACAAAAATCACACAAGCATGCATGCACTGACGAAAAGTCAAAATGGGCCCAGAAATAAACCAAAATTGTATGAGAAAATTTGTTGGTTAATGCATTATTCAACTCGTTCGGGGGCCAGAACAACAAAAGCTTAGCGTCAATTATATTTGTACATTGTGTTGCACACGAAAATCTGTTGCATATTGTTATTAAGTATTTTTAAACTGTTTTTAAGACCGCCAGATATATGCATACGAATTCTGACAGGCCAAAAGCAAAGTCCCTTCAACGTTGACACGCGTACGCAACGTAAGCGAAAGACGTAGTCGCTGGCTGCTCTGCTGACGTCGACGCCGAAGCTGACGCCTACCTGCCAGCGTTGCACCTGCTCTACAGTTCTCTCTTCGCATATTTCGTTGTGGCAATGTTCTTTTTATTGTGACCTCTGCATCGTCACTTCCTCCGATTTACATGTCTTTCAAATCACTTTCCATGAATGAAGTCTCTATTTTGGTCCTAACGCAGTAAACAAAAGCAAATACGCGCGCGCTTTCTAATACTTATACCCATACTAATACTGATACTAAACTAGGCAGTTTGAAGCGTTTTGTATTTGTTTGTCTGATTTTGTGTAATAGTGCAATGGCTGAAGAATTCGATTTAAATTGCTGATTCGCCACGTTTTCTTAACAATAAATACGTAATTTACGGGCAATTGAGCGTGTTAAGGGGGAAAGTCGAATCGAACGGACTCTAGTGTAGGGTATAACCAATGGTAATTTACGATAGCTAAACGCCCACGACAATGAAAGCCATTGGAGCACACACACACACATACACACACACATCGACACTCACTTGGCCCTCATGTAAGGAAAAAGACAAATTGTTAGCCTGGACATTAATTGTATGAAAAGTTCATAGCAACAAAACTAAACTATTAAAATCTAACATTTGTGCGGACAATTTATAAGCCGACCTTCGTTTCCTGACCATGGGACAGGCAAGCGCCTCATCCTTATCTCTGCCCACACTTAGAAGCTACAAAAAGCACATGCATGCATGCGTACATGTATGTATGTATGTACATAAGTATGTATGTATGAATGTATGAATGAACGTGTTTGCATAACACACAATTTTCAATGTCGCTTTGGTCTATTGATTTTTGTACGGCGATAATTAACATACAAGAATTTTAGAAGCGGGCAAAGGCGAATTCAACGAAAGACGCAGTAAAACTGTGACGTCATAGAGCGAAGGGTGCAAAAAGAAATGCGGGTCAGCGTCAGTCGCTGTTGAGCGTGGGCCGCATTGCCTTTCATCTGTTGCAAAGAAATTAAGTCCTGAATCTATTTAAATTAAGCTGTATTACATTAATGTTAGCCACGTTTAAAGAATTAAATTACGCCCTGTTACGATCCCCGCTAATCTACGGCCAATATGGACGCTTTTTACCGTTATTTCTGACGGTTATTCTTTATGATTGTGCTTTCTTGTTTGCTTGTCAATTTGCGCAAATTGTCAGCCCACGCCCTTACACTTGACCATTTTCTCTGTGGCAAGGTAGACGAGCTACCCTTTTGCGAGTGCTGTTACCTCAAGACAAATTGATTTTTAGTTGGACGTAACCAATTATCGTAACGACGGCACACCTCAGGTGCTATTTGCTTTGTTATCAACTGTTGGGGAGGTCAGCCAATAATTGCAAGAACCCGTAAACTTCTAAGAGTTCGCTGATATACAAATTTTAAAATGATTGTCTGTGAATATACCCAAAAGTTAATATTGTTATGCGCCTGTGCACTTTATTATCTCGATTGATAAAGCGAACACACGGCTCTTATCAGGAGTGTGCAGCTCTGCTTATGCAATGACCTTACAAGCACTCTAATTGTTTATTACCTTTAAGCTACTGCACTTATCTACAAATGTACATGTATATCTAATGGTAATTGCCCTACAATGTTTTAGGCCCAAGTTCCTGATCTCTAGCTGAAGTCACGCAATATGTAAATGGCAGTGAACCTCTAGACATTCGCACGTGCCTACAATAATAATAATGATAATGATATATATATATACTGTTTATAATAATAAGTGCTGCTTGAAATGATCTTTTCTAGGCGTAGTTGACTTATTTGAGCAGCAGTTTTTGTCGACTATAGCAATTTCTACTGATACTATATAAGGTTGAGGAGCGGCACATTCAATTTCTAGCGATTACTGGCATATTTTTTAATGATGTCAAATGTTGTAAACAACGGAATGTTTATTAAAAATTTCTAATTGATAACTTGCTAAAAACACGTTAATCTAAATTCGTTTAGTCTGATTGATTATTTATAATCTAACATTGCCTACAATGTTATTTTACCGTTAATTTTACTAAGCCAATTAATTGTAAACATTCTATTGGAAACCCAATACTTTCATTGAAGTTGCCTTAAATTTATATATAAAAAAATAAAGAAACATTTCTGCGTACACAAATGCAACATAAGTAGGTGAAAAGTTTTAGCTGATGAAATTTCTATAAAACTTTACACGGCGCCGCATGAACTTGAAGCTAAATATAAACATAATTATTTGAAAGTAAATATAGATTGTTCGTTTTCTATGAACCAACACATTATGTTGACTTCGATCTGATAAAAGGCACACGAAACTAAATTCCAGAAATGATTTCTTGACGCATTCGTTTTCAAACTAAGCTCTTATCAAAACAAACAAACATGCCACATTATACGTTATTTTTTACGAATATCACAAATACAAATATTTACCCAGTATTAAATTCGAATACAAGTCCTAAGCTTCGTAGACGTCATCACATTTAGTTAGAGACGTCAATTTAAATTCTAAATTGGGAGCACGTGTTTTTTTTTTTTTTATATATATTTTGCATAGGGGCCTGGCCGCGTGGCTAAGAGCGTAAACATGCTGAGAGACTAGAGAGCGTTCGCCCAATGCAGGATGCTGTGCTGAATTGCTGAGAGCGATGTCGTCAGGCAGACGTGACGTCACACGTAGCTTTCGGCATAGGCGCAACAGTCGTCGTCTTAAGGCGATAATCCCCATCCCATTCTGCCGCAAATCAAATTTGAACTTTGGTCCACAAACATTGCAGTTAATATGCTTTGAATGCGATTGTTTATAGTGAACAACAGATGTGCTTTGTGCTAAGCTAAAAATGGGTCTATTCTAATGCGTTTTTACTTTTTGAACACATTATGCACGATTTTCGGTATTTTGCTTTGTATTCATTTGAATATTTTCAAAAGAGTATGCTAGAATGCTTTTCTCTTTGTCAAAATTTCATTTTCAAGGTTGCCTTTCTTCGAATTTCGAAAATAATTTGTTATTTTCGTTCTGTCTTGTGACCGATATATGTACTCTGCTTTGAGTATAAGCATCAATGGGCTTTGAGATTTATCATCTTAATATATTGTTGACTAACATATTTATATAAGAGTGGAACTTTGCACTTTGGAGAAAGAGTAATCTTTCAAAAAGAATATTCCTTAAACTTACATTTCCTGCTGCAATCGAAACCCCGACAATATGTCACAGATACAATGTACACATCCAAAATGTGTTCCAAGTTAATTGGGCTGATGAAATTGATTCTATTTTTGGCAGTTTTCATCATTTCGAACAATGCGAACAGTTGAACTTAAAATTGTGGCGTGCCACAAGGGCAACATCTATAGTTATCTCTAAGTTTCTATTTTGGCTATGTCATGCTCGGGTCTCTATCTCTCTGTCTGTCTGTTCACGCAACAAAGTGTAGTTCTTTGTTGGATTTTGGCAGTGATATAAATCGATCAATTATTTAAAGGTTTCGCGAAACCAGTTCTCACCGGTTTTTGTGGGGCTAAAACACGGACAACAGATGAGATATGGGGCGACCATTTGGTGGCACCTCAACCGGCGAATGCCACTAAATATATCCGATATCTAAACAGAGCTAACATAAAATAAAATTACTAAACTGTGCCAATTTTATAGACTCGCAGTGGGTGAAGGCTCTTTCTTCTTGTTTTTGTTGTTGTTGTCGTTGCTGTTCAATACACATGTGTACAAACATATATGACTATTTGTATTTATATTGATGTTCTCTATGTGGTAAAAGACCCCACTAATAACTTTGCGGCTGCCGCCAACACAATTTATTTCATTCATACCGGCACGTTCCGGGCCCGATCCGATACGATAATGGTTTCGATGTTGCGACTATATCTTATCGTACTCATGATTTATCAGTATACGTGATTTGTGACGTGCGGCTGTCTGTTTTCTTGCCACTCAGTTCGTTCGTTCAAGAGCATAACGAAATTTGAGCTTTTATAGAGCTCTTAGCCGAGTGTTATAAATCTGGAAGCCGACAAAGTCATAATGCTTATGAGCTCGCATAAAGATAAAGATTAAGTGTGCACTTGAAGTGTTATTAATTTGCACTAATCGAAATCAGTTTAAAGTTTGCTTTTACCCCCATTGTGGGCCATATGAGTATGATTGATATGCAAAGTTTGGCTTTAAAACGAACTGCACAACAACTTCGACATCGAAGTTCATTCAACCTTGTTGAGAAATGTGCCGAGGTAAACGAAAATCAGAAATGGTAAACCCAATAAACCCTAAAAAAGCTGAACATTAAAAAGTGTCTGCGCGGCATCTGCGAATGCCAAATGAATAATCATGTAAATTGGCTAAGAAAGCACATTTATCATTGTCATACCTAGACGCGACTTTATACGAAACTCCACACTTATGATACCCTATATGTGATACACTAGCTGCCTGCTAAAATTATTCTCACTTTTATTTAGTGTCGACATATTAGGCAAGGCCAGCAAAGTGTTAATTGTTAGCTAGCGCCAAAATATGACACACAAAGCCAAAGTACAGGCCATGCCACGAGGTTGCCTTATTGACGCATGTGACAAACTGCCCGCATGCCCCGCCCCATTTCAACCTAATGCTGTGACAATTTCACTGCTTGTGAATGTGAAATGTAACACATGTATGAGTTGGCAAAAACAAAATTCAATTTTGGCTGCGATTTAACATATTAATAATAGATCAACGGCGGGTAAACAAGTCGAACACACGAATCTCATCATGATGACAGGGCCAAAAGAATATTTACGACAAACAAATTGAATGGGACAGCGTTGCGAAATGCTCGAGAGTTCATTGATAGCGCCCGGGGCTAAATATAGAACTCATTAGATGGAGTTTAAGTGACATATAAAGAAATTAAGCGAATAACTTGTCATATTCGAAGTCAATTGTCGAGCCACAAACGAATTTGCATGCAAATCCCAGCAGAAAAAAGAGACAAGAATTTAACGAATAAATTTCAATAAATTAAATCAAATGCCGCTTACTCTCAAATTGAATGTGCGTTGCACGAATCAATTAAAAGGCAATTGAACGCATAAATGTGTATAAATTTAAGAAAATATCCGATTGAAATTTGATTGAACATAATCGAACAAACGTCTGCTGATTCAATCAAACTAAATTCTATTAATTCTTACACCCAACAGGCGCATTCCTAACTAATAATTCTTTTGCTGTTTCTTTTATTTGCAGAACGTACACTGTGCGAAATCGGTTGGGAGTCGGCGCTGATAAGTTAAAAGAAAAAAAAACACACACATTCATAATGGTTAACGTTATTGCAGTGCGTATTCATTTTCAAGAGTTTTCCTTTCCATTTACATTTCCAATTGATGTCAATAACTTTTCGATTTCAGGACGACGGCGGCAAACATGCGCCACAGGAAATGGAACAATTCCTGCCCGGCGGCGGTATGAACAAGTAAGTACAGCAGCTCTATCTATAAATATAAGGCCATGAGCTAACAGATCTAATAAGTACATAAAAGAATTAAGTTTGCGTGCCAGACAATTAAACGTTAGTTTAGTCACACAAATTGCCCAATGATGCCGCCAAATGTCGCTCGACTCGTCAATTTACCAGGCGCCAGCATACACAATATATATATATATATATATGGATATATGTATTTGAGCTCAATCGTGGCCCGACATTAGATATATATATTTATGGTTCATGACCGCAGCAGATATTAACTAGCAAGCTGCCTGTAATTATAAGCAACAAATGTGTTTGCAAGTATAAAGAGCTTAACCAGTTGAGAGTCGCACTTTTTAACGAACTTATCATATAATATTACGGATCCACATATAATTAGAAGTGTAATCGTATAGGTTTATTATTGCCATATAATACGTACTTAGCTTGAAGCCTACGTTAAAGTATAGCCCGTGGAATAGTACGTAGCACAAAAAGGCCCTATTTCTATCTATCCATGAACTAACTTAAGTACATATATTGTACATTTGTACTTGCATGTTTTTTACATGGAAACAGATAATCTTACACGTATTTGCAGCACACAAAAAATATTTTTGTGTAAACTCTTGACTTTGCATATTGTTGTTTTCATTTTGCAACGCGAGATCAGCTGAATGCTGAATTATTTATTTTATTGCCAATACAAATATATATATATTTTTGCAGCCTGTCAAAGCAAATATTTAAATGACAATTGGAAGCGCAACCTCTCAAAACCTCTCTCGAAATTATGTAAACAGGCAAATGCTTTTTTTTGCTGACTTTTAAGATATACTATATTTTGCTTGCGTTAACATTTATATTCAGCGGGGAGCTGCAAACTTTGCTCAAATAAAAAAAAAACAGGAACTAAAACTAATTATTTATTTGAATTCTGAAATATAACGAAAACTTTGCAATTTGAAAATTCATGATCAGCTGATAACCTTTCGCTTGCTGTGGAAGCAAAACATGAACTTTTAATGATAATAGAACAATATAATGAGAAAAGATTTTTATAAAAACAACTATAAATAATACGTATGTATATAAATTTAATTATGGTTGCGGTACAGGCATTTATTTATGTGCCTATAATTATGTGCTTATCAGGCAAATTCCACACAATGCTATTGTCCATAATCGGATTTGGAGGTTTTACAAGAATTGTTTTTTTTTAAATATAGCACAATTATACATTCAACGTGACTAGTCAGAAGTTCAACATAGAACATCCTGTTCTTTTGACAGTCTTTTAAATAAAAGCCAACAATAAAATATCAAAATTTATAAATATTTTATTTGCCAAAAGCTTTTTTGTTAAATGAATGCATTTGGCTTTGCCTTAAGCACTCTTTGTCAAGCACACAGCATTTTCTTTAATGCCTAAAAGTAGGCAATGGTAAATTTTGATATTGTGGCTTGGTTTTCTTTCTTGCGGTTGCAATTGCTTGCTGCGGCTGATGCAATGAGATGGCTGCTTGGAATCAGGCTCGGTCCAACAACTGGCCAATCACAATTGGCTCGCGCGTACAGACCAAATTCGGATTGTGCATTTATTTTTTTGCGTTTGTGTTTTGCGACGCTTGTAAACATTAAATGAGACGTCGGCCAAACGACTATAATTGCAGATGCAGCAATTCCAAAGCCAAAAGAATTTCACTCACGGCTGGCCGCATACAACATATAAGAAAATGGTGCACTCGTTGATGGCATTTAGTTGTTGTTTGGGCCGTGAACAGTGTGCAGATCAGTTCAGAGCATGGCCAATAGCGACCTAGTACCCACTCACGTTGAGCTGAGGTGACTTCCATAAGAACTAACCTTATTGGCAATGCTAACGTATATTAATAAACTCTTCTTGTTTATTTACAGATACAAGATCCAGCCACGGAAATCAGATGCCGAGCAGGCCTTGGCTAACAATGATTTTGATCCGTTTGCGATGCGCGACAATGAGCATCCCACTACGTAAGTCTGCAGCCCAAGAGGAGGCCATATTTGACTTAACTTTAATTATTTTTTTATTTTGTCAACTCTCTCGTTTTAGTGATAACGAAACTTTGACGCATTTGCTGAAGGCCTCTTTGGGCACTGGCATTCTGGGCATGCCGTTTGCCTTTATGTATTCGGGTCTTGTGATGGGCATCATTGCCACCATTTTTACTGCCTTTGTCTGCACGCACTGCAGTTACGTGCTGGTAGGTTTCCGACTGTCCAAATTTGCTTATTGAACTTTGTACTTAATGGATTTTACGCTTCTGCAGGTCAAATGCGGTCACAAATTGTACTACAAGACACGTCGCACCAAGATGACATTTGCGGAAATCGCTGAGGCTGCATTCCAGAAGGGACCGAAGAGTTTGCGCGGTTTCGCGCCCGTGGCCAAGTTCTCCATATTGTTTGGCCTGTTCCTCACATACTTTGGCACCTGCTCTGTGTATACAGTTATTGTGGCCAAGAACTTTGAGCAGGTGCTTGAGCATTGGTTTGATTGTGAAATCGAGTCGCGTGTCATCATTTGCATAATGCTCGTGCCATTGATCCTTATTGCTTGGGTGCCCAATCTGAAATACCTGGCGCCCGTTTCGATGGTGGCCAATGTTTTCATGGGTCTCGGTTTGGGCATTACGTTCTACTATCTGGTCCAGGATCTGCCGCCAATTCAGGAACGTGCGCTCTTCACCTTGTCCACACTGCCCGCGTTCTTCTCCATAACCATCTTTGCCATGGAGGCAATTGGTGTTGTTATGCCGCTGGAGAACAACATGAAGACGCCAAAGAATTTCCTTGGCATTTGCGGTGTGCTCAGCCAGGGCATGTCGGGTGTTACCTTGATATATATGCTTCTGGGTTTCCTTGGCTATATGCGCTATGGCAATGCAACTGGCGAGAGCATCACCTTGAATCTGCCCATCGAGGAATGGCCCGCCCAGGCAGTGAAAGTCTTAATTGCTCTGGCCGTCTATTGTACATTTGGACTGCAGTTCTATGTGTGCCTGGAGATTGTTTGGGATGGCATCAAGGAAAAGTGCACCAAACGTCCCACATTCGTCAATTACGTGCTGCGGTAAGCTATCATATTGAAATCGATCTCAAGTTATACTTGTACTTATACCAAACTTGTTAATTCGCTTGTAGCACTGTTCTGGTAACTGCCGCTGTAGTGCTGGCCATCTCAGTGCCTACTATAGCACCATTTATGGGTCTTATTGGCGCCTTCTGCTTCTCTATACTCGGTCTGATTTTTCCGGTAAGTGCAGATCATTTAACTCTTAACTATTGGCCTAACACTAGAATCTTCCTTTTTTAGGTTATTATTGAGCTTGTCGTGCATTGGGATTCCGGTTTCGGTGCAGGCAAATGGATACTGTGGAAAAACATAATCATCATCTTGTGCGGCATTGGCGCCCTTGTCTTTGGCTCTCATTCTGCCATCAAGGACATCATGAAGGTTTACAGCACAACCACAGAAGCCCAATAAATGGTTTCCTTTTGGCTTATCCAAACATATATATGGGAACTTGGACATAATCTCCGGTGCATAACACACAAAAACCGTAATGCAAAAAGTGCTATACCAAGGGATATATATTTATTATATACACTATTTGTACACATTTGAGGAATATACTTTTTAGCATAGTCTGTAGCGCTGCAGGAGCCAGCCGGGAGTAGCTCCTGTTTATTTCCTAGATATCTAACTATTGTTAGATGTAAAACTGCGCCCACACTTTGTATATTTTTCGTTAAAGCGCATTACTAAACTAGTACCCTTAGGTTAACTATATTCGAGTGCCTATCCAAGTAGCACACAGCACCAAACTGTCCGTTTTTGCACGTTTTAGTACACATGCAAATGCAGTTATATATATATATATAAATATTTGTTGAGTACATTTTAGTACCGAATCTAAACAGTTAACTAGCTTAAACTCTGCTACTTTAAACCAATATCGAAGTTGGAAATGATTCTGAAACACACACACACACACACACACCCTCATACATTTTATTTTGATGTTAGTACATATTAGTATCAAGGTAAAATAGACTTTTAGAGCACTTTCTTTTCTCCCCTCTCTGTTCTAAAAGAGTATTACGAAAAAAACCAAAATTGCAATCATTTATTATTTTTGTTTGTTGCAAGCACTTGCAACATATTTTTTTAGCATGTTTAGTTTATAAGCAACATGATTTGGTTCTAGGTTCCTAAAAGCTTTGCAAGCCATTCAAAAAAGTTTTTATTTTTGTATATACATTTTGCAGGCTTTTCGGAGCCCAGCCCAAAAAAAAAAAAAAAAACAAATTAAATAGCCAAATTGGCAATGAGTTACTCAAATTATATTTTTTTATACATACTTATGTAGTATAATTTTCTAAAAAAGAAAAAGAGAAAAAAACTGGAAAATTAGAGAATTATTCAATTATGCGATATTCTTAATGCACACTACATTTTTGTTGCTTAACATTTGTATTTTTAATATAGAAAATTAAATAAAAACTATTGAATATTAAAAACTCATACAACTACAACAAATATTAAAATAATAACAAAACAGCACCAAAAGACACCGAATAAGAATCAAATTAAAAACAGTTTTTGCATTTAAACCTTTGTGCACTGAAAAACAACGAAGCTGATTTAACTGTAAAGCAAAAAGTTAACTTTTATATTAGGTCTTTAAAGACGGTAGATCAGTCAATTGTTCAGCTAGACGAGATCGAGAATTATATAGTTTATATGCTATATATATATGCAAAGCTGTTGGAAATAATCTAGTTCTTTATATTGAAAACTATTTGGAATTGAAACTTGTCCATATTACGTATTGATGAAAAGAGCTAAGATTGATATAATTGTTTACTTTTTGAAAAGTGTTTAAATTTCAAACAAAACAAGCCCGGAAAATGATCATAATAAAAATGTAACATAAAATAAACACTTGTTAAATTTTAGGCTTATGCAATTAAGAATGTTGAAGTCGATTGTGATCGACTGAGCGATACCCTGTGCGTAGCTAAAATACGCTTAAATACTGAATGCTTGCAATTTTGATTGTTCGATTAATTGTTACTCAATATCTGAGCATAAAATTAATTAGCTTTAAGACTTGGTCGACAGCAGCACGTGGCGCAAGGTACCCAAAATCGTGGACTGTGTTGTGACTCTCAAATTGATTTGCCACAGTTGTGCTATCAGCAGGTCCCACACAATGTCTGATCGCAAATTTCATTGGAGACGGTCAAAGCAGTTGGCATTTCAAGCAATTGAACCAGCCTATGGGCCAATTCAGGTAACCTCCGAGTCAATGCGCTTGCGACGCGCTCTTGAGGCCATTGCCGGCCCACTCAATCAATGGTGGTGAGGGTCTGGAGAGCGGATCGTGTTATTGGCTTGTCATATTTATGCGACAGTTTCGAAAGGCTTTGTTTGTCCGTTGCCGTGCAGACGTGGGAATGTCTAGGTAATCCTTGACTCAAAGCTTGCAGCGCAAGCGTTTCCAATTTGTAGTGGATTGCAGAAACCCTCCAGGAAACCCGCTGCCTCAACCAATTAGCGCATGACAAGCAGCAGCGAACTCGAGAGCCAACAATAGTGCCCGACCACAAGATGACTTGCTACCAATTCAGTGCATACCACAAGCTGCCCACTACGCGCTGACCATTTGTCTGGGCCAGTTGTGGCCAGTTGTGGCTGTTGTGGCCAAGGTCGACGGCGATTCAAAATAATTAATCTCTTAATTGTCATCAGCATCGTCTCGTCAATGGGAT